>NC_092809.1:46027566-47227566 GCF_040954645.1 Diabrotica undecimpunctata
AAGTTAACACTTCTAGGTATATTCTCTAAATGGACACTTATACTCATTTTAATTTACTGAAATGGTTGGTTCCCTTTATTTACAATTATTATTATCTTCCTTTCTATAGTTACCGTACTATCATTAAGCTTAACAACTGAAATAAATTATTTGGCTAAAGCACAACTTTCAGGCTCTTTCCAATTTAACATCAGATACTGTCTTAATCCGCACATATCCCGGTTGTAACATCTCTCGGTGAACGTGCGAAATTATAACACAAAAGCTGATCTATGGAACTAACAAGCTTTATCACTATGTGCACATTTGTGTACAGAGAGATAATGTTTGGTAAATAAAATTCCATCAGGGTTAATTGAAAGTAAAGTTTTTGCGTGTTGAAGCTCAGGTGGATTTGTTTGTGGAATTTTAACACAAGGAAAAGTAATAACGGTTTAACTTATTCATGAACTTAGTTGTTAGAAATTTGATGAGAACAATTTTGCTGATAAAAACACACTAGAAAAACTGGAGCGTTTTAAGTAGTACAGTTAGTTCGAATATAAATGTTTTAAAAGAAATTCATTTGAGAATAATAGTTATGCTTACCTTAATATAATAATAACAATTCTTGATATGAGGCGTTTTTTATTTCACGATTCAAGTTACGATGCATATTGCTAGAAAGAACTAGATATACAACATCTAAGGTAACTGACATAATGTTCTTACTTTTATGTTACGCAATGGCTTGAATGTCCTAGAATACCTAGAATACCGGACCTGGCCAATTATATTCTTCCACGTATCTTAATCTATGTGATACTTCTAGCATCTTCAGATACGAAGCTGTCAGATCTAACTCCAAGTCATCCAGCCACCTTCTTTGGCTAGATTCCTAGAAAGAAATTTCCCAATTTTTTACACCAACTGGATAGAAATTGAAAGAAACATTAAAAATATCATTTCAAAAGTAAAGAAATCTGGTGAACGACAGAACTTTACACCCAAGTGGTTTGGTATAATACAATGGGTTTTTATGCGTTTTTTTCTCTAAACATATTGGTGGGTAATTGAAGAAAAAAACGGTGCTTTGACTTTCTCGTGACAACCAGTGGAAAAGGACCGAAAACAAAACTCCAGCAAACTCCAACAAAATGTAGTACACTTGATGGAAATAAGAGTTTTGGTTTTGTGTCAGTTTTGCTTTTGTTTTTTAAGTTCTAGAAAACACAAACAAAACATAAACTCAACTGTCCGTTTAGTGAAAAACCGTAATTAGAAGTCTTAATTCTCTAGTGTTAGACAATTTACATTCGTACTTCTGATTTTAAACTTTGGAACATTTGCTATAATTCAAAACACTTACAAATTGACGGAATAGACTATATAACAATTTTCCTTATATTCCGTACATCGAAAGTCCAAGCCAATTGGAACTAATAAAGAATTTCTTTCTAGAACATCACAATCACCCTCTACCATGTAGTAGAACAATGGACGTTGTTAATTGCGACGCTGAGTATGAATGGGGCATTATAGACACAAGCAAGACCATTGACTGTAAGATGACGACTGTGCATGCCGGTGTGTTCTGTATCTTGACTCGCATTGTTTGTTTGTTGACTTGTACGTTCCTGCCGTTTGACGTAATTACTCCCTGATGTGAGCTTATAGAAACAATAGGGGTGATATACACAAACGGTATAATAATTGGAATATTCAGTTATCCATTTTGATTTCCGCTATTCAAGGTATCAATAGACTGTATTATATTTGGAGATTTTCAGTAAAGGAGGACGTTTACATTAAAACTAAGAAGTTTTCAATGATTCTGTGTATTTTTGTATTTTTTATATTGTTGAGTATTACTTTGGGTGGGACTTGGTAGAGAACTTTTAAAATGGGCGGATAATAGAGATGAATTGAAGTCAGGAAATACAGCGGCTGTTCCGCCAGATCAGGCGATAGTTAGAGATCCCGTCTGAAAAATAAATTGTAACTTTGTAGACGTCACATGTTTGTTATTCTTTCACAGCCATCCTTGTTCGTCGTCTTTAAATAAATATTTTATTTCAACTTCTTTTGATTTTATTCATATATTAACTTTATCTTATACTTAAAATAGTTGGCGCTCAACTCTTTGATCAAATTTCTATTTACTAAATATTTTGTCATAATCTAAATTCCAATTTTAATTTTCAATTAATATTCTAATTCCTTTTATTCCGACCCCATTATGTTCTATGACGTGGTACAATATAAAATTTCTATGCCCCACGTTAGCCACAAAGTGTATCTGTCAGTTAGCAACTCTGTTCGGTCATGTCACTTCAATTCTGTAGAAGTGAAGTATTTTTTATAATGTCTCTTGCCTACTTAAGCTGGATTTTCAGTTCAAAATTCATTTATACCTTTAAATCTTTTCCTGATTTGAGTTCATTTTATATTATAGTTGCTAAATTTTTATTATATGTCTTTTTGAAATTTTATATTTGACTTTTTATACATAACCTCCAACCTACTTCGTATTTTTTTTAAACAATGTGCAGTTATTATATTTAATATATCTTTCTTTTCATAATAATTACATTCATTTAATCCTTGCCAGTTTGCTATTTTCTATTTATATAATTATTTTTAATCTTCATATGGCAAGAAAATATTTTAAAACATATGCAGTCGCTAACTCAAGATTTATTATTGTAGTTTTTTTGGCCTATATTAATTTTTCTTGTTTCCCCTTCTTGGGTGGAACTTTATGAAAGAGATAACAACTGCAGCAGCATACCAGATATGCAGGACTCAATGGTTGCTTAGAACCACAACGGGCTCGATCCAGGTATCTCTACCAATTTGAAAGTACAATCCATCCAGCCATTATCAGAAGCCATCAACAAGTTATCCTGTGAAGCCATATGTATCAATTTCAAATTTATATAAAGCTATAGTTATAGATGTATAGATTTGCTCTGTTTTTAATTTTATATTAAAATTTCAATTTTATATTTTTTATGCACAATAAATATGATTAGTTATTATCTTAGTTTATTTGTCCCAGCCAAACTAGACGAGGCTTAACAATTAGCTTCCAAAAAAAGCCGTGAGTTTTGTTTATAAATTGGCTCCGAACTTTCAGAGGTACCCACCGATAGATAGCACTTACCGTTTCTGAGGGATCATTCGATGGTTTCAAAATAAGGTAACTTTAAAAGTGTGAAGAACGGAAAGGCCTCTGGCACAGATAATATTCCTGTTAAACTACTTAAAGCCGATCAAGATACGGTGCGGTTACTTCATCCGCCAATTCAAAAAATTTGGTAACTCGACGAATGAAAACTATTGTGATTTTTTCAAAGTATATCAAACTTTCCAATAACTGTAAAGGCATTAGCCTACTCTTGGTATCCAGCTAAATGTTTACCCGAATTATACTGAGCTAAATTAAAGAGTAAAAAATTACAAGGAGAATAGGCAGGCTTCCAATCACATTGAAGTTGTGTGGATCTGATTAATACCCTCCGTATAATGGTAGAGCAAAGCAAAGTGTTCCAGGCAACATTGTACGTGACTTTTATAGATTTTGAGAAAGCTTTCGATTCTATAAAAAGCCGAATTTTGTGAAATGTTTTGGAGCAGTTCGCTATACCGCTGGAGATAATTAACATAAGGACGTATATGAAGGATTTGCATGTAGTCTTACAATAGGGAAAACTGTCAAATGCAATCGCCATGAGTGCTGTAGTCAGACAATACTGTATTATTTAATCCACTGTAAGCGCTAAACACTTACAGTTGAGGATATCGCAACAAAAATTTGCTTAACTAAGACGAGATAAAAAGAATAGCCGGAACATGTTGGAAGTATGTTGCTCTGAATAGAGATCAATGGAAGAGGTTGGGAGAGAAGAAGCGCTGAACTCTGTTGTTCAGAGGAAAGTGAGAAAGGTCAGAAAACTTTCGTGGAGGGGAATCCAGGAAAGTTTTACTGACATGAAACTTAAATTCAATGTATTAAAGCGAGATGCTTAATCTGCAGGTCTTAGGACTCATACTCCAAAGACCAAGAAGATAGGATTAAATGCAGCCCTTGTATGTCGAGCAGCTTGTGTATGTTAAAGATGCGACAATAAAAGCATTGCCTCCTTTGTATATCTAGGTAGCGCTGTAAAAGCAGGTGAAGGGATCCTCCTCATTCCTTGAGTCCTTCTTCAGGGCGTGGTAATACTCTAAATATTATTAACTTGCTGTCTACATTGGCTGCGATCTTGTGCCATATGGACGGCTTCATGTAGGGATTTTCCCACCAGAAACTTCATTTGGTCTGCCCATCGTGCTGGACATCTTCCTCTTGGTCTTCGGCCTTCTACCTTTCATTCTAGTACCAATAGTTTGCGACCGAAGTAAATTAGATATGCTCGGTTTAATTTTTTAATAGCATGTCTTTTATGTTAAGCTCTTCCAGAATTGACAGGATGCTTCTATGTTCTGTCCAGGACACGCGTAGGATTCTTCTATAAACCCACATTTCGAAAGCTTTGATCTTACCACAATCGATTTGTTGACAGGAAAAATAAGGGTATTGATCATTACGTCACGTTAGGATCCGCATGTTAAAAGTTGCATTCAAAAGAAAAACGCTTGATTTTTTCAGCTCTACCCTATCTATAGGAACAAATACATCCTCCTAAATACCAAGCTTCTCATCTTTAACACCAAATGTTAAGATTGTTATGTTGTATACTTGTGAAGTCTGAAAAATAGATAGAAAAATATCATCAACGTTTCACTGTTTATCAATCGTAGTCTCAGGCGAATCATGAATATTTGATGGTGTGAGAACATTTCAAACGAAGCATTGTGGAGGGAGACAGAATAAACGAGTGCTGAAATGCAGATAAGAGAACGGAAGTGGAGATGGCTTGGCCACACTCTTTCGAATGTATTTATCGTTATTTGAGATTGTTCAATATTATGTTATTTCATATTGATTTATTAAAAAATTTTAGCGTCACATCCTGTAGATAGACGTTCTAAATAACTAATTTAAATATTCGCAATTTCCTAAATCCCCTTTATCTCTATTTACTACCAGAAAATACCGTTTTAATGCCTTAATATACAAATGCTTTGTTCGAAGTGCCCTATCTATATATAATCCACTATTTCATTTGAGTTTTGGACTTAGAAATTAGGATTTTCGTTACATTCTACGGAATCTGTAGTTTTATAATCTTCAAGGAGTTTGTTTTTCTATCTATTCTTTGCACAATGTCTCCGAAATATCTGAGGATTTATTTTTGTTGATAGTCTAGTATTGTTCCTTAATTGATTTTTAATTTAAATGTTGGTGCGGTGTTCTGTGTATGATGTTCGCACTATGTTTCTGTTAGCCTAATATTTAGAAGGTATCTTTTTTTTCTTTGGTGACCTTTAATGTGGATGTTTTAGATGATAATAGAGAACATGGATGTGTTTAATAATAGTTTTAGTTTACTTTGTTGGGATATAGCTAATTCTTTCCATAGAGGAGCTAGTTTAATAGTTATGTCCCATCTGTTATTTATTTCTTCGACTAAGCTTTATTTGCTTCTAATCAAGGATCTGAGGTAGTCACGTCACACCACTTAAAAATCAGCAAGATTTCTGATGTTAAATGGATTGCTGTTGGAAAAGAAAAAAGCAAAAAATAGAGATATACACTTGGCATTTGTGGACCTGAGAAAGGCGTATGACTCTGTACCAAGGTCAGAACTATGGGAGGCAATGTACAAATTAGAAATATAGACGGAACTCATAGAAGCTACAAAAGCTCTGTATAAAGAAAATAAAGTGTCCATTAAAATGGGAACAAGAATCATAGGAGACTTCACCACAACAAAAGGGCTCCTGCAGGGTTGTTCCACATCTCCAACCCTATTCAAAATATACTTAGAGAAAGCCTTGACTACATGGAAAAGAAAATGCGAAGGCATGGGAGTACCGGTACGGAACGAATACCTATATACATTAAGTTTTGCAGACGATCAAGTAGTGATTGCACAAGACCAAGACGACCTCAGCTACATGATGAAAAAACTACAAAAAGAATATACCAAGGCTGGCCTAGATATTAACCTCGCGAAAACAGAGTACCTATCTACAAGTGAAGAAGACATAGAAGATCTACAGATTGATGACAACGTAACAATCAAAGGAAAGGATAAATTCAAATACCTGGGGTTTATAATCACGAAAAAGGCAACAACAGAGGAAGAAATTACACAAAGATTAGGACAAACAAGAACAGCAATCCGACAACTTAACTCAGTATGGTGGGATAGACACCTAAATATGAAGACAAAACGCAGATTTATAAAACATTAGTGCGAAGTATTATGACATATGGGGCTGAAAATTGGATCATAAACAAGAAAACCAGCAGTAAGATAGTAGCAACAGAGATGGAATGCCTGCGAAGATGCTGCAGAGTAACAAGAATGGATAGGAGAAGTAATGACGAAATAAAGCAAAGAACATCAATAGAAACAGACATACTAACATATATAGAACAAAAAAGACTAAAGTGGTATGGACATGTAAGAAGAACTAGCGACAGCAGATGGATAAAGAAAATAACCGAATGGAGCCCCATAGGAAGGAGGAAAAGAGGACGACCCCGAAAATCCTGGAGGAACGAAGTAGACGACGCCATGAGTAAGAGAGGACTGAACGATGGAGAATGGAACAACAGAGAGAGATGGAAAGGGTTGAGCGAGGGAAGGCAGTGAATACTGTAGAATCCCTAAATATATATAAATGGATTGCAGTCAATTATTCTGATTTGGTTCTTTTTCTTGTTCAGCCTAAGACCATATTCTCTGTTCATGATGTCCAGCTTGTTTATTATTTAGACTAGTTTTTTGCAGTATTGTCTCCATACTTCAGCAATATTGTTGGTATATGTTGTTTGGTATATGTTATTGTTTCTCTGTCATTAATTAATATACTTTGTGTTTGTGGTTGGAATTCGCTAAACAAATACTTAAGTTTGTTATAAAAACGCGTGGTGTTTATTGTTGTTTTCATGCTCTTTAAGTTCTTTACATACTTGTTTGCTATGCTTATGCCTGCCTTCTTTACAAGCCTTTTATACTTCTTGTCTAGGATTTTCCTATTTTCTGAAGATATTGTTTTTGCAAGTATTTCTTTTCTTCGAGAGTCTATTAGACCGGTTGTTCTGATCTTTATCCAGTGTTCCTTTTTTATTGCTATTGTCTTTGTAGTTTAGTTTACTATGTATACAATCCACATCTAATCACACCTCATATTCCAATCGGTGATGTACCATTGGCATGTAGTCTTTGCTGGAAAACTCTCTTATTCGGGATTTGGTTTGGTCTAATATAATTTACTGTCTTTAGCACAAGAGTATCGCACTAGGCACAAGTGTTGGTAATTAATCTTCAATTAGTGTATAATCTATGTATATAAAAGGCTATGATGACAAGTCACACCGTTTGTCCAGTAAACTAACGACGCCATCTGGAAAAGAAATCTGAACTACCACCATTTGACATTTCAATCCTATTTTGTTCTTGAAACGATACGTTTAATTAATAATACTGAATTAATTACATATTAATATAATTAATAATTAATTTTAATAATATTTTTAAGGTAGAATATAATACAAAATAATTTAAAGCTTTATGTTAGTTTGGATTTAAAATCCTCACGCCATTTGAACAAAGAAATCTGAACTACTGATATTTCAACCTGTGAGTCAATCATATTTTGTTTTTGAAACGATATGCTTAATTATTACAATATAATATACAAAATATACTTATACAAAAAATATTAGTTACTTATTAATATAATTAATAAAATTTTAAGGCACGATTTAATACAAAATAATTTAAAGTTTTATGTTAGTTTGATTTAAAATTCTAGCGTCACCTAGGAAAGAAATCTGAACAGATAAACTGACAGATAAAATAAATTAAAATTATCTGACATAAAAAATATTTATTTGCCAAATAAAGTACTAAATAAAAAGTTATGTGGAAAATAAATTGTGTTTATTGTAGTTCGTTATTATGTTCTAGGTTATCACAAAATCAAAAATAAAACCTAAATATTGTTGTTTAGTGTAGCTTAGAGACACGAATATTAAAAGATTTAATGAAATCGGAGAGTATGATCAGTATGATGTTTAATGTTTATGAACATTTAAAGGTTTGTAATAATAAAGACTTTTTAAAAGATTAAGATTAAGTGATCTATATTCTGAGAAAATATTGTAAATAGTTATTAATATATATTTAAAAAAGTAGGTGTATACAGATTTTCTGTTACTTGGTTTAGGGATTCAATATTTTCATAATCTTGATAATTAAAAAATGGATTAATTAACCATTTTCAAGAGATAACCGTGCGATTGATTCAATAATAGTAGTATCGGATTCCAAAATGAAAAATATGCACTTAGTACCTAGGTTGTCAGATTCTTATAATAATTATAATAAAATAATAAAATACATTTAATTATATATATATAAAAAAAAGAGTAAGTATACAAAATTATACAGAGTTAGTAAGAAATTTTCAAAACTTTCAATAAATCTTCTATATAATACAATAGACTCCCTCTATAACGAGAACTGAAATGACAGACTAATTACCTCGTTATAAGCTGATCTCGTTATATCAGACAATCATAATACTGTGCATACATATGACTCTGTAGTTTTCAAAACCATTAACTCCCTATAGTGAAGCCATTCGGAGCAATATAAGATGCTAATAAATATTGTTTGAATAGCGTTTTTGAAAAAAAGTTATTTACTTTTATTGTCAATGAAATATATTAAAACATAAAAGAGTTGTTTACTTTTATTATCAATGATATACGTTAAAACAAAAAAGCTGTACTTATATTTTTTTCCAACTACATAATGTATAAATCGTATTTTCAAGGATAACATAAACTATTGCTTCTGCAATTTTAAGAACTCTGTTATTTTTAACTGCTTTAAATGGTCCAGTATGATTCGATCATATATTTTCTAGAGATGTGAAACAGTTGTATTTATTCATTGTAAAGAAGTTTATTGCGGGCTGCAGTTAAGTTTATTGAGGGGCTGTTTGAAAAGGTATTTATTTATAGCCACGACCGGACTAAAAACGTAAAAAACACGTTTTTGGATCTTATTTTCTCTCGTTATAACCAAATTTGCCTCGCTATAGACGGTTATAGTTCAATAGAAATTTCACGGGACATCTAATGTATCTCGTTATAAGCGAAACCTCGTAATAACCGTGTTCGTTATGGAGGGAGTATACTGTATATGGAATATTGATTTTAAATTCTGTCAATTTCGTGATACTTCTTGGATATGTTGTTCTAGGTACCTACCAGGTAGAAATAAATAATTCCTACCTGGTAGGTACCGTGACGGGCAAAATCACTAGTCTATAATATCTATGGTCCATAGAATACCATGACCTGATAGTGATGGTTTGTTTGACCCTGATGGTAATATCCATGTTGACAGATGGCTAGGATGATGTTTGAAAACTTCGTGTTGTCATTTGATTGTATATGCAAAATTGAATGTGTCATTAACCACGTTCATTTCTTTGGTCAAGTCCATGTTTATCTAAAACATTACGTATATAGCCATCATTCTCGGTGTTTTCTATGTTAAAATCTCTAGTGATCATTAATATATCCTTATGTGGTATATTGGAGATTATCTTTTTAAGTTGTTCATATTCCCCTTTCAGATCGTGATCTAATAGTTTTTAGTTGGTACGTATACTTTGGAGGGCCCGGAATTAAATGATATTATTACGACTCATTATTAAATGATATTCTTATACTCAAGTCATCTGTATCTGTAGAGTAGGGAGGGCGAGTTAAGTTTCACAGAACTTAGGCCACAATTGACCCATTGTGCATCCTCCCAGGGAGCTGTCACCCTTAGCTCATTGTCCATCCTGCCAATTCTAGGAAGGTGGACAAGTCACCCGGAGACATCTCTCTTATGTGGGCAGGTGTGGGCCAGGACTCGCCGAACGCGTACTCTCGTATTAACGATAACTCTGGGCATTCACATAGGACATGCTCTACAGTTTCGTCTTCTCGTTCACACTTCCTACATAGAGGTGTGTCTGCTAGCCCCAGTGTATGGAGGTGTTTGCTTAGTTGACAATGACCACTTAAAAAACCAACTGCCAAACGTAGGTTTTTCCTGGTCATTCCCAAGTACTTCTTAGATGTTGACTCTTCAAGGTTACTTAGTGTTACCCTGGCAAGTTTACATCCTTTCCCTTCTTCCCATCTTTTTACGGTTTGGCAGTATGGTTTGAGTATGGTTTACCTCCCATACTCAAGTCATATTTGAAACGATACTTAGAATACTTAATATCAAGCCCGAAGTCGAGAAGATGTGAAATATGTGATCTCACAACATCTAAATTGGACTAATGAAGAATACTCCACAGTTTTGTTCAGAGATAAGTCCCGATTTGATCTCTACTAAAACTCAAGAAGACTGTGATTTTGGGAAGAATATTGACCAATTACACTGTTAGGAGCAGCTCAGAACGCCCATAGTTATCGGTGGTACTCTTATGGTCTGAATTAATGGTATTAATATTAGAGAAAGTTCTTTTTCAGGTTTTTTTGAACGCAGTTTCATACTGCGTCGGTATTCTTGAACCTGTTGTGTTTCTGAATATAGTTTTTTATACATAATAATGCTCGTTTTCATGTAATTTAAACAATCAAATTTTGTAACAGAGTAATTTTAATAAAAAAATAAAAATTAATGGGAAAATCCAAGTAGTTGGCTGTATACCATCTTTTAAAAAACTTATACAGAAGTAAAACACTTCACATTTGTATTTATAATTAAAACTTTCGTCTAAGACTAAAAAGTGTCGTCACAATTTATACAGAAGCATAACGTGACGTTTTCGATCTAGATCAGATCATCCTCAACGCCTTCTTTTGTAATTGAAGCTAACACTAAAATTGTAGCTGTGACATCAATATATGGTTTTACATTGTTCCAAATTTAAATTCAAATATGACTCTAGGTCGATGACATTGAATAAAAATTTAATACTTAAAGAGCAATATGTTTCTTTGCTCGACTTGAACACGTGGTTCTTGTCAGTTAAAACGACACAGACCAACTGCAGCAGTTGGTCTGTGCTCCTGTATAAATTTTGACGACACTTTTTAAAAAAGAAGTGGACTTCTGTATAAGTAATTTTAATATCCTCCTTGTCCAGTAGTATATTGATCATAATATTAAATATAATTCAGCGACAGGTTGTATGTCAGATTTCTTTTTTAAAAACTGATGATTAACAATGTTAAACATTTTTAATGTGTTTTTCATAGAGTCTCTCAACGTGTTGTCTTTTTGATGTTTAATAGATGGATTCGACCATTACTTGATGGAAATTCATTTTATGTAACAATAAAACACTGAAAACTTTAACTTCCACAAAATTTATTATAAAATCTTCACTTCAGCTGTTTCGGCAGAGTGCCTTTCTCAAGTGATCTATTTTTGTTATGCGTTTACACTTTATAGTCGTTAATGAAATAGGTTGAAGAGGGGAGAACTGTTTGTCTCCAGTCGGGCAGTCAGAATTATATCTGTGTTTTTTTAATTTGTTAATTTCCATAGATTCTAGCAAAGATAGCTTAAGGCCTTTATTTTGAATGTGAAGAATTTAAAATTCGTTATTAAAAGAAAAAACATAAATATGTTAAAAAACCCAATCACACGCCTCGGAATAGGACGGCACAACAAAGACGACATAAGCTTCGAAAAAGGACACGATTTTTTGGTACATGGAACGTTCAAGGTATATCAAAAAAACTCAATGAAGTCTTACATGAATTAACAGAACTAAAAATAGACATAGCAGTCATTACTGAAACAAAAAAGAAGGGAACCGGCTCTGAAAATCTAGGAAAATATGACCATTTCTATAGTGGAGTACCAAAAGAATGTAGAGCTCAACAGGGAATTTCTTTAATGATTCACAGAAGACTAAGAAAGTTCATAACAACCTGGGAAGCCATAAGTGAAAGATTGATTAAAGTAAATATGTGTCTTCACGGTTATAAACTAACAATTATGGGCGTATACGCAATAAATAATGACGCACTAGCCAACGTAAAAGACGCATTTTTTGAACAGCTTCACGAAGAAATATCGAAAATAAGTCAATCGCGGGAAATAATATTAATGGGGGATACTAACAGTAGAGTAGGAAGAAAAGATGCGGATGAAATAGTAGGAAAATACGGAGAAGACACCACGAACAACAATGGTGAAAGATTCATAGATTTATGCAACCAGAATCAACTCAGAATCTTAAATGGATACTTTCCACATAAACTGATACACAGCTATACATGGACTCAGGAAACACGAAACGTAAAATTAATAATCGATTATATTGTAACAAAACAAAAAAACCCGACTAAGAGTACAAGATGTAAGAGTTCAGAGAAGCGCAACATACGGTAGCGATCACTATTTATTACGTTCAAAAATACACTTCCCAATCCGAAGACAACAGAGGGAAACACGCATAGACATAAACACAACAGAAAAGATACAGGAACGAAGATACAACATCAGAAGCCTAGATGAAGAAAGTACCCAAGACTTATTTAAAAATAGATTGGATAAGAAGCTACAAATTCCAGCCTCCAAGAATATCGACCAGCTATATAAACATATAAAAAACTGTTTACACGAAGCAGCATTTGAAGCAATGGGATACTACATAAAACCCAAGGTAAACAAACCATACTGGTGGGATAACGAAATAGAGGAAGAAATAAAATGTAAAAGACAACTATACCAACAATATTTAAGTTCTAAATCATTACAAGACAAAATAAAATATAAGGAAAAACAAGCAGAAGTTCGAAGGAAAATCTCTAAGAAGAAGAACGAGTCTTGGGAAAGACACTGCCAACGAATAAATACTTATCTAGGAAGAACCAGAAGCACAGAAAGCTGGAAACTGATAAAAAAATTGACAAAAGAGAAGAATAAAGAAGTAATACAGAGCATAAAACCTGAAGACTGGGAAGAGTATTTCAAAGGACTTTTGGTAGATAATAGAGTCGAATTTCAGGAACATAGAAATCAAAACCAAGATAGAATTTCAATAGTTGGCTCGCCAATAAGATTAACAACAGAGGAAATTAAAAATGTATGTAAACAGCTGAAGAGGAACAAAGCACCCGGACCAGGAGATATACCCGGAGAATTGTTTAAGTACGGAACGAACAAATTGTACGAATGTCTTCGACGACTTTTTCAAGAATGCATAGACACAAGCGAAATCCCTACGGAATGGAAGATATCATACCTCAGCACTATACATAAAAAGGGTGATAAAAATAATTGTGAAAATTACCGAGGAATAGCTGTAACCGGATCTATGAGTCGAATATATGGAAAGGTGTTAAAGAACCGAATCGAGAGAGAATACTTAGATTATGAAGCAGAAGAACAAGCAGGATTTCGTACGGGTCGATCCACTATTGACAACATTTTCTCCTTAACCCAGATAATAGAAAAAAAGATGGCAAGGAATCGAGAGATTCATATGTTGTTCGTCGACCTACGGAAACCCTACGACAGCGTTCCACTGAAGAAGCTGTGGCAATCAATGGAAAGCACGAATATTAATATAGAATTAATAAAAGCCGTCAAAGTGCTATACAACCAACCAATAACAAAGATGAAAGCAGGGACACAAATAACAACAGGATTTATAACATCAAAAGGATTAAAGCAGGGATGTTGCTTGTCTCCCACTTTATTTAAAATATATCTCGAAAGTGCTTTAAAAAGATGGAAACAAAAATGCAGGACAATGGGGATACCGCTCACCAATACTATGGTATATACGCTTAACTTTGCAGACGATCAAGTAATAATGGCTCAAGATTATGAAGATTTAAACTATATGGCACGAAAATTAATTGAAGAGTATGATATATGGGGTCTAGAAGTAAATAAAAACAAAACTGAATACCTGTGCATTGGAGCAGAACAAAAAGATCTCATATTAGACGATAACACTACGATAAAGCACTGCTGTGACTACAAATACCTAGGTATCACTATTTCACAAGATGAAACATTAGACAAAGCCATAAGAGAGAGAAATACGTCAGGGAGAAAAGCCATCACAATGTTAAACACCGTTTTATGGGACCAATCCATCAGCAAAGAAAATAAAAAGAGGATATATGACACTATAGTAAAAAGTATCACTTTATACAGCTGTGAGGTATGGCCACTGAAAGAAAGAACACTGTCAACGCTGAAAGCGATGGAAATGGATTTTTGGAGAAGAGCCGCAGGAAGATCTAGGGAAGAGAAAGGCTTACCAACGAACGCATTAGAGAAATAATGGGAATCAAACGAACAATCACAGATGACCTAACAACAAAACAACTTATCTGGTTCGGACACATACAAAATATGGACGAACGAATGCCAAAAGAAATACTAAACTGGCAACCAGAAGGAAAGAGAAAATGAGGTAGACCGAGAAAAAGTTGGAGCGAAGGAATAAATAAAGAACTGAGAGAGAGGGCCATAGAAGTAGATCTATGGAACAACCGGTCTAAGTGGTGATTGGAGGTCGGAAAACGGCGGAGAACGTTATAAACCGACAAGTAGTAGTAGTAGTATTAAAAGAATGATTATGATCTAGAAGTGAAGTTCGTATGTAGAATCTCTTTTTCTATTATTCAAAGCCCTTTTATGTTCTGCTATTCGTTTATTAAAGTTTCTACCAGTTTGACCCATGTAAGTTTTTGGGCAGTCGCCACATTTAAGTTGGTATACACCACTGTGTAAGTGCTTGTTATTTTGGCTCTTGTTGTTTTAAATATATTTGCTTAAGTTGTTGTTTGTTCTGAAAGCTGGAGTTATTCCTTTTTTTTTTATGTGTTTGGCTATTTTTGTTGATATTTTGCCTGCAAAATATTTTGCCAGGTTTTCAGTGTTTTTTTTATGTTTCTTTGAAAACTTTCTAGGTTTTCTCATCTTGAAGAAAAATTTTGTATTTTTTCACCAATGGGATCTCCCTTTAGTAGTGGCCCTTTTAAATTTTGACCATAACTCGGAAGATAGCTTTGTATGTCGAAAACGCTCAGCTAGGGATTAAATTTTTTACACACTTAGAAAATAGTTTTCTTTTCAATTTATGCATTTGTCATAAGTATATACAAACACATATCAGTCTTTCAACATTATCATTTACCCTGTAACATTATTATTTACCCTGTAAATAATAATGTTGAAAGACATCCTGTAAATAATATTATAGGCATCCACACCTAAAGCTGCCTTCTTGTACAATTTTATTACTCCTTGGCGATATTAAAAACGCTATAAATAGCTACATTAGTAAATAAGAGCTGGTGTTCACAATCTTTAACAAACTTGTAAAAATACAAAACGTCTATTGCTTTTACTCAGTGGTACATTTCCTACTCGGGTTTCTGGAGCTCGTACAATCAAAGAAAAACAAAAGACACTAATCTGCCGATCGGTCGGCAAAATACACACTCTCAAAAAAGTAGAAACCCCTCTTCAAAGGACACGACCGAGGTGACTTTTAACAAAAGAGTCCTTTATCGCTCTTTTGACCCTTTATCCTTTGTTCCGAGTGAGACAGTCGGTACCGTACAATTAAAATTAAAGAGCATAAAGTCACTTTTAATTGTTTGGATAAATTCACGGTGGAAATATTACAACGGATGGGATTTTTTGAATAACTGCGGTTGTGTAAGCCTTACAGATTTAAAGTACACGCCAACAACAATTCCCGGCTCCGGGAACAAAAAGTGATCAATATTTAAAATAGAAACGAGAAGAATATGTCACATACGACCATATTTTTAAAAACTAACTGGATCTCACCATTCAATGAGAAAAAAGGCCCAATTTAACAGTAAGTTTAGTTCATATAATTACATAAACGGAGTTTATTTTATTATAAATGAAATGACTTTATTTTTATTCTTCATTTTTTTTGTCTAACTCCGCCAGCAGTGCTGTTGAGTGGTGTAAAAAGTTGAAAATCTGCAGCACGACTCAACAACTTATTTATTGTTCTGAAGCTATTTTCTTGTGGCATTTTAAATTAATTACTATTTAACTGGGAATAAGCCACAATTTGTGGCTTATTCCCAGTTAAATAGTAATTAACAACTTATTTATATCAAAAAATAATTGCTGAAGAATGCAGAATCTCATATATCAATAAAAGCGGTGGAGTTTGACAAAGTTGTTTTGTCCAAAAACATTTTCATAGACCGACTGCTA
Source organism: Diabrotica undecimpunctata (assembly GCF_040954645.1). Taxonomy (NCBI): domain Eukaryota; kingdom Metazoa; phylum Arthropoda; class Insecta; order Coleoptera; family Chrysomelidae; genus Diabrotica; species Diabrotica undecimpunctata. Next base: position 46,043,922 of record NC_092809.1, read on the forward strand.
AAATAAAACAATAAATATCTTACCTTTAACATTAAACAGTCGGTATACTGCGAAAACCAGGTAAATGTCAGAATACCGAATTCGAGAAAACACGTTTTTAAAGTTTAGTTTTTTATTGTGAATCAAGCAGTCAGCTTGTTTTTGATATTAGGTATTCTAGTGAAAGATGCATATATCTGAAATGATATTCTATCATTAGTTTGAAAAAGTTGAGACACCTATCTGACTAGTTCTAAATTTAAGTTGGAAATGCTATTTACCTGGTTTTACCTGTAAATCTAAATAAATTAGTTACTCTTCAAATAACATATTTAACACAAATATAATAAACCAAGTATATTATTTTCCAGTTTTGTGATCGAGATATGAGACTTTTACTAGGTAATAGCAATGTTTTAAGGTATTAGTCGATATTTATGACATTTAACTGGTTTTCCCTGAAAATTTTATTAACAGCTGTTTGTAGTTATAGTTATTATTTATATGAATGATAGGCAGTTTTATAGAAAAAACAAATTTATTTCGAATATTATTATTATATTTCGAATGTCTGATTCCTCATTGAAAACAGGCTATGGCAAGATGTCTGTTACATCATTTCCCGTTTTCAAATTACGATACCACCCGTGATATTCCTCCGGTATCACTCCCTTATCACATAGCTGTATAGCTGTACCAAATCTCTCTTTTTTGCTATGCTAATTGGCAAATATGAATCATAAAGTCGCTTAAATTCTTCAAGATTGCTTGTATTGGTTGATAACTTGGCGTGCTTTTTTCTTGTTGACTGCCGTGTAGTATCACTAAGGAAATAATTGAAGCTTGTTGACAATATGTCATAACTAAAATAGATTCTGTTTGTCTCTTCTTTCACGAATCTCATTCTTATTATCTTCAACCACATTATGTTTTCGCCGTTTTGGTCTTTTGTCCGGTTTTTAATTAAGGTGTGTGACAAATTTTTTAAGTCATAAAAGTCGTAGTATTTAAATTCTTTAATTTGTATGGTTCTAAATATACTTTTTTATCATCAACCTTGATATTTTTAGTTTCTCTTGCATTTTGAAAAACAGACAAGTAATCTGGCATCCCATAGATAGATCTGTGTTTTTTAGCGGTTTCGATACTACTATGCATAGAGTCAACTTCCATATAGGAATGCCCAGACTCTAAAAATTTGTGATTAATAATATTAAAATGGTCTATGTTTTGAACATCCCAGGTATCAGAAAATAAACTTATTTCACTTACATATTCTAGAACACATTTTGATAAATAGTGGAGTATAATGCTTCCTATTTCAGAACTTCCTCGTCTACCGTTAATTTCTGACCAGGCAAAACAGTAAGCTGCATTTGGTAATGCGGCTTCATAGACACACAAATTGTAGACGCATAATTTTCGAGAATAATATAGTTGTCCAGTCAATCCACTTGGAATCTGTAGTACGGCCTGTAGATCGACAGTAATTGAAACAACATCCCGTTGTTTATTAGATCTTTTCTTACTATTTTGTTTTTCAAGATTACATACTTCTTTTCTTTTCTGATGTTCTCTGTAACTGTCTTCGATTTTATTTGTCAGTTGGATTAGCCCTATCATATTTATTACAAACTAAACATTGATCTTTTTTAGGAACAAAAAAGCTTAAATTATAGTCGCTAGAAAATATTCTTCGATATGTAATTTCGCTAACACCTTCCAGTTTTTATCTGCCCACAGTCGTTTATATAGAGTTGGTACATTTTTCTTATACTCTAATTTTTGTCCAAATATCTACGCTTTGAACTTTGGCGAATATAATGTGGACGCATGGTTGAAAAAGACTCAATATGAGCCTTCAAGATTTGTCGGGTTTTACTGCTTGTTTTATTTGGCGGTGTATGCTTGCCCCTTTTATCCGTATCTGCATAACAGCCTAGAATATCAGTTTTTGTTACAACATCTTGTATTAACGACGCTGATATACAAAAAATTGTATTACAAGAAAATTTCTCACATACCTGTATGTCTTGACCATTCAAAGAAAAGTAACACTTTTTGGAAAATGCACGTGGATTTTTTAAACTTTGACAAACTGCAACGACTCTCTATTGTGGCTCCATTTTAATACGTGTAATAAGACAATTTTTCTTTCCTATATATTCTAACTTCCAATAATCACGACATAGTCTTTGTCTGTAATCTTCGCTGAAATAACTGGCATATTTGTAAACGCACTCTGAACAATTAACTGGTTTTGGCACTTTTGCTGGTCTATTCTTTTTTCTTATCTCATAAGGCAAACCCTTAGCAAGCCTCCTTTTTGCGACATTTATTACCCATTCTTTGAAGTTAGCTTTTCTCCAACGTTTTAGTGGATGTACGTCTTTCCATATTTTGTCAAGAAGTAGATTTAATATCCAACTAGCTATTTCAGTTGACACTAAATTGTTCGTGGATGCACCTATTTCAGTATTTTTTTTCTCATCATTTTGGCTATCAAGGTCAGCTGTTTGTAATTCATATAGACTTCCTAGAGAGAGTGATCCCTCTTCACTTGGCTGATATTCGGGGTCTACATCTGAAAAGCCACTATCAAAAATGGATTCTATCATTGATCTATATTACTCTGATAATCATCAAGAATTAAACTGCTGTCTTCAATTTCAAAGCAATCTAAAAAACACAAGAGATTGCCCAACAAGTAACTAATTAATACCTATTAACAAAGTATTTTCAAACTTTTTTCCTAGCCACAAATTTAGAAGACAAGCAATTTTATTTAATAGTTGGCTTAATTTTAGCATATTCTTTTAACTTAACACCATTAAGATCATTTATGGTTTTAGCTTACTAATCATTTCTAAATTTTAACTCAACCCGTTTTCAGGTAGAATGAAGTAAGTGTACTTAAAGGTTTTTACTAGTCGATATGAAAGAGAAATTTTAATAAACCATACACGTAAAATGTATTAAAGACACTTATCACCTTTTTACTGAATATGGTATGCAGTAGTAGAAATATATTGTTGTCCGGGATAATATTATATGTGGGCGTACTTTATTTTACATGCAACAGACGTTTAATTTTATGGAAGTAAGTAGCGATATATTGTTTTATTTGAAAATGAAAAGTTAGTTAGGTGTAACTTATTTGTTTATTACACAAATTATCTGCTGAATGGTAAGTCGTATCATTTATTGGGTTTTACCTGTATGTAGAGCGGAAAAAGCTGAGAATTCTGGTATACTTAACTCAATATTTTAAAATTTGTCATTTACCTGGTTTTCGCAGTATACCGACGAAACCATAAGTATCTCCAAAAGTATTAACTTTAGGTATAGGAAATCTTAATAGTATTTAAAATACACTTGCCTTCTTTTTGCAATAAAATTATAAAATACAAGACATTCTATTTAAAATTATAGACTTACTAGGGCTTGAATTTTAAAGAAATTATGGTGAGATATTAAGATATTAAAGATTCCTAAAAAATCCCGAAAGAATATTTATTATAAATTACGTAAATTGTTTACTCACTTTAATTAGTACAATTGGAAACTATAGCACACGTATCTATTGTTAACTTGTATGTCTTGTTTCATAATACTTTCACTACATTTCAAGTTAGCCTTGTATACTCGGTACCTTTGTATAAACATTAGGTGACCTATTAACCAATATCTTATATAATTGTAAACAGACCAGCAACGGGGCAGTCGGTTATTCATTCATTACTCGTATTTCAGTCTAGTCGGTATTCGTAATGTAAAGTTCATTTAAGTTCGTACGAATTCATAGGAAATATTGGGCTGTATAACACTTGTTGCTATGGTTACTATGTATTAAATAGTAGTATCAACAATACATATTGTTAGTAATAAATATTCCAATTATTTTAGATAATTATTGGTAATTTGGTAATTACAGGTGAATGCCAAGGGAATAGTGCAGTAGCTGCAAGGTTATGTAGAAAAATATCCTAAACGAAATACACCAGGCAGACGATTATTTCCATTGATCGTCGTTTACTTGAGATAGGCACATTGCGACCGTAACTTGTTGGTAGTAAAGATCGACCAAAAGTATATACAAACGATGAAGATTTTGGAAGCAATTGAAGAAATTCCTGGAAGCAGTACAAGAGTACAGTTCGTCAAAGTTAGCTCTGTCTTTCAGTTTAAACTCTAGCGATGGGAAAAATAAACAGAGAACGCATTTGGAGTAAAGAAGATAGCAAATGCGTTCGGATTTTAAAATTATTTTATTATGGAACTACGACTGGGGGAGGGTCAATTAAACTCAATAGGTATTGAAATTTAAGTAATAATTATTACACGTACTATTATGTGATGAAAATTATCGATTTTTATTGTTTTTAAAGATGAAATATATTGTAAAAAATTGATATTTAGAAATCAAATTATTAATAGTATCATTTCAAATTTTGTTTGCTTCTACAGTAGAATAGATTTATATTTATTTTATTTCATTACGTTACACATATAAAATACACGTTTGTAGCAAGTCAAAATATAATTTTAGTAGTATTATAAAACATAAATATACATACATATATATATATATATATATATATATATATATATATATATATATATATATATATATATATATATATATATATTGTTATGATGTATTGTTTGTTTGAATGATGAGCAATGAGTATTTTTAATAATATAATATATAGGGTTTTTATCGCGGTTCTCAAAGAATTAGTTTGTAAGTAATTTTTTAAATTAGCTTTATTATATCTATTACGAAACACACATATATGTCTAACCTAGCCAATGTAAATTTAAATTAAACTATCTTTAAATTGAAATTCTTATGAAACTAATTAAATTCTATAGACAATGTAAAATTTAAACAAACTATCTACAAAATTGAAATTGTTATGACACTAACTAAATTATATTAACAAAATTTTGTACCTTTCTGTCACTGAATGCCTAAATGAACTGTTTTCCAATATATAGATTATAATCACCACTCAAATGTCTTCTTCTCAGCTTCGGTTATCCTTGTTTTTGTGAAATTACTTTTTCCAATTATTAGCTTCCACCAATTTAAGATATTTTTCTTCACCAGCATTTATAAACCACCAAGCAAACCAGCAAACAGCATTTATTTTTATTCTTCTTTTCAATATATCAATATCCAATCACCAAAATATCATTTAATTTTAATATTCAATTAATACTTCTTCCATTATCATCATTTATACATAACATAATTTTTAATCTTCAATATTATTTTCTTTATACTGTTTCTTAATATTGATTTAACTCACTATATTGAACAATTGTAACTGATTGACTGCCTCTAACTAATTTTCATACTAAAAACTTGACATGTGACTGAACTGTAACTGATAACTCATCACTGATTGACTAACTAAATGGACTTTCTTACTAAACTTTCTGACTGACTGACTTTCTGAATCCAAATCACCGGGTATTTATATCTTTTTGGATGTTCCAGAACCATCTGGTAAGAAATCATGTTCCATTTGTTCTATTAAATACATGTCTGAATTTTCTGGAACAAACCATTTTGCAAACAAGGCCATCTCCGGTGATCTAGAGAATTCCATACTTTTCTATTAATAATTTTGTTGACATTTAGGCTTTTCAGATCAGAATAAACACTTAAATCAGTAAATATATATAAATTAAACATTTTAAACTAACATTATTATTATAACCCCACTTTATATTCCTAATTATTTAAAATGTCACTTGGAGAGTATGTATATCTGGTTGCCTAGTCACATGGCTCACTTAAATATATTTACAACATGATAATTATATAAAAAAAATACTTTTTATATGCTAATTTCTTAAAAATGCCCTCACATAAATAATTTTTATTAAATTCTCTAGTATATAACTTCTTAAAATAACCAAATACTTGTTATATCTAATATTATCTAGTATATAACTTATAAATTATTTTCTTTAAACACTAATCATATCAATATATATATATACATAATTTAACATGTTTGAAAACTAAAAGCAATAAAAAAGTTCACATACAGATATTGCACAAAATTGCAAAGAAATACATAGCTAAGTAATTCTAGGTATGTCCTTAACAAAACAAGAAAAAAGTAAATTGGCTGTTAGAAAAGTGGCAGTCGTTAAAGATTTATATATAAATGGTCATTTATTAATTTCTGTCTAAATTGACAAACTTTGAATTTTTTAAAGGTCATTTATTCGAGCATTCAACCTTATATCAATAAATTGACAAAGTAGCTTTGAAGTGAACAAGAAATAATCTCTATCTAAACCATCATCTTTTCTTTATATGATCATTTTAGCATTGTATACATCATATTAAATATAAAATAAAATATAAAAATAAAATAAATTGTTTAATCATTCTTTTTTTCCTCTCTAACGTCCGTATTCTAACAGTATACTTACAAAATAACGTTACAATTTAGTTCAATGCCTCAACTATCTGGATCGGAACTCGAAACTGTATCTTCTAGATCATCTTCGCTATCACTATCAGCGTCATCGTTGTCGTCATCATCATCATCCAAGTTAATTATCACTTTCTCCGTAACTAAGTCCACTGCCGGTGCACTTTTCATAAAAAACTGTTCTGCCTGTTTGGCATTTTCACACCGTGATTTCCATTCATCCTCTGAAAATGTCTCAAAAAATTGATCACATAAAATCTCCACATCTTTAAAATTAAAACTTACATTCCGTTGTGCAACATAGTTTTTCATGGATGCCCAAACTAACTCAATGGGGTTTAACTCGGGATGGTAAGGTGGTAGTCTTAATACCGAATGTCCATTTTCCTCTAGAAGTTTATCCATTTCATATGATTTATGATGAGGTTGATAAAATTTTGCTAAAGTGTATGGCTCGGCTCTTAACATATCATCTGTAAATGGTATATTTCTCTTTCTTAGCCACTCTTTTATTTCATCTTTTTTTGATACAGTCGTTATATTTTTTCACTTTGAACATTGTGGTATGGGGCATTATCAATCACTAATACACTGTGCTGGTAAGTTCGGAATCAACATTTCCACTAGCCACTTTTTATAATTTTGAAAGTTCATCTGACTATGGTAATCACCAGTTTTTAAATTTGATTTAAATTTTAAGTAGGAATTTTTTATGAACCCCATTTCTCCCCCTGCATGAACTATTATTAACCTCTGTCCTTTAGGGATAGGCTTACGCAAACCATCGTGAGAATCATCATTCCAACTTTTATTGAATGTGTGAAAAGAGTGGATGTATGTTTCGTCCATGTATACTATAGGACGATTTTGGTTTCTGTAACTCTTAATACTTCGCAAAAAAAAGCTATCCTTTTTTGTTGGATGTCAGGTTTTTCCATAAGCAATTTTTTCTTTGTCTGAGTTTTTCGCCAACGGAAACCAATTTTATGTAATACTTTTCGTAAACTTTCATACGATCCTGTGTAATTAATTTCATTGACAAATTTCCTGTGTATGCCTCTCAACGTAGGAACTTTTTTTTCGTGGACGTGAAAATTGATTACAAATCTCCGAAGAATTTCCTTATCCATATTATCCAACTTAGTTTTGGTCGCACTTTTTTGTCTTTTAATATTAGGTGTATGGAACGAGTCACTTTCACCATCTTCAACTGATCTCATTTCCTTTGAAATTTGCTTTACAGGACCAACACTAACACCAGTTGCGCGCGAAACACGTTCTTGAATTTTCGTTAGTTCTATTATCGGATGTTTAGCCTCCGCTTCTCGTTTCATAAAATATATCACATTTGCTATAATTTCACGAGATTGACTACTCAAAACTTTACGATGAACTTTTGATTTAAATTCCATTGTAACGGAACCGGATTAATAAGTCCTACACCAGTGTAATTGATATGAGTCTGATCTGTTTGCTTCTGCTAACAAAATGGAACTGAGTATATTCGGGCTACTGACGGATCCTCCCCTCCAAATTTATATTCTTGTCAAAACTCAGAGACATTGCAATTCTTGACGAAGTGTAGTATTGGCTCAAATATATCTTTCTCACATGATGATTTGGAGTAGATTCAGGGAACAGTAGTTTCATTCTTATCACTTAAAAGCCGTTCAGGAATTACTGGATAAAAATTATCCTAAAAGAATGAGTTTTGCGATTGGTTTTTAACGGAAAACACACAAAATGTCAATTTTAATAATCATGTTTTGTTTACCGACGAAGCTACCTTTAACAGAAATGGCATTACGAACCATCATAACACGTACATTTGGGCCGACGAAAACCCCCACGCAAAAAAAGTCTCTCATCACCAAAGACATGTCAATGTTTGAACGGGAATTGTGAATAATAACGTAATAGGGCCAGTATTTCTTCCAAACAATTTAAACGGTGAAAATTATTTACACTTTCTACAAAACGTATTACCAGAGTACTTAGACGAGATTAATCTCGCAGTCAGGAAAAATATGTGGTTTTTATAGGATGGCGTTCCGGGGCATTACTATAATGAAACAAGAGAATATCTTTTCGCTCAGTATTCTGGACATTAGATTGGAAGGGACCCTGTTGCGCCTATTTATTGGCCACCCAGAGGTGCAGATCTTAACCTAATTGACTTTTGCTTCTGGGGTTTTATGAAAGGGTACGTATATTCCGTACCAGTTATAAACGAACAACAACTAAGAAATAGAATCATGGAAGCTGCAAATTGATTTCATTAGAAGTCCATGATTTTCCAAAAATATTCGATTTTCCTTTTTTAAACGGTGTCGAATGTGTATTCAAGAAAATTGAGGTTATTTTGAACATTTGTAAAATCGATCACATATTTGTGAATGGTTAAGTAAGATTATAGAGACCTGGTAATAATATGAAAATTTATATTGTACATTTCGTTAGGCACTTGGCACCACAAAAATAATTTAATTGGAACGTATACAAACGTTTGGGGGGATTTAAGGGAACAAAACCCCTATAAAATTTTTATGTGGTGTAAAAATTTCACTGTTATTTTTTTTAAAGATATTTCTGCCATAAGAAAGCCACATGTCCATTTTCAATATAAAAACTTTAACAGTTTTCGATATATTGGAAAAAATCGATTTTCATTTTGTAATTTCAAAGGGCTGTAACTTTTTTTATGTTCCCATTTGTACTAAGGTAAGTTAGGTTCAATCGAACTATTTTTGGTCCTAGAATACGTGATTTAATTTATGACCTACCTTTTTGTTACACCCTGTGAGCTCGTCGTGAAACACCCTGTATATATATTTTCTTTCAATTCCAACTGAATTTTTCAATTTTATTTTAAATTTGAATATAAAATTTTCGCCTAAATTACTTATTCACCAAGGATTAAAAAATCACCGATGACCTCGTTTAATTGGAAGAATTCACTCACATTTCTCTATTTTGCATACGAAATTATAACAGTCTGATGATGACTTTTATTCACGACTGTTTTTGATGCGTAATGCTCCCAAAAATTGTCCTTTCACGCCCTCCCAAATTTCGTATAAAAGCAAAAAAAGCCGACGTTTTGTCCGTGGCGAATGAAACTATAAATTCTCGGAGTGTGGTTTTGATATATGAATTAGTTATGGCGATGACACATTAAAATATATCGTATAATCGATTAGGTCCGCATCTTGAATACTGGGTATCTCAATAAAATATCGTTTTATAACATTTTCAGAACTTATTTTAAGATTTTTGTTCGGGGATAAAAGTATTTACTTACTGCTTACTTAAATATTTTATTTTTTATTATGCTCAATATTTGTAACATAATATGACCTTATTTTAAACACTTATTTCATTGTATGTTATTATCTTTAAATTTAAAAAGGTAAGTAATTAGGGTACCATTAATTTGGCGTATTTTAATCTCTCTGAGCTCACTGATTAGAACCATATGAAATTCTAAGCCCAGTCGGGTTAGTCGAGAAAAAGGCCCAACCTTGCATTTCGAGCTGCCCCAAATTTTATTTATTTTGACCTTTTGGGGACGTCAATAGTAGTGTAAATTTAAAATTGCGACTAAATCCAAACGTTGCGTTAGTCGCATCTTGAATTTAAAGGAGAATCGTTTTTGCTCAATATCTCCCCCATTTTAAACTTTTCGACAAAAATGGTAAGCACTGAAATTCTTGCAAATGCGATTTTCTGTGATTTGTTTCTTATACATTTTTTCGTGAGGTCGATATTTTCCGCGTTAAAAGGGAAATAGTAGAAGGGGGAGCATAATTATCGAATTGTCTCGTTTATTATTAACTTTAGGACATGAATGTACATAAACTACAATGGAGAGACTTATATTTGATACAATTTTAATTTCTATAATTTTTTTGCTGAAATCAAGATTTGAGGTCGTACCTATGCGGTAAAGGCGCGAGCGTAAGACCTTACAGGGATTGATTTTATAGGAATTGGTTTTGTTCAATATTTCGGCAATTTTAAACTTTTCAAAAAAATGGACTTAAATTGTTGTAATTGCGATTTCCTACAATTTCTTCTTTACAAATTTTTTCGTGTTGTTGATATTTTCCGAGTTAGGGACGAAAATAGTGGAAGGGAAGGGAAACAAAATTATTTAATTATCTCGTTTATTATTAACTTTACGACATGAATGCACATAAACAAAATGAAGAGAAATGATGAAAAGGTTGCCAATATGAGTCCATAATACTGGTATATGGGAAATGAGTCAATACTCACAATCTTAAGTAGTTTTTATTAATAAAGTTGATAAATATTGGACTACCGGTTTCAAAGCTTACAATATTTGTTACATCATCAGGTCCCAGTAGGTTATTTTTACTATTAGTATTAAAAACTAAAAGATATCCGGTACAGGAAAGCTCTATGAACTAAGGTAATTCCGAGGATCACCTTCCCCTTAAGGAATACATTCACTCACACTTATGAGTTTTAAACCCTATTATATGTATTTTGTTAAGAATATTTAATAAGATGTTATTATTATAAGTATTTTGTCTTCAGCTGCTGTGTCAAGATGTATAATTAAATTAATTGACATAGGGATAAACACAAAGAGAGTTGTGATAATTATTTCCGATATACAAAATATTACTTCCTGTGGCGGAAACTATACGTGAAATCAAATCTTAACTGTCTTTTCTATTGTTCTGAAGCTATTTTTCTATGTTCAATTTACTAATGTTTGTATTTTGAGAACGATTTCCGAAGTGGAAATTGAAACGTCAATAAACATACTTTAACCTTTAATTGTGGCTTATTCCCATTTAAATAGTAATTGTCTTTTCTATATCTAAAATTTATTATTTCTTCATAAGAAGGTTATTTTAACATCCTAACATTAGCCTAATTTAGTTTGTTGAAAGCATGATTGATTGCACATATACATAATCTTTGTTTTTTCTTTTATTCTTTGCATACTTTTTTTATCGTTTGTCTATCTCTCCTTTTGTATTTCCTTCGCTTTCTCATTCTGTATTCTCCTTCCTCCTTACGTATTTTTGGTTTTTTTAAGATAAGTTTTTGACACAGACCCATCTCTGCTGTCACAAATTTCTTTATACGGATATTCGTGCGTGATCATAGAGTCATACTGTCTCCTTTATAAAAAAAACTAATAAACAAATACTGTTATCATTTGTCGAAGCACTATTTTATTGCACGCTGCTTAGTTCGTTTTGCCCCATTACGTGTTCTCAGAAAGGCTTAAATCTTTAAAGAACCGTAAAAGGGCCCGAAAGTTAAGCGAGCTAAGGCGTGAAATTTTAATGCGACACGACGGAACTGGGCTGCTTGGATCTCTTTGACTACAGAGTTTAGAAGACTAATTGTCATCGAATCTGCATTTTCGTCCCTTACAGTTAGGTAAAAATAATCGGAGCATTAATATTGTAATAGAGCAACAAGTAGAATGTTTTTTTACGGATATTACGTCGATAAAAAGGTAAGAAATGAAAGTAGTATTTTCTCTTAAAAGAATATTTAAAGCCACTTTTCGTATCATTTTCAATTATAGTCCAGGTAGTATATGTTTAAAATAACAAGCAATGAAGCATATAATCGCAGTTTTTTGCGTAAATCGCTCCAAAATATCACAAATGACGATTTCACTATGCGTGAGTTGTAAAATGTGGGCTTAACGTTTTATTAAACAAAATATGAAGAAAATTAAAGCAATTCGATTTTTTTTCTCCTTTTTTCGCATATATCACAAGAATATCTTAGTTTTAAAATAATTTTGTATCGGACATAAAAGTTTGTAATTAAATTTTACATAGGACAAGGCTAGTTCCATATTAAGAACTGTTATTATTGAAAAAATACTAAAAAACAAAAACAAAAAAAAAACAGTTAAAAAAAAGGTTTATTTTCTAGACTAAAATCAAACTTAGGACCTTTATATACCGAGAAAAAAAATCGTTAATATGTTTAATCATCCCACACAATTTTAATAAAATCGATTTAATAGTTTTATAATCTCAATTTTTTAAATAGTTTAAATTTTAGGCTTATAAACAATTTGAATAACTTCATCAATTGTTAATCGATTTTAATTTTCGAAACGGATATTAAACGTGCGTCGAACGATGTTTCATAAGAAAGAAAAAATGAGATGATCGTTGTATTAGTTGCGGATTTATGATCGGTCAAAGTTGACTGCGATTTACAACAAAAATTCTGTTGATTTTTAAATAAAAACTAAGATCTTTGGTTAATAATAATAATAACATAATTTGGTCCAAAGATCTGTTCTTTGAAGTTATACTTCTATATACTTCTATACGCGCGCTCCACGTTGGAAATTTGTACGGGAGTGAATCGGTAAAATCATTACATATGTACATATGTAAGACAGAAGATATATTTTCTCTCTCTTCCTCTCTCGAGAATAAAAATGTTCCTTTTGTATATATATATATATATATATATATATATATATATATATATATATATATATAATATAATATTTATTAATATTATGATTTATGTGATATGTTTTGTATTATTTATTAAATGTTCATAATTATTTTAGACTTTTGTATTTCAAAATAATAATCTCAATAAATCACTGTATGACCGAGAACTATCAATTTTGAAATACGTTTGTGTCATGTCTAATTGGCAAATATTTTACGTGTTTGGTTCATACGCTGGTGTATGTGAGTTCGAATCCCAATATGAATTTCCTTTTTTATTTTTGAAATATTTCAAAACCCCACGTTAATTTTATTAAATATATGTAATATACGCAAAAATGCTAAATTTTAAAATAAAATGAAAATTTATAACATAATCAGAGTTGTTGGTTTTTGAAGTTATACTTCTAGACGCGCGTTCGACTTTGGAAATTTGCACGGGAGTAACAAGCCTCGTTAGGCATGTTAAATTATAAATTAAAACTTGTAAATATCTCAAGAAAGTTCAAATGTGTATTTATATACACAACAAACAATAATTAAATATTGTATTTATCAATGTCAGATAAATTGACAGTTGTATCACCAAACAATATTTTAAGTTACGTATATTGTCATTTTTAAATAATTTATATTTCATTTTAATTAAATTTGTATTAATATTATTATCATGGTAAATTAAACATATGGGTAAGTAAGTTATGTATACCTATTGTCATTTTTAAATACTGATGAATATTATTTATTTAATATCTTAGCATTTTTAGAATCGGAAACATTTATTTGTTATTATTTCCACTGATTGATTACTTTTTTTTTAATTATTAGCGTACTTATTTATATAAAATGGTGTATTAAATTAATATTAAGTACATTGTTTCTTTTGTAAACAACTGACCTAAATTTGTTTTAATGGAATCTTAGGTTAGAGTTTTAAAATATTCGAACTATAATCGTAATACACATCGCCTAATTAGCCGTGATCGTCTAGTGGACTAGTTGTTCGGATCCCACGTTGTGGCCGTGGTAACCCAGGTTCGAATTCTGGTCACGGCAATGTGCTAACATGTCACGGTGAGGAAATTTTTTGTTTTTTTTTTGTTAAAAAATATTTAAAAATTATAATTACTGTGTTTAAAACAATAAAATGTATTTTGAACAAATTTTTACAAACAGGTGTATATAAAAAATACTCCCGCTCCAAAAAAAAGTTGTTTTGAAAAAATTATTGTTGGAAACGAAAAATTCGATAATAGGGTAGGATTAAAAATGATACTTTTGTTTATCTTTTTAAAAATAACGATTTTACAAATTTTTAATGGAGTTTAGAATAAAAATTTTACAACAGCGATTCATTGCTCAGTTTTTGAAGTTATATGCGTATATTAAACATATGCATAAGTAAGTTATGTATATTGTCATTTTTAAATACTTATGACTATTGCATTTTAATTTGTATTGTATTATTATATTGAATTATGTTGCAGTGTATTGTATTGTATTTTTATATTAATAACAAAATAAACAATGACTTTTACTGCAGAGTATGTGTAAAAATTTTTTTTTGCATTCAACTCCTTTCATACATATATGAAAGTAAAAATATACATTTTCATCAAAATATTATTATATTTTGATGAAATCCTCCTATTACAAGTCAAATTATATTGGAAAATGTTTTTTCATTATTATGGTATAAAAAAATTTCTTTACAGTTGCTAATACAATATCTTTTTTATGGGTATCATGTCCATCACTTATTAAAGCTCACTTAAATTTTGTTGTACAGATCGGTTGTTTTTGAATAGCTATTGTATATATGAAAATAATTTTAAAATGTAGAGCTGTAAGATATTCATGATTTTTAAATAAAACGTTTTCTCTCGTGGTGAGAGTGATACCAAATCCCGAAGTAAAAGTAAGCATTTTAATTTATGTACGCCATTTCTATTTAGGTATATTTATATAACTAACTCTCTTATTTTTCTATACATACCGTCTTGGTAATTCAATCTTTCAATGCACATTCGCATCAAATTCTCAAACCGAACTCCATATCAAACACAAAATTCCGCATTCTAGGGTTTCAACCACTGCATGTGACCCGACGACAAAAACAAGGGTTGTACGAAGGAGTCGAAATTGACCTTATTTGCGAATAGATCTTCGATACGGGAAAAAAGTAAACTTGGGGTTACAAGGGCGTGCCAACAATCTTTTCAGATGCCAGTCGGTAAAATGCGTATAAAAAAAAGAATTTGAAAAACGTTGAGATATCCTTTAGGTAGCATGAGAGATTTAGTGTAACTAAATTTGAATACTAAAGTACACATACTAGGCAATTTAATAACGAAGGTAAATTAATAATTATAATATACATCAACTGGCTAATTGGCTATGCCAAAGCCATTATACGATAAAAAAAAATAGATAAAAGTTTCTTAAAACATCTTATTATTGTGCCTCATCCTTTGAGGACATTGGCGATAATCACGGCCCCTTTTACTCTGTCTGCTGCAGTTCTGAACAGTTCTATTGCTTTTTTTTCCCTTAACTGCTTTAAATTTTTCAACCAGGACGTGCGTCTGACGTGCCTCTTTTTCTTTTCACACTCTCTTGTATATCCATTCGCATCAACTAATATTTTTCATTCCTATTATGTGACCAAAATAGCTAATTTTTCTTTCGTTCGCTTTCGTTGTTTGCCAATTTTATTTTTATTTTTTGTGTTTCTGTACATTGCCTTGGTGTCTTTTTATTAAGGCATCGCTTATATACGTTCTTTCCATTACTACCCACAGTTTTTCTACTGGTACATACATTTATATGCTTTAGTTAGATCAATGAAGGTTAGGTAGATGTTTTTTCCTGTGTTCGCTTTTTCTCTATTATGTTCTTTAATGTAAATAAATGATTTACTCACAAATATCCTGCTCGGGACTGTAACTGTAATTCCCTTGTAGTTATCGCAGATTGTTAGAGTTTCCTTTTTATGAATTGATGTTATAACTATATCTTTTACGTGTTAACGCCTTTATGAAACAGGTATATTATTATCTTGGATTACCAGTTAGACAAAACGAATGGTTTGATCAGAAGTGCCAAGAAGCAACAAATAACCAAAATAAAACATTCCTAAAGACAAATCAAGCTAGATGCACAAGAAGAGCAAAGGAGGAATACCGGACCCTAAAAAGGTAAGAAAAAAGATAACATAGGTGAAAAAAAGACAACTTGAAGAAAAGCGCGATGTTAAGCAATATTTCCTAGAATTGGAAACAGCTGCAAAACAGGTCGGTCTAATCGTCAACGAAAACACAAACAAATACATGTTGGTTACTACCAAAGGATCCTAGGCAAAAGAGGAACGGGAAACAGCATTTGAAAGTCACATCTTTAAACGTGTTAACAGCTTCACATACCTTGGCTCGCTAGTGAGTACTAGCAATCAAACAAGCGAAGAAATTAAAAGACGAATAAACCTTACAAATAGGGCATACCATGGACTCCAAAAACAATTCCACTCAAGAAATACCCAAAGAAAAAATTATTATGTACAAAACACTGAGGCCGGTCCTCGCATACGGAGCGGAAACATGGACTCCAACGCAGAAGGATTAAAGACTTATGGGAATATTTGAGCGTAAGATACTCCGCAAAATATCAGGAGCTATAAACGATCAAGGGCAGTGACGCAAAAGATTTAATTTCGAGTTATACCAACTCTTTAATGAACCAGATGTCGTAACGTTCATTAAAACACAGCAACTTAGATGGGCGGAACACGTAATACGAATGCCTGACAACATGATTACTAAAAAGCTAACGACAGGAACACATATAGGAAGATGAAGCAGAGGCCGACCACGAATTAGGTAGTTAGCTAGAGTTGAGACCGACTTAGGGATACTAGAGATCAGAAGATGGCAACACGTTGCCAGAAATCGAACAGAATGGCGACTAATCTTAGAGCAGGCCATGACCGACAGAGGATTGTCGAGCCAAAGATGATGATGGTGGTTTTATCTTCGTCGACTTTTCAGATCTGGATTTTATCATTACTGCTGAGGTATTTCCTGGTCCACCGGCTATTTTTCACTCACTAATTGCCCTCTTTACTATATCTATTGTTAATTCTATGGGTTCTCTCTATATTTATTTATTTTGTATTCTCGGCTGTGCTGTTTATTTCAACTCTCTTGCAAAAGCTCTTTATGGTATGTTTCCCATTGTTCTCTTTTTGTTATTTCGAGACCAGATGCTTGGTTGTCCCTTCTAATGCTGTTTATGAATTTCCGGGCTGCTGTGCACCGAATGAAAATGATAAAAACTGAAAACGTATTGTGTAGAGTAATTTGTGAGCAACTGTTGCTACCTAAGGTCCGTTTAGAGTCTACGTTGCCGGACCACTAATCCTCGTTTGAAGTTTACGTTGCCATGAACTAAATCGACTCAAAATTTTAATATCCTAGAAAATAATCAGCAATCAAGTACTCTAATACGAATTACATAACATTTAATGGTTTTTTTACCCATATATTTAGTGGCTGTAAACATGTATACCTAGTAGTAGAACTACAAACTAGCAAACGTTCTGTGATTTAGCCGTAATTTTAGCCGGAAAGGGTTCTTTTAAATTAGTATACTTTTTATAAAGGA
This sequence comes from Diabrotica undecimpunctata, assembly GCF_040954645.1. NCBI lineage: Eukaryota > Metazoa > Arthropoda > Insecta > Coleoptera > Chrysomelidae > Diabrotica > Diabrotica undecimpunctata. The sequence continues at coordinate 46,061,494 of NC_092809.1, forward strand.
TGTTTTTATAAAACTTTTGATATATGGTATACAAGTATACAACCGATTACAGAAAATTAACTTTTTCCGTCTGGATTTTAATTAATTTTTGTCAAATGAAAAACTAACTTGGTGCAATATCAAGACCTGATAATGCACAGGGAATTTCCGTATAATTCAATTCTGTCTTCAACAGCTTCTAAGAATAGCATTTTCTGTTTTCGGTTTAGTTGCACAAAATGGTTGTTTTTAAATAAGTTTACAGTAAAATCAAATTTATCTGAACTACGTCGAAAGTTTAGAGTTCCCATTCAAATAACTTAATTCATTAGTTTGGAGTAACACCGAACATGGAGAATGACTAAAATCGGCGACCTAATCTACAAATTGATTGTGTAAGTAACTTTAATACTAATTACTAAAGTTTTCAAGTATTACAGTTTTTTTTAGAATAGGCGCCCAACGTAAATATACCGTGGAAAATACCCCTATACTCAAAATAACAATCGGTTATAAATATCACTTGATTTTACGAGTCTTTCCTGCTAATAAAGAAGCCACCTTCGAGGATAATGTAAGGTTGAGATGGAAGTAAAAGAAAAGACACAGTCCATACTCAAAGGACCATTAAATAATAACCAAAGTAATATGTATGTAATAACTGGTTATAAGAATGTCTTCTTCTTCTTCTTAATCTTTAAAAGCAATTCTGCTTGTTTATTACTACTATGGAAAGCCGTTACTCTATCTTTTGCGCGATCGTCCGATACTTCTTCTGCCGATTGGCAATTTATGATCTTCCTATTTTGACGACACGGGTCTCTCCCATTTGGCTTATGCGCTTATTCCATTCTCTTTTTCTATTTAATGTCCATTCATTTATACACTGTAAATTACATTTTCTTCTAATATCTTCACTTCTCTTTCGATCTCCCAGTGTATTTTCTGTAATGCTTCTCAGTACTCTCATCTCTGCCGTTTCCAGTAGCCTTTGTGTTATGGCTGTATCGGGTCTTGTTTCTGAGACATATGTCATTATTGGTCTTGCACTGGCCTTATAAATTCGTGACTTCATCTCAGTGTTAATGTATCTGTTTCGCCGTATAATGTTATTATCAGTCTGTTTGCTTTTTGTACTTGATCTCTCACTTCTTTGTCCAGGTGTCCATAACTGTTAAGTTTGTTTAGCAGAAAATGGTTCACTTCAATTAGTGCGGTCGTAAATATTATTAAATTTATCTGACTTGGCCCATTGTTAAGACCTTGTACCTCAGGTAAACCATTGTTACCTGAAACGGGGCCTTTTATACTATGATCGTTTAACCCAGGATGTTTATAGTCGATACTAATTGAAGTCAACCATTTACTGCTAAACAAACTTTACAGTGTAATTCGAAGGTATTTTATTTCCATTACGTGTTCAATACTGATGCCATCCATTTTTAGTTTACCAGTTACGTTTATCTGGTTGGTTCTTTGCTGATTACTATTGTTTTAGTTTTCTGAGATGAGATATTTGTATTAAATTTTTTTGCTCCGATGTTAAATGTGTGGACCAGTCTTTGTAGACTCTCTTCATCTTTGGCTATCAATATTGCGTCGTCTGCGTAAGAGAGTATAAGAATGTGTTAAGCATAAAAATAATCTGTCATTCTCGTTTATTTCTTTGGGATACGATCTTGTATTACTCTTAGACAGCACTTTTTCATTCTTTGGGTGGCTAATGGTTTGTTTTTATTATTAAATTAACACTACTTGTCATCCTCAACTTTATCTTCTTCTTCTATAACACTTACATTGGTAACAATTCTATTGTCACCTTAAATTTCGAACCCTGCATCACATTCTAACTATTATCTTTCATATTTTTGACGTAAAGATTGTGTTGCTTGATAGACGATTACAAAGTTGCATAAATTCATCAGTGGTAACAGATACAATTTCTCAAATTTCTCATCTTGATGTTCAGGCCAACGTCAACGTTTATTTTATCCGTTTGTTAGGTTAGACACTGTAAGATCAATCCATGCACTCCATAACATGGCTTTACAGCGCAATTCGAGCCCTGACCTTCCAAAGCAAACCTCTCCATTCGGTTCGATCCATAGCCATTCTCCTCCACCATCCACTGCCAAGGAGATTTTTTGTGTTCTCATCCGCATCATCCTCCCATTACTTACTTGGTCTTGCAATGGGTTTCTTCCCCTACATTCTTGCATTTAAAATTTTTTTGGAATAACTTTCACCCTGTCCATTAAAGACGCTGTAGGCGGACTTTCTTAGATAAAGGTAGTGCTTTGTATATATTATATTTTGTCATCGTATGTGATTCGCCACATGTTCTCAGTATTTATAAGTATTCGTCTCAGCACCTTTCTTTCAAATATCTCACTATCGGTCGGATTATGATCTTGTAGATTCGTATTTTATTCTTTTGATGTAAGTCTCGTGATTTAAATATCTTATTCATAGCAAAGTATGCCCTATTGGCTAAGATAATTCTTCTGCTAAGCTCTGCATCATCAATGTTGTCCTTTGTGATGTTGACTCCTACATAGATAAAGTTATTTACTTTTTCTAAGTTATCAGTCAGGTAAGGGTCGTACTGCTAACTCCGATCGGCTTTGTACTAGGATTTTAGTCTTGTTTGTGTTTATTGATAGACCTTTTTGTTTAGCATGTGATATAATTTCCGTATATGTATTTTCGCCTGTTGCTTTGGTTCTGCTCATGATATGAATGTCATCTGCATATGCTGTAAGTTGGACTAATTTATTGATAAGTGTGTTGTTTCTACCTTTTAATGTTTTTTTAACTACGTATTGCAGTGTTAAATGATTCTGCCATCTCACGTTGTATCTGTACCTAAGCCACTGTGTCCGTCATCGTCCTTCTGATGAACCTAACTAGTTTGGACTGTATTTCATATTCACTTAATATTTTGTATTGTTTCCTGTTTATTGAGTCAAATGCTTGTTTAAAGTCTACGAAAATATTATAGACATCTATGTTATATTCCCAAGCCCTGGTTAAAATTTGCTAAACCGTGAGTAGTTGGTAGATGTTTGATCTTCTTTTTGTGTATATTCTGTCTGATATCCTCCCATGATCTATTACCGTATACCGATAAATATTTTATATTCATAACACTGCAAGAGAATTCCTCTATGGTTTTGACAGAGGAATGTGTCGCCCTTTTTATTTTATAGATTGGGTAATCCATGAATTAGCTACAGCTCAAGTGGCGTCGTTAATATCCGGTATGATTTACCAAAATTCATTCATAGCTTTTAGATCATGAAAAGAAATTATACTTTTTAATATTTTTTTATAGTCCACAAGGAAACAAAGTTCCTGTATTTGGCTTTATACCATATATTAAAAAATTTTTTTGAATAAAATCCTTTATCAAAAGGTATATAAAAAACCCAGTTGGGCTATGTTGAATTGACAAAACGTTTTCGGAATAAGTATTCCATCATCAGTGTCTAGTTAATACATGGATGTAGCCACTAAATATGTGGGTAAAAACCCTTTAAAAATTATTAAATGAAATTTAGTTTACATTATGTCTAATTTACAGTTAAGATGTTAAAGTTACCGTTGGATTGGTAACATGGCGACATATGACTCTACATTTTACTATTATAGTCAATATAGACCAATAGTTCATTCAACTTACCAACTTATAACTTAATCTTTTATTTTCCTGTGTACCTATTGTTTCTTTATAACAGACAGGGCCTTTTCTCAAGTTATAGTTCTCTAGTTGAGTACTTTACGACCAATATATTACAAAACCACTCTCAACCATCAAATTTTGTCCATTTCATATACTTGTCAACACACAAAATATAACTACTTCACTCAGTTTGTCAACATCCAATCAGATATTTATATTCATGAACTTGCAACTCAAGAAGTTTTACATTTTCCAGGTACCAAATGTTGTTTTTTGACATACAGGGCCTAATATAATTGAGTATAAGTCAATTTTTACATGAACTTTATATCATAATAGTTTTATTTCATTCATTGAATAACATCCTCACATATTAAATATATTAATTCCTATACTTTTTCAAGAACCCAACTTTAAACCTGTGTCTAGTTTCCATTTTCCAGGTACCAAATGTTATTAAAACATAAAGGGCCTTATATTAGAATCTTTTCATCACACCACTTGACACTGTATAGTTGGTTGCCTAACTATAATCACATAATTTTCTCACCACAATTTCATTTCACATACATAATTTATAACAATAACATTGATGGTTAATACTGTTATAATTTTATTTTATTTCAACTTTCACAATTTTAAACAACGTTGGCTTCTGTCTTAAATAGACATATACAGTTACACTGACTGCTCTGTTATAACTTCCGTCATAACCTGTCAAGATTGTCATTTCAATCAGTTGCTTTGATAAAGTCCTCGTAGACATACCGTCTCAGGACTTGCAACTTAATGTAGAGTCATATGTCGCCATGTTACCAATCCAACGGTAACTTTAACATCTTAACTGTAAATTAGACATAATGTAAACTAAATTTCATTTAATAATTTTTAAAGGGTTTTTACCCACATATTTAGTGGCTACATCCATGTATTAACTAGACACTGATGATGGAATACTTATTCCGAAAACGTTTTGTCAATTCAACATAGCCCAACTGGGTTTTTTATATACCTTTTTATAAAGGATTTTATTCAAAAAAAATTTTTTTATAGCGCAGTCATAATTGTGTATAAAATTTGTTAAAAATGTCACTTTTCACATTAATAATTTATTAAAAATAGAATAGCGACACTAGCTCGTTCTGCACTGTATCTGTTTGTTCTCATCTCGGGGTGATGTTCGTGGATTGCCTATGCATTTACCGCAGTTTCTGCATTTGTCACATGAGACAGAATCGTACTTGCACAAATATTATAATTACAACGGACATATCTACAGACAAACAGCCGGCGCAGCTATTAGTTTTTCGCTATCTACGGCTGACACAAAATTCAAAGTTAAACCGGAAAATATGGATAAGTTCCTTGGACGATACACCGACAATCCCTTAGTTTTTAACTACCAACTTCTATTTCTTGACATCATGATCAGCGCAAACAACAGCTCTTTGGGGCATACTGCTTATTGCAAGCCAACCCTTACGACTAAACAATGACTCCAATAGATAATAAGGAATGGTAAAAATAAATCATGTAATATATTCTCAGGACAAATGGCTGTAAGCAAAAAAATGCAATTAAGAAAACCAAAAACAAGGACAGTAAAAAGACCTTACCGAAAAGTTTTTCTACTATACATTACACTACATTACACTAAGAAATCCCTATTACATCTTTCCCTTAGAAAATTTAAGAGTTTACATCACCATATGCGAAGTTTGTGACCAAAAATACATTGTGCAAACTAAACGACGAATTTCGAAATAAGCTTTACATCATTTTCGGAAGATAATTACGTCTTTCATCTTCTTTAAGTGCCGTATTCCAATCGGAGGTTGGAGATCTTTATCACTATCTTTACCGTTGCTCTGAAGAATTCTGTGGAACTGCATTTAAACCAGTCCCTTAAATTCTTCAACCATGACACTCTCCTCCTTCCCACACTACTTCCTCCTTTTATCTTTCCCTATATAATCAATTTTAGCATTTTATGTCGTTGTTCCCCCATTACGCGTCCAGTATATTAAATTATCCCTTAATTTAAGTCAATAATATGCCGCACATCCGGTTTGGCATGAATATAAACGCGGAAAACAATATACCAGTTATAATTGTAGACGGTGGCGCGATATTTTCAGATACGACAAACAAAACTAATTCGTAATACCTCTTTTTTTTAAAAATACAATAGAACCTTTACCATCAGAGTAAATAAGCTAGTCTTATATTATAATACAGCTGAGATATTTTCAATAAAAGACGACCGCCATCCATCATCTTAAATTCTATACACCATTTTCTTTTTACCTGTTTCACATTTATGAATATACGAGGAAATCGGGTCAGAAGAGAAAAAGAACTCCAGCCTCCGACGTAGTAATATATCCATCACTCACGATTTTCGTAAAGTGATCTCCGATAGTTTTTCCACGGAGCTTCATTACTAAGAGGCATTTTGTTTGTCGACCGATCAAATTTCGTTTTTTCCCGGAGGTCGTAGGAGACGCCCTTATTGATAAAGGGGGGTTTGATAAACGAAATAGATATTTATTGCTTTACAAGAGGATTGTTTGTTATTTAAAAAGAAAATGAATTGAGTCAAAATAATGTATAAAAAATATTTTGTGGTGGGTTACATAAATATATCATTTATGTAATCTAATAAATGCCGTGCTTTGTGAGATCTTAAATGATCTTGCATAAATATGTATATTCTCTGTAAAAGGCTCAAAACAGAACAACATGGTATTACATAATGTTTTCCAGAGATAAATCTGCACGAATTGGGTCTAATTCTGTGAGCGGGACAAACTAAATTATTTCTTTAAACAAATCTGAGTCAACGCCAAAAGTTTTTGTTGTAGATAAAACGCAACAACAAAATCTTTCTCCAAATTTTCGTCACACTCTACAACTCTTGTATCGTATTGTATAAACCTACCATTTTTACCTATGTAATGAAGACTGTCTTCTAGTTATCGCCTTAATCTGTATGATCTGTGATCTACCTTAAGAAACGGTAAAGAGACAATTCTTCTTTCTACTAACCATTGTTTTAGTCTTCTCCTGACCGTTCTGGACAGTTAAAACGACAAACATTTACTACGACAGTGGCATAACTTATATTTTGAATACGTCAGAAGCGCCAACAGTCTTAAGGAATCCGTGTTTTATTAATCTTAGACCAACAAAATTAAGGAGAACAATTTATAAGTTTTTGTGTTTTTATTCGGTAACAACACCGTAATGTGACGTCATTTCGATCTCGTTTTGATCTCGTTTGATCCCTATTAGGTAACAGATAGCTGAATAAGAACTCCAATGTGTTGGAGGTGTCGAAGGGAAGCATTCTGAAGACGTTTGTTTGCTTTGTTTTATATTGAGCTATCAGTTACCTGACGAGATCAATTTTTAGTAGTAGTCAAAAGTATTTTTACTACTGTTTATGAGTGAATAAAGTATAGTTTTGAATATTATAAACATATTCATCAAGCTATTTCTTAAGAGCATCCATTCAGATTCCTAGTTTGTCACGAAAAACAGCTCAGGTTGCCAAAATAAAGCAGATCGGGTGGTAATAAGCTGATCGTACACTGGAACTTTACAAAAGCCGGTAAATGACCGATAGATAAACAATAGATAACAAATCGATAACAGTTTGATAAAAGGAAAACAAGAAATACTGAATTCTAGGAACTGCAATATAGAAGGCGCCAATAAGGCTTAACTTGGAACTTGTAAATAACTCAAATTAAAGTAATCAAAAACAATGAAAATGAAAATAAAAAAAAACTACATTTATTCATTAATATTAAAAATGGACATATTTTTTTTATAATTATGTATGTTTATTTACAATCTACATCATTACAGGTTTTGGGCGTGAAGGAGAGACATCCAATGATGCCTCACCTTATTCTATTTTGGTTTAGTTTTGAAGTAGGTCTTGGAGCCAGGTTCTATCTAGTCTTCTTGTGGCTGGACCATTGTTGAATAATTTCCTTACTAGCTTATTTTCATGGTAAATGGTACGTTCATTTTGTGACTCCGTGGCTCGACGGATTTTTTCTCTGATGAAAGGAATTTTTAAGTCGTAGTGAAGTGTTTGATTACTTACTTACCATGGTGCATCCACTATCGATCTTAGCACTTTAGACTGGAATCTCTGGATAATATTCAGCGACGTTGTTTTTGCACAGCCCCATAGGTGTAGTCCGTAGAACCAGATAGGTTTGAGTATGGCTTTGTATAGAAGAATTTAGTTTTTGATGTTGTTTTGATTTACATCGAAGGAGACAATACATTTGCCGGAATTTTAAGTCGAGCCCTTCTTTTGGTCTGGATATGTTTCTTCCAAGTGAGACGTTGGTCAAGATAGAGGCCAATGTATCTAATGTCTCTGTTACTGTTGGTATTCTTACATTTTCCATTCTTACAGGAGGGTATATGTTGTGACGGTTGGTAAATGTTATTTGACTTGATTTTGTTTTATTTAATTTTGTTCTCCATTTCGTATACCAATCACTAGATATGTTCAGATGATGTTGCAGGTTTTGTGAGGCTTGTACGGGAGCTTCATTTACAGCTAGTGTTGCTATGTCGTCAGCAAAGGAAGCGATTGTAGTATTATTAGTCTCTGGTATATCGGCTGTGTAGAGTGAGAAAAGCAGTTGACCTTGAACATTACCCTGCTGGAGTCCGGAGTTGATAGGACAGAGGTAAATAGTTACTGGATAGTGCTATTTTTACTATGTAAAGTAGACCTCTGTGCCTCTGTTGCGTGACGAGGTGGGCTATACATTGCAGAAATGTTGCCATGGCGTTGCATTTACTTAAAAACGATTGCTGCTTGTATTTTTTCTGTTGTGTATTTCGGCAATGCATGATGTGATATACAGCTGCAGATGATTACCGCTGAGTCAACATGAGCTGTACCATCGGGATGAGGTGTGCTGTATGTGGTATAGAACGGAATAATGAACGTAGTTAGATCGGTAAAGTGGGTTTCTGAAATAAGCAGAACATTAATTTTATTCAGCTTTAAGAAAGTTCCTGATTATGGTTTAGCAGGCCATTAGTGTTCCATTTGGCAGCTCGTAGGTATGTTTAAGAATTTCTTTGGTTAATGACTTGTGTTAGTAAGTTTAATATCATACTATTTTGACCCATGAGTAGCGAGAACATGTTTTTGAACTCGTTTAGGAATGTAAAAATCGACATATAAAGACAATAAACTACTATCAATCTAAATAAATTGCGGTCACATAATTAGTGAAAAAACAAATGATTCTTCAAAAAATTAATTATTACTTGAAATTTCCAAAATGGAAAGGAGGAATATTGGGACCACAATTTTCGACATAAAAAAGCTTTTTGGTTTATATTTATTATATATTACTTAAAAGAACGACACATAACATTCTTATGATTAATAAAAAAACGTTACTCTCGATGATATGAAATGTATCATATTTTAATTTAAATACAGAAAATTCTCAAAAAAAAGAGATTACTTCTTTATTAAAAAAAAATATAATATTAATGTAATAAATACTTTAATATTATAGTAGGTTATACAAATGTATCTCTAATTGACCGTAAAAAAAGGAATGGTCTATTTAAAAATATGCACTCACTTTAGACGGTCGTTGGCCTCAACAATACCATATGGTAACGCCAAAAAAAGCAGGTAAGACCTAGATAGGTCAACAAAAAGATGAGGGTCCGACCCCCTTAAATCCTTTTCTTCTCATCCGCATAAAGACGGAAATGTAAGGCACTTACGAATCAATTTAAGAAGGCCAATTGAATAATTTAATTGCAGACTTAGAAACTTCGTACATTTAAATAATTTATGTTCTTTATGGTGTACCCCACAGGTTATCTTCTTTTTTATCTGCTATCTTGAATTTATGTTTCGTATAATCTCCTGGTTTCCGTGTCCCACTTTAAAATACTTATTCTGGCTATGAGAGGGTTCCAGGACTAGGCCATTACACGTAGTCCACTAATGGCTTCTAACCATTCGTGGAGACTGTCGTATAATATTTTCAGCGCCTTTGCTGATGCTTTTTTTTATCTCTGCATCCTGAAGTATCTTGTCTATTAATATAAATAAATTCATCCTTGGGTTATCGTACCTATCTTGCAACATTTTCCAGGCATCACTCGTTGGCTTCCGTGGTGTTTAAATTAATGTTGTATTATTTTGCTTGTCTTTATTTTTTTTTTCACATTTGATAGTTGGTTGTTCTCATGTATCAAACGTTTAAACGAATCATGAAATCTTACCCATGATACACATTTACTCTTAAATGTGGGTTTTTTACTTGAGGCAATACTAGTTTTTATGTCTTGCATCCAATTTCTTATTTTCTCTTATGATAGACCTTTTTCATTATGTAAAATCTTTTCTTCTAGCGCATCCCGTCCATTTTCTAGGGTTATTTCCATTATTAATGCGTCTAATTTTTGTACCTCTCCTTTTAAATCTCCTTTTTTTTTCTTCACTTTCGTCATCTTCCAGTAGTTGAAGAAAGCTTCTCGATCCTGATTTTTATTTCTCTAATTTTTGTTGAAGACTTGTAGGAAACCTTAATAAATTCTTTCAATGTCCTCTTACCTTCTTCGTATTTCTTTTGTATTTGTTACTAATATCTAGATGTAAAATATTTATCATCTTTTGAACCATTTCATTCAATCTCATTATGTTGATAGTTAAAATCATCAGATCGTTCCCAAGCGGATATTTAAGTATTGTCTTGTTCTCTTTTCTTTTGAAGATTTTTTACCGTTTGTCACAAAACGTGGTATGCTATTTCCAAGTTTTTTTTGTTGAGTATATAAACTTTGCATTTCTTATGTATAGAAACTTGACCTAAATTCAACTTACAAAATCAACGACCTACGTCCTAGCTCAACAATGTCTTCTTTACGATGTGAATATTCTAATTAGACTATGTGCTAAAACGCGTTCAAACTCAATTTCCAATCTCACAAATAAGGCGACAATTCATCAAAAAGTCCATTGGCTTGTACCTTGTAATTTGTCCCTTTGTACGCTTAGTAATTTGTAATTTGCTTAATCATATATGTAGACGCTTAGACAAGTATTTTCCTAACTAGGAAGTTATTACAATAATTTAGTAATTTATCAAATTCTACCGGAAGGTGAATATTCTCGTAATTAAAGTATATTATGGATATCTATTATAATCATAAACAGGGAAATTAGGAAGTTGAGATTAATGTGAGATTACAAGTTATGGTTTAATTTGTGATTGAACTCCGGGGATTAAAAAACCTCCCGAATAAAATATTGAGTTTGGATAAATTTACAAAAAAATAATTAAACTTACGACGTATGTGGGTTTTTCACTACTAAACAATAAATTTACATTTGCAGATATGTCGGGAGAACTAAAAATGAATTTGTTGCGTTCGAATCCTTTTATAACCTTTTCCAGACTAACTAAAATTGAGTGACGATATAGACGTCGTTATTAGGTACTTAAGGGAAGGAAGGTATAGTTTATTCCACAAAAAATGGTTGAGTGCTTAATGATTGCAATAAAACCCGACCGCAAGTACCCCAGCTTAATCAACATTAGTTGAGCAGGTAAGTATTCAGGTAAAATTGAAGCTACTGTGGAGTGTCGTTATCTTGTTTGTATAATAAATTCCTGGTAATATAAAAACGATTAAAAAATCGTATAAAATTATAAAAACGATTAGAATACATTTTATTTCATAAAGTTATAAACATTTTAACAGTGAGTTTCACTATCAATGGTTGATCTTTTAATGACCACAATTAATTTGTTGATCGTTAAGTATTTCCTGGAATAATTATACAGGTTCCCTCTATTCTGTATAATTTGTAAAAGTATATAAAACCGATGAGAAATTTTTAAATATACATTTTGTTTCATTTAGTTGAAAGTGTTACAAGTGTTACCAGTGTTATACCTATTTATACCTATAAAACAGCATTATGTGGCGTCCGTGGAAAAACATTGATGGTGCTTCTTCCACTGTTCCAGCAAAGAAAAAACATTTATCTGCTGACGCTAGAGAAATCGTAAAAACAATATATAGTTCTTTACTTACAAGAGGACTTACTGCTAATACTGCTGCCAGTGAAATATCTGATTTAACGAAAATACCTCTAACCACAGTGAAAAGAATTACATCAAATCCCATTAAGTCAAGAAGGAAGCGTAAGGATGCCGGTTCTACCAAATGTATTGACGAAAGTGATAAGGACTTAATAATACGAAAAATTTACACAATGTACGAAGAGCAACGGATACCTACATTAGATGCTTTAAAACAACGGCTTACTAATGATGATACACAAATAAACTGTAGCCGCATTAGTCTTTGGAAGATTTTGTCTAAAATAGGCTTCAGATATCGTACAATTGACAAAAGGCAAGTGCTTATGGAGTCCCATCGTTTACAAAAGTGGCGTACTGAATATATAACTTCCATAAGAAAGTACCGTACAGAAGATCGACCAATAATTTATCTGGACGAAACATGGTTTGACACTCATGAAACACCATCCAAAGGATGGTCCGATTCTTCCAACAGGTGTCAAACAAAAGCTGCATCAAACAAAGGGAAAAGAATAACAATTTTACATGCAGGATCAGAAAATGGTTGGGTCCCAAATGCCTTATGCTGTCTGCAAAGAACATTAAAGACTCATGTATGGACTACCATGAGGATACAACGGCAGAGCTTTTTGAGCAATGGTTTAAGAATTGTCTTATACCTAACCTTCCTCAAAATAGTGTGATAGTAATGGACAATGCAAGTTACCACAGTCGTCAATTACATAGGTCTCCAAGTGCAAATAACACGAAAATTGAAATTCGAAACTACCTGTTAGAAAACGATATATATTTTGAAGAAAGTTATTTAAAAAATGAACTGTTAGAAGTGTTAAAATCATTTTCTATTAAAAACGTATATGTTTGTGACGCATTGGCCGAGGACATGGGACATACAGTGTTACGGCTTCCGCCCTACTATTGTTTATTTAATCCCATAGAGCATATGTGGCACCAACTAAAGTCAAATGTTAGGTCACAAAATGTTTCTCCGACTTTAAGTGGTAGTGTAGTCGAATTATTAACGAAATGTGTTGATGATATCTCCCCAGAAAGTCGGAAAAATTCAGTACGCCATGTAATGAACGTAGAAAATTCATATGTTACTTTGTGTGTGTGTGTGTGTGTGTGTTTGGTGAGTTGGCTTGGAAACTAGTCCTTTAGCCACAGAATTGTAATGTAAGATATTAGTTTTTAAATAATGTAACCAACTTTAAATAAAAAGTTACATATTAGTTCGTATACTTCTCTACTATCTAAGGAGAGTAAATGGGTGATGTTTATGGGAGTCTGAATTTTAAGTTCTGATAGTTTTGAATACAGCTGATCTGTTTCATACCTATGTTTATCGCACTTAAAAAGAATATGGTTGATGTCACATTGTGATATATTATCGCATGAGCATACCCCAGAAGGGATAATATTTAACTTAGCCAAGTGAGCTGGGAATGCACCGTGATTAGTTTTCAGTCGAGTAATTGTGGCTGTCAACTTCTTTGGCATTGCATATTTGAAAATATAGTCAACATCTTGTGGTAGGGTAGGGTGGATAGTATAATATTGATTATTTGAATTCGTTGCTATGTTTTTCCATTTTTCTTTCCAATTTATATAAATTTTGTTATAATAATGTTGTTGTAAGTCCTCATGTTACTTTGAATCACATAATTAAACCAATTGTTATTAATCTTGAAGAGGATAGCGACAGCGAAACAGAATTAGGTATTTAGGAATTCATAAATATATTTTGGTTATTTTGGGTATTTTTTTTTGTAAATATTAACTTGTAGGTATATATTTTTCTATATTTTTTTTTCAATTCATCTATTTTTTGTACATTATGTATTCGTTTGTATGTATATACTGTAAATAGAACTATTATTACTGTACATTTTTAACGAGCAAAAACTTTTAAACACGCCAGTTTTTTGCTGACAGTTCTAAGCCTGTAAAAAGTGTGAAGGAAAGTACCTTTCTGAATTTAGATCCATATACTACAATTATTCACGTAGAACAAAAAAACTACTTTCTTCATGTTAAAAATTGTTCAATTATCAAGTATATTCATTTGAACAACCTGAAAATACCATATGAAATAATTTAATAAATTTTTATAATCGTATATTACACAGCTACCAATGAAATATATTAAATGACAAACTTTCTGAAGTGCGACCCTGTGTACTCCGGTAGTTTATTGAGAGACTCTTGTATACACAATAGGATCAACTCAGGTAACCATTAAGCACTCAACCATTTTTCGTGAAACAAACTATACATCTGCATTCGTAGTATGCAGCTATTTTGTTGGGAAAATACTAATCTTTTATCCTAATTACACCCAGACAAACATAATAACATGGGAACTTCGGAATAGGACGTAGTGACAATCTACAAAATTTTATTGGTACAGAACTGACCTAAATTTTAAATTCAAGAAAAATTGAACCGCTACAAGCTATTATTTTGAGGGGAACATCATTACAGGTTAGGAAAAACCGGATAGAGTCTTATACTCTTGTAAGTTTTACAGGTAAAAGTATGGAGCTAATGGATACACTTAAAGATAGAATTAAGCAAATAACTTGCACTCGAGAGACGAAATAGAAATAACAAGAGGCACTAGGAACTAAGTGAAGGATACAAATCGTGATAAAAAGAAAATATAACAGTAGGAATGGAGTTGATGTAATTGCTTACAGTGAAATGACAGAAAACGTAGTGTAGCACATGTTGGACTCTCTGGCCAAAAGATACTGGACTTGAATTTATGTTGAGTTATCCTATGTTACCATAAAAAAAAAATGTTTTCTATAGTTTATTTTTATGAACGAGAGAGTAATTAGCATAATTTTAACTGGTAGCTCCGACCACTCCATGGGCGTGCTCAAGATTAATTGAAAAATTACTTTGAATAATTGTAAAAAATAAATGAATTATTTCAGTGTTATAAAGTGTTATGTGTATGTAAACAAAAGTGACCTCTTTTATCACACACTATATTAGAACTGACTGGCCTACATTAAAAAGGGTTTTAAAAAATTCACATTTTTTTTAATTTTTAAAAATTACAAAAGAGAAAAAGAGTTTTTAAAACCGTCTAAGGTATGTTAAATAGATGAATAAAAATATTAATATAAAACTTACAGCTACTTGTTACAAATCCAAATCAGATTCAGAAGATGAACTTTCAGAACCAAGATTTATAATAACTGGCTCGATCATTTTATCAGTAATATTGTCCAGCTTCCACATTTTTTCCTCTTCTTTAATAGTGTGATTTACTGCCTTTTCTCAATTTTCAGGTTTTACATTATTTACGGCCTCCAAAAACAACTGTTTAACATCATGAATTTTAAAAGTGGTATTTTTTCTTGAAACTTCACTCTTTATCTGTGCCCATACCAGTTCAATCGGTTTTAATTCACAATGATATGGTGGGGATCTAAGTACTGTCATTCCACGATTTTTGGCAATTTCATCAATTTCGTATTTTTTAAATTTTTCTTTATGAAGGGCACACAACGAATAAAGTTCCTTTCTTATAGATCCGGGATGGTACGTAATATTTTTTGAACTCAGCCAATTCTGCAAGTCTTTTTTTAACCACTTGGTTGTGGGCAGTCCTTCTATAAGTCTGGAGTGATAACTTGCATTATCCATTACTATTACACAGTTCTTAGGAAGAAGATCTATCATTTGTTCGAACCATTCTTGAAAGACATCAGCGTTCATGTCTTCATGGTAGTCACCGGTACGAGTTGATTCACAAGTTAATAAACCACCTTCAACAAAACCGTCTGAACTGCCAATGTGTACTATTATCAGCCTGCGTCCCTTTCCTGATGGTGGGTTTAAACCAGTAGATATTTACAAAAGTAAGTTATTTACAAAAGCGTGCCTTTGACTTGTAACAGTTTCATCCTGCCAAAATTTATTTGGTGTATGACCCTCGTTGATCCATGTTTCATCAAGATAAAATATTTTTCTTTTTTGGTTTCTCATTTCCTTTATGGTTCTTAGAAAATGTCTTCTCCATATGACAATATCGCTTCTTTCTAATAAAATAGATTTTCTGGGATTCTTTTTCCAGCGGAAGCCTATTTCTTTTAAAAGTTTCCATAACGTACTTCGACTCATTTCTGGGTAATCCTTATCATCTCGAACTGAGACAAGAACTTTATCCAATGTTGGAAATTCTTGTCTAAAGAAGAATTCATGCACTTTTCGTCGAAGTCCTTCTTTAAAATGATATTCTATTTGAAATTTTTTTTTCCCTGGAGCATTACGTGGCATTTGAAAACTACCACATTTCTCTTCTTTAATAACTCTGTAAATCGTAGATTTCCCAACACCAAGTGTACTGCTAACTAACTCAACGGTCTCATCAACACTTTCACATAAACGTTTGTCTGTAAATGATTTAAAACAATTAAATATTAATGTTTTTTCATTAACTGTTAGAGGACCAATTTTTCGGCGTTTACACGGCACTTCGAAATTTTCCATAACACTAGTATACACAATAAACTGCACCTTGCAACTGAAGTACCTACTTTTAGTGAACTGTTAAGAATTTTGAATACGCCACTTGGACCTTCCTATATACAAAATGGAAAAACCCACTATCACATTTTCTGTGGAATAAGTTTAGAAGGTAATTATCTAGTCAATTACTGTCGTAGATTCCTGGAATTAAAGAATTAAATGTTTGATTGTTGAAACCCTTACTTCGTGGAATGCACTCATTTCAGATAAAATAAAACGTTTTATTTTATCTAAAGAATTAAACTTTATTTTGCAAATAGGCAAAGAATTAAACTTTATTTTGCAAATAGATAAAATAAAACGTTTTATTTTATCTAAAGAATTAAACTTTATTTTGCAAATAGGTAGGTACTTATTAAACTTTTATTGGTTATATATAACCAATAAAATAAACATCTTACATTTCTTGCAAATTCATTAGTACCTGTTAACCTCCATTACTCCGACACTGGCAACCTTATTTAGGGATTAGTAACCCTCACAACTATTGTATTCTATTCTGCTCCAACCTTTATACCTGGTGGTCATACTCAATTTAAAATTGTTTTCCTATATACTTCTGTAAACTTGTTGACAAATATCTGTTTTTCATTGAGTCACCTGTATCAACAGTTTAGGGATTTACATACATAATTTATTGTTTTATTATTCTCTCATACATAAAAATACACTATAAGTGAGGTTAAAGCCTGATGAATGATGTTCCTTTAAGCCGATTTTTGCCAAATATTTTAAGAATGGTACGATCAGAAAAGTTCAAACTAGGTTCAATGATTAGCCGGTAATGACAAATTATCTAATACAAATAAAATGTCTTCTTTATTATCACTAAAAACTGACTATTTGGGGGGGGGGGCGAAACAGGTATTTTTGTTTACAATTTTTTATTTTTATAAATTTAGAACAAGTTTTATGTTAAATTTTGCATCACGTTTCATGCAACACGCTCCAAAAAAGCGAAAAATACAGCTACAGGTAAGACGGCTGATGATTCAGAAACGTAGGCTGGAGGTCTTCTTGATTTAGATTGGGAAAGATCTATTCATGTGCTTCTACTGGGACGATTACGTAGTCACATAAAACTTGAATTCTAGAGTAGAGTATTTATTTAACTACATAACATATAGAAATATTGTTTGTAGCAAGTCAAAAAAACATACATAGTATTAAAAAAGGAATATAAAACGTAACTTAAATAATATATACAAACAAGAACAGATATTAAACAGAAAAACATTTATGGCGCCATCAAAGTTACGGTAAGCAGTTCAGTGGATGTTCTGCAATGAGTCATATATTCTTCTGAGCAGTAAAAACAATGTTTTAGAAGATATTTTTTTATAACTTTATCGAAACTATTACAGCTTAGCTGTTTTATACTGTTTGGTAAAATATTATAATAGTTATAATTAAGACTATTTTTTTCTGAAAGACTTAATCTACAGCGATTTGTTCGTAGATAGTGACAGTTTCGCGTATTGTGAACATGGACATCAGACTGCTTTATTAAATGGGCACGTTTTCTGTGAATTTCAGTTAGAACTTGAAATATCAACAGAGTAGGTAGCGGCATAATTTTGAATTTGATAAAGAAAGGTCGACAGTGTTCTAGATAACTAACCCCTGCTAAAATCCTGACAGCTTTCTTTTGCATTCTAAAAATTTGAAGTGCATTTGTTGAATTGCCCCATATAATTACACCATAGTTTAGATGAGAGTGGAATAAGGAAAAATATGTCATTTTTAATGTTTCAAAGTTGACAACCCTTGCTAGTTGGCGAATAACAAATAATTAACTTGATAGCTTTTTCTTAAGTTGTGAGATATGAGCCGACCAGTTGAGTCGATTATCTATGGTTATTCCCAGTAGTTTAACAGTATCTTTGTTAACTAGATCATTGTGTAACTTACATGCAGATATGACCAAATTTTGCGTTTTATCAGAGTTAAGTTTTAGTTTGTTTGCTGCAAATTATGAGCTAGATTTAGTAGAAACTTCCTCATGAGACATTTTTAAATCATCATTATTTTTTCCTGATATAACGTATGTCGTATCATCTGCGAATTGTATGGTTTTATACTGAGATATATTATTATTTAGGCAGATCGTTGACGTAAATAATAAACAAAAGAGGTCCTAAGACCGAACCTTGTGGGACTCCATGTTTTACGGATAGAAAATCGGAGAGATGACCTTTAGGCACTCCCGTCTGGTGTCTGCCACATAGATAAGAAGTTATAAGCTTAAGAGGGATACCTCTGAGTCAATAGTAATTTAATTTGTGAAGTAAAATGTCGTGTGAAACGCAATCAAAAGCCTTCGAAAAGTCGCAAAGGGAAATTGCTATGCGATTGCCGCGTTCAAGCCCCTCAATCACCTCGCTCACAACATTAAATACCGCGTTGGTAGTAGAACGAGCACTTCTGAATCCATATTGTGAGTTGCTAAAGTAATTATTTGACTCAAAATTGGAATAAAATTGTTGTTTGATAACCTTTTCAATCACTTTCCCAAAAGTAGAAACAATGCTTATGGGTCTGTAATTGTCAGTCTGAGGAATCACCTTTTTTGTAGATTGGTAGTACTTTTGAGTATTTTAGTACTTCTGGCAATACTCCTGTTGATAGAATTAAATTAATAAAATGAGTAAAAGGTGTTAAAACTATTTGGTAAGTTTCTTTTAAAATTTTGCTATTAATTTCGTGAACGTGAACGAAAACAAGGTTCAAATACGCCCACTCTGTAGATAGTTTCAGAAAAATTTGTCATAATGTTGTCGATGCAACTACTGGACTGGGATGTGATTCTAGTATAATCGTTTATAGTTGTTTTTAGACCAAAAGATGTTAATAGATTTTGAATATCAAAAAAAGGCTCAGATTCAAGTTTAAAATTTATATAAAATCACCAAGTATGATAAGTTTGTCTGCTTTACTAAGCAAGGATGTTATGACATTTTCAAAATTCATCAAAAATAAGTCAAAGTCACCCTTACCCGATCTGTATACAGTTAAAATATTGGTTTTTATTGAAGGTACATAAATTGCACAAAACTCAGAACTTTGCTCTACATTATATTCATTTAGATTAAGAGAAGAATACATAAGATTTTCTTTTACATAAATTGCAACTCTTTGCAACACTTTGCCAGTGCTCCGAAAAACATATGACGTCATATAATTTTTGATCCCCAAGAAAAGCATTTATCATATCGACTTTATTTGAAATACACTGCAAATTAACATGAAACATGCTTACCGTACCTTTTCGAATTAGTTTATTTTGATAAAATAGTTTATTTTGATAAAATTTTGTAGAAGCTTCTAGGTTTCTTCCTCCGTCTTCTTTTTGTGCTGAAAATTTTTGTTGAAGTTAAATCTCCTAACGGCAGCTCCTTTGGGCCAAATATTAGGATTGTAGACTTCGTCAATTTTATCGAAAGAGAAAGATACCTTATATGTGGAGTATTTGTCCGTTCTTTGCCATTCAACGCAGTTAAAAGTAATATTGGGTACCGTCTCACCCAAAAATTTTAGAAGATCATCGGCTTTCATATCAACACCAATGCGGGACACATGTACATGACCTTGTCTAGGAATGGTGTTTACAGTATACGATTCATTGCTTCCAATAATCGGTTTGTATTTGTTTTCTTTTTTCGGTTGGGTATTCCAAGATGAGTGTCCTGTTTTTAGATTGTTTTTATTTTCTTTTTGTTTATCACTCATATATGAATGAGGTAGACTTGTGTTTTTGTTTAATGGCATTTTAATGGGTTCTTGTTCTCTCAAACGTTTGTAGGTTCACCCATTATATTTAAGAGATCACGTTAAAAGCGCAATTCTTTTGTCAAATGAACAAATGATGATTAATACCCTCCGATAACTTTTCAAGAGATCAAAAGTTAAAAAACGTACTTAGGACAGAGCTTCCCATTTATCGATAAAAAGTAATTGTCCTCATTCGCTGAGTTAGAATCAGCACTTCGAACTAATGACTACATTATTTGAATCAGGGACTTCTCTACTTGCAATTTCCAGTTTAAAGTGTAGCATCTGTTCAATTGCGGTCCTTATATAAATTGAGACACGCAACAGAATGGCTAAAAACAAAGGGGAATATTTAAAAATGTGCATTTGTATAAAAAGAAAAAGTTTCGCTTCGGCATATACATTTTACGAACATAAAAAATTAACAAAAAGTATTTCATGACTACATATTTTATGATACTTAGGTTATACGTGCATCGATTGTGCACTTTCATGCATGTTTTTAAAATGAAATCGTGTTTCTGAAGTTAAGATGTACAAATTATTCATATGAATGTTAGATACTCTCATAACTAACGAAATTTAATTCAACGAATTAATTACACCGCTGTGTTGCTAATAAAACGTTGTTAGGCTCTTTGTACATCCCATTAATTTGCTAATTGATTAGCATAGAGTGCGTGCTGTTACTCGGTCATTTTAGCACTGGCATCTAATGTGTAAATCCTATCTGCATGTACACAATATCCGACTAGTCCGCATGCTAATATAACACAGGCTTATATAATTTAGTAATGCTCGAAATGACCTCAAGAAATAAATTAGGTTAAGTATTTGAATCACTAATATCCGGGTAATATACTATATATATATATATATATATATATATATATATATATATATATATATATATATATATATATATATATATACTATCCGTTGCAAGATAATTCGGATGGAATTTCCCAGATTAGGAGACTGGGCCGAGATATCAAGCATAAAATGACTCTACCCCCTTAATACTGCAACAAGTAGTCACTCTTAGTCTTTCATTACATTAGGTTCAATTTTAAATTCTATCCAAAGTTTAAAGGTACTTTACTAAATGATACAAAGTAGGTATAGCCAGGTACGTATTTCAATTTTGCAATTTTGAGTTTTTAACGATTGGTAAATAAAATTTTGATCATAATTTTGTGTACCTATGTAAATTTTATCAGTTAATTGCATTTGTACTTGGACTTCAGAATTACAAATTTCTAGGTACGTAAAGCCAGTATTTATAAGAGATTAGAAAATTTCTTAGAATTTGATTCAGGTAAAAGGATAATGTTTACTTATAGTCGGTTCACAATTTGTTGATAGCTCACTACAAGTTTAACCCTAATTAGAAAACTGAAATAGAGAGAGGATAGGTAATACGATATAATAGTAAAAACCAACCTAAAACTGACGGTTTAAGACGTTTTCGACTAACTCACCTTATATCTGAAGGAATACAATACCTTATAATCCTATTACGGGGGTATTTTGAATGGATAGAGATGAACGACCAGTGTCGTAGAGTATATGATTGAAACATTTATTTGAACTAAATAAATATATATTTTAAATTGTACTTATGTAAATTGTATTTTTTTAATAAAACTTATTTATTTTATTCAAAAATAAAAAGTTTCTTGCCATTTGTAAAAGATACATTTATTTAATTGGCGAAAAAGGCGCCAAATGTCGCCTGGCAAAATTTCCAATGTGTTTTAAATGTATCCATTATTTTCAAATCCGGAGAAAACTAATAAATATTTTTGAAAAATTTAAACGCAGAATGAAAGATTACATTATTACTCAGGGCAGAAAGTCCCTGAAAACTTCTACAATGTTTATTTTAATATGTTATGTAACAGGGGTGAAAATAAAAGAGAAAATATAGTATAATTTTTAATTGAAAATATTGCATGCAAAAGAAACTTTTTATTTATTCTAAAAAATATTTCATTCTGCCTTTAAATTTTTCAAAAATGCTTTTTAGTTTTCTCAGGATTTGAAAAACAAATGGATACATTTAAAACACATTGAACATTTTGACAGGCGACATTTTGCGCCTTTCCCCTTTAATACCTTACGATTACAACTGCTATTACTTACCTTATATAATTACGATTAGAAAACTATTCAAATTCAAAATAAATAGGATCAACTTCGGAATCCGAGTCGTCTTGAGGGTTAATAATTAGGTTAATAATCTCTACGGTCGCATCAATTATGTTATCAAGATCCCACATTTTTTGTTCTTCTTCTATTACATGTCTTACTGCATCTTTCCAGTTTTGTTTTGTAATATGTTATAAAGACTCGTATAACAATTCACGTACAGCTTGTATTTTATATGACGTATTTTTTCTAGCCACATAACTTTTCATTTGTGCCCAAATGAGTTCAATTGGATTGGATAAGGTGCATTATCTAATACTATAATTGAATTTGGTGGTATGTGTTCAATCATTTGCTCAAAATACTCTTCGAAAACATCAGCTGTCATCTCCTCGTGATAGTCTTTTGTGCTTTTGGAATGAAATTCCAACAATCCATGCTTAACAAATCCTTTTTCACTGCCAATGTAAGAAATTATTAATCTACTGCCTTTACCAGAAGGTGGGGAGATACCAGTAGACCAACCTTCCATAAAGGCTTGACTGGAGCTTAATATATTTTTATCTGACCAAATTTTTTTTAGAGTATGACCTGAGTTTACCCACGTTTCATCCTGGTAGAAGATGGGCCTTTCTTCAGCCCGGAATTTTCGTATGAATCTTAGATAATTTCTTCTCCAACATCATCTTCTCCTCCCGGTCAATCAAAAGTGATTTTCGGTCTGATTTCTCCCACCGGAAATTTAATTCTTTTAAAACTTGCCACAATTTAGTTCGTCCGATATGAGGCAAATCCGGGTCGTCTCTAACTTCTTGTAAAATTTTGTTTAGGTTTGCTATTTCTTTTTTGAAAAAAAATCCATGAATTTTCCTTCGAATACCATTTTTGGCAAATTCATCAATTTCAATAGGCTTTTTTCCTCTCTTTAAGTTTTCGTTTGTGTTTGGGTTAGCTATACCGTGTTTTTTTCTTTCTGATAGGAACCTATATAAAGTTGACTCTCCTACGCCAGTCATGTTGGCACAACTTTCGACTATGTTGCGAACAGTGTTTGTGGGATTCTGAGAAACCAGAGCATCGTGAACATTCAGGACAATAGTCTTCTCTCGTGGTGAATAGACAGACTTACTGACTGTACGCAACAGTACCGGTGTAAAACTTAATGATGAAGCCATCACAAACAATCCAACAAAACGAGCACGAGCGAAAGGTACGTATATGTTCGTAGGTATATAGAATGAAAAATCACTTACGCACTGCATATAATTCGCAAAAGAAATATTCGAGACGCTAGTTACTGCCGTAGACGCGGAAACACCGACGAGCCGTAAATTACATGCGATCAAAAACGTACTAAATAAAAAAATTGTTTTCGTTCGTAATAACTTCACCCTTTCAAGTTAAGTTTCGAATATAATTATATTATTAAAAATCTGGGGAATTCCATCTTAATTATCTTGCAACGAATAGTACCTTCGGATATGAATTCCAGGTTTTCTAGTAAAGTGATTAAACGCGAAGATTAGTATTGAAATATCCAAAGAGATAAGGTATTCTTATTTACAAAATAGTTAATGGTTAAATTCTTATTTTTATTAATATAATATAATAACCAACATTAGTCGTGAAAGTTTTAATTGTTTTTTGGCTAAATATATTAGTATTAAAATATTATCAATATTATGTTTTAATACTGTTATATATTATATAACAGTATTAAAACATTATATTATTATTTAATGAATAAACACCTTAGGAACGCCTATGATTTACGACCGTTTTATGAGTTTGAGGCATATTTCGTGCTCTCAACAATTTGTGAACGAAGAATAATATCAAAATATCACTTAATGGGCTTCTGTGAGAAGAAAGTTTATTTGAAAAGAACTTCATTTTTCTTTTGTCGTTTATTTAAAACGTCCGTCGTGTAAAAATCGTCTATTTAGACCAACAGTCTAAAAATCCAAAGTGATTTTCTTAAGAAGCTTGGAGAACACGTTTATTAGTTTTAAAACCGCTATACAATTTTTTATTTTATATATTTATTTTTTATCATATCCCTCCCACTTTCACTATCTTATCCCATCGCAGTTTCTTTCTTTATTTGCTATCCTCGTTTCAGTCCTTTTTCTACCTATTTTGTTACATTTTCTTTCCTCATGTCTCTTACTGCTTGGGTCACCTTGCTTATCGTACTGTGACTTGTTCTTCATCATCAATCTTTACCTCTATTTTCGACACTTTCAGTCTGTTGACTCCATTACCACCTATACTATACAACATTTCACTTAACCAACTCAGATAAGCAGGTAATCTAATCTCTGTACCTCACTGATAACTCAACATTTAGTCTCTATTATTGTATTCTTACTCTGATGTACATTAAGACACATACCATTCTCTCTGGTTGCCCATTCATATATTTTAACTATCTTACTGTGTTCATGCCATTCACAACAACACAGTATTCAATTCCTTTTGGCTGTCTCGATGTTATTCAACCAACATTTCACATTTCCTCCTTTCTAATTTTGATATTATCGTTCATTTTAGTTCAGCCTCATTTTTTAGCTCAGCCTCATTTAAATTCATTTAAATATAACTCACAATAGGGTAATACTATATTGCTACTAACAAATATTACACATATAATAATAGCTAGAATTCTATATCCTGTTATCATATCAGCGCATAATTTTTCTTAATAGGCATATTCTATTTTACAATTTAATTTTTTAAACTTATAGATGGTTACACACCAGGTTCTCTTACCGTCATTAGGCAACCACCAATACCCAATTAATTTACCTTTAAATTTTATTGGATTTCAGCTTAATCTTTTATGATATATTACTTTTTTTATATTATTTCTTACTTTTTTATTATGTGTACAGTATAACATCACCTCTTTTCATTTTCTAACTGAATCAATTTTCATACTACTTATGATGTCATAGATTCAACCTCATATATTATTTTCACTCATTTAATGACTTATTTGTTTCTTCAATAATAGAGATCTGCAGATTAAGACAATAAATACTATTATTTAAATAAATTTAATTTCATATAAAGACTTTTACTAATAATATATTAGGTACCTACTATTACAAAATTTTATATTTAAAAATTACATTAGTTTCCGATCATACCCAAAAATCCACTACTGCCTCGTCATATTAATGCTGTCTTCCTGAATTTTGCTTCCTGTCACCTCAGCCAGTTGGTCCGTGTCGTTTTTAAGACCAACGTGTTCAAGTCGAGCAAGGAATCATGTTGATCTTTAAGTATTAACATTTACAACCATTGTCATATGTAAACCATTTATTGATGTCTCCACTGTAATTTTAGTGTTAGCTACAAGTACCAAAAGAAGGCATTGATGATGATCTGAGCTAGATCGAAAACGTTATGCATCTATATATTTTGTACGACACTTTTAACAAGTTTTAATTAAATTGTTTTATACCAATATACAAATTTTAAAGTTGTTACTTCTGTATAAGTGCTATATTATTATATTCACTTATAAATTTAAAAACACTTCTCTTTTATTACTTAAAATTTTTGACAAATTATATTGTTACACTTTTTATCCCACTTTGTCCTCCTTCTAAATATTACTGGGCGACACGAACACCTTGCTTTTATGGCATATCTCTGGAAGTCATAAGGCGTAGTAGAAATTCCTGTTTTCTCGGTTCATAGTGTACTTTTCACGTACACATACTAAATTAGCCGCCTTATTGCAACCGTAAAGGAGCTCTTAGGCGGTTTCGGAACGTACCCATATTTGAAATCTTCGGAAAATGTTCTACGACAAAACGACTTTTTCGAATTTTATATTTCAGACGGTAAAATAAATTTCACAGTGGCAATTTGTTTCAATAAAAGAATAAAAAGTATTTCTATGTGAATCTGTATATTGTTTGCATCATGCATTTATTAGTTTATTGAATGTAATTGAATATTGTTTTCGGGGCTTGTAGCCCGATGTCTCGAATTGTTGTAACGTGTTATAGGTAGTCAATCGCACAACTTCACAAACTTCAATGTTGTTTCCTCATTCCACTTCATATATTTTTAATAACATTCGAATAAGTACTTAAAATCGACTTCGCACGACCAATTCTTGACAGCGAGTACGTATTTACTTAAACGACTGCATTTCTTGGTGGGAGGCGCCTTCTTGAACAAGTAAATTGGATGATTTTCAAGTTACTTGACTTGCTTGTTCAAGTTTTTGATCAAGCGCTTGAATATTTGTCTACACTATTCAAGTTACTGGCTTCCAGTTACTTGCTCCAGTAACATGAACAGCTATTCATAGTCTGTCTTTGAATAGAAACAGTGTTTTAAAAGAGTAAACAGAGTTTTTACTTCATTTGGCAAAAAGTTATACAAACCAACATCAGACAAATTTTTTATTCTCTTTATCAGCCTATAATATTTTGCTCTAATAGCATCTCTCAAGATGTTGTATCGTGCTCGTGGAAGTTGGAGTTTATGTTAAGTGTCTTCCTGATATTTTGTTTGCTAGTTACTGTTCGGATTTTATTTAAGAGAATCACCTTCAAACGATATAGTATTATATTTAACGTTCGCCTACATTACTGTTGATACGAGTAACAATAGTGTAGACTTCTTCTTAAACACTTTCTTCACTACTTTTTTTACATATTTAAAGAGAAGAAGGAAAATCTGCATACAGACACCTGTGACTGACACAGGTAGTGTTGGGTTCCTAATATCCTAACGAAGTTGTGCCAGGACGAGATGCCCGAGGAGACTTTTGACATATAGTTCTAAGACCTTTAGTTCTAAGAAATACTTTTAAAACACATTACGAAATTGTTTATGTCAAATTTCACTATAGTCTTTGTAGACGTTGATAAACATTGAGAGAAGGAAATATCGTTAGAAATATAGGTGAACACCTTGGAACAATTTCTATATACGATGTCAGGATTCAATTAATTGAGTACTTACAAACTGTTGTCACTGATCACTGAATTTAATCTTTTACTTAAAAAAAAAAATTCACTTTCTACTTTTTAAGTTTTACGGGTGCCAAAAATGGTTTTGTTTAACGTAGACCGGCACTTTTTATTTTTTTCTAAGTCACCAACTGCTCCTATCTGCTATCTCCAACACATCGGTGTTTTTTCCATTTCCATAATTTCTCCTTTGATGCAGCCCCCTTCTCTCAATGAACATTCCTTCCTTTTTATTGGTCAACACAAATATCCTTTGAAAGTCTTTGAATTTCCCGTCGTAATAATTTTACCTGTTCCTAGGAAATTCTACCCTCCGATTTCTAAATACTTGTTTTGCCTCGATCTTAATCTCTGCTAACAATCTCCGCAAAACCCCCATGGTTCTTAGAATAATAGAAATTTAAATTGTTTATACACGAAAAAACTAATACTGGGCAATTCCAATCTGTACATAATTTTTTCGATAAAACCGACAAATAGGTATTTTACATAATTGAATGCAACAAACAAATATTTGAAAAAATATTACTTTACCGTTTTACAAATTGACAAATTTTTTGTACACAAATTATTATATATAGGAAACATAGGAAACCATCAGGGTCTTCTAACTATAATGCCACAAATTGGTTGCATTGCTCCTGTAGTGGTCCTTTCCCAAGTTAATATGCTCCTTTTCTAACTTGACTGCACCGTACTGAAGACGACCAATAGTCAGAAATACGTATATACGGTTGCCTTCCATCGATTTACCATTTTTGGATTTCTGTTTTGCGAGACATGCCATTACTTTTTACTTTTATATACATATATATATATATATATATATATATATATATATATATATATATATATATATATATATATATATATATTATATAGACACTAATTATCTAAATACAGTCGGTAGAATCCCATGCCAAGTGTTAGTTATTTATATAAGACACCAGGAGCCTATTCAGGTATTGTTTGTAAATTACGGTTTGCGGAAATCGATGCAGACTAAGGGCAATTTCCATTTGAATAGTGTTAAACCAAAACTAACTAAACCAAATACGCTGTATATACATTGCATGCTACGAGATAATATATGGAAATATGCAGTATATATTTTATAAGTATAAATAAGGAGTAATATTTTAAGTGGACATTGTACCTACTGCGAAAAATATCAGTTTTTTTAATAGAAATTTGTTATTTGATCGATAACTTTTTACAGTTTCCTCCTTTCAGACGAAGATGCATTGCATCAGTTAAAAATACACGCGGTATTATTATAACTGACGAATTAATACGAAGAATGACATAAACATAAAGGAAATTAAACAAGGAATATCTCTCACAGATTACTTTTAATCTTGAGGCACATATTATCAATTAGATTCAAAAATATGCTAGTTCTGTTTTTACTTGGTTTTACTACTGACCGGCAACATGATGAATAAATTAATTAGAGCTATCAGTATCAGAGTTAAAAAGAAAACTTGATTTTTTGACCCAAATAAACTATTAAAATTGATTAATCAAATTTAAGAATGTATAATAATAATTGAATTTTCTTTTCCAGGTAAGCGATTTTGACATCATTTCTATGTAAGTACTAATTGTTCAAAGTGATTTACTTAGTTATATAATGACGAATGAAGTGTATTTTCGCTATTGTTGGTTAGAATAGTTGATTTTACACATTTTAGATGAACATTATTGGTCTTATGATTTTTCTGGTACTTTTTTTCCTGGTACATAGTTCCTTTTTCTTTCTTTTTTGGATTATAATTGGCTCGAGGAGGGTCAGGAATACTTATAAGTTTAGTGCAAAGAATATCTGCCCCAATAGCTCGAATCTGTCGGGGCATATAGGAATTATATATTCTTTTCTTCATGTGTGTAATGTACAAGCTTTGGGCTAATTGTTTTAGGAATTTTTCCCGAGGGATACAATTTCCTTTATTTGCAAACTGATATAACACTCTGGCGTTAATACCTACAATATTATTTAGAATAGTAAAAAATACTGCCATTTGATATCTTTATGATATCCGAGTTTCATAATAATTTGTCTCATTTCTGATCCAAAGCATCCACACCGGCCTGTCGAATTATAAAATAAAATTATTTCAGGTTTTTTGTATTCTCATCGGCAACATTGTCATGGTACATTGTAGATATCAGTATAACACTTTTGACTTTCTTAGGTACATGAGATATCATGGTAACATTAGAAGTGAATCCAAATACACAAGAATCCAGTGGTCTTTTTCTGTGAAGTCAAAATTCTGGCGGAATTTGGCGATTATTTTTTTTACTTCTGCCCACGTAAGTGGTATCCTTATTTTTTAATTCTCGAACCATTTCTACCAAAGTGTACCAGTTATTGCTTGTCATATTACGTCTTGTACCATGAATTGGTTGAGTAACCCATAAAACCACTTCGGTATGACAAGAGAAGGGTGGTTTTGCAGGTTTGTTTTCGTTTTTGCATCTGATAGACCCAGATTATAGTAGATAAGGGTTAAATTACCTTTCTTCTTCACTGTTCGTCCTTCGTAAGGAATTATCAATTTCTTTGTTACAAAGATCTCTACTTTTTGAAGAATGTTTGATGTATTTTTCCTAGCAGTAGATTAGTAAATCGTAGATATTTAAAATTAAAACCTTTTTCTAGATCTGTCATGGTTTGGAAATAATAGAAATTTATTAGATTTTTTTATAAAACAGTTATTAAAAAGGTATTGCTATGTATGCACTGCGGCCTTAATATTTATAATCTTAGTCTCTTTTATATAGATGTGAGAGCTGTGCAATGACGCAAAGACCTAACTCTGGAAACTATGCTATCGAAATGAGATTTCTGAGAAGGGTGAATGGCATTACAAAATTTGCTAAATACAGAAATGAAGATTTAAGATAATCATCAAAAGCTCGAAGAAGCGAGTATTGTCTTACATCTTTATTGTTTATGTCTATTTCCTTTGTCTAGAATGTAATTTAAGACAGAGGAAATCAAAGGAAGGAAAAGAAATAAATAAAGACGCTCTTACATTTAATTTCAAATTTCATTGCTGTGTGTGGTGGGTTTTTCGGTAATATTTCAAAGGAAAAAAATCGATCTGTTTAAAATAACGATACAACAGATAATAAATTACAACATATTTAAGAACAAAACACATTAAATGATTTTGATAAAAACATTTCAGCGTGTTTGAGAAATGTGCCTGATTTAGACGCAGGAAAAGCGCATTATCATACTGGCTGTATGCCTACTTTTTATAAGGAAAGAACTAAAATAAAAAGGGGTCGCTCAGCATTTGATAACACTTAGAATTTTATTAATTATCTTTTTAATAAATCAACTTTTAAATAAAATTTCTTGTAAAACTCATCTTTATTATTTAGATAATTTTTCGACTGTTCTAACAACCATTCAAATTTCGCCATTTTGTGTCATGTGGAACAATTTCACCCAATTATGTCAACATTAGACTGATAATTGCATTCAGTGCAATTTTCAATCCCTATGACAACACGATCGAGTTTGACAACTTCATCCAAATAAATTTCAAAATGTCACGTTTCGGCAATGAGAATGTTCAAAGTATAAATGCGCTAATCAAAGAAAAAATTCCCAGAAATACAATCTAATGTTAACTTAAATTTTAATAATTGTACTTTCACTAACTGTACTTTTAATAAATAAATGTTTCGTTATGTTGAGTTATGATTTTTTTTTTCGAAAAATTATCCGCCGAATATCCCTCGGACATTGATGAATGCCTCATAATTTCATGACAAATTTCTCAAGCTCGTTGCTTGGTAACAGCACTCAGCAGCCTTCGGCTTCGTGCTGTTACCAAGGAACGAGCTTTCTATTGTCATGAAATTATCTCGTCTGTTATCAATGTCCTAGGGATATTACTACTGAAAATCAACTATTTTCGCATGTTTTTTGCAATCTCTATGTTTCATGGATTTTCAATATTTTTGTAACATGTAATATCAATGTGTCTTTTAATAAATAACTCAAAATTTTACATAATGATTAAAATAATTTTCGAAGTCGAGTTTTTCCGTTTTTTTCAGAGAAAATTTGCCATGAAAATGTACCTATACTTTTTTCCACCATCAGAAAGTCAAGATTTTAATGAACAAAAAGCGCAAAAAATTTTCGTTAAATATTTTTTTTGTTGAAGATAAAAATAAAAAACCAAAAGCTCGGTTATTAAAATCAAAAACTTGGTTATTTCATTTTTCACGTAAATTTTGAGGTTCTATGAAAACAGTGTAAGTACAAAAGTTGTAGATATTTTTATTACCTACAACTTTGTTATTAAACTTTTTCCATATGACTTGTCGTTTTGCCGGAAATCGTGCTAAACCGTTTTTTACCCTTAATAACTTACTTTTTTTCACTTGACCTCAGATTGCTCGTATATTATTATTCTTTTTATTTTTGTTGTTTTCTTCCTTTTCCATTGGGTTCCATCCTGTTATTATTGTTTTGCTCACAAAAATTATCGGCCCTGGCCTGTACAGGGTCTTCTAATAAGTCCTTCCGAACTTTGACAGAAGGTAGCGACCATATTGTTTTGTCAAATAGGCGGTAATTTATTCAGATCATTTTAAGGTCGCCAGACTAGCTAACGCGAGGGAACTATTCGTGGTACAGGTGTAGAGGTGGATAAATTTAAGGTCACTGTTTTAGTAAGCAATCAATCTACACCTGCACGTTAAAGAAACACGAGATCTGTTGAAAGCATGGCCGCTTTTAGTTAGAGCCTGCAGAAAAGTCCGAGGTAGTCAATTTCACGTCGGTCGTTCATAAGAACTCGGCTTTTCACAGACCATAACTTTTGCGTCGTGACAAAAAAGTTTTATATTTTGTTTTATTTAAATCTAAAGTTAGGTGCTTAATTAAAAAACATTGAATAAGAGCCAGTTTTTGTGCAAGAAAAAGTTCTGCTCATATTACATTTTAAGACCTTCATTAGGATGCAATGCTAGATTTGCGGTGTTTCTAAAGCTTTAAAATGCTGTAGCAGTCGTTGTATTGTACCTTTGTAGTGTACTGGTTTATAAAATAGGCTTTGTATAAAAATTCAGAACATACTTCTGTAGTAAATAGAGTAAATACCGGACGGCATAAAAAGACAATTAAAAACACGGTAAAACCGTAATCCGGTTTCGGCCAACAAAACTCTGCGTTGTTTCGGAAAAAAGATTAACGTAAGAAAATGTTATATATATTTTTTACAGGGATTACGCCCTCGGGGGCCATCGGGAATTGGGACTGTCCCTAAGCGAGATATGAGTGGATAAACGTTCTACATTTATAAGACAAATGTAGTCGTTAAGTAAAAGTTTTTCTTCTCGGAGCAAGGGTGAAATATTTCGTTTCTAAAAAAAGGAGATTCAGATAAGTTCACATTTTTAATGAAACACGGTCTGCGGAATAGAAAAAGAACATTAAATATTATACTTTAACAAATGTAAGCCTTGAGTGTTTTATTGGTAAGTAAGTGATGTATGTGTAATGTATACTACTGTTTCTGTGACTTAACTTATTTGGCCTACTTAAACACGATTTATATAAAGGAGAAGGAAACGATAAAAAAATAATAAAAAATGAACTAGCATTTCGTGCAGATTCATCTAATTAATTAGAGACCGGAATATATGTAAAATGAAGTTTTTTGAATATCTGGCATATTTTGTATATATTTAATATTTTCACAAGAAATTGCATATTTTCGGCATCTGGCATATTTTATAAGAAATATGTATAATGCCAATATTTTCCGAATGTGTCGACCTTTTTCTCGAAATTATCCATTTAAATTCCTACGAGTAATAAAAACTCTGCTTCTTTGAACCATTTTGGGCGTACCAGCTATTGAAATAAAAGGTTTTCGCTAAACTAGTAAACAATTAGCAACTCTAATATACAAACAAAATGAAACATAGATACACACTTTTTATGGGACGGGTTTTTTCCGAAATCCAAATCCTTTTCGCGTCACAATGTAAACGTGTGTATTGAGACAAATTTTAAAAGTGCATTTATAGTATAATTTTATTACGTAATCCGTACCTTCTATGTAGCTATTTGTCGGTGGATTTTCTTCTCCTAATGCAAAGAACCGCACATTTGCCAGACTGTCACACTGACATAAAATGTGCTCTGCTGTTTCTTCTTCGAGGTGACAGAATCTACACAGGTCATCATCTGATAATCCCATCACCTTCAAGTGCCTATTCAGCTTACAGTGCCTGTTAGAACACCTACTATGGCTTTGACTGTTTTCCTGTCTTTGCTTATTAGGTGTGCCTTAAATTTTGGCAAATCATCTGTAATGAACTGTTTTGCCTGTCTTTGTCCTGCTGAATTCCTCCACGATTCCAGAGATTTGTGAGCTGCCCACTTTCTTGTAGCCGTTCTTGTTACTGATTTTGCAACGCCGCAGAATGGTTCCGGTCCAATGAATGGCATTGATGAGCCTTGTTTGGCCATTTCATCTACTTTTTCATTGCCCTTATGACCCTCGTGCCCCGGTACCCAGGCTACCGTAACCTTGCTACGGTCTCCTAGTTTATTTAGGGCATACGCGCAGTCCCATACTAGCGTAGAATTGACCTCTACAGAATTGAGTACCTTAAGCGCTGCCTGACTATCTGTGAAGATGGCAACTGAACAGAACGTTCTTTCCTGCCTTTCTATTTCTTCCACGCAGTGATGGATTGCAGTTATTTCCGCCTGGAAAACTGTCACATCCTTAGATAGACTTACCGGGATATAGCTTTAACATATTGTTAAAGCTATATCTCTTAGCTGTTGCATCGATAGGTTTCCCCATCACAATATCGGCTTTTAGCTCCTCGATTAGCTTTCTGATCTGCCTTCGCCCTGTATAAAGATATGAAGTGATGGTAGAGTCAACAGGACTTCCAACGATGCAGTAGCCTTTGTGTATTACCTAGCAGCCTTATTGCTCCCACTTGCTGCGTCTTTGTCCACCAAGTCACCGAGCCATAGGTAATCATGGGTCTAATAACCCTTGTGTATAACCATAGAGTCATTTTGGGGTTGGTTAAGTCCCCAATTCTTACCGCACATTCTTCTACATCTGCCCAGGGACATAGTAGCTTTCTGTGAGGTTTTCAGAATGTGAGTATTCCATGTAAGTCTATGATCAAAATATACCCTAAGGTATTTTGTTTCTTTGGCAAATGAAATCTCTGTTCTTCCCAGCACCGATGGTTTTAGGCCTTGTAGTGCTGTTTTTTTTTTGTGAAGTTGACGGTTTGTGTTTTCTGAACATTGACTATCAGTCTCTCTTGTTTACACCAGTCGTCAACTATTTAGGGCTGCTTGCATTCTCTCAGACACTACCTGAGCAAACCTGCTCCTGACAACGATTGCTATATCGTCAGCATATCCTAGACAAGAAAGGCGGATGAAGCTATTAGTGGTCAACGGCATAAGGATGTAGAAGGCAACGGGAAACCACTACATTAAAGATCGTCAGATTTCCCTAGAACAATAACCATGAAAAGTACGGTCAATCACATGGCTCCTAGTCTGCAGCGGACCTTTAATGGTCGAGGGGTGCTAAGAATCTCCGCGAGGAGGAGCCACCCGAATGTGGCAACTAACTATATAGAGAATAAAGCCTTTTTAAATTTCGGGACATGGAATGTGAGGAGTTTGTTCGAACAAGGAAAGACGCACAACACGATTCAGAAAATGAACAGACTGAACCTAGAAATATCAAGGCATGAAGATCAACTATATGGAGTTGGAATAGTTATCTCCAGGAGAATCCAAACAGCCATTGTAAATTTTGTTCCCTTTTCGGATAAAATGCTATTATTACAAATACAGGGTAAGAAAGTGAACATTCATGTAGTAAGTAAGTGTATGCTTCAACTGCAGATAAATCAGAAGCTGAAATAGAACATTTTTATGAACAACTCAAATAACTTCTACAATACACAAGAAAGGAAGAAATTACTATAATAATGGGTGATTTAAATGCAAAGATAGGAAAAGTCGAGTCGAGAATATAATAGGTGATTATGGTTTAGGAATAAGGAATGCTAGAGGCAACAGATTGGCTCAATTCTGTCAAGAAGAAAACCTGGCGATTATGAACACATGGTTTCGATTACCACCCCGTAGACTGTATACCTGGAGGTCACCACAGGATAATGAACAAAATTGCATTAGAAATCAGGTCGACTTTATTATAACCAATCTAAGATTTAGAAATTTCATTGTAAGCGTTAAGACTTTTCCTGGAGCAGATGTCCCCTCAGACCATAACCTGTTTGTCTAAAAAATGAAACTGAGGGTAAAAAAGATAATAAAATCCAAAAGTTCTAAGGTGAATACTCAGTTACTCAAGATAAATGAAATCTGTGCTGAGGCTTCAACTCGTATCACTCAAGAAATGAAGGAATTAACATCAGAAATGAAAAACACTGATAATGTGAACATTATGTGTAGCAAAATCAAAGATTCTAACACAGAAACAAACTCTACAAAAGAAAACAGAAAGCCGAAAACCTTGGATTACTCAAAAAATACTGGAAATCATGGAACAAAGCCGAAAACCTTGGATTACTCAAAAAATACTGGAAATCATGGAACAAAGAAGAAAATATAGAAACAAAAACCCAAATAAGTACAGAGAAAAACATAAATTAATAAGGAACAAAATAAAAGGGGCTAAGGAAAAGTGGACGATGGAAACATGCATCGAAGTGGAAGGATTGCAAAAAAAGTATGATCATTATAATTTACATAAAAAAGTGAAAGAATTATCTGGAAAATCACGAACAAATACACCTAACCGATTAATTGACAAAAACAATAAACCTATTTTGAGAGATGAATTTGCAATGGTTATAGCCAACCTTCATTAGTGGAGACGGCACTATATGCTATGAGATTTCAACAATATGTTTTCTAAATCAAAATCGGATAACCCCATTTAATATACTGAGCCATTCAAATTATGGATGAACATTATTCAACCTAATATCTTGAAAAAACTATTCGTTAGAAAGCTTCCACTTTGTGCATATTTAAACAACATATTATAAACAAACATGAGGATGGCCTTATTATATAATACAAGATTTCTCCCATAACTCTCTTGTTAAATATAAATACACATTTTACACTAAACCGATTCGTTTCCACGCTTTCAGTTTTCTCATGAAAATAAACGATAGTTAAAAGCCTATTCTATTATCAAAATATCAAACGCCTCGACAACTCGAAAATGTTCTCATAGGACCGCTTTGAGATTGCTCTCAACTCTAAACAGTGGCGTCAGGAAAGTGGGTCAGGAGAATATATCTCAGTATTAAGTGTATACACACATAATCGATTACATTCACTAGTGTTCGAAAAGGAAATTGGAAAGAAATAGGAAAGTGTTTACTTATATTTACAAAAGAATAATGTCTTTTAACAAACAAAGTACAAAATGTTTTACTCTTCGAAGTTACAGAACGATAAGAAAAAAGGTTGTGACGCATCTTATTAATGTTTAAAATGTCCGATAGTGAAGCTGTAATCACAGTATCGCTTCGCTCCCTGTTCGATATAATCTCCTGGTGTTCACACTTCCACTATATTTTCCTATACAGTATATTCCATGACGTATATCAATGAATATTTTTTATGGCTTTATATTTTTTTACTTTATGTTACTATTGGTGAAATAAAGACACTCAGAGAAAAATTCACCGGTATAAGCAATCCCCCCACTTACTGGCCAACGCCACCGGGCGGACGAGCTGATGAGTGAAGTTGCACCTTTTTGTCCTGAGATTGATAACTCCGTCTCCAAGCCGGAGGAACATATTAAGAGAACAAGACGGCAAGACCTTCATCGTCGCCAACAGGCTAAATCGTTGTCAATCTAGTGTAAATAAAAACCTCACGATATGCACATGGAATGTTAAAACATTATACGAGGCAAGTAAGACTCATAATGTAATCAAGGAGATAGACATAATGGGAATAAGCGAAATGAGATGGACAAACTCCTGGGCAATGTAAAATTAGTGATCATCACATATATTATTCGGGTAACCCTAACGAAAGACACGAAAATGGAGTTGGTATAATGTTAAATCAAGAAACTTTCAGACACATCAAAAACGTCGTCCCTTTATCGGAAAGAATGCTTCTTCTTCAATACCTACCCAATTAGAACTAACATTATCCAGGTATATGCCCCTACAGCTGACCAACCAGACGACATATCTGAACCATTCTGTAATGAATTATCGAAAAAGATATGGATAAGACTTTGATTATGGATGGTCTAAATGCCAAAATTGGTAGGAGACAATGGAAATAATTCATAGGACAGTTTGCGCTTAGAGAAAAAAAATGATCGAGGAGACTCATTGGGTGAATTTGTAGCAGGAGTGTTTGTGATTACTTACACTTGCATCAAACTCCCATACGGAAGATTATACACATGCAAATCGTCTAAAGCTACTCCAGGCCGCATATTGAGAAATTAAATGGGTTACATTATGATTAATAAAAGATTCCGTAACAACACAACATTAGTCAAGACATACCCAAAATTCGATATCAAGTCAGACCATAACTCACTGATTGACAAAATCAGTTTTAGGCTAAGAAAGATTCGACGTAGTCTCAACCCAAAATACGATCTCAATAGACATAAAAAAGACATTCCTCAAACCACCAAAAATTAAGAAAAAATCGTGGATAACAAATGAAATTTTAGATATATCTTTTCGCAGATTAGAATACGACATTATACAAAAGGATAGACAAAGAGATCAAAAAAGCAATCAGAATAGCCTATGACACACGGCTACCACAACAATGTGCAGAAATACAGCTATGTCCAAAAAAGTTAAGTTACCATTGAAGAAGTCACGTCAGTTATTAAAATAACTAAAGATACTAAAGCTATAGGGCCTAACAAGTTTTGTTCAGTATTCCTGAAACTTATGGATGAACAGAAAATAAAATGGATAACAACTATATTTAAAACAATATATTAACTTGAATAATTCACCAAAGCTGGTCAAAGTTTACCTTCATAATTATAGCAAAAAAATGAAATGCAAAGATGCAATGTTAAGAACAAGTGTCATGTACACAATTTTGATTCCGCGATGCCTTAGGCACCCGAGAGTATAATGTATAAGTATCGTTGTATAAGTGCTTGTGCAGAGGTGAAGGGATGTTAATTATGCCGTATATATTTGTTTTATCGACTACAAAAAGGCATTTGATAGAGTAAAACATAAGCTCATAACCATCTTGAAAGAAGCGGGTTTAGATGATAGAGACTTGAGAATCATATAATTTATAATTAAATATACCAATTACACGTGTTTTACTTCTAAAACAAAGTCTGTGGTAGTCGATAAGCGTAAAGTCACGATTTACCACTTCTATCTCTTCTATACTTCTAAAATCTCATCAGATGCTATGTATTTTCTACGTTATTATACGGAGTAGCGCCTTGGACACTTTTTGAAGCTTCTTTAGGAAAGCTCAAGGTCTTGGAGATGTGGTGTTACAGACCCATCTTAAGAATTGTATGACTGAATCGTGTGACTAATGTCGAGGACCGACGTAGAATGGGCAAGAATTGAGAGATTATTTTACCACAGTCAAAGAGCGCAAATTTAATATCTTTGCCATGTTATGGGGAATGAACGTTGCAGCTTATTCTGCACGGCAAGATATTTGGAAAGAAGAATATCTTGGCTAGAAAACCTGAGAAAATGATTTAATATGTCTACAACGGAACCATTCCAAATAGCTGCAAGCAAAGTTAGAATAGCTATACTGATCTCCAACATCCGAACGAATAGGCACCGTAAGAAGAAGAAAAATGTATTTCTTTTACTTAAATAAACAAATATGTTAAAGCTGATGACCAAATATCGTTACAGCAAGAGACTGAGAGAGTCTAAGATGTTCTAAGGCAAAAGGTTCATAGCTGAGAATTTCATGATGTCTAAAATAATTCAAGATAAAGGGGGACTGGAGAGAGAGCGTAAGAACGCAGAAATAATATTGTAGAGTATATGCAATAGCGAGCAAATGGTGCTCTCTTAAATTAATGAAGGTTTTGGTAGGTACAAATTGTACGCTACCATTCGGCGTGCATTTGAAGTCATCTTAAAAATGGAAGATTTCCCTCCCGTAAGACTCAATGTACTACTTTGATCTACAACTGAAAGTAAGTCATCATTAGCTGTTTTGAGTCTAGTACTCAACATAGGTCTCCCGTAAATAACTCCATTGCATCCGATCTTGAGCACCTTGAATGCAGTTGTGCTGGTTGAGCTTGATGTCGTCCGACCATTTTGTTAGAGGACATTCTGAATTACGATAAGCATATTGTCTAGGTTTCCATTCTAAAATTTTCTTAATCCATTTTCCATCTCTGCCCCTGGCAACATCGCCTGCCCATTTGCATTTCAGCGCTGTCTTTATTTTAACTGCGTCTGTAGCACGAGTTTTTTCTTAACTATTTGATTTAAAACTCTGTCTCTGACGGATAAATTCTACATTGACCGCTCCTTTGTTCTAATTGCCACTCGTATTTGATTAATTATTTTTCTGGTAAAGGTCAATGTTTCTACTCCATACATGAGAACTGGGAGTACACACGGGGATCAAAAACCTTGCTTTTCAAGCATTAAAATCGCATATTGCAGAAATAATAAAGCTGATCATATAAATAAGCTAAAATTAAAAATACATGTTTTAGAAGTCTATCTATGGAACCGACTGCTACATGAAATGGTAGTATAAGTTTAACGCCG
Organism: Diabrotica undecimpunctata; assembly: GCF_040954645.1. Lineage (NCBI taxonomy): Eukaryota > Metazoa > Arthropoda > Insecta > Coleoptera > Chrysomelidae > Diabrotica > Diabrotica undecimpunctata. The sequence continues at coordinate 46,101,579 of NC_092809.1, forward strand.
AAATGATTATCATATAATATGAAACATACCGGAAAGAATGGTGAATGGAGGAAGACTTAAAAACTCTGTGTTTGGAGGCTAGTTAAAGATCTCTGAAGAGGATTAATATTGGTACTACCCAATATAGAAACATTTAGACAGATTTATTTAAAGAAGTTGACGAAGTATAGAAAAAAAGCAAAGCGAATGATAACAAAGTCATATAAATATATTTCCACTAGACCTGTTTTGAAATCTTGAACATGAATTTATATCTAAACATAACCACGATTGACCGCTTTGAGGTTGTGAGCTCATACTTATATCTGATATCATTAATGGCCAAAATATGGAAGGACCCAAATTTTAGGAAATCTAAAAATAAGGTTGATCAACTTGTGACGATGTCATCACCAGCTATCGCGACCGTTCCGCCAACGCTGTGTACGCACGCATTCCCACCGCTAAGTTCCACTCGATGGGCGCTGGAAGAGATGGGCAACGGTATATAACGACATAGTCACAAAAGAGGATCAAGTTCCGCAGAGTGCTGATCTGGTGGGACTTTGGGTGTCCAAATTAAATTGAATCGGGAACAACTCCACTGGCTCTATGGTGTGGACCGAAGGCCAACCGCTTCTGGTAGAGTTTGATCTAGTGGCAGCTCCTTACCGGTCTTAAAGTGTTGATCTGAGACAGAACTGTTCCGTGGCTAAGTGTTGATTCGTCACTTCCCGCTCCTTGCCGTCCACCTCTATCCCAGACCATTCCTTTTCTTTAGTGCGCGCACGTGTGTGTGTGTATTAACACATCGTCGTCGTCGCTGGGATTGACATTTAAATTGTACAAGACATATGCATGAGTTATAAGAAATGACCAGAGACAGAGATCTTTGAAGGGGGACAATACACGACATCACGATGACTACCACACTCCCTCCAGGGGATAAGGACTAAAAAGAGAGAAAATGAACTTTTTAACAAAGTAAGCTGGAGAAAATATGTTTAATCAACGAAATTCTATCTCTAAATTGACCTAAAAAAACCACTTAAATCATTGAACTCAGAACAATTTCCGCATATTAAAGACGTGTCTCTGACAAACACAGCGTCCAATTAAAATCATTTTATTGCCTTAAAATTCGCGTCAACGCCATCTCAGAGATCGCTTATAAAACGTTTTATGGTGGTTATAGCGGTTTACAGAACGGCTTTAGTGCATTTCATTTGCATGCAATCGAGGCGTTTCCACTAATTTTGCATTTTAGATTTCTTAATGTGTTGCGGAAGTTGCTGTTAGCTGGATAAACTACATTTAAATGGAATACAGAATACGTTTAAGGTTACTTTGTTCCTTTTCGGCGACTTTTGGCATAATCAGTGAGAATCTACTAATTGGTTTTGCAATTATTTCAAGTTTTGTACATATATAAATACTAAATTTGGGAAGACAAGAGAACAAAACACTATTTTATACAGTACTAATGTGTTTTTTATCAGAAATACCGCATCAATCATAAGATGTTACTAGTGGCGGTTTATGAGTAGTTACACAATTTTGTGCTATACAATATATGTAGAATAAATGATATAGAATACACGATATACTTTATACAATACTTTTTACAAAATTACAGTACGACCAGCGAAAAATGGCTTGTTGCGCTTTGACCAAATTTTATATTATTACGTAGTTCATTTATTCTCTGGCCGTAAAGCGGAGGACACCGAGCTCCTAACGTTAATTTCATTGCAATGTAAAGTTAAGTGAAAATTATGTATGAAAAAATGTTTATCATCCCAAGCGCTAGAAATTATTTTTAACGTGTTTAAGTTGTACTGAATTTACTTGTAATTATAGGAATCAGCGAATGCAACTCTGTAGTCGGCAAAGAAAGTTGTGAAGTTGTGAGCTGCGAATTACAACTTATTTTGATTTATATCCAGCGAATTCCATAAAAGTTTAACTGCACAAGTGAAATAGAGACTAAAAAAGGCATTATTGAAGTGTTATTACTACTCAAATAAAAAGGAAGTAAAAGATGGCAGACAATGACGATAATAGATCAGATGATGATAAAACGAAGATAACAGATGAATCGGAACAAATATTTGGCAAAAGTAAAAAAATATGTAGAATACCAGATAAGATAAAAACAAAAACTCATTAAATAATTAACCAGAATGAAATGATGGAATTAATGAGGCAACTAGTAGATGATTTCATTTTTGATGATCCTCCATTTTCTGCTGTTCATGGCCGCAGTTCTCCAATTTATAGTCCAGCTCATTTGTAGGTCTTCTTTACACACTTCTAGCCACTGTTTTCGTGGTCGCCTTTTTCTCTTCATTCCTTTTCTCTTGACGGCATATCCTTTACCCACCTTCCATCTACCATTCCCCCAGATAGCCATCTAAGTCTATTTGTCCTAACTGTATGGCTAATTTCTGGTTTCCCGTAAATCTCTAAGATCTCTGCATTTGTTCGTCTTCTCCAATCGTCTTCATAGTCTAGATCTTTGTTCATAATCTATGTTTCTCTTCCGTACAGGATCGTGGGTTGGATAACTGTTTGGTATAATCCCAATTATGTCTCTGGAGTCACCTCTTTGAGTCAACCTTGTCACATTTTTAAAGCAATACTCTTTACTTTCGTTGTTTATGGTAGTCTTCAGTTGTGTGACTTCATATGTGGTTTGCCCCATTTCCATATACTTTTTTTTGGTCATTAATCAGTTCATACTATTTAGCTTTTGCTTCAAAAAGTTTGAAAATCCTCAGCAGTTATCCTTTTGTTCTTGTCATTAATAAGCATCGTCCGCAAATGCCAGCACCTGGCTTCTGTTGCCATAAATCATACCTTTGGTTCGTATTCCACTCTCCCTCATTGTACACAGCAAATCTCTCTTCTTTGGGCCCCTTTTTACTTTAAATTTTCCTTTTAGACTTCCTTTTATCCCTCTATCCCTAATTGGACATAATAACAAAAATAAACAGAGCAAAAAAAAATAATATGATGTGTATCATTGCACTTAAAAAATTCGAAGAGAAATGAGCAGTATTAAAGATATAAACAACACCGGGTATACATAGAATGTGACTTGACACTAAAAGAGTAAGAAATACAAAGAAAACTTCCGCAACCGAAAGGGTAAATGGGAAGAGGACCAAAATCGGTTGCGGATACATAATTATAGAAGATACAAGCTGGAAATAGAACCAAAAAACAAATGCTGGAAAAAGCTACAAACAATAAAGTGCCAGCTAGTTCAAAAAACTAGTGGAAGAAAATACGTGGACGAAACAGGAAATGGAAAAAGCGTAAAATAAGGACGTGGGTGAATATAAAGATGATAACACAGACAAAAAGACAGACAACATGTACAGTGAAACATAAAGGCAAATAAAAAGAAGGCCATTTTGAAGATGACAACATGGAATGTAAGCGAAATAAACGGGAAAGAAATTAGGACTGGGGAGAGAAAAAGAAAATAAGAAGATTGAAGTAGTAGCTATAACATAAACAAAAAGAATTTGGAACCACGATATTGGAAAAGGAAAACTTACTATTATATAGTGGAGTATAAGAAAAACAGAGAGTTAAGGCATTGGTGGCATGCATGGTAAAAAAAATATCATAAAAGTATGAAATTTGATATATTTCAATGAGCGTATATATAGAGTAGATGTAGAGATAGGCACAAAGGAAACGATTATAAACCAAATTATATTCTACGGACGTGATAAAGATGCAACAAGAAACAAAAAGAAGTTCTCGAAAAACTGCAAGAAGTAATAAATAATTGTACAACAAAAATATTAATCACAGGATATACGGATGCTAGAGTGGGAACCGAACTAGAAAAATGGAACGATGTTATAGGATAGGGTCATACCGAGAGGATAAAGTTAACAATAATGGAAAGTTATTACGTGAATTCTTTTTAGACAATAACCTGATGATCATAAATACACATTTTTAACAGAAAGATACATAATATCACATGAGATGTTATATCAAGAAACCAACAATCAATTATTGACTATACTGTAGTGCAAAAGACAGAGAGGAGACGTAAGGGTGAGACGAAGCTATGAAATCAGCAGTACCTTACCACAAGCTACTGGAAACTGCATTTAACAGCAAAAGAATAGAAATAAAAAGAACAGAGAACAAGAATAAGAAATATAGGTAAATAATTAAAACACATCAACTGAGAAAAGAAGCTAAAAATTTCATTTCGGTGAGTTGAGTTTAGTATTTCGGTAATTAATTTAAATAGTTTTTCAAGTGCACTATACAACAAAAATCATGTCTACATATTATAAAAGGATAAAGACGAAGAAGAATGTATAACCAAGTTTTAATAATCACATAGTAACTCTTCCCAGTAAAATAATCCCATTTTTTTTGTGACAAAGGCATACCTTTGAAAAGTATAAAAAATATTTTCATGTGTTTCTATTGTACCTCTTTATGTCGTATGGCCGTAGATAAAACATACCCTGGAAGCTGACGAACCCTAACGATATACTTTAAAGCGCACAACACAGAGCCGGATTTTCTCAGGACAATTTTTTCAATCAGGACAGGTATTTTCTTAATCTTTTTAATTTAGAGAGTAACTCTCAAGCGTCCTAGGAATCCTTTTTAAACGAATATGTAATTAAATTAAAATAAATAAAAGATTTAAATAGCACCACAGAATACTACAGAAAGACAATCCAGTCGAAAGAAATATGTGGCTGAAATAGCTGCAAAACTTTCTCTAGAAAGCAATAAGCAGTTCTTCTTTTTATGTATACATGGCTATGCTTGTTTTTCAGTTACTTTTTTCGAGGCCGGATGCGGCTATCTACACTTTTTCTGCGCAGTATCGAAAAATCATCGAGGGCACACTCACAATTCTCTAGTTTTTCATACTCACAAATTGTTTGTGTTTAGTTTTTGTGCCGCATTTTATTAAGTTATATTTCACAGTGGCAGTGCCAATGCTTATGTGTTTAACCAATCTAGGTTTAGTCTATAAATTGATTCGTGGTACGGACTACGGAGCAAGCAATGTTGTGTGTTGGATAAATTTTCTTCCTTTATTTAAGTCGACTGGTTTCTGGCCTTCGTCGAGGTGATATAGTAAGTTTCTTTAATCTAAAGCTTTTTAAAACTTTTTCTATTATATTGTGCAATGTATCTGAGATCTTCTGATGGCTCAAAACCAGCTGCTAGGTGGAGAGTAATCTAGATCTTTTCTATACAGGACCAACATATTTTCTTACTGAGAAGCGTAAGGCGTTAGCTGTTATAAGATTTTACACCTTTATTCTCTGACATATCAAAAGATGTCAATACGTATCAGAAAAGACTGTAACAGCAAATATAAGAATGGAGTAGGAAGACGTGAACGTCATCGGAGTATAAGACCCAGAAAATAACAAGCCGCAAACAACAAGGACGTTTTATAATGAATTACAAAAAGTAGTAGATCAAGTCAGAGGGAAGATGATAATATTCGGGGATTTTAACGCTCGAATATTCAATCAAGTAGTACCCGGAATTAAGCAAAAACATAACGAGAATGTTAAAGACGAAAATGGAGAACTGATGATAAACTGACAAATAACAAATTTAGAATAAACAACACATTTTTTGACTACAAAGATCAACACAAATATACATTCAGTAACACACGTGAACAAAAATCTATGATAGATTACGTTAAAACCAACAGATATATACCTCCATCAAAAATAAATCAATGTAAGATGCCTCATCTCAGCTGATGTAGCTAGTAACCATAGCCTTGTATGCTGTAAACACAAACAAAAATCAGAGTCGAGGGACTAACTAAAGTGACGAACACTAACCTATCAAAAAAGAAAACTCCATGGTTTAGAGAGGAAGTGAAGACAAAATGGGAAAAAAAGAAAACAGCCTTTTTGCAATACACAACACAACAAACGAAACAGACATACGTCCACTATAAACGAATCAGAAATTAAACGAATACTTTATAGTCAGACAAATAAAAAGGGAACACTGACAGAGCTTCTCAAAACAGATGGAACACGTCTTCTACGGAACACAAAAAGAAATATTCAGAATAATCAGAGGACAAAGAAAAGAAATGAACAAGCTAATAAAAACGAAACACATTCCTAAGGAAACGTGGGCAGACTACTTTCGATCCCTATTTGCTAAAAGTGACGATAATGAACCACCAATAGCACAGGTGACGGCAAACGAAGAAATAACTATTGAGGAGGAAAAGATAAAGGAAGCATTAAGGAAATTAAAAACAGAAAATCACCGGAGAGAACACAATACCGAACGAACTCCTAAAGTACGGAGGACCAGATTTGACGAAACAACTACTAAAATTAATTCAAAAAATAATAGAACAAAACAGATTTCTTCAAGAATAAAGATTAAGGATTCTAATACCTCTCTTCAAAAAAGGTGACAGATCGTACCCAGAAAATTACAGAGGAATTAATTTATTAAACACAAAGCTAAAATTAACGACCAAAGTAATAATAAATAAAGTAAATGAAATTATAACACTTGCAGAAAAACAACAAGGTTTTAGGTCGGGACGATCATGCATCGACGCTATATTTATAATGAGGTAATTAATTATAAATAATGAGGCAGGAGACATCATTAGAATACAGCAAACCGGCATATCTGTTTTGTGAACCTTAAGAAGGCATGCGATAGGGTCAAATTAAAGGACGTTACCCACTTTTTTGCGTAAGAGAGATACCCCTAGGAATAATCAAAACGATGGAAAATATCTACCAAAATAACACAAAAGTAAAAGTAGAAGAATAACTAACTGAGTCTATTGAAGAAATAGGACATGGGGATTCCCTGAGTCGTCTATTGTTTAACATGATTATGGTTGAAATAATAAAATGTAAGAACTAAAAAGGATCCCAAAGGGGAGAAATACAACTTATAGAATACAAAATAATCTGCTATGCAATATTACTCTCTCAAAGTGAAGATCATTTACAACATATGCTGCACCAATTTAAAATAACCGCCAGAAAATTTTACATGTTAATTTCCCCAAAAAGACAAAATGCATGGTTATAACAGCAAATTTACTAAGATGTAAATTGGAGCTGGAAGGTTAGATAATAGATCAAGGGATGGAGTTTAAATATTTAGGCATCACATTATCTAGGTACGGAAAGCTCGAAACAGAAGTGGAAGATCATGGGAAATTTCCAATTTCTCATGATTATGTCGCATAAATCGGGCTGAATTTCACCGATGGCATAGGTTATGCTGACTTTAAGGGCCGATTATTCGTGTAGATCTACGATTTAAACATTTCAGCAAGAAAGAGTCTAACGGGGTCAATTCAGACGATATCAGTGGCTAGTTCATCTCCATCATCAAGTTGATAATCATCGACCTATAGCGCTGGCCGTTGACGGTGCTGGCCTGGCCATCGTCGCTGTCGTTCTAAAAGAAATATGGAACGACAACGCCAAAATCCACATATTGGACGCACTTAAAATAATCAAATTCGAAAATTCTGTTTGTTGGAGTACCCATTTATCCAAAAATGGGTCTCATCGCTAAACAATGATTTTTCGATGAAATTAGAGTCAGTTTCCAACTTCTCCAGTCCCCTTCAGGGAACACACGTTGTTATCTATAGTGGTTTACCTTCAGTTTCTGAGTCAGTTAAATTTTATACGTATGCAGTCCCAATTCACGACGTAAAATTCGCCAAGTTGTGGTCTGTGAAAGACCGAGTTGTTGTAAGCGAGGTGAAATCGACTACTTGGGATTCTCCTCCACACTTTCATGGAGAACGGCCATGTTTTCGGTAGATCTCGGGTTTTGTTGACGTACTGGTGTTGGTTGATTATTTACTAAACTAGTGGACTCAAATTAATTCACCCCACTGCGAGTAGTCCCCTCTGAAGGACAATTATGGTGACCGTTAAATTAACTAAGCTGGCGAAACGTATCGCGAACAGTACAAAATCCATTTTGATAAAACAATTTTATTATTTGCACGTATTGTGTGATATTCATCAATGGTGATTTGGCGAAACAGATTAGTAATAATTCTCATAGCTAGCAATGTATACTTTATGATATTGAATATCTTTTCATATTCTACTAAACAAAGATACACAACTTTTTAATAAACAATTTTGAATATTTTTTCTCATGTTCTATAATCCAAAATAGATCTCCCAAGTTCTCAAGTTTAGGGGTAATATATAAATTGATTGCAAGATTACTTGAAGCTGTTCCCTAGTTTAGACTTCAAAACATATTTACATAGTTAACACCATACGTGTCGTCTTATATTGCACACTTGGCATCCTTTTTGTTTGCTTATGCTACAAAATTCATAGCACATCTCACACCCTGTTTCAGCTCGTTTAATAGATAAGATTTTATGTAGTTACGTCTAGTTCCCGGAAATATATTAAAAATACGGTCGCTTAACGTCTTGTTTCCACCAAACCTGACCTGATATTTAAAGTCTGAATGTCCCGTATAAGTTTCTAGCCGCCACTTTTTCACGGTATGTGAGTTTCATCCTCTTGTTATTTCCTTTATTTTACCATGTTATGTTTTATGACATTTTCTCTGCTAAATTATTTAGGAAAAGCTTAGTGGTATACTGGCTGATTCATAAAGGTTAAGTATTAGTTTAAATGTGTGTCCTACTGCGCAAAATAATATTTCTTTTGTTAAATGATTAATAAAATATTAATATATATATATATATATATATATATATATATATATATATATATATATATATATATATATATATATATATATATATATATATTAAACCTAGAGCTAAGATTAATACTATTATAAAAATTAATATTAAACTCACCAGTCTCACCTCGGAAGCCCTGAAGAAGACATCAGAGAGGATGTCGAAAGCTCGGCAAAATGGATATCGACGCGGTTCAACCCGGAAGACTGGTGAGTTTAATATTAATTTTTATAATAGTATTAATCTTAGCTCTAGGTTTAATTGTACTAACAGCGGAAATCATTCCGAAAATATATATATATATATATATATATATATATATATATATATATATATATATATATATATATATATATATATTATAAATATATTATAAATATATATATATATATATTATATATTATATATACATATATATATATATATATATATATATATATATATATATATATATATATATATATATATATATATATATATGTTCGGATAAGTTTCCGCGGTCAGATAAATGAAAATTACTGAGTTCTCGGGAAGAACCGCGTTGAGAGTTTAAAACTCGACGTTTCGGCACCCATTTTGGAGCCATTATGAAGAGTGATACGGTTCGGTTCGAGTTCGGGGTCTCAATCTGCCTACTCCCCTCACTCGAGACGTACCAGTATCGTGTTCTATATTGCAAGAACTGTCTCTCGGCACTGAGGTCTCAATCTGCCTACTCCTCAGTGTCGAGTGACTCGACACTGCATATTTAACAATTGTTTTATTATTTTTTGTTTTATTGTTGAAAATAATTTTTTTCAACAAATTAAAAAAATTACTGAATGTTTTTATAAAATTTCATAAAATAAAGTCGTTTTTTACAAATCATCTTCTATGCTGTATTTTGGTTATTTTAGCTGCGATAATCCTTGTTGTCTTTTATTGTATATTGCATTTTTCAAGTGGTATTGTTATGAGCGGCAAAAGAATTTTATTACGTTGCAACGCAATTTTGAGAAGATAGAAAACGACCCAGTTTGAGAGTTTTAACTTTAACAAAAAGCAAAAATAGTGTAATGTTACATAAATTTCAGGCAAACTACATTTATTTTAATATTATAATAAAGGCTAAAAGAAAATAGGTATTAACTTTTATAAAAATACATTTTTAAAAGACATTTTACAGTACTAAACGGAAAACCCAATTGTGGTTGACTTTTTGTGATTATTCTTCTCTTTTTAGACTGTCAAGTTTTACGTTACGTTTCATTTACTAGCGGGAACTCGTTAAGACTTTGAAGTTTAGGTGTCTTTGTCTTTTCATGTTATTGTGTGAAATGAGTATTTACTCTTTGTATAAAATTCTGAAATAATCTTTTTTGAAAACGATTTCCGGAGTGGAAATCGAAACGTCAAAATTTAGTTAAAAATGGAATTTTCATTAAAATATTTGTGCCTTAATCTCAAATAAATATACAACTTAAAAAAGTTAATAATAATGCGTTGCCTAATTGACGTGTGTACCTTTTGCTCAGGCATAATACCAATCTGCTCTGGCTGATTTACTCTCCTGCTCTTTACATCCCCACCCATCATATAGCAAAACGTCACGTTCTCACGTACTCACTTCACCAATGGGAATATATATATATATATATATATATATATATATATATATATATATATATATATATATCTTTTTATATAGACATTACCCTGTCTGTTTTTCAATGTGCCTCCAGTAAGTTGTCGTTACATCGTTTTCGTGATCTTCCTACTGATCGTCTTCCTATTGAGGAACTGTCTCTTGCCCTCTTTACTACTCTATTTGTTGTCATTCGGCTCTTATATGATCGTTCCATTCTACTCTTTTATTTTAGTTCTTGATGTTCTCCACCTTGCCTCTACGTCGTATATCTGTACTTCTACCTCTGTTCCATAGTGTTTTACCATCAATTTTTCCAAGTGTTTTCATCTGTAGTGTTTCTAACGTCCTTTTGTCCTGTCTGTGTCAGGTCTTGTTACAGCGTATGTCATTATTGGCCTGATAACTGTTTTGTAAATTCTGCCTTTCGTTTCTTCCCGGTATTTTTATTTCTCCATATTGTTTCATTCAGGCAGTCTGCGGCTCTGCTTGCTCTATTTACTTGATCTTCCACTTCAGTTTCGAGCTTTCCGTAGCAAGATAATCTGATGCCTAGATATTTAAACTCCATCACTTTTTCAATTAGTCCTTTGTGTCCCACCTCCAATGTATCATATAGAATAAGTGATACTGCCTTCGGGTTTTTTTTTTCGTTGGTTTACTTGGCGAGCAAAATTTCACTTGCAACCTAAAATAAACAAAATTATGGGTACCTAGTTTCTATCAAGTACTTAGGAACTAATTCAGAACTTGCATACTACTTTATTTACTACTTGCTTTTTCGAAATTATCAACCATGTTTTAATTTTACCGAGTTATAATCTGCGTTAGTGTATAGGAATGAACGGTCGCGCATTTTTTATATTTAAGGTTAGGTTTCAGTTGTTCTTACCTCATTTATCTCATCGTAATTCCACGGCTTTTTGGCGTCTTTATTCACTTGATAATATTGGTTTACTTTTTCATAAAATACACCCTTGTGGATATCCATATTTATATAATAATAAACACTTGCAACGAGATAATGTAACAAAATCGTAATTAGACAACTGAATTGACTAAACATACAACCGTCAGACGCTGTAACGTTCAATCATTCGGCCCATATCACCGTTTGCCAGGGACGGTAGTCCTTGAAATGGAGCATAATTTCAGTCAAACAAAGTAATATGAAAGTAATACAGCGTTTGCCGGCAATACGTGTAATGACTAGGCTTTTCGCGGAATGACGTGTTACACCTATTGACCGCGACATATATATATATATATATATATATATATATATATATATATATATATATATATATATATATATAGATATATATATATATATATATATATCTATATATATCTATATATATATATATATATATATATATATATATATATATATATATATATATCTGTTTTGCGAAACATGCCATTACTTTTTACTTTTATTATTCACTCGTATTATCCTTTTCCATTTGTTTTAAACGTTTCAACGTTTGACATTCCTTTCCCCAGGTAGCTGTAGCTTCCTCCGTGGTTGCTGTTAGTTGTTGCCCTGGAAACCATCAGGGTCTTCTAACTCTAATGCCACAAATTGGTTGCATTGCTCCTGTAGTGATCTTTTCCCAAGTTATATATATATATATATATAGTCTTTTAAAATTCTCTATATACAATAAAATCAATTCTGAAAATGTTTTATGAATTCCGAAAGGATTTACTATCACAAGCTACTTAAATTAGACAGTTCCTGATGACTGGATAAATCGTTGCCCCTTTGGCTCCAGCACGGCAATTGTACAAATTGATTGAAAAACGTGACTAGAATTTTGTCTAGTGATAAGCAGAGGAATCAAAATACAATTAAAGATTTTTAAAATCTCAATTGAATGTTTTGTTTGGGAAACAAATCACATTGACTGTAATTAAAATTGAATGCCTTTCTTTTGATATTTCGACTTTGCCATGACATTCTTTTTAAAAAAATCATAAAATAAAGTTATAATACATTGATATAACCTGTATAATATTGTTTTTCGCAACTGGACGAATGGAATGCGATTCAAATGAAGCTTTGAGTAATATTAACCACAGAATTTACTTACAACTATACAGATTGAACGAATTTATATCGGAACATACAATTTAGTATATGTCTGTTTGAACTGCATTTGAAATAGTGGACCAATATAAAACTTGGACAAAAATAAATCCATACCCGGTGATAGACATTGTATAAAATATCGTTCAACTATCTGTCTCCTTTAAAGGAAAGAGGAGCTTGCCAATAGTCGGAGAGATAGAGCCGAAATTTTGAACTGATCAGTAATATGACATTTCTCTATTGGAATATATTCATTGTAACTGGGTTAAGACTTTGCCTTACAGGCGGACGCCCCTCGTGGTACAGGGGGTGGCTATACAGGGATGAAGTTGTAATTTTTTTCGGAAAAATTAACGATCGATAATATGGCTGAAAAATTGCCCAGAGTAAGATCTTGGTATAACTAGACGAAATCCCAAAGGGCGGACGCGAGAGTGGTTACATAAGGGGTGGCGGAGAGGGGTGAAGTTGCAATTTTTTGGGGAAAAATTAACGATAAGTAATACGTCCGCCATTTTCACGGATTATTATTTAGCCCCTAAAAACTCTAAATCCAAAAGAGCGGACAGCTGGGTTGGTACAGAGAGCCATAAAACGGGGCCAAATGTACCACTTGACTGCGCATTTTAGGTCTCGGTAACAATTTTCAAACTGATTTTATTATGATATTTTTATACCGATTGATTTGAAAATTTGTATGATCACTTCTGTTACTATTCTGAAAAGCGTCAAGTAGAGTTTTCCTCAAAATTTTCCAAAAAAATTTCCGTAAATAAAAATTTGCGTAATTTTTTGAGGTAAAATCTAATTTGTAGAATCCTTTCGATTTTCTGTCAGTTATACCTTGATTTTTTTTCCAAAAATTTTCAAGCGATTTTTCCGATAAGAAAAAAAAAATTAGAAAAACTTTAAAAATTTCGTCATTTTTCATAAAAATATCACATTCATTATCTGCTTCATTTTCAATCACTACTTCTCGAACTGATTCTGGCATCTGAGGTCCAATAAACCATTTTAATTTATATGTTTCATCTTCAAACTCCCAACCATGTTCTTCAACAATCAATTCTGTTGCTACTTTTTTATGAGCATTTGTCCAAATATTTGAAATATAATGAGCTCGCAGTAGATGTTGGTGTAATTCATCTTGACATGGTGGTAAGCTTGAAGCATCGAAATTTTTTAGTTTTTTTTTTAAAGGCTCGTTCACATCATGCAACTTATACTGCCGGTTAAATAGTGAAAATCTAACATCGTTTACTTTTCTTTTTGGAATTGTTCTCGTCAGTCCTGTTCCATATAAGTGACATATGAAAGTTTCTAAGGTTTCAAAAACTTCATTACAATCGAAGTCAGTTTCACCAAGTTGGATAAAAGCATCTTGATACTTATTACATTTAGTGCATGCGTCTAGAATTACTGATCTAAATGGAACGCTCATCATTATTATTTTAATATTTTAAAATAATAATGATGCAAAATTAATGTCCAAACAGAATTGGTAAAATTATAATTATATATATATATATATATATATACCCGGTATTTAGGCGGCACACGCCCTTCCGGTAGGGATCTATGGAGGAGTATCACCGAGCCGTAAGCCCTTATCTCTTGCCGTACTGCTCCACCATAGGCCGATCAGATACCAGCATATTCTAGACTAAGCCGCAGATTCATTTTAGAATTTTAAACTGCTGCGTTAGCCTTTTTGTTTTCTGTCACCGAGCTGGGGATCGAACTGACATCTCTCGCAGTGAAGCGAAGGAGAAGCCAGCCGCCCAGCCCGCTTGGCTATCCGATCGAAAATTATAATTAACTAATGAAAAAAAAATTCAATCAATTTGAAAGTTAAAAAAAATATTGAAAATATCTACAAAGTAAATTTCAAAACTTAAAAAATTGATAATTCCACTATTAAATTGATTTTTATTAATAATTATTTGTAAAATGTTAAAGGAATTCTACAAATTGAATTTTACCTATTGATAAATAGAAATAATATATTTTGTATTTGATTATTAATGTAATAATAAATCAAATTTTTCTTATATCTGAACAACCATTATTTATGCAATATAAATTTAAATACCTTTTTATTGTAATAAAAAATAAGTAAAATTACTATTTGTTATACCAAAAATATTTAATAGTTAACATTAATCATTTTAAAACTACAAAATATTCTATAAAAGATTCAGACGATGACGTAGAGTTTTATCAAATGTTTTAGAAAAGTTTTTCTAAATTTTTTTTTCTTATCGGACAAATCGTTTGAAAATTTTTGGAAAAAAATCATGGTATAACTTACAGAAAATCGAAAGGATTCTGCAAATTAGATTTTATCTTAAAAAATTACGAAAATTTTCATTTACGGAAATTTTTTTGGAAAATTTTGAGGAAAACTCTACTTGAGGCTTCTCAGAATAGTAACAGAAGTGAGCATACAAATTTTCAAATCAATCGGTATAAAAATATCATAATAAAATAAGTTTGAAAATTGTTACCGAGACCTAAAATGCCCAGGCAAGTGGTACATTTGACCCCGTTGTATGGCTCTCTGTACCAACCCAGCTGTCCGCCCTTTTGGATTTAGAGTTTTGAGGGGCTAAATAATGAGCCATGAAAATGGCGGACATATTACTTATCGTTAATTTTTCCCCAACAAATTGCAACTTCACCCCTGTCCGCCACCCCTTATGTATCCACTCTCGCGTCCGCCCTTTGGGATTTCGTCTAGTTATACCAAGATCTTACTCTGGGCAAATGTTCAGCCATATTATCGATCGTTAATTTTTCCGAAAAAAATGACAACTTCATCCCTGTATAGCCACCCCCTGTACCACGAGGGGCGTCCGCCTGTAAGGCAAAGTCTTAACCCAGTTACAATGAATATATTCCAATAGAGAAATGTCATATTACTGATCAGTTCAAAATTTCGGCTCTATCTCTTGGACTATAACTAAGCGATAGGTGGTTTGACAGCATAATAACTGCTTGTGTAGTCTAGTTTTCACAGTGATTCTAGACAACCTATTTGGGTGGAGTTTTGACTTGTTCTTGAATGAGTTCAGAATCCAGCAGCCCGCTGAAGTATTGGATTTTTATCATATAATTATTTGACAACCTTTTGTTGGCCAACCACCTAGAGCGGAGTTGAGCCGAAATACATTAATTTCGTATGTTCCGGTTTAAATTCGTTCAATCTGTATACTGGTTGGTTCTATATTAATATAGAAAATGTCGTTCTGCCTTTAAGTAATGTAACTATTATCAACACTACCTCTTAAATTATTAAATATTAGTTAGTCTGTTTTAACTTGTTATAAAACTCTATAAATGACAACTTATTTTTAACATACTTAATAATCCGGTCAATTTAGACATAAAAAGGGGTCATAGGTCAAAATTTGAGGTTTTTTGTATTTTTTTTCGAAAACAGTAAATTTTATCAAAAAAAAAAGAAATTTACCAAAGTTCTTAAAATGCTCCATAATAATGGTCTGTATCATTTTTTTTTCTAAGAGGTACCATTTCTGAGATATCGGGATCTAAGAGTCACGGCGTTTTTTACCCATAATTGTGCGGTTGACCCTCGTTTGTGATATTGATATGAAAAATAACTAAAGATCGGTCTGATGATGTTTCAAAGGCTGTTCTTGAACGTATTAATTTTTGAGTTTGATTTAGTTGCTGCTGATGCAAAATATTAATAATTAAAACCTAATACTTGTGGTAAAATTGGTTGTCCACAAGATGAAACTGTAAACTCAGCGATGGAGAATTTTCGTTGGATGTATTAAGGAATGTTTGTCAAGATGTAACTTTAGATGACAGAACTATAAAAATACGATTGAAACTGAAGAATGGCAGTAGAATTATCATTACAGAGAAGCCTGGAAAATAACATTTATTTGTTTTATTGACAAGTACCAAGCTATTTTAAGTCAAGTCTGGTCTGATAAAAAACACTTGGATGAAAAAGGCAAGCGAGTTACAGCACCAATTGTTTTTTTTTTGAAAAAATTATGTGACATGGTCCTATGGCAAATACAAAAATTCGTCTCTAGCTGGTTGGATTGGTTACATTAAATACGCGACAATAGATTTTTTTAAGTCAAAAATTACATTTTTGCCATTTGTTCATCAACCAGCAAGTAATTACAATACAATATACACAACTTTACTCTGTTTACTTTAGAGAATGCTTTGTTATAACGTTATAACAACAAAGTATGTATAATTACTTTTGATCAACCTCTGTATGCGACAGCTCGCGATATTGTATCTGCTGCCCCTGAAGGATCTGAAGTATCGAAGATTATAATAATACTAGGAGGATCTCATTTGCTTGTGTCATTTTGTCATTTTTTGGAGCAATCGGTTATATTATGCAAGGAAGTGGTTTAAAGAAAGTACTGGATGAAATTTATGCACCTAAATCTTTAGAGAAAATGCTTAATGGCCATGCTTACGCGAGAGCAGTTCGAGCTCATACAATGCTTTAACTCACTTTTAAAAGAACTTGCTATTGATAATGTAATGGATGCAAATCTTAATATTACCGTTGAGAATATCCTAAATAACATTCTTTCTTACTGTGACGTTGAAGAAAATGATAAAATATGTAGAAAATTACTTGATCAGTTTAATAACAAATTAATAAATATCAGAAACGAGGGCCAACCCCACAATTATAGGTAAAAAACGCGCCGAGTACACTACCTCACAGGTGGCGTGTAAATGTGTGTATTGTATATCATGTATAATGTGACTCTTAGAATCGAGATATCTCAGGAATGGTAACTCGTAGGATAAAAATCATACAGACCATTTTTGTAGAGAATTTTAAAAACTACAACTTTGGTTTGAGGTTTTTTTTATATAGAACCTAACTGTTTCCGAGAAAAATCCAAAAAACCTAAAATTTTGACCTTTGACAACTTTTGTAGCACACATACGATCGATGGGGATTTTTAAAAGTTTATTTGTAATAGTAAACCTCAGCTCTCCACCAATATTTGACTTTACGGGAATTTTTGTTATTGTAAATATCTATATTGACCGGAGTATAATTACTAATATTAAATCTAAATTAAATATTAAATTAAATTGAGCAAGAATTATCTTCCAATCTTCTGATACCCTGGAGAAATCATGTCGTAGAACCATTCCTCCACCTAATTACCATCAATCATTACAACTTTTCCTTCCCATATCCTACTCTGATATCGGGTAGCATCATTGGTTCCAAGATAGAACATATGGGAAATGATCCCAGATCGGTTCTAGCCTTACTTAACTAACACAATCTATTAATACCTCTCTCTAGAACGCTAGAGAGTTACACTCTTTAGATCAAGTGGTTTTGTTCATTTAAGTCTAAGTATTAGTGTAAGTATTGTCTAAGAGTTGGCGAACCTCTGGATTAACGTGCTGATTAATGGCCTTTTTTTGTTTCCATTAGCTTGTTTTTCTATTACCTCTGACGGTTTCTACATTTAAGACTTTATGGAGAACATACGAACATACCAGGTGGCATCGACTATTCTTCGAGGTACTTTTTTACTGGAACCTTAGTATGACAGTTACATTGCTTACACTGGTAGATCCCCATAATTGGATACCGTAAGTCCTCACCGGTTTGAGGATTTGTTGATAGATCAGGAGCTTATTATATCCTGATAAGGTCGAATATCGACCTAATGGAGACATGAAATACTTATTAAAATGGGTTCTTTCCATGCCAAAGTAGGCAAAAGGTAAAGCGAAGATTTGAAGTTTTGCGAAGACTTTCAAAGGAAAGAGAACTGAATAATGCAATAAAGATACAAAAACTACAATACCTTGCCTTGAGAGGTACCTTGAGATGAACAAAATAGTTTCTGCAGCATATTATACAGGAAAAGATTTTAGAAAAGCATAGCGTTGGAAGGCGATGAATTTCATGGCTGCACAATTTTAAAAAGTGGTTTTATTTCATGTCCATCAGCTGTTTAGAGCAGCAAATAAATAATCAGGATGATCGCCAACCTTCGAAAGACGGCATCTAAGAAAAAATAATATATCTGAAAACAATCGTTGTGGTCTAATGAATTTTATAATAACTCTTTCTCAATTCGCTGCTTTTGTTTGATATTTATATTTATCTACCTAACTTGTTAAGGTTTGCAGATACCTTCTGTTGGAGTTTTCTTTTACAAGAACTTTCTTCTGTTTTCTTACCTCTAGTTACGTGATTATACCTCTATTTCCACCGATGTGATGGTATTGCCATAATTTTGTGCTATGATTTATTCTTAGGGTTCTAGTAATATACGTTATTTTTAGAAAAATTTCATCAACGTCTAAAAGTTTTTCTTATCTCAACTATGACGAATCGATTAAATACAATCACTGACACCAGCCAATGAATCTATTTGTCTCTTAGAACATAACCTTAGTTTCTGGGACGCTGTTAGCTCTGAACAAGTTACGTAACGATCCGTTTTATGTTGCGTATCCACTTTTCCTTAATAGAGAGGCCCATTTTCCGTAACAAACAGTTTAATTTTCAAGAAAGGAAACTGATATGGTCTATCTTACGTATAAGATGTATGGAATACTTCAAGGCTCGTTGACTAAAGAGGTTAATGTTTAAAAAAAAAAAGAAATAATGTCTAGTTTTATTCGAGCCCTTTTTGTTTTCGGTTATTTTGTAACGTTTGAAATAAACTTATTGCTTCAATGAACTTAATATGCGATTTCCATTACATGATTATCTCCCATGGTAACAAAATATTGCTTTTGTTTTTCTGGTCCTTTATTTATTAAATTTTAGACTAATATGTGTCTTTGAGCGGATTATTTACAATTGTGATTTCTACTTTACCTTGTTTTCCAAGGCAGTATCCTTGTACTTCTCATTTTTCCTTGTACCTTCTTGTACTTCTCTACATCATTGGCTGTTCACAGGATGTTCCGTAGAAGTATAAAGTTAATCACCGACGTAACTTGGCCAATAATAATCCAATCACAAGAAATAAAATGCCCCTTATTAAAAATAATATGGATTCCAGATTTTATGAGGTAAACGGAATACTCTTCAGTATTAAATACACAAAATGGGTACCACAATGATCAATTTAATACTTAAACTGCTTTAAAAAAAAGAAGAAGAAGTTAATGAAACGACTTAAGATTTTATGTATTAAATTTAAAATTCACCACTTGATGGCAGTGAAATGAGATTTGAGTTTGAAGGTCCTTGTTTATTAATTTTATTACATTACTTACAAATAACTCTCCTATATATGTTACAAAAGTATCCAAAAGTGCTTCAACGTGTTTTAGACCATTTTAGTTTCTTTAAAAAGGTGATCTAAAAAGATAGAAATCATCATTCTGGCTTTACACCCTACGTGGGTCCTAGCCTCTTCAAGAATTTCTCTCCAGTCGTCCCTCTGCATCGCCTTCCTCCGCCAAGCTCGTATTCGCATATTTTTCATGTCTTCATTGATTGTGTTCTGGGTCTTTCTTTTCTTCTTTGACCAGCGGATTTATTAAAAAGCGTTTTTCTAGCTGGGTCATTTTGTTCCATCTGGTATATTCTATAAAGTTCGAAGTTGTATCGTCTTCTCCACACTCCATTGTCATTCACTGCTCCATAGATTCGCCTCAGTACTTTTCTTTCGAAACATCCTAACATGATTTCAATACTTTTTGTTAGAGTCCATGTCTCTGAACCATATGTTAGCACTGGCCGTATTATTGTTTTGTAGAGTTTTATTTTTGTATTTCTCGATATAATTGTGGATTTAGGGATGAGATTGGGCCCAAAATAGCATCTGTTGGCCGTGCAAATTCTGCGGTTTATCCCTGCGGTCGTATTATTTTCAGTGTTAAGGAGCGCTCCCAAACAAATTCGTTCACTGCTTCGATCACGTCGTTTTCTTTAACAAGTGATCGTAGGATTTATAGTTGCGTGCTTATTTTTATATACTTCGTTTTGTGGGTGTTTGTTATTAAACCCATTGTTGTAGCTGATTCTCTTAATGCTACATATGCCTCTCGTACTGCGTTTTCCGTTCTCCCAACAATATTAATATCATCAGTATAGGCCAATATTGGTACTGATTTATTCTATATTGATCCAATGGTTGTGATTTGTGACATACGTGACAACTTTTTCTAGAGCTAGATTGAACAGTATACAGGAGAGAGGGTCTCCCCGGCGTAGCTCGTTATTTGTTTTAAAAGATTCAGAAATTTCTTCCATGCATTCTTACTCTACATTCAACTTTTTCAGGAGTTAGTTTTGTTATAATTACCAACTGATTTGGTATTCCTAGCTCTTTCGTTGCTTTGTTTCTCTTCTATTCACAGAACCATAGGCTGCTTTGTAGTCGATAAATATGTAATGAGTATCAATGCCATATTCCAGTGTTTTTTCTAAAATTTGTCTCAGGGTTGCAATCTGATGAATTGTCGATTTACCTCTTCTGAAACCAGCCTGGTATTTTCCTACTATCCGTTCTGCATACGGTGACATAGCGTGGAAAATATTTTATACGCTGTGTTTAGCGCTGGTGCAAAGTATTCCAATATTCCAATCATTGGGGAGGGATTTCTGTGTCCATATTTCTTTTATAAGTTAGTGTAATGCCATTATGATATCGTGGACCCCTTCTTTATATAGTTCAGCTGGGAGATTATCTATTCCCTGTGATTTCTTTCTGGGTAGTTTTTTAACTGCATGTTTAACAAGAATC
Organism: Diabrotica undecimpunctata; assembly: GCF_040954645.1. NCBI lineage: Eukaryota > Metazoa > Arthropoda > Insecta > Coleoptera > Chrysomelidae > Diabrotica > Diabrotica undecimpunctata. The sequence goes on from NC_092809.1 coordinate 46,122,791, forward strand.
TAAAGAAAGAAATTAGATAACCGTATATTAGGCTCTCGGATTTCCTAAGAAGTTCAACCACAATTTTATCCCTTATGTCTTTGAGCATAAGGGTAATATCGCCAAAGCTTTTCAACCTAGCCCTAGAAGACGTATTCAAAACTACAAATTGGTCAACCTATGGCATTAACGTTAATGGCAACAAGTTAAACCACCTCAGATTCGCTGACGACATAGTGATTATAGCGAGCACATTCGAGGAACTGCAAATTATGAAGGGGGAACTAGCAGCCAGCTCCCAATACGTCGGCCTAAAAATGAATATGAAAAAACCAAAATAATGACAAACACAGATGACCCCAGACGTATAATTATAAATGACAGTGAGATAGAACAAATCCAGGAATATATCTACCTAGGCCAAATCCTGAGACTTGACAAAGAGAACCAAAGTGCGGAAATTACTAGAAGAGCAAGACTAGCATGGGCAGGATTTGGAAAACTTAGTTGGATACTTAAGAACCGCAAAATACCCCAATACTTGACGAGCAAATTGTTCAACCAATGCATCCTTCCTATCATGACATATGGATGTCAAACCTAGGCCCTAACCAAGGCAAACATGAATAAACTAGCCACAACAGAAAAAACAATGGAAAGAGCAATGTTAGGTATGCGACATACGAGCAATGTCACATAAAAATAAGAACGACTGGGTAAGATCCAAAACAAAAGTCGAGGACATAGCAACAAAAATTGCCAAACTTAAATGGAGCTTCGTGGGCCACACTTCTAGACAAAAAGACCAACGTTGGAATACTACAATACAACATTGGAGACCTTACGAAAGTAAACGACCAAGAGGAAGACCACAGATGAGATGGGTTGATGACATTAAAAGAATAGCCGGAACAAATTGGAAATATGTTGCTCAGGATAGAGACCGATGGAAGGAGTTGGGAGAGGCCTATGTCCAAACATGGACGACAGAAGGCTAAGAAGAAGAAGATGCCTTTGAGAGTACTGAAAGATGAAATCATGGAGAGCAAATAAGTGAAAACTGTGGGGTTTCCTGGAGAAATTTTCGTCAAAATTGATTTTTTTTGTAAAGAAAATTTTCTTTAGTAAAAAAATATTTTTCCTTATGTCATTTTACGAATCGATAGAGTATTGATTCTATTTTTAAAAATTGTAGCATAAGGGCTACTGGTGTCCTAAGGGTGTTAATTATGACCTAAACATGTAATGTTAATAGGTCAGTATCCGTGATTTTCTCCTTCATGCCACTGAAGTTGCGGAAAACTAGGAAATTTATAGTTGAGGAAAATTCACCCTGGATCAACTCTAAATTTCATTTTTTTGCTTATCTGATATGACATTTTCATTACACAAAAAGGCATTGGGAATAAAATCGTGGTTGAACTTCATATTGAAATCCGACGATCTATATACAAGTTAGATTATTTAGTATTGATTTACATTTACTATGAATTTTTTGTGTGGTGGTGACTAAGCATTCAATAGAAGGTAGGCTTTATCTGTTTTTAAACAAATTACTTAATCAAATGATGGAAAGCTTGTTTTGCTTCAACTCTAAAAACTTCTGCTTAAGTTATTTTTGTTATTTAGAGCAATTTAATTATAACAACACACATCATCGATCTCTCAGCTTAAAATGTGAAAATTTTATAAAATTTTTCTAGTTAACGTCAAAAGTTTAATCCACTAATCCTTAAACAAACTTAGTTAAGCAGTTATTCAGTTTAACACATAAATTGGCGCAGCCGAGAGGATCGTGACGATCTAACCACACAATTTTAATCCAATTCAACTGAAAATATACCCTTTAAAGTGTTAACTGAAACGAAAATGTCACATACGCTTGGCTGAGCAAACATTTTAGGCCTTGTACGTGCGAAATATGCATACTTACGTGGAAATTGTCGAATCGAAACTTTGATTCGGAGCCAAGGTGAATTTATTTTATGTGTATATGTCTAAGTACTTTTCGGCTTTGTGGGTAAATATAATAGTCACCTACGAGAGAAGGATCACAAATGAAATTGGAACCAAAGTAATTTTAAATTCTAAATCAACAGGATGATTTTAATTAAGTAACAAGACCCGTCTTACAAGTTTATAGCGGCTTGAGGTTAGTCAAATGAAAGTACATCTCTTATAAATAATAAATATACGATAGAAGCTAATAGACTGTCTTAATGAGCTTCAGATTGCTTCTTCTTCTTCTTTTGGCATCATAACCCTGGATGGGTCTTTGCCTGTCTGGCTATGTCCTTCCATTCAGATCTCTCTTGTGCCCTTCTTCTCCATTGTCTTATGTTCATTGTTTTCAGGTCGTCTTCCACGTCATCCAACCATCTCGTTCTGGGCCTTCCTTTTTTTCGCCTTTCTATGGGCTTCCATTGTAACATTTTCTTTGTTGTTTTTGCATCGTTTTGTCTCTGCACATGTCCCAGCCATGACAGTCTTTGACTTTTCACAAATCTTACAATGTCATAACCTTCATTTAACTCATTAACCTCGTCGTTTTTCCTGATTCTACATGTGCCATCTTCCTCTTGTACCGGGTCTTTCCTCAGTATTTTTCTCTCGAATGTCCTGAGTTGGGCTTCATCTTTTTTCGTCATTACCCAAGTTTCATATCCATAGGTTACTACGGATCTAATCAGTGTTCTGTAGATAGTCATTTTGGTTCTTTTGTCTAATAATTTCGATATCATCAATCTTTTATTAGCATAGTATGTACGATTCCCGCTGGAAATACGTGCATTAATTTCGCTACTTACGGATTTCTTCTGATTGATTTCTGTGCCGAGATATGTAAAGGCATCCACTCGTTCGATAGTATAGTTGTCTATTGTGATATTATTTTCATTGTCAGTTATTCTTTTGACTGTCATATACTTCGTTTTTGCTTCGTTTATTTTGAGACCTCTTTTTCTTTCTTCAGGATCAATTTGTTTGAACACTTCCACTAGTCGTGGCTTATTCCTACTAATGATGTGGTGTTTGATTTGGTGTTTATATGGCCGGTTATATTGGTTTTTCCGATGACTGCCTCAAGAACTAGGTTGAATAGCATGGTTGATAGGGCATCTCCCTGTCTTACTCCCATGTTGATGTTAAACAGGGGAGTCAGTTCTCCATCTACTCTGACTGCGGCTTTTGAACCCTGCAACGTCATTTTTATGAAGCTGATGTATTTCTTAGGTATACCTAGATTACAAAGGTCTTCCAGCATTCTGTCTCTTTTCACACTATCAAAAGCTTGTTTAAAGTCTATATACATATTATATAGGTCTATGTCGTATTCATAAGCTTTTTCTTGTATCGTTCTTAGTATGAATATGTTATCTGTAGTGGCTCTATTTGGTCTGAATCCATTTTTATAATCACCAATTATATTTTCGGGGTATTCTAATAATCTATTGTAGATTATACCAGAAAGAATTTTGTATATTACATTTAGAAATGTTATTGGCCTATAATTCTGGCATTCCCTCTTATCTCCTTTTTTATATATTGGCTGTATGAGGCCAACTGTCCATTCCTCTGGCATTTGCTCCTTCGTCCATATTAATGTTATTAGGTAATGGATTCTTTCCAAGAGTTCGGATCCTCCATGCTTTAATAATTCTGCCGAAATTCTGTCCGTTCCTGGTGCTTTATTGTTTTTTAGTTTATTTATTATCTGAACTACTTCTTCATAACTCGGATTTTCGATGTGCAGGTCCGCCGTATAATATATTGTCTCGTTCTGATCATTTTCGTTGTCTGCATTTAGATTTTCTTCGAAATATTGTTTCCATCTCATTATAATTTTTTGCTTCTCTGTTAGTAGTTCTCCGTCCTTGTCTTTGCATATCGTTTAGCAATTATCGTTAGCTTCAGATTGCACTCTAAGTATATTTCTTTCAACTATGAGTTCAGTACGTAAACATTGATCCTGGAACATTTATTTTTATTTTAAATAGCAGCCCCTTGTGGCAGATTTTGTCGATATGCTAGCTGAAAGAGTACAGACTGATAGTCAGAATTATCTCATATTAAAAAATTTGTTCACTATGCCAACCACTATATATGTACGATAATGGTTGCGTTTCTATTTAATTTGAGCCCCTTGCCACTTCCTAACACGTGTTTCTGGGTCTACCCGTCATCAGAGAGAGTTTGTAAGAATACTCAAACCAAATCAAAACGCACCTACTACTCTGGCAATTATAGAAAAAATAATTACCAGAGTATGCTGCTAGAGACATCTAGTGAGGAAAGATGAAGTTAAATGTGTCGATAGCAATTAAAGTAAATTTATCGTTCCAAATCATTTTCGGAGTATCTTACGCTCGAATATTTCCAGAAGTCTTTCATCCTTCTGCGTTAGAGTCCATCTTCCCAAGGTATGTGAAGCTGTCAACACGTTCAAAGATATGACTTTCGTCGCCGTTTCCAATTATAGGAACTATTGCTCAACATCTCGTTTGCTACGCCCTATTATGTCAATGTTATCAGTGTATGCTAAAATTTGTATCGATCTATTGTAAATAGTATCGTCGTCTCTAATTCGTGTGTCTCGAACTGCCTTTTCCAAGTCAATTTTAAATAGGAAGCAAGCCAGGGCATCTCCCTGTCTGAGTCCATCAGGGACTCATATCTTAAAGGATCGAGAATTTTCATCCTGTATCCTAACGCTGACTTTTAAGTTAGACATTGTCATTCTTGTTATTCGGATAAGTTGTTCTGGTCTACCAAACTCAAGCATTGATTGGTATAGTACTGTTCTCTTGACACTGTCGTATGCGGCCTTAAAGTCGACGAAGAAGTGATGGGTTTCAATGTTGTAGCATTTCAAATCACCTTGTATATTAAAATACTATTAACATTAAAATCACCTTGTATATGTTAAAACACCGAAAAAGTATTTTCAATCCTTTTGCATCGCTGGAGTTGAGAATAAACACATTTTACAAGTTTGTTTATATATCACAGATGCGTATTTCTTCGGTATTTTTCTTTGATCGAGAGCCACTTTAGGATATTTTGCGCGTCAAATAAACAGAAATATTCCCATTTATGTTTTGTTTATACCGAGTTGGGCGAATTAATTTTAAAGATAATTACATCACTCTCAGTGGAGCCGCTGTCGGAGAAAGTTGGTTTCGGTGTTGGTCCGAATTTTCATCTAATTCGTAATGTTTTTTCGTTTTTCGTCTTTTGTCATCGGAAATAGTAAAGTTTGGTAGCATGTAGCAGTTGAAGTGAAGTTAGGTTGGGTTTGGATTTAAAAGAGACAGAACGCGGCGTGGGCAGTCGGAAGGAACCGGCAAAGACATACTCGTATGTAATGTGTCAGTTTTTGCAAGAGTAATCACTGTGTTGTTTCGTGCCGTCTCTCAATTAAGGGATTTGAAGAACGGCTTTTCAAACAATTTTGAAGGATACCCACATGGTTCATCCACAATAGAATATTTTTGCCTTTACATGAATTTTGACTCCGCCTTCGCGCAGCTTCATGCTCAGGAGTGTTTGCACTACATAATCGTAAATTGAGATCTTGTTTTGCTTAAAAAAAAGGTATCTCCAACTTTATCTATCTATACATCTAGAGGTTGTAAACCGATAGTAATATAGTAAGTTTGTTTTTTGTTATTTTGTATTTTATTATTGCTATTTATATTTGTAACTGTATGTTGTGAGACAACAATATATATATGTAACTTTTTTTTCTCTTAAAATTAGTATTATTTCCTTTAAAAAGTTTCTAACCCTTTTTTTTAAACTACAATTGCCATTTGGATCGCCAACCTTCAAAAGGAGACGGCGCAATGAGAAGAAGAAGAACCCTTTTTTATATTTTTTAGGAAGGAACAACCTATCTTTCCACCCAGCAGGAAGATTCTTCTAAGCGGCGTCCTTATTTTAAATAGCTTAAGAACCTTCTTGTGTTCCATTTACCCCTTTTGTTTCATTTTTGTAGTTATCCCATCCAGTACCCTTGTCATTCATATTTCTCACGACCTAGCTCTCCAAAAAAACCCTGAGTAGCCGTTCGCAAACGTTTCGGTTTGTTTTGCTTACCCTATCTCCACCCTAGTAATTTCTGTCCCCAATTTTCAACCCCCTATAGCAATACCCTAGGTGGTAGGCAAAATAATCGTTACAATGTTAAATTCCAATGTTTTTAAGGATCTGTCTTAATGAATGAATCTAGTCAATTGTTAATTTTTCTGGAGTAAATCCTGCCTGGTACTTTCCAACTATGTCAACTGTGAAAACTTGTAGCCTTTTGTAGAGAATATTTGCTAGTATTTTGTAAGCAGTTGTTAACAGAGTTATACCTCTGTAGTTATCACACTGGAGCTGATCGCCTTTTTTATGTAGCGGGCATATCACGCCTTAAGACCATTCACAGGCCATGGTCTTATTTTGCCAGACAAGAAGTAAAAGTTTATGCAGTACTTGTAGCAGAGTGTCGCCACCATTATTGTACCTCACTACAATTTTGATCAGTTCCTGGTGCTTTATTATTTTTAAGCTTTTTAATGGCTTGGGCAACCTCTTCAGTGGTAGGTGGTCTTTCGTTTGGGTTGAATAGATTCCAATAATTTCGATCTGCTACGGTGTTATCTGCTTCTTCGATGTAATGGCCGTTAAATTTTGCGTCGAAAAATTCAACCCATCGGTTCAAGATTGAGGCCGTTTCACTTAGGATATTTCCTTCTCAATCCTTACAGCTCCCTATTCTGGGCTTAAACTCTTTACTCATTTTCTGTAGAACTTTCTAGTTTCGTTTTGATTTCTTAGCCATTCTATGTTTTCTAACTGCTTTTCTTCAAATTGCTTTTTTTTTCTTCGATGTAATCTTTTTTCTTCCCTTCTTAGAGTCCGGTATTCCTCCTTTGGTCTTCTTTTGCATCTAGCTTGATTTGTCTTTAGGTATGCTCTATTTTTGTTTTCCGTTGCTTCTTGGCACTTCTCGTCAAACCAGTCGTTTTGTCTAACTGGTTTGGTTTTCCCCAATATTTTCGATACCTTCTCACTTATTATATGTCTACATTTTGTCCACACTTTCCCCCACTTTCAGGCTCTCTATTTCCTCATCCAGTTATCTTCTATAAATTCTCGCAACGGTTTCAATCCGCAGATTATCAACATTAATTCTGTCTTGTTTCATATGTTTATCCTTCTTTAGGTTCGAAATTCTTCCTCTGCTTTTTGCCATTACCAGAAAGTGGTGACGATCTATGTTTGGACCTCGGTAGCTTCTGACATTCATGAGGTCGGAAGAATGCCTTGCCACTATTAGAATGTGATTTATCTGGTTAACGGTTTCGTTGTCAGGTGATTTTTATGTTCCTTTGTGTATTATTTTATGGGTAAATCTTAAATCCTCCTACTATCATGTTTTTGGTGCTTGCAAAGTTTATTAGTCTCGACTCGTTATCATTTGTCTCTTCATGCAAGTTGGAAAAATTGCTCTTTGCCAATTTTTATGAGCGATCTGTGTGGCTGGAAACAATGGTTAAGAAATGGCGTACTAAACTCATAGTTAAAAAGACACAAAGATGCTGAACTTATGCTTAGCTTAGATGAAGATACTTGCTTATTTTATAAACATTTATCAATGCCGAAGCTGTGTTTAAATAATGTCCTGAGTTTTCTTACAATTGATCAAAAATAGGAATTAGCTAGACAATTGACAGTGTTGTTTGCAAGTTTTTTCTGCGAAATAAATACGGAGTTCTGGGTCTCTATGTGAAAATCGATAAAATCATTGAATCCGTTACTTTATTTGTTAAAATCAGTAGCTGACTGAGTTCACAGCTCTTTGTAAAATTCTTACAAAATGCCGGAAGACTTAAATGTCATCTGGCAAGTGCTTCTACTTTTGTGAAACACGCACGCTCGTCTTTTTTCATCGATTATTTTGAGAAAGGAGGATCATCAATACCGAGTATTTTGTTACATTATAGGTGCGTTTGAATGAAGGAGTTACAAAAAGCTCACAAATTACGACAAAAAAGTGATCTATCAGCAGACACTGCCAGATAACAACGATGACAAAACCATATTAACTGCCTTCTATAAAATTGATTCCACATTCACTGTATTCTTCAGTTTTGGCTTCCAGCGGCTACTGGTGGTTCGGAGATCACAAGTGAATTCCTAGTAAGAGATTGAATTGGAGTGTATTTTAAGACCATCTTATAAGTTGAGGGTATATCGGTAAAAAACAAACTAGGCCAGGGAATATTATTGTACTGGCAGTACTTTTAGGCATTCAGAATATGACTATTAAAGAAGAGCTACAGACATTGAAGTGAAGTAACAACAGAAACCTCTACGTATGTTTGGTCTTCTTCTTCGTGTGTCTTATCCTTTAAGGACATTGGCGATCATCATCGTTCACTTTAGTATATCTGCAGCATCTAAATAGTTCTATTGTTGTTTTTCCACTCCACTACTTTAAATTTTTCAACCAGGATGTGCGTCGTCTTCCCGGTCCTCTTTCGCCTTCCGCTTTTCCTTATATTATAACCAATCGCATCAACTCATATTTTCATTTCTTAGTATGTGACCAAAGTAGCTCATTTTTCTTTTTTTGTGTTGAGTATTTTTTTTCTTTTTTCATTCTTCTTAATGTTTCCGTGTTTGTTACGTGTTGTGTTCATGATATTTTGCGCATTCTTCGATAACACCACATGTGAAAGCTGGCAAGTCTTCTTTCAGTTGCGTCCGTGACTGTCCAGGCCTCAACTTCATATAAAAGGGCATAGAATACGTAGCATCTCAATACTCTACTTCTTGGTTTGGTAGTAGGAGTCTATCAAGGACGAAAAGTACGCTGTGTTTAAACACTGTTATATTACGTAAGTGTATCTTTAGATTAAATATACGGATAGCCACAATAGACCTCTTAGTCGAGTGGAAGGGTGGTTAGAAGCCCACTCATATTAAACCCAACTTGCACAACTAAAACGCAAAAAAATTGTGCTTACTAAAATAGTTATTTGCAAAGATATTTGTACTAATGTGAATATTATTTTCACATTTTTTTCAGATCTAAATGCTTACTGAGATTTATTTTGATATTACATACACATACAGTTAGTTATTAGATTAATCCTGCTGGCTTGTTGACTGGACAGATGCTCGATTCGAAGTATATTCGATTTAACAATTTTATTCCGTGTGGTGTTTCACAGGAGTGTTCTGATTATATAAATTTTGTCGATTTCAGCGTGTTTAGATAACTTTCTATGTCAACGAAAAGTTTTCGGATATAAACGATGTAATCGTTTGTGTAAATCGATGGAAAGTACCGTTCTTTACATCTCAACTTCAATTTTCGATTACGACGATCTCTTGCACGATACATGAAATGCTTCCGCATATATATTGGGCGAATTTGTTTATGCCACGGTACGATTCATGGTTAAATGCAGAAAGTAGTTTGCAGGAAAATGTATGGCTACACTTCTTTAAAATCACGTTTATTCAAAACAGTAAACAATATTACAATACTTGTTAGAAACTCGAACTTGATGACAAAACTATTGAAAAACTCAATTACTACTACTATTTGAACTGTTATTCCTGTTTCTATACGCTTTCTGAAGACGTTCCAAACCTTATGAGACATTTCGGGATTTTTAGATGACATCTAGAGCATTATAGAGTTTTATTACTTTTTCTTGTTCGTTAAGGGACTTTTTCTATATGGAATAAATCTAACTGAACTGTCGTAACACTGCTCCTTCCTTTATAATGATTCATCTCGAATAACTGTTCTATCAGGGACCGACTGAAGCCAACAGAGTGGATCAGTTCCAGCTAATTTGTCGATATGAACTACCTTTGGTTTCGTTCTAGCCGAAAACTGGATGCTGTAAATTAGATCGTTTATTTTCTAGGTACGTACTGGGTTGTTGTTCCGGTAGTACGCATGTCGAGTCTGGTCTTTGGTTTATCGCTTTGAAGCTTAAAACTTACGAGCAAATTAGACTTTTAGACTTTTTCTAGACTTTTTCGAATTTTCCTTTCAACTTTTTGATATACGTCAGAAATTAACCATCTTCTTCACAGAGAAGTAATCTTCACAAAACAAGATTTTGAGGAAGTTTCATTTCTCTTCCGATGATCATCATCAATGGAGAATAACCGGTCGGTTCATGTTCGGAACTTCGGTAAGCTAGCAGGAATATAGGAATTAAAGTACCCCGATCTTTTGGATTATCAGCGACGAACATTGAGGTATTATGTTTTTCAATCGTTCCGTCTGATTACGGATGGAGAGGCGTAGTATTAGTTTTCTTAATACCCAATATTTTCATTAATTCTTGCCATATTTCTGATTGAAAATTCCGTCCTTGATCAGAATGTAACTTTAATAGAAACTCAATGTCTTGATACGATGTTTGTTATGAATGATTCTGTTACTGTAGTCGCATCTTGATTAGAAATGGGTGCAATTTTTGTCCATTTTGGGAAATAATCCATTGCGACTATTAAGTACTTGTTTCCTCTCTCTGTCATAGGAAGTGAACCGAGAATATCCACTAAAAGTCATTTAAAAGGTTCTCCGGAGAGATATAGTGCCATTTGACCAAGACTTTTTTCTCTAAGAGCTTTTCTACCGTTACATAAATCACATTTCTTACACCAATCTTGTACATCTCTGCGACAATAAATTGATCCAGTAAAATCTGTTTCTACCTCTAGAAAGTGTTCTTTTGACTTCAAAATGTCCTTCAAAAAGGCTGCTATGAATTTCTTGCAATACACTTTTAATGTGTGATTTTGGCATCACACTTTTAATGTGTGAATTGTTGAACTTACTCACTTCATCGGGAATTTTCCTATAATATACTATTGCAAAAGATACAGTGATTTTCATTGAGTACAGTACGCCTCTACAGTTCCACTATATTTGCTTATTTACTACCAAATAGGCCTTACTCCTCTTTCAAGCTATTTTCGTATAATTTTTGCCATTATCTGCCATTTTTTTTTGACTCATGAAGGTTTTCCAAGGAAATCAGATCATCTCATTTAGTCATATCTTCTTCCTGTTTAACTGTGGTCATTTTGAAACTTACTTCTTCGGTTACATTCTCTTTTTCTTAAAGACTTTTACAGTACTGGCATTTTAATTCCAACCATTGACCTTTTCGATATACGACGTCAAATTTATACTGTTGAAGTCTCTCTATCCACGGAGCAACGGTCTTGTTTTCTTTTAATACAGTAATTGTTTTCAGCATCTCCTATTGTTTTACTAAAATATACAAAAACTGTTTCTTCCCTTCCTGTTCTTGTGATAATACGGCACTAATACCATGCTGAGATGCGTCACAATTCAACAGAAATTTTCCACCTTCCCGTGGATAGGCTAAGATAGGTGCTGTTGTAAGTACTGTTTTTTTAAATCTACAAGGGAATTCTCGTAATGCTTTAGCTCTGTACATAAATGAAAGAGGCGTTCCATATCTAATGAACTATGGGTTAATGTTTTAATAATATGACTGAACTATTATTACAAGTCATAATAATTCTTCATATTTTATAAGAGCTGTCTTTCATGTTTTCACTAGTTTTTTCTTGCATTATTGCACTGAATTCACCTATACTCTGAGTTTTTTTTTCTAGTATTTTACCTGATACTTTAAGAATAGTACACAGATTCGGTAATAACTATTTCGAGACCCACACTTCTTAACCTTGGTAGTGTATTTTGGCAATAAATCTATCTATATAAAAGGCTATGATGACATGTCACACTGTAAGTCAACTAAACTAACGGCGCCATCTAGGAAAGAAATATAAACTACCATATTCCAATCATATTTTGTTTTTGAAACGATACGTTTAATAAATAATACTGTAATTATATATTATTATAATTAATAATTAATTTTAATAATATTTAAAGGTAGAATTTATTATAAAATAATTTAAAGATTTGCGTTATTTTAGATTTAAAACCTAGCGATATCTAGGAAAGAAAAGCTGAACTACTCACATCTGACATTTCATTCATATTTTGTTCTTGAAATGATAGGTTCAATTAAAAATACTAACAATATTAATTACATTTAATAATACATATTAATTACATAAATAATTAATAATACTAATATTTATTATAATTTTTTTCGCAAAATTGACAAAAATCTTGGTTGCTCTAATTTAAAGATAAGAATTATTTAGCAAAATCATTTAAAGCATTATGTTAGTTATGTTTTCTCAAGAGTGAGAAAAAAGACAAACGTAAGCGTCAAAGTTATGGATACACCATCGCAAAGAAAATTAATCCAAGGAAGCGATATAGTTTTCAATAAAAATATAGTTTTTAAAAATGTTTTGTAACATTCTTCTTCTTTTTATGTAGACATAACGCTGTCTGTTTGTGTTTAAATGTGTAATTATATGCAAAATTATTTAAATAATTATTCCCAAATTAAAATGAGTTGTTAGTTGTTACGAATGAATAAATCAATGATTTGAAGTAATTTTAGTTTACATTTTTGTTTTATTCTTGCATGTGATCTGCATTTCACGCATGCTACATACAAAGTAAAACGAACTTGCTCGTGTGTGTGGGTTTACTCCCGTGAATGGGTTTACTCTTACCCCAAATTAAGAAATTCTTGGGGAAGGATATGAGGAATTTACTTCTGTTTACTAGAAAAATTAGAGGGAGTAAGAAAAAATTGGAGAGAGTCAGACAAAATTGAGTGGGGTGACTGCAAGTAGCAGTTGGTTGGATCCCCGTTGCAGGGCGACAGGTAAAATCACTAGTTTAATAATAAAATGCGAAAGGTTTTACAAAATATTATATTAACTTGTTAAAAGTATATAATGTTAAACGACCTTAACCAGAGGTCAAGATTACTACATTAACAATAATACTTGAATCGTTTTTTCATACTAGTTATACGTATATAAATATTTGTCAAAATAACCGTGTTTTGCAATTCTATATCGGGTCGCTCATCGCGTATGGTTATTTAATCATTGCTCGACGTGTGTTTATTTAATTGTGAAAGTCAATGCCAATACTCTCGCTTTAACTGAGTCATTGATTAGTATTTAAGATTATATTAGTTAATCTCGCATCTGTTGCTGTTTTACTTCAATGTCTTATCTTATTCTGGGATATTTTCAATTTCGAGTTAAAAGTATTACCAATATTCTAAAATATCCCTTGGTTTTGCTTTTAAATACATAAATAGTTAACTAATCGAACGAAATTATTTGTTTAGTTGTATTGAATGTGGGTTCGTAAGGTTTCATTAAAGTTTTAGGTGATGGCGATTTAACTCAAAAGTTTCTCTTCGTTCGTCAGTTTGACTGATAGGTGGCTAATGTAGCTACTTAACACCCCCTCGTCTGAAGTAATTGCACCGAAAACTATTAGTCATGGTAACGAAACATACGCAAAGGCGTAAACTCATAGCTATAAAGGCTGGACTTTACGGTCAGCAAGTGCCAAAGGGAGAACATTTGATTATTGTTTCGAAACGTGTTCACAAAATTGAAATTTACGTCAAAGTTTAACCAGTACCAACATTATCGGCGCTAATATTGAAACACGATTGACTAACTGTCCTTCATCAGTTTTACATATGCAGTATTATTCTGCAAAAGGGAATAATATATATATATATATATATATATATATATATATATATATATATATATATATATATATATATATATATACCAGAGCGGATCTGTTTTAAGGTGGATATGATATATATAATATGAATTAGAATATTTAAATATTACTAAAAACATCGATTTTTTCTCCTTTCCTTGCTTATAACTTTAAAACAATTCATTTTGGAGCAAAGTCGTACTAAAATAAAATAGCGGCAATTAAGTTTTCTGTAAGATACGGCTGCTTAAAAATGTTGTAGTTTATTACTCTTGCTGCAAAATACTAAAGGAAAGTATATTTGAAGTGTGTAAACAATTTAATTCCTAGCTGAGTGCTTTCGGTATTCAAAGCCATCTTCAGAGCTATGTTCAAGTATTTAAGTATCCACTACTAGGAGAGATCATTTGGAAACCAAATTACAGAAAATTTTTCTTATTGAGCCTGCTTCTATTTATTTTTCATTGAAAAAACACAAAATGGATGGTACACTGGACTCCACAAAAAACACATTAAACAATTTGGTTATGGTACGGGTGTCACAACCTGACCAATTATTGGAGTTGAAGTAGCAGATAGAATTTAATTCTATATCCGAACGAGATGAACTTGTCTAAGAATGTTAATTTTTGGATCCTAAAAAATATCCAAAAAGTTTACTTCTCCTACCCCTTAGTTTTCACTTAAAACCCGCCCTCGTAGGAGAGAGAAATGGAAAAAATTGATTTACCAAGAATCTATAGGTCGTAGACAAAAATATTTCAAATAAAAAATGTCGATAATTTTGAACAAAATTGTTTATTATCACTTTTTTTTGTAGAATAAACCGTTCTCTCAGAAACAACGCTTGAAGCGACACGCGAATGTCAGCTCAACGTGCGAAATCAATGTTAAATAAAATTTGTTTTAATTCGACGGTAAAACTTCGATATCTTTTAATCAGAGTGTCTCATCGGCGAAAGTCAAAAAACCTTTTAAAGGTGAAGTGGGTAGCTTTTTTATGCAATTTTTGCATTTTACCACAATAAAAAGTTATGCGATTTTTTTAGAATTCTTATGAGATCACTAAAATTTATCACTTCCAGTAACCGGCCACTATGGAATTTCTATTGTTAAAATTAAATCTTTAAAATCTATGGCATGAAATTTAGGTTTTGATTTTTGTTAAAAAATGTGAGGCAGTTGAAATACGTCGTCTTATATTGTCAACTCTTTAATTTCCTTTGTAATATACCTAATTGCCCAATTTCCACTTGGGGTGTGAGTAGGATTTTTTCCATATCCATATGACCTGAAGCTTAAATTAGTTCGAGCTTGTTCTTTATCTCTTTCTTGCGTTCTCTCGCTTCTTCTTTTCTTAAAATATCCAAACCATTGTCGGATTGACGTTGCAACTTTTCATATTCTGATTTATTTTTAAATTGAGCACAAGAATCACACTGATCTTTTTTTTGGCCTATGAAAGCCATAATTAAATTCATTTGTAAAAATATGTTTGTAAAAAAAGCAAGTCACAGGTTTAACCTGTAGCTTTTCACAATATTTTAAGTAATATTGATAGAGTATATTTTTTGAGAGTCCAGATGGAAGATACCTTCCCTTTGAAGAACTCCTACAATAGTGTGATTCATTTACAGGAATTGATTTTAAATGACTTCTTACAATCTCTTAACATTCTTTTAAAATTTTATTTAGTGTTATCATCCTGTATAATTGCAGTATCCTTGTTCTTTCTCATTACTGTCTCAATTTTTTTCCGGAAATATCTAAAGTGGTCAGAAAAAAGTTTTTACAAACTTGGTGAGTTATATTTTTGTATGTAAAGTTGTACACAAGGGAATATTGCCTCTTTGAAGTAGTTGTTTGATTAACCATTGCATATTGTCTTTTTGGTATATTTTTAATGATACATCTACTACTAAAACTCCATCTAGCTCTTTCATTATCAAGCAATCTTGAAATATACGCTGCCTTTCCTGCATATTAAATTTCTCATTGCACTTTTAGTGACACTTACATGGCATTAATTTAACAGCTTTTGCTCTAACAATATTTCCGGCCTGAAATAAGAGTTCTTTATCTTTAAGTCCAAGTTGCCTTTGCTTATTTCTCTTCCAGGTTTGAGTGAAAAGTTTTCGTTTCCTTGTAGTCGTTTTCTGCTCATTTTCATCATTGCTTGTTTCATCTTTTGGTACATTATCTTGTGTATTCTGTACAGTGCTTATTGTATTTCTTATTTGTCGTTCGGAATCGTCGCTTTCAGAATGAGAAGGAGATGTTTCTTGAACATAAATGGGATCTTCACATGGGGCTGAATCAGCAAAAGGATCTTCTTCATGTGACTCTGAAATCATCATCAAAGTGATCTTCGCCACTTGAATCTAAATTAATAGAAAAAAATAATAATTAATTAGTTTACTTCCACAACCCAACTACTGGTGGACAATTAAAAAATTAGAAATAAACAATAAATGATTTAATAAAGTTGCTATGAATAAATATAAGAATCAAAAAGGATTTTTTTAAAACCACGTTTTTCTTTTTAAATGTACAAGAAGTAAAGAATAATTTTTTTGTGTATAATAAAAACGTGGGTGCCTATGTATAAAAATTTGTTTATAATGGACAGAGAGCCCCCGCACTTTTATTTTTGACGGAATAATTATTTTTTTTTTATTTTTTAGTACACTTAAAGAGAAATGAACTTAGTTTTTAAAAATCCTGTTTTTATATCTTTGTATTCTACTTTTTATCCGTTTTTAGCTAAAATCTCAATTTTAAGTTAATATAAGCGTGTTAGAAATTATTATTCCAATATGTACATACACGCACAGTAATAAGAAATTGCTGAAAGTGTTAAAGTTTTAGAAAAGCAATATGTCACTATCATGAACTTTACAAAGGCAACATTTCGAGTTATTGTGAATACCTATAGGTAAAATTTCAAATTAAATACGTTAATTATGTACTTACTACTTCTTATATTTTGCGGAAATAAAGGTGATCTTATCTCATTAACGTTTTGTTCATCTTCCACATTACTATGATTTATGATACAGAAAACGTAATTTAGGTTATTAACTTGTAAGATAATCCAATCTTATTGATATTTAATAGGAAAATATAAATATAAAATTTATTTAAAATGTCATTATTATACATTGTTTTAATTTTACCTGTGTTTTTAAGCAGAGACTTCATAATAACGGCTTTTGAACACATTTCAACCAGCAATTTACCACGCGAATTTCGTGCCATTGTTTTGTTTACACTGACCGAACTTTACGAATAACCACTTAAAAAACACTATTTACTTTATTCAAACAACTTATGACCTTTACTAGACATCCAAGTACACTAAAAGTAGTTTAGTTTTTTTAGGTTATGTAGTTGCAACAGAACAGGTGGTGTTGTCTGAACTCTGAAGATAGTGCTAAACGTGTAATATGAAATGAATTAAGCAGCAGTGTATGCATTCAGAATCTGAAATCTATGCAACTTAGCTCTGTTCACAACTAAATTAAACTGAAAGTCTTAATTGAAAATAATAGTGGTGAAGAAGTCTATATAGCTGAAAGCCATTTTCACCAATGAAAAATATGTGTCTTTCCAATTAACTTCCTTTCACACTTTAACGAAAAATTGATCTTAAATTAAATAATCGCTTAGCTGACTTCACCACTGTATTTTTCATAGTTTTCTAAATAACTAGGTGCAGTTAACTCATTTTACCCAAAAATGTGTGTTACCTAACTCTCTTCACCGCCAAGACGGTGAGATGCCTAAAAAAGGCAGCAGTTAAACTTTCACATTGGACACAAGTTTGTCAGTTAAAATATGTAGTATGGGATATTGTAAAAAGACTCCAATCTAGGGATTTATCAATTTTTTAATGGAAATATTTTAAAACAATCGATGCATCAAACTCAATATTTTGCTCATAACCTAAAAACTTGCCTGTTTAGAGATTTGACGTCAACAGATAACTTTTTCAGAATATGTTTTAGATTTGTTAAATTAAAATCGGATGATACACAAAAAAGTTTTTGCAAAATGAACAACAAAATCGCTGTTGTTGAATATTGGTAATAACTTTTTTATTATTTATTAAAATGTATTTTAATGTACTTGAACTTAAGGGTCTAATCGTATTTAAATTGTGTGCAAACGATGGGCCCGATCGGTTAAATAGTTAGTATTTGCGATACTTAATTTGTTTATAAGATTTTTTGAAAATATAGCTAATTTGTAAGGCTAATCCAGATAATTTGACTGAATGCATCATAATAATCCGGAGCTTATTTTCTTCTTTAAGACGTATACTAATAACTTAAGGAAAAAAAGTTTAAAAAATTACATTTATGTACACAAAATGATTTTTATAATAAATAGCAATTTTTAAGCTTATAAAAATTTACAATAACTCTGTAGAATATAGTTCAAATTAAATAGCTTAAAATATTTGGAAAGCTGGTAAAAAGAAAACTTTTAAAACCAAACAGAAAATGTTCTGGGACCATAAGGAGCCAAGATAGCCCCTTTTTTTAAAATCACTGTTACGCTAATTACAAACATTAAGGGCTGAAGCCAATTAAACAATCTTTTAGTAGAAAAGTCAAAGTAGACAAAATTAAGTATTAAAATTTTTTTAAGAATTTTTACGTTTTCTTTTTTAATTTGTTCGTTTTCTTTTATCAGTATATTTGTTAATAATATTCTTAGTATTATAGTTTTGTTAATATCTCCTGTTTTTATAGATTTTTTTCTTTTTCGCTCGTTTTTTTAGCTAGTATACAGGGTGAGTCATGAGGAACTTTACATACTTCTACCATATGTAGAGTCCCTCAGGGAGCATATCATGTGGCCACTAAAAAATGTCAACTCCTCTTCTTTATTAATTAACAGGGTGATTTGTGTAATTGACCATTTATTTCATTTTACTGTAGTGTTTATACGGCTCATTTGATTTTTTTAATTTTTGCATGATACAGTACACTACTATCAAGCATTCGACTGGTATTAGCTAAACTAAAAAATTCCAGGACTGGCTTTGGAGAAATTAATTTAGGGATTCGTATTAAATATTACACCCTGTATATATATATTTTTTAAAATGCAATAAGTGATTTTCAAACTACATAAATAGCCAATGAAAACGACATATGCGACAATGTTGTCGCACTTTTATTAAATTTTTAGTGAACGATCAAATCTTACCAAAAATAGAACAACCATAATGAAGTATCAAATTATAAGGTAATTAATTTAAACAAATGTTATAAATTTCAAACATTTTAATTGAAATGATAAACTGAGTCACTGCACAACAAAAAACAGTAACTACTAACAATAACGAAGAACAATTTAAAAAAGAAACTAAAAATATGTACATAGTTATGATAAACCCATAAATTAGAACTGGAAAAGATACAATAATGGTAACAAAATAAAAATAATTCAAAATAGATTTTCGAAATAGAACCCTGCAGCCTGTACATATTTTTGTTGCCGAATTGTTAATTGACGTATTGAATTACGGATACTCTGGGGATCGTTTCTAATAGTATTACAACAATGTATAATTCTATAAATTAATTGTTGTCGGTTATTAATATTCACTGCGTAAACTAGTTGCTTCAATCGTCCCCAAATGTGGCAATCAACAGGATTGAAATCAGGGGATCTTGAAGGCCACGAAATAGGACCTGCACGTCTTATCCACTTGTTGCCATAAACATTATTGAGATGTTGTCTCACTGCCAGTAAAAAGTGTGGGGGTGCCCCATCATGCTGAAAATACATCCCTCGGATAGCAACGTTCGCGTTGGCAAGCAAATTCGGCAAAATATTTTGTAGAAAGTTCAAATAGACCTGCCCTGTACCAAAACTAACACAATGTACTTAACGTAGATATGACAGAAGAAATATGTATTCTTGTACACATAAATAACAATTGATAATGACAATAATGACAATGGGTATAAAATATCAAGAAACGTCAAACGGTCAACGCCAAGCTTCATTTTAAACTTTTTTAGATTTATTTTTATTTAGTACAGTTGATGCAATGTATTATTATTTGACATAAAATTTTAATCATTTACAATCAACAAAAACTAACACATACAAGAGGTTTGACTTTTTAATCAATTTAATTTATTATTTATCGAAAATAATGCCCCAATACGATCTATGAGTAAAAATTTAAAATTGAAAAACAATTGATTCTATCGTAGAGATAATACAAAGTGACAGTAAAGATGTTAATTTTCTACGTATGAGATTATGTTGTAGGAACTCATTTTAATTAAAATGTTTGAAATTTACACCATTTGTTTAAATTAATACCTTATAATTTGATACTTCATTATGGTTGTTCTATTTTTGGTAAGATTTGATCGTTCACTAAAAATTTAATAAAAGTGCGACAACATTGTCGCATATGTCGTTTTTATTGGCTATTTATGTAGTTTGAAAATCAATTATTGCATTTTAAAAAAAATTTATACAGGGTGTAATATTTAATACGAATCCCTAAATTAATTTTTCCAAAGCCAGTCCTGGAATTTTTTAGTTTAGCTAATACCAGTCGAATGCATGATATTAGTGTACTGTATCATGCAAAAATTAAAAAATTCAAATAAGTCGTATAAACACTACAGTAAAATGAAATAAATGGTCAATTACACAAATCACCCTGTTAATTAATAAAGAAGAGGAGTTGACATTTTTTAGTGGCCACATGATATGCTCCCTGAGGGACTCTACATATGGTAGAAGTATGTAAAGTTCCTCATGACTCACCCTGTATATCTATTTTTTTATTCTCTTGCACATTAGGCAATCTCCTAGCCCTTTGTTCGTATATAATTTGTCTAGTTTAAACTTCTAAGATCTATGTGTGTTTAGTGTCAGCAGTTCTTTATTTTTACCGCATTTCACGATCTACTAGAACCTATTAAATATATCTCAAAAACAGTTTCCAAAGTTTAAATTTATCGGTTGACTCCGCGGAATAATATCGGACGTAATGTAGCAAATAGACATTTTGAAACTTTTATGAGGTAAATACACTACTTGTCTTCCGGCGCATCTCGCGAAACGATCCCGAACGTCTGGGCGAAATCATAAAATCAGCTCTGTCGTAAACCTTCCCCGCCCCGAGATTCGAGCTTTACGAGGATCAAAAAGTTTCCTAGATTTCGAGGACTATGCACTAATAGTAGGAAAGTTTATTCATTAGTCTTGCGTTTAATTAACACAACTCTGCTCGGCACTTCAAACTTTAAAAGTTACGACTAAGTTGTATTGCTATATAGGTACTATTTTTATACAATCGGATTAACTGTTGGGACTGTATTAACGTCAGTCACGGAAATAAATTTGGTTTACAAAAACGACTCAACTAAATGTGTAAATGTTAACAGATGATATAGGAGTAAGGTAACATCTCTCCCCTCAAGAAACTTCCTCGTTAATTGTCAGACAGTTACAACATTGACCGAAGATCACCATTATCAGCAATACAGGATAGTTTGAAATGTATCACCAATCATTATGTAAAAATTCTTGTACAGGCATGTAAGTAGTATTTTGTTTATTTCTAATTTATTAAAATTCAATAGATTATCTCTTACCAATTTGTGGGTTGTTACTTTGTCTTCTAAATCAATTTTATGCATATTAATAAACACAGACATGTAATATTGGCATAATTACTATAACTTTTTTGATCTATATCTTTATAAGACAGTACCCTAATATGGGCTTTTTATAATTTCAGCATTTAATTTACCTTGTACCGTTTGACCTGAAGATGCTTTGCAAATTTTAGAAAGCGAAACCGGTCGTTTTGGGTAGTAAAATTAAATTGATTGTGAGTAAGTCTAATTTATTTCTTTTACCTATTTGAAATGGACTCACACAAGCAACACATTCATGATTTGCTTATTTATTGTTTGTGATTTTAAAAATGCCACTCGTTCCAACTGATGCTGCTAGGGCAGTGGCTTTAGTTGATGCTAGTTACAGTCAACGTCATATCGCTGGTATACTCGATGTACCCAGAACTACGGTACAAGATGCCATCAGACGATTTCGGGAGACAGGATCGTACAACCGCAGGTCAGGTCAAGGCCGAAAACGATGCACTTCAGTTCGAGATGACCGCTTCATTGTCATTAAAGTATTGAGAAATCGCTTTTGCACCGCTCCTGAAGCTCGTAGGTCTCTTCTTGAGGTGAGAAACGTTAGTGTGAGTAGACAAACGATTCGAAGAAGACTGTCAGAAATAAACTTGAGGGCTTTTCGTCCAGCTCGCGCACCACAACTGCTCCCACAACACCGTAGGGCTAGACTTCATTTTGCGCGAGAATATGCTAACTGGACTATGGCGGAATGGAAGAATATACTGTTCTCAGATGAGAGCAGAATAGCCCTAAAAGGTCAAGATGGATGCCAACGTGTCTATCGTGTTTCCTCATTGGTAGTCATCTCTTCTGGTTCAATCCGCAGTTGACCAGTGAACTCCTGCCTCATATCACTTAACACGTTGCAATGGCATGGGATTTGTATGGCAGTCTGTTGTTCCATTTCGTATTTTCTGCATCATAGTTTATGTGATGAAATGAATAAGGTTCTGTTAATATGAATAAAATTTTCAAAAATTGTGATTGTTAATAAAAACCAAGACCCGCCTTTTTCGGTGCTAAATATTTTCGAGTCTTTTTCACGGGTTAGACTAATACACTAAGCAAAGCATCACTTAAATGACAGAAAACTTTTGAGGTGGGGTGTTATAGAAAAATGTTGAGAATATTGTGTATCAACAGAGTGAAGCAGTGAGAAGACTCATTATGGAATATAAAATTGTTTTAACTGTGACGAAGAGATCCGGGCAGATGAAGAATTTCCTTAGTTTTTACTATATACCACTGGATCATTTATCGTACATAAATTTAAAATGATCGTCAGATAAATTTCTTGAGTACTGGTTGTAAAGAAGCTCTTTATATACCATTTCCGATCAATTAAGGTTCTGCATCTTTTAAACCTGGACAAAAATAATTAGAACTAATTAATTTCCATAAAGATCAATAATAATGTCCGATAGAAAGTTTTTGTTGTGCTGTCTAATATGTGCCACTTTTACCATTAATATATATTTACGAAATTGGTATTTTAGTATCTCATTTTCTACCTACCTTATTACATTACGCGGTAAATCATGAATATCCTGTAATTCCAGGTGCTTATTTTCATACCTTCAAGCCCGGATAATATTTCTAAAAACTGTTCACGCCTGTAAGGTGCTACCAGCCCGATAATCTGGCATAATCTCCAGGAACTTCCCATGAAGTTCTTGAATATTTATCAATCCCTGGCCTTTCTCCGACTCACTTTTGTTACCACCCCAGGACGTGAAGGTTAATCTCTATCCGAAGAGTAAAGTTACAAACTTCTAAAATCCGACTCTATCGGCGTGGTAGTTCGGGAAACCTCAACGGTGCCGACCACCTCAAAGGAAATTCTAATTTTGCCGTAGTCGGCTAGCGAGCGATGCGGCGCAGCCAGTAGGACTCCGAATTGTATCACCGTAACGCGATTTCAGATCATTTGATTTTCAGTTCGCCGTTTAGTGAGTCGAAAAATGGTTATTTGAAGACTCTTTGCAATATTCGTAATAAATTTCTGCTTGAATTCATTTGTCGATGTTTTTAAAGTAAATTTGTGCTATTTTTGCGTTTTATATCGATGATTGTAACGTTGTTTTATCGCGAAGTGGAATTCGAAAAATAAATTGTTCGTGTATGCTATATTTAATAATTATTGATAATATGGGTAAGCCAAGAAAAGCCCTAGTCAAGGTTGTACTTCCGATAAACTTTTCCAAAATAGGGGTTCAAGCCCAAGAGGAATTTTGAGAACGCTTTCCGAAGTGGAAATGGGGATGTCAAAAATAAATTTATTTTAAAGTAAAACTTGGCATATTTCCAGTAAAAATAATAAATTGTATTAATAGTTTATGATAGATACTTATTTTAAAGTTAACTTATATATTGTTTCTCTAATATTTGGGGAAACTTCTAGAAAGAACGACAAGAAATTCGAAAATGTTTCTAGAAGATTCGACGAGACTCAATAATTAAAGAAGTATATAGTCAGAATCATGAGAAGTTTGAAGAAATTTCTAGAACATTCGATAAGGTAGAAGATAAGATCAAACAGTTGAGAGCGTGATAATTGAAAGTGCTACCACCAGTTAATGCAGTAGTTTGAGATCCTGTATTGAAAGAGGAATCACCTAGAGACGAATCGACACATCATATGAGATTCAAATTGCCCCCATTTATTGGGAAGTCTTCTTGGTATATATACTTTAGACAATTTGAAGTTATTGCGAACCCAATCATTGGACAGAACAAGAAAATGTTGTTTCCTTGACTGCTGCTTTACGAGGTGATGCTGCGGATATCCTAAGATCGATTTCGAAGGGTCAAGAAAAATATTACCAGACCTTGTTCACTCGACTAGACAAACGTTACGGAGAGACTCTATACACTACAAGTCTACATAGCACAACTAATAAGTACAATTCAACGAGCAAAGTGAACATTTGCAAGAGTTTGAAGCAGACGTTGCTCGTATAGTAGTCTTGCCCAAAATCCGTCTTGGTCTTGCAGTCTTGGTCTTGTTCTTGCGTTTTTGCAAGACCAAGACCAAGACCGCCTAATTTTAGCAAGACCAAGACCAAGACTGACCGTGCAAGATTTAAGCAAGAACAAGACTAATTCTGCGAGACTCTTGCGTCTTGCAGTTAGGACTGAGTGTGGTTTTAGCGAGTATAGTAGTTCGGGTCTATGCTTAAAGACTCTATGAGACGCAAAAAAATATGTAATAAAAATTTGAAAAACTGGACTTATGCGCATTACAAACAATACCATAAACATACATACCGAATCAAAATATTCATTAAAAAAACACATTTGACACGTGCTCAGAGGTCATAATTACAATGTAAAAATAAAATATTTTGTACATTCTTTTCCTGCAGACGACTTCTTCGCTCTGAAATTAATTGTCCATATTTTGAGAATAGCCGCCCTCTAATCATAAAAAATTCAAAAAAATCATACAAAATTCTTGCATTGCGACGCCGACAGTAATATCGTATCGATATTTTTTTATATGTCACCCTAGCTAATAAAAAATATAATTGTTACGGACACCCCCTTAATAATTCAATTTTTTCCCATTATAATTTAGTCAGGAGGAATCTAAATAAACAAATGTTATCGGCCTAAGACTATAAATTGTTTCTGCTGAGTGTGCGATGAGATCATTCGGTTAAACAAAATTTACTGAAAGAGCGTTTCTAATATTCAAAAGTACCGAGACAAATTAATAACAGATAATGTTAGTAATGAAGTATTTAGAATAACGAAGTAACGATATATAATTCTCGGTTTGTTATTAGATACTTAGGGTATTGGATAGTAACGAACACAAAGTAACTAGTAGTATAATAGTTACTTTTTCGACATCACTTAACTTTATTCCCAATTGAGCTTTCCATTGAGTCTAATGTAATAATTGTTTTTCATCTAATCCTTGTTGTTCCCGGAGTGACAAGTTTACAATTTGACATGAGGGACAAAGATTCAAATAGTTCTAGTTCGAGTAGTAAGCGTTAGAGTTATAGATCTAAAAGACCTAAAAGCAAATTTGATGAGTTTTTCGAAATAATTCATGCATCCCAAATTGCTTTGTGTAAATTTTGCCTACATAAAAAGGTTGAAGAGAATGATCAACAGAAACACGTCAGATTTAAGGAAGCATCTAATATCTTTTCACAAAAAGGAATTACAAATATTTCTTCCCGAAAAACCAAAATTCGGTGGAAATATCACAAGCTTTTTAATAACCTCTAGAAAAGGTGGACATGTAAAAAAATATAGTTATTACCTTATTACCAATTACATATATTATGTACTTACTACTTTATTTTGGTAAATTAAGGTATTTATTAAGTAGGATCTCCCTAATTTAAAATAACTTCTTTTGATTACCATTGCTTTTTTAACTAGTCTTTATTTTTTCAAGTTAGTTTTTTATATAAAAGTAGAGATAAGATTGGTAAAAACATTTATTTTGCTTTAATAAGTGGATTACAGTTTATTATCTTATCACCTAAAAAATCGGTGCCCTTGATACGTCATGTATGTGGATTTTTTGCCCATCATGTCCATCAATCCCTTTCTAGGCAGATAATGTTCTTTAAAATACAGGCATACATATGTCATTAATTTGTTTTTTTTTTGTTTTAACCATGTTTTAGTACATGTAAGCATAGTAAATGCAAACATTTATTAAGAAACAGATTGACTTCCGTGGGGCCTGGTAGATAGCTGAGTTACTTAGAGCATAGGCACGGATCGCTTAGATCGTCGCTTCAAACTCCACCCGGTGTCAGTTGTTTAGACATTTATTAATTTGGTTAGTCTTTATTATGGCTATGTTAACTCAAGCTTAAAATGTACTTACTCTGTTACGTTGTTTTAAGATCTAAAGTAACGTTTAATAAATAGCAATAGGCTAATTAATGGGTAACTGCAAGACTTGCAAGACTCTTGCTGCAAGACCAAGACCGGAAGTGCAATACCAAGACCAAGACCAAGACCAGGTGTATTGGCGCAAGATCAAGACCAAGACTGTCTAAGTCTTGTCTTGTTCTTGCATTTGGGTAACACTATCGTATAGTGCGGTTGGCTTACCGGGAGGTACTAGAAAACATTTTAGAAGAAATTGCTGTAGATACCTTCGTCGATGGATTGAAAGAAAGTGAATTACATAAAGGTTTACCACTAGCAAGACCGAAAGTTCTAGATGTAGCGCTCACTATTGCCTTAGAACATGAATTAGAACAGCTAGTTAAACTTCACGAAGCCATCGAGTAAGAACCTTCGAAAAAGACGACGAACCAAACGATAAACGTCTGGAAGAAATGGTACAAAAAGTAGTTCGTAACACGATGCCGAAGACACGCGAGCCCAGATGTTGTAATTGTGGTGACGTAGGCCACGTTTGCCGTAATTTCAAGAAAATGATACAACAGTCACTAGAACGGGTCGACACCAAGAGACAAGTGCCGATCTCGAGAAACAAAGTTTTTATAGTAACTGTTACATTACGTCCTCCGGTGGATTTCATAGCTTGTACATCGAGGATCGTATCAATAATAAATGTAGATCGTTTTTGGTAGATACAGGTGCAACAAGAACTATTGCACGTCCAGAAGTAGTACGAGATTATCTTAAATTATCGCTTGCAACAGTATATCAACTGGTGAGCTAATTAATACATATGGCGAGGCTAATATGTCAGTATTCATTGGACAGACTATAGTGAAACACAGAGTAATAATTGCAGAGATCTCCAAGGCGTTCATATTGGGGATGGATTTTCTAACAAAAATTGGGGCTGTATTGAAGGTCAAAAATAGAGTTCTCGAGATCAATGGTGAAGAGTTGACGTTTCATGACGACAAAGATGTTATCAGCTTACTAACTACTGATGACGTAACCATACCCGGTCATAGTGAGAAAATTCTGATGACCAGACGTGATAGTCACTGCCGAGAGGGTAGTTTAAGGATGGTCGAAGATGTAGACAATGCCGAGTTCCTATTGGCAAAAGCTTTGGTGAGAGTTCGAGATGTCTTTTCTGTAAGAGTTGTAAATTTAAAGAAAACTGCTGTTAAGTTGAGTAGAAGAACTTTGATCGAAGAGTGTGTTCCCGTGGCTTCGATTCGTTCTATGGATACTAATGAGGAATCATCGAAATTTAAGTATCCAAAGGAGCTTTTTGAGATGGTGATTAAAACGTGCCAAGATCGTGATGATGAATGAACGAAAAAAGTTAAGTCTATGTTGATAAAATTTTGAGATGTTTTTGCCATTGATAAGAGGGATAAGGGCAAAACAAAACACATAAAATTAATATCGGAGACACTCAGCCAATCAGACAACAACCTGAATAAGAGCAGCAATAGATGCAACTATTTCTGCACTCAAAGACATCTTGATTTTGTCAATAATTAACACAATCACGATAATAATAAACACTGTTGACAAATAAACAGAAATGACATAGTCAAAAAACAATTAAAAGTTGCACAGTTGCTCTGTAACACTGAAGTAAGTGTAAGATGATAACTTCCATATTGTTGATATTTTCTAACAATGTCTGTAAGGATTTCTGTTAAACCGTGTTCGTTGTTTGCCAAATTTGTAAAAAGCACTGAAAGAAAATTAAAATATTTTCAGCATTTCGTCAGAAATTACAATAGTGCCCGTTTTTCGTGCCGGTGAGTGGTATTTATATCTAATTTGTAACAGCTAATTTGAACTAATTCAAAAAACGAAATAAAGTGGTTGAAAGTAACCCTATGAATAACAAAACATGGTGTTATTCATAGAGTTCTCTATCTCGTTACCTTTTCTTTTACTCGTTGAGATTGAGAGCTTTATCAAACTTATACATTCCGACAGGAAACAAATACGCGTAATATATTTGCTAGATTTGCAGAAAATGTTCCGCGGGACATTCAGAATTTTAGTTTTAATAAAGAGTGATATATTTACAACTTCGTATGTTAACAGTATTATATTTCAACGGTATGGATTAAAATTGTTTCGTAGAATCTGGAATAGAATAATGAAAGATGGTCGCAAACAACACGCTGGACCAAGTTGACCGCAAAAATGTTTTTACCGTATTTATATTGTTTTTAAAATAAATTTTTTTTTGTGCTAACAATCAAAGTTAAGTATGATTAGGTGAATGAAATCAGAGGTTTCGCAATCAATACCCAACCACACACACAAGTTGTCTGCAACGTACGTATATGATAATTTCAGTTGACCTCATGATCATCCTCTTTAATTTTTTATCTTGAGCATCTCGTGTAACACATACAAACGTTAAAATGAAAGCAAACATTTCTCCGGCCCTAAACTTCAACATCTTAATTCAACGAAATCAAAATAAAATTATAATTAGTGAATGGAATAAAACAGGAACTTTTTGCATGGGTTTTACCAAAATTTGTGGAACTAAATAATACACTCGCGATCATAAAATCCGGGTCACCTTGAAAATCACCAATATTTCATTTTTAACGAGCTTTATCCTAAATAATAATAACACAAATACAAACTAATGTATGTTTCTGAAAATTTTTGTCGGCTTAGTGGTTTCCTTTGTAACAAAGAATTCCAATAGTGCCGATTTCGCGGAAAATTGCACAATTCCCAAAATGAACGATACCTGTAACTCCCGCTTGTTTTAAATGTCTCATTTGTGCTTCGACTTTCTGTTCAAACGCAACGAACAAACGTTTATTATTGTCACCATTAGTGTTTATTAGCGCCATTATTAGTGTTTATTTTTTGCCAAAAATGCTTTTGACTTGTTAAAACTGCACGAAAGTCGCAACAATTGTTGGCGTAAGCCTTTCTACGGTTCAACCAGTGCTTTAACACTTTCAGGAGACGGATTGCTAGCCAGACGACCTGGCTCTGGACGAAGAAGAACGACCACTGCACGAGATGACCGTTTGCTTGTGTTTCAGGCTTTACGAAACCAGACCTCAACTGCGGTTATGCATCGAAATCGTCTACAGGAAGTACGAAATCGCAATGTTAGCGTTGCAACAGCCAGAAGAAGACTTCGTTCTTCTGGACTATCTTCTCGGGTAATGGCTACAGGACCGCCACTTCGCCGGGTGCATCGAGTTGCACGACTAGCTTTTGCTTGACAATACGCGCATTGGGGAATTAAAGATTGGAGCAAAGTGTTATTCTCAGATGAATCCCGTTTCTGCCTAAATGGATCCGATGGATGTTTAAGAGTTTGGAGGAGAATCGGTGAACGATTTTCACAAGCTTGCATTGCTCCAAGAGTGCCACTTGGTGGAGGCTCGGTCATGGCTTGGGGAGGTGTATCTTCTGACTTCCTCACAGAATTACCCTTTATCGAAAATGGGTCCTTAACTACACGAAGGTACATTACGGAAATTCTGGAAGAACATGTTATGCCCACCATGGCAAGGCTTGGAGAAGACGCCGTTTTTATGCATTACAACAAACGACCTCACGTTACCAGGATCAGTATGCAATATTTTGACGAGGTTGGAATTACGAGGTTACCTTGGCCAGCTGGGTCTCCGTACCTGAATCCCAACGAACATCTCTGGGACCATTTGAAAAAACATATTTAAACCCATACACCTCCTCCTAACAACGCACAGGAGCTTAAGGATCTGTTAGTGAGAGAGTGGAATAACATACCAGAACATGTAATCCGGAAAAAAATTGAGACTATGCCCCGTCGTCTGCAAGAGGTTATTAGAGCAAGGGGAGGCAATACACGATATTAGTGATTACAATTTCACTGATGTTTTACCACGTTCTGTATTTTTCATTTTTTTTTTTTCGTATGTCCGTTTTATCAACAATTTGGTTTGTTTTCTGCTTTTTCATTAAAAACAATAAAAAACCGTTTTTTTTTTCTTCAAAACAAACATTGATGACAAATAAAAAATACATTAGTCTAAAAAAAAGGTTATTACTGCACGAGAGGCAAAAATATTCAAGAAACTTGAAATTTTCAAGGTGACCCGGATTTTATGATCGCAAGTGTATATAAATATATAAATATTAATAATATATAAATAAACCAAACAACACGCTGGACCAAGTTGACCGCAAAAATGTTTTTACCGTATTTATATTGTTTTTAAAATTAATTTTTTTTTGTGCGCAGCTAACAATCAATCAATTAATAAAATTATAATTAGTGAATGAAATAAAACAGGAACTTTTTGCATTGGTTTTACCAAAATTTGTGGAACTAAATAATTTTTGACAAGTCCATAAAGTAGTTATAAAATTTGCATAGTGTAATGATCGCGATGTATAAGGATCTATGGCGTATTTAGATATATGTGGCAATAACCCCCAATATGTGGCACAAACTAATGTTGAAACAATTGATCGTCAAGATATGAAAGTAGCTTTACATCTAGGCTTTGGAAGTCTAATGCTGTGCAAGTCCGTCTTGCATGGCATATCTCTTGCCTAGCCTGATCTGTTTACATCAGAGCTATTTTCGTGCAATTTTAAGACACCACTCACTGTTGCCAATAGAAAAAATATATCAAAACATTAACTTTAGATATTCCACTTAGAAATTTCAGTTCAGCATTAAATATATTAAAATATAAATAAAAAATTATTACATCCACTAGTTAACATTTACACTTTTACAATAAGATTAAGACTATAAATTTTGTTGAATTGACAACATGAATTTTGACGATAAATTGCGTCAAAATAGCATAAACAAATACGTTCTAATTTCTGGTCTAGTACAGATATTGCATGGAAATATCGAGTGGGCATGCGCAGTTTCATAATCTGCCTTGCATAGCTTTTGCATATCATAAAAATTGCACAATGTAGAATCAACTTTACACAATTTGTCAATAATAATAACATGTATCTAGATGATTTGGATGATGAATTAAAACAAGAACAAAATATGAGTGAAATGTCAGTTGGTAGCTTAGATTTCTTTCCTATATGGTACTAGGAGTTATCTTATTTAATCTAGTTATTTCATCTAATTTTCATTTTATTTAATTTCTGTTTAATTTTATTTCATTTGAATTTAATATAATTTTATTATATTTTGGTAAAATGTTGACATATTTGTTAAACGTCATTTTATTTTTATGTAAATGTGTGTAAATCTTACCGTACAATTACAGTAACATATATTTTTAACAATTGTGCGAAAAAATTAATTACTGATGAAGTAGTAAAATTTCCGATTAAGGATATTTGAATCATCAATTTTTAGAATGGATTATCAATAAATCAACCGTATCGTTTCAAGATCAAAATATGATTGAAATGTTAGATGTTGGTAGTCCTGATTTCTTTCCTAGATGGCGTAGTTGCCCTACCAGAAAAACAGCGTGACTTGTCGTCCTAGCCTTTTATATAGATAGATTAGATTTTAATTAACGATGAAGCAACATCTCAAATAAAAGTGTGCAACACATTATTAACACCATTTCGGATCAATAATGGCCAAATCAGATCAAAAACTACAAAATTATACACTTCATGAACGTATTCCTTTTTTGCGCTTTTTAATGCTTTTCCGCTTTTTACCTTCATTTCGAAAATTTTGTTTCCGTCGTGATGAGTGCTTTGGAAACTTCAAACCAATATTCGGAGCTCTTCATCAATTTTCTATTTTAACATAAAATTGTCGAGCACAAAAGATGAAAATTGAGCAAAAAAGTTTTCAATCTATTTCGAACCCTTTTAGGACAACATAAATAGCCCAACAATGGCTGACCGAGAAAATACCGAATACATCGAAGGCAGCAGAAATGAGTTGTACAGGGTGAAATACGGTAAAGTTACTATGGAATGGGAAAATAGTTGCATGTTGTAGGAAATCATTCAGTACTATACAAAATGGGAGGTTCTGATGGTATGAGTATAATAATAATACAACTTTTGAAAGTATTTTCTAATGGCATTTCTGTTATTTCCACTTTAAGAATCGAAACTTCAAAATAAACGTATTTTCAGTATAGTTGATAATATAGTAAAATTTTTATTTCTCTACATTCATTTTAAAATTTATTTGTATATTATTATAAAAGATACATATATGAAACTGTCTGGTTGTTTTTTGCTCGTCGGCACATGTAAACGAGTACATACTGTACAAGTGCCTGTATCTATTTTCTCTGCGACAAATGCGAACGAGGAAAGTATGACGATGTCTGATCGTCAAGAGTAGTGGAAAAGAGTCAGCATGAAAAACGACACTCCGGAGACCGCAGAAAGGTCCCCCAGGGTAGCCAAGTTGTACTGAAACATCTCGATTCCAGTAAATATATAGGATTTTAGGACTTGATGTTTGCGGACTCTGGCTATAATAATTTCACAGAATTACACACATTTGTTTTATAGCAGTTTTATATGATATTAAATTTAGTTTAAGTTGGACAATGGTCAGTACTTTTCTCTTGACTGTGTTTACGCAATTTATGCGCTATATTTGAATATACAGAGGTTTACACAAGTTTTTAAAATATATTACATAGTTAAATGCTGAGATTTGTACGGTTTGATAGTTCTGCTTGAATATATAGTACGGCAGCTGGTTTTTCTAGTAATATATATATATATATATATATATATATATATATATATATATATATATATATATATATATATATATATATATATATATATATATTCTCTTATAGTATCAGCAACGGTCAGTAGGAAATAAAATAATATTGGTTTTATGTCTCAATATTTCGTCACGATGTTGTGACTTCTTCAGGAGAAAACTGTAAATTTGTTAGAATAATTATTATTAGATGTAAACAAAGTGAATATTTTAATACTTACAACTAAAAGACTAAAAATAAAAATTTTTGTAACATATCTAAATGACATTTGTTTGGTTTTAATTTATTTAGGAGTTATGGTAACCACAATACATTATATTTTAAAGAGTGAGTTCTTATATTGGACAAGTTTTAGTGAAAAAGTTAAAGTAAACAACAATTATTATGACAGTATTATCGATATTATAATGTGGAAAGATGGAATATTGTAGAGGAATGAGAAAGAATCAGGAACATAAATTGATTTATAAAATGTAATTAATGGTACGTAATCAGTTACTGTAACACTGATATTGAGAAATAAAGGTTTGTTTTGCTCACGCTTGAATATTTTTCACTAGAGTGCACTTTCTTCAGAATTTTTTGGTCGTGCTTAATTTTGTCATAAAATTCACTGCATGATATGTTCAACTTGACGTAAGCAAGGCTCCCACAAAGCATTTTTCCATCCTCCCCCGATCGTCAGACCACATTTTTTTCATCTTTGAAAAAATTCTTTTCACTCTCGCTGAAGTACCGGGTAGGCACACAGCTAACTCCATATTTTTTTGGCACCTCAATATGCTGCTTGTGAAAATTGGTGAATAGCTGTTATTTTGCCAATAACACCATATTTAACAGATGTAAGTATTTTAATATTTTTATATCTTATAATTCCCTATTAAAAATCATATAATTCCATACATATCATATCTAAAAGTATATTTATGGATACAGTATACATTACACTAAATTATTTTCAACCACACCCCGAAATCTAGCTCAAGCCTTTACCTTTCCTCAGGCAAATTATAGTTTTAACGAACTCGACATTATAATTGATAATGTGTGTTCAGTTAAGGGACCGCAAATATATTATGACAAGATGGTTGAATAGTCTCTTGGTTGTAGTATCTCCGGGAACTCATTCGCAGCCATAAACGCTCGAATATGAGCTTTGGAGTGTGTTGTCCCATAAGAACTGTTCACACTAATTAATGGTTGTAGAAGTGAATTTCATTGACCTGATTGTTCGCCGAATAGCTTCATTCTACGCTTGTTTACTTGATAGGGGCCGACAAAAGTATTGGATTTATACACTGGGAATAAAGGTCTTGTATATTACTTAAAATATATGTGTAATATTATATGTAATTTTATTTAACACGAAGACGTTCTTCAGACAAGCAAGTTCTTCTTACAATACCTAAAAAACACAATGCTAGAAATTGCTTAGAATATCGATTAATTAGCCTAATGAGCCACACTCTTAAGATTTCCTAAGAATACTCCACAACAGAATTAGACTCTAATGCGAAGAAGATCTCGAAGATACCCAATTTAGTTTTGGAAATTCTACGGAAAGTAGGAAGGCACCTTTTGCGCTAAATATCCTATTACAAAAATGCTGTGATTAAAGAAAAGTCGACTTCGTTGACTTCGAAAAGACATTCGGGAATCAAAATTCTACTTGATCGTATTCACGAAGAAGGAGAGGAAATGGGTATTAAAATAAACTCAAACAAAACCAAATATTTAGTCTTTAGTCGTAACCCACATCCAGATGCATAGCTTCACTTGAATGGAGTCCAAGTTGAAAAAGTTCACAAAATTACTAATCTGGGAACTGTCATAATGGACCAACTAGATTCAGACATAGAAATAAAACGAATAATAGCAATTACTAAAACTATTTTCAAGAAAATGAAGAGGTTTATTTGCAATAATCATCTCAGTTTAGAACTAAGACAAATAATGGTTAAGTGCTATATTTTGTCTGTATTTTTGTATTGAGTAGTAGTGTGGACACTAAAAGTATCAAGTATCGACAGAATTGAAGTATTGGTAATGTGGATTCATAGACGGATGCAGAAGATACATTGTACAGCAAGAAAGCTAATGGGGAACTACTAAAGAGAGTCAACAGAGATAGAGAATTGCTAAAGACTTATAAACACCGAAAAATGTCTTATCTAGGACATAAAGTGAGGAGAAAACGATATAGAATACTACAACTGATCCGTAAACGCAAAATAGAAGCCCGTAGAGGTGTAGGAAGTAAACAGGTTTTTTGGTTAAAAAACATTCGTGATTGGGCTCACGACATAGCCCGCACGACATTTTTAAAAATGAAGTCATTGAAAGTCATGAAGAAAGATGGCCTACTTTGGACACGTAGTAAGGGGAGACCGATATAATATTCTTCAACTTATTATGATGGGTAAAATCGAAGGAGGCAGAGGAATTGGTAGAAAGCAGGCCTCTTGGTTGAAGAATATCAGGGAGTGGACAGGAATGAGGAAAGCTGAGCAACTCTTTAGAATAGCTCAAGACAGAGACAGTTTCGCCATGTTAATCGCCAACGTCAAGGGGACTTGATAGGGCACGTTAAGAAGAAGATTGGGCTCAAATATCAAATGCAGGACAATAATTTTCATATGGCATAAGATCGAGAAACGTCGAATAACTCTGATGGCTCGTGAGGAAGAAGAATATATTTGGAGACAGGAAAATGTAAAGGTATGGAACAATACCTCTCTTCTCTCTCTCTCTCTCTCTCTCTCTCTCTCTCTCTCTCTCTCTCTCTCTTCAGTAATCCAACTTTGGACATAGGCCTCTCCCAAATCAATCCAGTGTTTTCTATTTTGCTCCACTTGCTTCTAGTTGTCTCCTCTGATCTTCTTAATGTCATCAGTCCATCTCATTTGTGGTCTTCTTCTGCTTCTCTTTACTAACCATGGTCTCCATTGTTGTATTTCGTGGTTCCATCTTTTATTCTTCAGTCGGGCATTGTGTCCTGCGAAGCTCCATTTTTATTTGGCAGCATGTTCTTCTGCGTCTTTTACTTTTATTTTGCTTCTAATCAATTCGTTTGTTTTTTTGTCTATAAGTCTCACCTCGAGCATTGATCCAGAGCGAATCCATCGCTCTTTGTGCCTTTACTATTTTATCCATATTAGACTTGGTGAGTGTCCATATCTGTGAACCATACGTGAGTATAGGGATCGTATACTCTCGTATACACTGATCGTAAATTCTGGTTTTCAAATATTGTTCTATTTTAGTGCTTTTCAAGATCCAACTCAGTTTTCCAAATCCTGCCCACGCTAACCTTATTCTTCTGGTAATTTCGGCAGTTTGATTTTGTTTGTTAATTTTCCTTATCTGTCCCAGATAAGCAAAATTAAGAAACAGATGCTTACTGTTTCTAAATTTATATCGTTCAACCTTATTTTTCTTTTATGTTCGGTGTATTTGTTATTATTTTTGTTTTTTCATCTTAAGATCTACTTTTTCCGAAGCTTGAAATAATTGCGTCATCATGGTCTGTAGTTCTTCGAAATGTCATCAGCGTATCTCAAATGACTCAGTTTTCTTCCATTAACATTTATTTTTTTATCTGCCCAGTTAATGTCTTTGAACACGTCTTCCAGTCCCAGTGTGAATAGCTTTGGTGAGATAACATCTCCCTGGCGAACTCCTCTGTTGATTAGTATAGCTTTGGTTTTCGCATCTATTTGTATTTTCATTGTAGTTTTCTTGTAAATATCCTGCAGTCTATCCTGCAGTTGTTCATAACTCTCTCTATTGCCCAAAGTTCTATGGAGTCGAATGACTTTTCAATCGACGAAGCCAATGTATAAGTTCAAGTGATATTCATTGGGTTTTTCTATTAGCGTTCTGACTGTAAGAAGATGATCCGCTGTACTTTAACCTTTTCGGAATCCTTCCTGCTCTACCGGTTGATAGCTATCGAGCTTCGACATTAACCTGTTAAAAAAACATACAGAAGTTAAAACACTTCACCATTGTATTTAGGTATATAAAAACATATAGTTAAAACTTTTATAAGTGTCGTCAAAATTTATACAGCAGCATAATATTTTCGATATAATCAGATCATCTTCAGTGCCTTATGTACTTGAAGCTAACAATGAATTTGTGGCTATGACATCCATATTATATGGGTTTACATCTTTCCAAAATTAAATTATATGTTGACTCTAGGTCGATGACATTGGATAAAATTTAATACTTGAAGAGCTACATGTCTCCCTGCTCGGTTTTTAACACGTGGTTCTTGTCAGTTGAAACGACACAGACCAACAGCCAGATCTATGAAATCCACTTTGTTTAGATAAAACAGATCTTTGCTCGAGTATCCGAATAAGACGTTGGTTAATTAATTTTTCGAGCACTTTGCTCATTGTACATCCTAACGATACTGAACGGTAGAAGTTTGGGTCTGAACGTGGTTTATCAGGTTTAAGGATAGTGTAAACATTATTTCAAGTATGTGGAAACACTCCTTCAAGCCATATTTTGTTATATATCTTTAGTAAATAGGCAAATCCATTTTTAGGCAAATTTTTTAAGGAAAATAATAAGAATATTATCTGGACCAGGACTAGAGTTTTTAATAGAATTTATAGATTTAGTTAACTCTTCCTCTAGTGTTGGTGCATTTATTGGTAGGTTATCGCTTTTATCATAATTAAATTCTTGTAATTCTTCTTTGGTTTTAAATTGTAAAAACTCTTGAGAAAAATTTTCGTTACTTGAATATGACTCGTAGGATGAAGCTAATTTATTGGCTATTCCAGATCTAGATGTATGAATTTTATTATTATATTCTAAAAATCTTATTGATGAGTTTGTGTGACGTCCCGAAATTTTGTTAATTTGTTTCCACACTATTGCTGCTGGGGTAGAACTGTTTATTGTTGATAAAAAAATTTTCCACGATTCCTTTTTTGCTTCTTTTACCACTTTTCTACTAATAGCCCTTAACTTCTTATATTCTAGAAGGTTTTCTTGTGTTTTTTGTTTTTTGTATTTATTGAATGCTCTGTGAGTCTTCTTTATAGCATCCTGACAGTGATTGTTCCACCATGGTACTCCAATATTATTTTTTCATTGAACATTGGGTAGATGTTGTCTAATAATTTTAGTAACCCCTTAATATCTTTTGTAAAAGTTTGAGCTTTGAGCATGGTACTCCAATATTATTTTTTCATTGAACATTGGGTAGATGTTGTCTAATAATTTTAGTAACCCCTTAATATCTTTTGTAAAAGTTTGAGCAACACTCAATGGGTCGTTAGCTATGCGAGAAGAGAACAATATATCTTTTGAAGAAATAACTGATCCTAGTGATACAAGGTAATCTTCTTATTTTACATTTTCTAATGAACTAAATACAATAGCTTGCTTTCTGGATGGAAAATTAAGAGTACTAGTTACTGATGAGTACGATTTTTTAAGTGTTGGTGGTGAAATACAGCTCATTTCCTGAGCTAATTCGGAATTAATATCATCTATTTAAATAAACTTTGAAACTAGTCATTAGATCTGAATGCGGTCCTGTATCCAAACTATAACAAGGCAGTTAAGCCGGTGCAAAAACAAAAAAGATAAGAAATTCTTGTTTGTATTTGAAATATTCGATGGTTCTTCTTATGTTGTCAAATAGATATTTTTGTTTATTACTAATAATTTATGTAATATAAGCTGACTTACAGAGTCTCTGATGTTACTCCTACTCAGGAACTTCAACAACTCACTCTTGTAATTTTCCAAAGAGTATATTTAACTTAAAATTCACTTCGAGCCGATATTTTCCTATTATACTGGTTAACTTTCAGGTCAGGAAACGTATTCGTTCTTCTTTCGTTTTAATTACTTTTAATTACCAATATAAAGTATTGTATATTGTATTGTATTGTAACAGTAACGGAAATAAGTATTTTTTTAAAATTCTGTAATAGACCTTTTAAGTATTACTCTATAACTTCGTATACTATGTCTTAACATAGCATGGTTTACAAAAAAATAACGAAAAATAAGTTTTTTTTTAAACTTCTGTAATACACTTTTTAGGTATTACTGTAGAACTTCGTATACAAAGTTTTGTTTTGAGCTATTTTTATTAAATTTGCTCTTAAAAGAAAAAGCCCATTTGTATTAAACCAACTTATAATAGAATGAAAAGAAAACTTCGAAATAGGTTTTATAAGTTTCAACTGCAGCTTTACTTTAATAGGAAAAATATCCAGTGTACCGGAAAAACTGCATCACTGTCATAAAGACCTGCAGTCGATATAAGCCAAATTTCTCATGTAGAAAATTACCCGAGATCATCACATTTCTGCTTTGCGCATTTTCACAAAAGTATTCCACACACTGCAAACGTCTACCGTTTAATTTCAAAATTTAATTATGATAATTCTCAGCTCAAAGTTCATGCTCAAGTCGAGTATCTAAGGAAAATTATATTTGAACGAAGACGAGCATTAGAAAGTCAAATTTTCTACTGACAGAATCCTGTTACGTTAAACTGATATGCAAGTGTTAAGGTTACGGATGATCTAATTAAATAAGAAAATAGGGATGCTGATTATAGGAAGAAACAAAAGAAGCTTAAAATAAAACGATAATTTAATAATAGTTTTGTAGATGTTTCGGTTGAAATCTGATTTGTCATTATCGAAGTGTTGAGTTGTCTATTTTTAAAAATTTCCTGAGCGGAGTGTGCAAATCAGTATTGGCTTTCGATTTTTTACCGTGAATACGATGTATCTACTATAAATTTACTATGTTTAAAGGCAAATTAAGTGGTCGCTTTTGAACAAATTTACCACAGTTTAAATGGTTGCGATGTAGTTTTGCTCTACAAAAACATTCTAGTCAAAGGAAGTGATTAATAACCTTAATTAGATATTAATGTATCATTTCATTTTATTAATTATTCCATTAATTTTTGGACAAAAATGTTCCTTTTTTCTCATGAGTTTTTTCCCTTTAGCCAGTGATGTTGGACTCATCTGTGATCTACTTCCTCCTCTTTTTATTGTCATGGTCATTAATAGGTTATCTACTTTTTCGTTTTCTTATTATTTTGTCAAATTATACGACTTTAATTTATTTCAAATTTACTTCACTCAACAGAAGAAAGGTGTTATGTATTAAAGAAAAACAGGGACCGAGTGTGAATACTTTATTGAAACACATTAGCTTTATATCTATACAAAATACAAGATGGACTATATAAACATGACATCCTTGCTGACATCACAGTATTCTACTACTGTACAACTTAAATAACTAAATATTAACATTTCTCCCCTTCTTTTTAAAGGTTCAATCTGGTAGGTGCTTTAATCAATCTACCAGATCTAGTGCGTAGGGGTGATTCAATAGAAGGTGTAGTTGGTTGAAGTTGTAACAGAACTAGCAGTAAGTTGAGTTGTTTCTAAAACTAGTGACTTAATAAAATTATTTGCTGCAACTTCAACTTCCATGAAATTACTCTGGTTTTAATCTCTATCTAAAATTAACGAAGGGCTAACACTTATTTTTGGCTGCACAACTACATCACACACATCCGGTTAAACTCTATATTCTATTGGTAAAGTCTCATAAACAATACTTCTTAAATCATTTGAATGAATGAACAAACTTATTATTGTCCTCTATTCGAACAAGGTATGTACTAAAAGTTAGTTAGGACTTTTTTAAAACATTTTGGTTTATCTTATACAGGGTGGCGCACCGAAAACGAAACAGATGCATTTACTGGCAGATGATTCCTTTTAAAAAAAAAACGCTTGGACCCGTCGATTTTGTTATCGAGGGGAAAACAAAATTGGCATAAAATCACATTAACATTTGCAGTCCCCTAAGCGGGGGTGGCACCATCCCTAAAATCTTAAATGGAAAGGGGGGTCAAATGATCCATCATTTAAAAGGTCTTTCAACTCCCTTTACAATGATGTAAAATTCATGTACTTCAATTCAGTAGTTTTGGAGATTTATTGATTTAAAGTTTAAATACATCATCGTAAGAGGAGATCAATACATAGCAGCAAAGTTGTTAAAAAATAAAGAATGAACTGACCTGTCAGCCGAGTAAATGTTGAAAATGACCACCATTACTTTCCATGCAATAATAAAGATTTTGCTGAAAACGTTGCCAGACATTTTTCAATATTTGAGGAGTAATTTGATGGCACTCATTCACAATTCTTTGTCGTAAATCTTCTAAGGATGTTGGCTGAGTAGCATAGATTTTGCTTTTTAAGTAACCCCACAAAAAGAAATCCAAAGGTGATAAATCTGGCGATCTTGGGGGCCATTCAACGGCACCTCTTCCACCAATCCATTGACGTGGAAAGGTCTGATCTAAATAATGCCGAACTCTTAATGCGTAATGTGGTGGGGCACCATCCTGTTGGAACATCAACATATTCTCAACGTATCGACTATCATTCTGATTTTCAATTATATCTGTTAGCACAGGATCTATGGCATTTTGCAGTAATTCCAAATACATTTCACCAGTCAAATTTTCAGGTAAGAAAAAAGGACCAACCAAATGATCGCCAAAAATGCCAGCCCAAACATTTAATTTTTGTGGCTGCTGTGTGTGTACCTCATGGTAAATTCTGGGATTAGTCCGACCAATATCGACAATTATGACGATTTACTTTGCCATTTAAAAAAAGGAACATTCGTCGGAAAAGCAAATGTTAAATAAAAATTGTTCATCGTTTGTAATTCGTTCACTCATAACTTCACAAAATTCTAATCGCTTATCAAAATCGTCTTCATTAAGTTCTTGTACAAGGTGAATTTTATACGGATGAAAATTATGGGCCTTTAGAATCCGTTGGATAGTACGTCGACTAACACCACACGAAGTTTGCAATTTGCGGGTACTTAATGTAGGATCTACAATAACTTGCCCTAATACCCCCACTTCTGTTGCTTCGTTCCTTATAGGATTTTCAATATTACGTTTTTTATTGGCGACTGATCCAGTTTCCCGAAATTTAGCTACAAGTTCTAGAACATATTTTCGGTGCACATTATTGTTCTCATGTCGCTCATTAAAAATGTGTGCTGTTCTATTAGCGCACTGATTATTTCCGAAAAATATTTCAATAATTTCAACCCTTTCTGCCGTGGAATATACCATGGTTAATTTATGTATAAAGCAATAAATGATATTTTAACAACAAAGATTGGTCAAATCAATCGCAAACTAATGTACTATTTCCTATTTAAAATAAGTACGTGGCATTCTCTACTTATCTTTCTTCAAGAAACAACTTTTTTTGTCACAAAGGACACTTCAATTGCTATTTTTATTATTAATAAACCATGGGCGTAGTAAACAAAAGCATTTACTTATCAAGAAAATGCTTTTACTCAAATTTCTTCTGAAAGAAGTACAAATTAATTTGATGTACCTATTAAAGTCTACTTTAAACTTTAAATCAATAAATCTCCAAAACTACTGAATTGAATACATGAATTTTACATCATTATAAAGGGAGTTGAAAGACCTTTCAAATAATGGATCATTCGACCCCCCTTTTCATTTAAGATTTTAGGGATGATGCCACCCCCGCTTAAGGGGCTGCAAATGTTAAAGTGATTTTATGCCAATTTTGTGTCCCCCTCGAAAACAAAATCGACGGGTCCGAGCGTTTTTTCAAAAAAGGAATCATCTGGCAGTAAATGCCTCTGTTTCGTTTTCGGTGCGCCACACTGTATAAACATCGACTAGTTATTTAGTTGTTATATTATTGGATTTAACTTGACGGTTTTAACAAATCAAATAGTGTTCTAGACCTATTTTTAAAACAGCTTCAGCAGGTAAGAATCCTGTTATAGTCGAAGTGATATTTCTGTAACTAAAAAGATATTGTAACATTTTTTTCTCTCTTTATGAAAATAAGACTTTTCTAAAGCTTTTTAATTGTTTGAATACCCCTTTCTGCCAAACCATTACTTTGCGGGTAATATTCTGTTGACTTAACAAGTTTAATCCCATTTGCCTGCAAAAACAACACAAACTCTTTGGAATTATATGGAGAACTGCTATCAGAAACTAGTTCTGTTGGAAGACCAAAATTAACAAAAATAGTTTTTAACTCATAAATTGTTTCTGACACATCTATGCCATTGTTCATTATTTTGATTTCTAGCCATTTAGACTTTAGATCTAAAAACAACAAAAAATCAAATTTTTTAAAGAAATCAATATGGGCCCTAAAAAATTATGTAGTGCTGATCGCCATGATGACAACATGCTATTATTATTAGTAAACATTATTATTAGTTGACATTATTTCGCAAGATGCTACAAATCTTTATATACTTTCATTTATATTAGGCCACCAACAGTAGGATCGCATTAGCATTTTACTACGTACTCTTCCATTATGCTGTTCGTGAAATAACCTTAAAACTTCATTTTGCAAGACTTGGTATAACAGTTTTATTCCCTGGTAAAATGCAGTTGTTCTCCGCAGAAAACTTATTTCTTTTTCTAAAGCTATGGTTTGTTAGAACAGTGAGCGACGTATAACTCACAGTCAGTCGAACGCCGCGCACGTTTGTCAAAATCAAAGAAATGGTTCTCTACGGTTTGTTAGGTTCTGCTGAGCTGCGCGCACTGCAGAGCGATAGCCGCGTACATCGACGGTGTGCACTGGAATCAACTGCGATTTGATTTGGACGCAAACGTTCAGCTGAGCTCACAGCGTACACATCTGTACCGAAATTATAATTGTATTTTTATGTAGTAATTATTATTGTAATAATTAAGTGATGTCTACTAAATTTTCTTCCGAGGAAGATGAAAGACTAGTGGATCTAGTACAAATTGTAAGATAGTTCCAAATATATCCCTGGAAAGTCTAAAATATTCTCGAAGTTTTTCCTCTTTTTGATACAATCTTTCTTTGACTGTTAATTTAAAAGCACCTTCTGTATTCAGACATGAAAAAATTTTATTTACATTTTTATTTGTTTTATCTAGATTTAACGTTATCGACTCTTCTTCTTCCTTCTCTTCTTGGAGTAATAAAATTATTGCGTAAGTAAAATAAGTTTGCGAGAATTCATTTTTTAAACGTACAACCTTTGCGAGAATAAACGTGAAACTAATTTCTAAACTTGTTTTTAGAGCGACAGAATATTTATGCGAATTAATCTAACAAACCGACTCAACCAAAACTGCTGTGAGTCGAGTACAACAGATTCTGCTGTTCTTGTATGCTGTGCGCTGCGCTCTGTTCTAAAA
Organism: Diabrotica undecimpunctata; assembly: GCF_040954645.1. Taxonomy (NCBI): domain Eukaryota; kingdom Metazoa; phylum Arthropoda; class Insecta; order Coleoptera; family Chrysomelidae; genus Diabrotica; species Diabrotica undecimpunctata. The sequence continues at coordinate 46,167,020 of NC_092809.1, forward strand.
AACCGTAGCTTAACATAGGGTTTTAAACTAGAATGTAAGACATAATTAGACCAATAAGAAATAGTAAAACCTTTCGCCTTAAGCAAAATTAAATCTTTATTTGTTTCTTTGGCTATATCTGCTGTGTTAAGAGGTATTTGATTAACCACACTAAACGAATACAAAAAATTATATATATGATTGATTATCATATTGATACCCAGATAATGTAACTGCTCATCGCATAATTCTAGAAGCAGCAAATGTCGGAATACCTTTGTTTTTTCCAAATATGAACTGTAAAGGTTGCATAGGTCGTCGTCGAGATTTCCGTCCTGCATTTTTGACTTTCGATTTCGTAACTATGAGGTTTTACCGGGTTGGGTAGTTAACCCAACGTCAAACCCCCTTTTCGGAGGGCCATTTCACCCGCTCTCGTCAGTTCCCGACCCAACTTTCCACCCGGGTTGGATACCAGATCTCCAGCTGGGTTGCTCGGTTAACAGGGGACACCAGCGTGAAGGTGACAGTCGGATTTGAGTAGAAGAGGCTAGTTGGAGTAAACTGGAATCAACTCCATGTATTCGCATTCTACCTCTTTATTTAATAAAGCAAGAAAAGAATTTAAACCAAGGATCGAACTATGTAAGGATAAGGAGGGGCATATACTCAACACAAAAGAATAAGTATTGAAAAGGTGGGTGGAACACTATAAAGAACTACTTACTACCGAAGTAGAAGATCCAAATTAACCACCCTCAGGAGCAAACAACAATACACCATTGGAGCCTCCATCAATTCAGGAAGTACGGGATGCAATAAAACACCTAAAAAATAATAAATATCCAGGAAGTGATGGTATACCGCGGACTTATTAAATGTGGAGGTGCTACTCTGACTAATCATATGTATAAAATCATACTGAGAGCCTGGAATGAAGAACAAATCCCAGAAGAGTGGTGTATTGGGATCGTTTGCCCGCTACACAAAAAGGGCGATGAATTAGAATGCAGAAACTATAGGGGAATAACCCTCTTTAATAGAGCATACAAAATATTTTCGAGTATTTTATATGGTCGCCTGAGTGCATATTCAGAGGAGCTTCTTGGCGAATATCAAAGTCGTTTTGGGCCTGGTCGATCAACAACATGAATTCAATATCGACACATACCATCTTTTCGTAGACTTCAAATCGGCCTATGATAATGTCCTAAGAAATAAATTGTATGAAGCCATGGATGAATTCCACATCCTTGATAAACTGATAAGATTGGTTAAGGCTACAATGCGTAAAGTTGTTTGCAAAGTCGAAATACAGGACGAACAATCACAGTCATTTGAAACGCATGTTGTGCTGCGACAGGGAGATGCACTGGCGTGTCTCCTTTTCAACATAGCTCTGGAAAAGGCGGTCAGGGATGCCCAAATAGACAACAGAGGAAACATTTTTAATAAATCATCCCAAATTTTGGCATATGCAGATGATGTCGACCTAGTTGCCCGCACAACACGCCAGCTAGAAAAAATGTATACCACCTTGTCAAACGCCTCAAAAAATATGGGCCTGCAAGTAAATGAAGATAAAACTAAAATAATGGCATCAACACCCAACAATAGAGCCAGAAACAGCGGCCACCAATTCACGGTTGATAATTCTACCTTTGAAGTGGTGGACAAATTCACATACTTAGGCTCCCTGATCACCAAGGAGAACATCATGACGGAAGAAATCAAACGAAGAATAATCCTAGCAAACAAATGCTATTTTGGACTGAGTAGACATATGAGAAGCAGAAACTTAAGCCAAAAAACAAAAATTACCATATACAAAACCCTTATACAACCAGTGTTGACATATGGGTTGGAGACATGGACCATTTCCAAGGCAGATAAAAATCTCCTGCTTATACCTATTTGAACGAAGGATCCTGAGAAGAATATTCGGTGGCATCTGTGAAAATGGTGTTTGGCGAAGGAGGTACAACTACGAGATATATCACAGATGTAAACATATATTTGGTGATAAAGACGTAGTATCCTTTATAAAAATAGGAAGACTAAGATGGGCAAGACATCTGGCAAGATTACAGCAGAACAACCCTCCTAGAAGAATCCTTATGTCGCAACCTGTGGGAAGTAGAAGTAGGGGTAGGCCAAAACTCAGATGGAGGGATGGTGTAGATGTGGATGGTAGACAAATAGGCGCAGCAAACTGGCAACAGTTGGCAATGGATAGAACTGACTGGCGTAATAGACAGCTCAACGTAAGCAGTTATCCTGAATTATCGGTTCAAATTCAACCAGGATAACGCACATTCTACTTCGCCAGAATCTGCACCTCTTTTACGCTGATCTCTAACTAACTCACATCACAATATTCTCAACCTCTTTGTTAACTCTGATTTTGAATTTTAATTGCTTTAACAAACCCTGGATCTCCGAAGCAGTTGAAAAGATAGGTCCCAAGACAGATCTGCACTCAAATTGGGCTCTATTTTTCATTCTAATTGATTCTACTATCGTTTTGATACCCCTCTATTATTCGCCAATGTATATATATGCTGATTAAATATTCTCGAATATGACTGATTAAATATTCTTAAATATGTACTTGTTAAATGTTTTCCTTTTAAGACATTGCAGATATCTTCATATTTATCCTAAGTTTTATTTTTATAATATTTATCCTAAGTTTGCGAAGCTATTTGATTTTCTTGTATGCTTTATAAATTGTTCAAATCCCCGTTATTTCAGTTGACTTGAAAATTGATAATTGCAGTGGGTCATCGTTTGTTATTTCATCTGTCTCGATATACGAAATATGTATTTCATATTTACTTTTGAATAAGGGAATACTGAGATGGGTAATAATAGGGTAACATGCGCTAAAACTTTATATAGAGAAGGTGAAGGCGAATTTTTTTTATATTAGACTAAAGTCAGTTATTTTCAACTCAAGAATTTGTTAATTGTTCAAGTTGTTTGTTTTATCAATTAATGTATTTGTTTTTATGTGTAAAAAAGAAGACACATGGTCTACCTGATAATATTTTTGGAAAATCTTCATATATTTTTGTTTGGTAACAACACTCACTTGCAGTCGTTTTTAGTATAAACAAATAATAAAACGAACATTAGAAATCCGAAGATTTCCTTCTTGGCGAAACTAAATTCAAATTGAAGAGCCTCTGCATATGACGCTCTGATGATACCTAATGAGGTTGAAATACGTTTAAGCGGATGGCAGATGCCCTGCATTGAAATTAAATCTAAACCCAACTTTCTGAAATCATATTACAGTTTTAGACATTATCGACTTTGATTAGTGAGTAATTTGTCGCTAAACTAAATGACTTATAAGAAAGGTCGTACACACCAAAATATAAAAATGAAGAGAGAAATCCTTTAGGTAAAAACTTTCGTTTTGAAAAACAACCAGGACGGTGTCATTGCATTGAAGTTTTTAAAAGAAGGTGGCTGGATGCTGGAAAGCGGCAACACTGAGTTAATACATGAAATAGGTATCAAAAAACAAATACCCAAGTAGTGGCAAGAATCTATTATGTGCTTTATGTACAAAAAATGCAGACATTACAGTATGTTAAAACTACAGGGATTAGGGTTACAAAATGCAATATATAAACTTTTGACCATATCGATAAGAAACAAAAGTAAAACCAAAGTTGAAAATAATTTGAGTGAATATCAAGCTGGCTTTTACAATGAAATCTTATCTAGCTCAGACGAATTCAATTTAGCATCAAACACATGTTTATCGATTTTTGACCAGCACATAATACAATAAACAGAAATAAACTTATTGAAGGACTATAATGTTTTAAATTTCCGCAAAAAATAATAGATTAATTAAATGCATACTCAGTGACACTAAAAATAAAGCTATGATAGAAGTCAAACTGCTGCCTATTATCAAGATTTGTGTGAAAGGGATGCTCAACAATGCATCTTCCAGCAGGATGGAGCGCCCTGTCATACGGCCAAGACTTCGATGTAATGGTTGAGAAACCATGACGTTACTATCCCGCCTTTGCCTACAAATGGTTCCGACCTAAATCCAATAGAAAATCTATGGTTACGGCTGAAAATGTTAGTATCACGGCGAAATCCAAGAAAACAAGGAAACCATTTATCAAAAATGGTCTAGAGTTATTACTAGACTTCGGCAAATATGCATATTGCATATTTTGCATATTGTGCATATTTTATGCAAATATTTCATATTTTGGCATATTTGTATAAAAGTTTGCATAAAGTGCATAAAAGTTCAGATTTTTATACTGTATTTGAAAATTTTTAAACATACCAATTTATTTCAATTCTTGTATAAAATTTTGTAGTCATTTTAATCAAGAAATGATCTAAGTACGTAATCTCTACAGGTACAAAACATTTACAATTTCAAAGAAGATCAATTTAAGTAGCCCTCAACATTCTTAGAAAGTCTCGGTCACTGAGGCATTCAGTTATTGGATAATCGCTAAGGGTTCGCTCATTTGCATTTTATGATCTAATCCCCAAATCTATCTACAATTTATTGTATCTTAACAGCAGGTAAACGGCTAATAGTTTTGTTCCTAATTTAGGGATTTTCCAAAATCTCCCAGTTTATTGAATTAGGTACCTAAACATTTCTAATTTGATGCTCAGATTTGTAAATCATTTTTGTTTTGATATTCAAAGCGTAAACACTCGTTGTGCGTAACAAACAGGGAGATTGTGATTTTATAATGCCTAAACCAACCAGTGCTTCAACTTGGATTAAACCTTATAAAGAGCTGTCTATGGATATGGGAAAAATCTACTGTTCAGTCTGTGGCAAAATTGTAAGTATCTAATATTTTCTATTAAATATCTAATATTTCATACATACAGGGTGTTTCCAAATGACACTTACAACGTTTGACTGTAGATACTTCTCGAAAAATTGAACAAAACGATATAGTTAATGAAGGGTCAAACTTATTTACTTTTCGAGATACAGGGTGTTAAAATTAAAAAAAATTAAATTCTTTTAGTTAATAACAACAATAACTTTAAAACCAATAAACGTATTTACTTGAAATTTAGTACTCGTAGGTTGTTTTTAAATGAAAAATAGCTTCCTTTAGTGAGAAAAAATTGTCCATGGTACAATACAATGGTGTGAATTTAGAAAAATTTTTCACCTTTACTTTTTTTTATGAAGTCAGCTATTCTAAAACACAATTATTTTTATTGTAATTGAATTAACAAAAAAAAAACTTTTGAATTTTAAAATAAGTTATATGATGTACTAATGGTTAGTAACAAAAACTAATTTGTGGATTAATACTGCATTTAAAACACTTAGCGAGTGTTTTTTTTTCCAAACCAGTTATTTGATTAACCAAAAACACCTTGTATATTTTTATATTTTAAAGGTTGGGTTAAAATAAAGGTTTTTATTTTTATTTATAGATAGCATGTGAGAAGAAATTTCAGATAGACCAACATGGGAGAGCTGCTTCACACATTGCAAAAAAAGGAAAAATAGGAGGAAAACATCAAACTTCAATGGCTAAATGTTTCCAATCTACTTCAAAAAAATTAGATGAGCAAGAAACTTTTAATGAAGACTTGTGTCGCGCATTAGGGTCTGCAAACATACCGCTTTCAAAATTAGCAAATGTAAATTTTAGTTCGTTTCTAAAAAAATATTGCAAACTTAATGTTCCAAGTGATTGGTCTCTAAGAAGAAATAATGTGAACGGGCTATACTCGTCGGTGTTAATTAATATTAAGGAAGAAATTGCAGATAATTATTTTTACATATCTGTAGACGAAACCACTGATTCCTCAGGAAAGTATATTGCTCATTTATTGATTGGTGTTCTTAAAGAAGATACCTTACCAAAATCTCATCTTATTTGATGCCAGCAACTTGAGAAAACAAATGCTTTAACAATTTAGCGTTTTATACAAGAGACATTAGCAACTTTTTTTCTTCCTACAACTATTCCTTCTAATAAATTACTGCTTATTTTATCGGATGCTGCTCCTTATATGGTGAAAGCAGGACAAAATTTAAAAATATTTTTCCCAGATTTAATACATGTTACTTGTGTAGCGCATGGATTAACAGAGTTGCAGAGGAATTACGAAAAAAGTTTCCTCTTGTAAATACCATGATATCCAGTGTCAAAAAAGTATTTCTTAAATCTCCTATAAGAATTCAACTTTATAAAGAAATGCTACCTAACATTCCTCTTCCACCACAACCTATTTTAACGCGATGGGAACATGGTTAGAAGCAGCTAATTTTTATGCAGATCATTTTGTTAAAATAAAGAACATAATTGATACGTTAACAGATGAAAGTTCCCAATCTCTTTTGGATTCTAAACAAACTTTTCAGAGTAACTTGCTTCAACAAGAACTTTCATTTATAAATCAAATTTTAGTTTTGTTCAAAAAACAATTACTCAGTTAGAATCACCAAAACTGTCATTGTTCGAAAGTACAGCATTAATAAAAGAATTTGCGTCATGTTGTCGGAACGTTAGAGGTAATATTGGAAAAGATATTTAAAAAAATTGAAGCTACTATGGAAAAAAATAAAGGTTACCATATTCTTTCTGAAGTAGTCAGTGTTCTAGCTGGAAATATTCGGAAACAATTAATTTAGAACCAAATGTTTTGGTTAGTTTGAAAAATGCTCCCGTTACATCAGTTGATGTTGAACGAAGTTTTTCCATATATAAATATATGTACTCAGACAGAAGCCACAAGTTTTTGTTAGAAAATTTTGAACACCACTTGGTCATTTATTGTTACCATAATTCTAAATAAGTTTATTCATACTTAAAAATGATGTAGTTACTTAAAATAAATGTAAATCTTAATGAATAGTAGGAAATATTTAGTTATGTACACTTTTTTTTTAAATAAAATTGTTACTATTTTACGATTTTTTTATTTATTTGTATGCATATTTTGTAAAATATTTGCATATTTTCGGGTAAACACGTGCATATTTATGCGCATATTTTCTACATTTTTATTTGCATATTTGCCGAAGTCTAGTTATTACACTAGAAGATTTGCTTGTCTCATGAACTCCATGCCTGGTAGAATCAAGTCCTTGCTAAAAACGAAGGTTATACCACTAATTTCTTCAGAATAATCATTATGTATTTTTTTTTAATATATCTACTTACTAATAGCTAACGGCTGTTGTTTGAAATATTTTTAAATTTGTAGAGTGCTTTTCCTCTTAAAATGGAATTTAAATATTAAGTAGAAGCACAAAAAGATACGTTAAAATTATAGATAATCTTGTAAATAACATGTCGTGTGAAAACCAGAAAATTTTGGCTACTAGCGTGTATCTTTAGTTAATCCATAACATGGACCGATCTTTATGTTGCCATAATTGCATTATATTTATTCGAGAAATAAGGAAACTTATCACAAAATATTATGGGGTCCTTTTCATTGCACGCAGTCCTTTTGAGGACATCAAAAGAAAAGTGAGGGCGGGAAAATTGGCAGACCGAAGTTCTTCACAAACTCAAAAAAGAATATTAATTGAATTTCCCGAATTCCTGTTTTTTATTTGAACGAGCCGCACAGTATAAATCAAAGGAAAACCATTTTATTTCATTCAACGTTTCTCTCCAGTTCTCCCCGGAACAACAGCCTGTCGAGTTCGTCGACAGCGAAAAGCTAATAATTAACCCAACAGGAGGACGGCGATGAGAAGAAGAAGGATCTCCAAGGAACTTTTCAGATTTATCGCAACTTCAATTGTATTTATCTGAACAACAACTTTATTAAGCAGGACTGTATTAGAATTTTGGGACTGTTAGATTTTTAATTATTGTCTTTATTTTTATCTTGTTGGACACTAGGTCTTCTTCCAGGTTTATACACGGATTCCAAAGTTTTTCTAATAATTCGAAATGGAGGGTTTATTTTTACGATGGACTTGTGACACGATGTATAGCTTTGGTAAAGTAATATTGTTGTTGTTCTTTATTTGTGTCGTTTTTTGTTGCAATTACTTACTTTCAAACTTGGTTACAATGTTGTGTTATATTGGCTATTGATGGTTTTTTATTTATTAAGGTAAAGGACGAACGAAGTACATTGGGCATTCCTAAATAAGGAAGACAAAACTTTCCCTGATGTTTTGTGTCACCTTAGTAGCTTTGGACGGATTTGAGATACTGCTGTCTGCTCAGCTGATTTGATTTAACTTAATAATGAGCTACTGTCTCCATATTTTATCTTTTGTCACTAATAAATGCAAAAATCCTGTTTATTGGTGCAAACAAGAATGCTCGGCAACTGCAATCAGCCATAGTTTAAAACGAGATTTTTAATGTTTCCAATGCTGAACGCATCTATAGGGTTACGTTTAGTGTGAGAAACAATAATGCCTCTCTTAATAGCTATTTCTAATCGAGCAGAAAGGTGCTTATCAGGTCCATTGCTTTGTTTAAATAGTATTTTTTTCATCAGAGAGTCATGCTTATTTACTGAAATTTGGGTTTTTGTATTGTTTTTTATCGCTAATGAAGCCACTTGCTTAGATTTTAAACCAAGAAATTATTCTACAGAGGATGAAACTTGTAATATGGTAAGTGATATGGAGACGGTTCTGGAACTTCGAAGAAATACTGCACATAATCTTATAAAGGAAAACGTCCAACATTAATCATATCATAGCACTAGAAAACACCTAGCAGAGGTAGAACCAGATATCCTAAGATGAAGCCATACAACACCGTAAAAGAAATAAATCACCTAGTTGTTATGATATCACAGACTAGCTTTTACAGAGCACGGTGAGCCTGGTCCCCAATTAATTTGGAAACTATACAATCAGATATGTAAAATCGGCAAATGGCCCAGTGATTGGTATACTTCGATATTTACTTCAATTCATAAGAAAGGTGCAACTACAAAATGTAGTAGTGACTATCGAATTATCTCACTGATTTCACATTCAACTAAAATTCTATTTGCAAATGCGATAGTTCTTAAAAGGGCTCGAGAATTCAAAGATCTACTTTATGTATTACCAGAAGGCATTTGATAGTGCAAACTGTACAGATTTGTGAAAAATTCTATACGAGATGCGAGTTCTTGATCATCTGTCAACTCTGACGAAGAGCCTATACGTGAATAATAAAATCAGAATAACAATTCAAAACCGTACTTCCAAACCTTTAAAAGTTGGTAGGGGGGTCCGATAATGATGTATTCTATCTCCAAGTCTCTTTAACTGCTATGGGGAATATATAATAAGAAAAGCACTTGACAAATGGAATGCCGGTATCTCTGTCGCAGGCAAAAAGATCCCAAACCTTAGATATGCAGATGATACAACTCTAATAACTGTATTTGAAGAAGAAATGACAAACCTGCTACAGCTAGTGGAAACCGAAAGCAATAGGTGTGGACTAAAAATAAATAAACGAAAACCAAAATTATGATAGACAGTTACTATAATTCACTACAAACACCGAGAACCTTGGCTCTATTTGAAACGGTTCACAAGTTCAATCATATAGGCTTCTACATTTTGAAATACACATACTCCAGTCGTCAGAGACAGAAATGCCACTGACCCTCCAAAAATCATACCAATAAGCTGAATTTTGCCAAGAATATTAATTTTGGATGTCAAAAAAGTTGCAAAAAAGTTTACCACTTTTAACCCCTGGGCTTTCACCTAAAATCCCCCCTCAAAGGGGGGTAAAAGGCAAAAAAATCAATTTACCAAAAATCTGTACGCCGTAGAAAAAAATGTTTCAGATAAAAAATGTAGCTGAGATACTTTTTAAACAAAAATGTTAATTAGCACTTTTTGTGTAGAATAAACCGTTCTCTTAGAAACAGCGCTTGAAGCGACCGTCGATTTTTAATGTCAGTTACGCGCGCGAAATTAATTTTCAATTAAATTTGTGTCAGCTCGACGGTAAAAATTCGATATCTTTTGATTCAAGTGTCCTATCGACAAAAATCAAGCTGCGTTTTAAGCTCAGAATTTATAAAGGTGTTAAATAAATTACCGTGGCGCAATTTTTGCCATGTTTTATTATTCTCATGAGATCAATAAAATTTATGCTTATCATTGACGCCACTAAAAACTTTCTTTTACTAAAGCCTAACCTTTCAAACCTGTACCATGAAATTTTAGTTTTAAGTTTTGATAAGACAAATGTGAGGCATTTGAAATACGTTTAAAAACGCTGGATATAAACTTTTACATAACAAATGATCTAAAACATTTAAAACACTTTTTTCGTTTTTAATTACATTAGTACGTTTTTCAAAAGAACCAAACTTCTGCTATAGACTACACCCAAAACCAATTTCCTGGATGCATTTTCCTTGACGTGTGATCGTTTGTAATGAAAAAAAATTAAATTCTGCTTTTTTATTCATATTTCAAATGCCTCATATTTGTTAATACAACTCAAAATGAAAATGTCATAGGTTTTAAAGATTGATCTCTAAAAATGGAAATTTGGCTACGACTAGTCAATAAAGTGATAAATGTTATTGATCTCGCGAGATGATCTCGCGAGAGTCGTACAAAATGGCACAAATCACGTCACATTTATTTATTTAACACCTTTATAAAAACTGCATATTGCAACCGCATACGAAAGCTGAACTCTTTAACTTTAAAACGCATCTTGAGTTTGGTCGATAGGACACTTTTATCAAAAGATATCGAATTTTTACCGGCGAGCTGATACAAATTGTATTAAACATTGATTTCGCGTGCGTAAGTGACGTTCAATATCGACGGTCGCTTCAAGCGCGTTTCTAAGAGAACGGTTCATTCTTCACAAAAAGTCATTATAAACATTATCTCAGCTACATTTTTTATTTAAAATATTATGTTCTGTGGCGTACAGATTCTTGGGAAATCGATTGCGTTTCTACCCATCTACGAGTGGGGTTTTAGGGGGAAGCCCGGGGGTAAATGTGGTAAATTTTTTGCATCTTTTTTGGGGTCCCAAAATTAATATTCTCGACAAAATTCAGCTTGTTAGTATGATTTTAAGGGGTCAGCTCTCTGACGACTGGACTAATAGAGAATAGGAATGGCCAAAAATGTTATGTTGAATTGTATAATTGGTCAAAACAGAAAAATAAGATTGTCACATGCTTTAATTTTTCCTATATTCAGTTGCCTGTTCAAAATTTTGACAATGGACGATAGGCTCCTTCCAGAAATGGAGCTGGAAAATAATGTTTCGTATCTAATGGACAGATATAACGACATGGCGATCCTGCCAATATATAGTGTGGATTCGATTGGAAAACTGGGATCATTAACTAATTAGATCTGGGGAAATTTGAGAAGTTTCAGATATATTATGCGAGTTACTTTGCTCCAAAATGGACTAATAAAAACAGTTAGAATCAAATTTTAAATGGAAAAATGTGTGAAAAACGTAAGAAGTTTTATTAATATTGTCATAAATATCAAATAAACAAATATTAATAAGAATGATCAAAGTAATAGTAGAAATAACCTTAGTAAACTGTAAATTGTAAATGTCAATTGAGATCTTTGAAGTAAATAATTAGTCCAAGTAACATATAATTTTGAATATAAATTGTAAGTTTAGGTCAGATTTTCGCAGAAAACAAAAGAACTGCAAAGAATAGACCGTATGTTGATGATTGTATAGATATATTGTATTCATTGAGTTTAGTTATGACTCTTACCGTTCATAAATATAAACCAAGACATTATATTAAGTATATCTTCTTTTTTGAGTACCATGCAAATTAGGCGTGGGTAGCTTCCATGATTATTTGCCAATATAAGTTATTGATCTTGCGCGGCATGTAACAATTCATCTGCTGATAAGCCAGTCCATTGACAAATGTTTCGAAGTTATGAATATTTCTTACTTACCAATTCCCCTTTTTCCGCCGATCTTTCCGTTGAGTATTAACTGCAGTATCTAGTATCTGCTACCTCTCATTATATGCCCCAGGTATTCAAGTTTTCTTTTATCATATTGTAGCGTTTTATATTTAATATCTATATAATAGTATAAATTCTGTTTTAAGTTTTGTATTCATTTGTTGCAAAATATAGATGTGTTTGTCTCTGTTACATTGTCAGGCAGAAAATTATTCCGGTTAAAACTAGGAATCGAGGACGTTTAAAATAATCAATAAAATGCGTGTTGTTTATCTCGTAGTAAAGACGTATTAACGCTGAGAATATTTTTTTGTCTTTATTTACATTAAAATCCCCCTATTCTCTGTATGTATTGTGAGGTAAAAAATTTCCAGTTACCCAATTTAAAAGATGTTTTTTTTGTCGGTTCGTTGCTAAGAACGAGGTCAGGAGGGGTATTTTGTTTGTTTAGGTTCGTAGACCACAAACTGGCTGGAGACGTGAAGGGAAATTATTTGGCGTTGAATTTTGTAAAATGTAACGCAGATAGGAGTCAAGTAAGAGATTTCAGACTAGAAAGATGTTTGGGCGATTTTGAATCAGGAGTCGATTCATTTTTTTTGTGTTATGTCTTAAGACCGGTGAAAGGTTGGATAATACTCTTTTGCAATAATGCAGTTTAGAACAGAGTATCAACCATAGGATTTGTACAGTACACCGGAACTGATGAAATTTTGAAAATGATTATATAGGATGTCCCACCAGCTTTGTTGTCGTTTGCCTGCTTGATCCAACCCCATCTACGTCAGATCTTCGTTCCTGAGTATGGAAATTGTTTCCTTTTTGTTCCAGTTGAGAGTTTTGTCATTGCAGCTCCAATCCAGAGATAGTAGCAAGTTTTTTTTAAAGTTAAGTGGCAAAGTTTGTGAATCAAGGTAACAATTAACATATTAATTTTTCCAAATTAAATAGACATTATTTTTGATAATTGATAATTGCTTTCATTAAAATAAAAGAATTTGTAATATTTAAAGTTTTATATTGTGATAGAGGCATGGCCAACAAAATGTCATAATTTATTCTGTCTTACAATGTTATGTTGACATGTGCCATTTTGGCTTAAATCTGCTGTTGTTGTAAAACAATTTTAATTTGATTATTATATAGAAAAGATATTCCATATATAAGGTTAAATTTTAAGATATTTTCATAAACAAGGATATCTTTAATTTTTAACAATCTAATTTGGCCATATTAATAAATAACCTAGGAACCATTTCAAAAATGTTTGTACCAATCTCCTTTGTAAACAGATAAGCACGTAAGTTTCTGTTAATTTTGTTATTATGTTATTTAATATGCTTCTTGTGCAATCTGTATTTTTGATAACTGTTTGTTTGAGACAAAAATAAACGTTTGATTTGTTTCTCTGATCCATTTTTTTGTATGTATTATAGAAAATCTCCTAACCCCTTATGTATTTTTTATTTTAGGATATTTTTTTAGGATTATTATTATTAGGAGAATTCTATATTATGACCACATCTCAAAGGTTTATAGTTTGTTCGTCCTATTAACCTTCACGATCGAGGTTTCACATCCATATACAGGATACACATAACATTTTAGGAACTTGTTTTTTATTTGTATATATGTATAGTGAATTAAGAATGTATTTCAATATAACGTGAGTTGCAAAGTATATCCAAGAGGCACATCACGCATCACCAACACAATTATTACGTCAGGGCATCGAACAAATCACTAAATACTCCAAGAGCCTAACATTCAGACTCGACTGTCCTCTATTTGTCTCGTAAGCGTCTTTTTTAAGTTTTTCGGACGTTTTGGACATTTTGCAAGAAGAAATAATGATAGTCTTGAGAGACTTATGATTTCGGTCTTGAGAGACTCTATGGAAAGATCAAGTGAAGAAAGAGAGCGGCAAGACATTCTCTGAGTCCATGAGAGCAGCGTGGGATAGAAGCCGATGCAAAGTGATAGATGCTCGTATGGTAGGAAATCACCACATTCATTAATGATGAAACTACTAGAAGGAGAAGTCACTGGTAATTATCGGTAGGCTTGTGCACTCCTGTGAAATCCTATAGGAAATTACGAACTATTTCTAGTAAACATTCTTTAATCCAATCTATGACAATTCAAAGATAAATACAGAAGGATTTCCGGAGTGATTTTGTATCACTAAGAACAAAACTGATCGTTAAAACACGGACAAAATAATATTACCTCTACCGGGGCGAGCATGAGTTAGCTAGCGTCCTTGAAAACGATGCATGAGCGAATTGCACCGCTTTCCCTCCCGCGTTCATCGTGCAATATCTAGCAACACAACCCTCCTTCTTCTTTAGGTGCCGTCTTCTTAGCGAAGGTTGGCGATGACCTCTGCAAAGTCTTCCCTATTTTGGGCTTTCCTTATTAAACTTTGAAAGTCTAATCCTGTCCAATCTTTGATGTTGCGCAGCCAGGTCATTTGTCGTCTACCCGGCCGCGTCTGCCTTCTATTTTCCCTTCTATAATAAGCTGAAGGAAGTTATACCTGTCGTGTCTAAATAGGTGTCCAAGATAAGACGTTTTACGCTTCTTGACAATTTCTGTGAGTTCACGTTCTCTATTCATACGCCTTAAAGCTTCTTCATTTCTAACGCGGTCGATACATGGAATTTTTAGCATACGACGAAATACCCACATCTCAAAGCTCTCTAAACATGGTAACGAGCTGACTGTTAACGTCCAAGCTTCCACGCCGTGTAATAGTACACTATATACAACACAACCCAGTGTATAATAAAGGACGCAACCGGCTGGGCATAAGTCAGTATGCTAGTTGACCTCGAAACGAATGAATACCGGTTTTTTTTATGCGTTCAGTCATTGTGTTTCTAGTGAAATGGTAGGGAACGTTCGCGTTCAGTTTACATTATAAAAACTTGTGTTTTTATTAAAACAGTTTTATCATCTGGATCGCAATTATAACACTAGATTATGCTAAACTAGCATTTTCCTGGATGGCTAGTCAGACGTGGAAACTAGGCGTGGCCTTAAAGGTCGCCAGACATTACTCCTATAGAGTTCTCAATCTGGAAAATGCTTAAGAACAGAGTATTTGCGCGAAGATCGAAAATGTCGAAGATCTCGTATTGGATAACAACCCAGTTATATATTATTAGTGAATATCTCGCGATGCTTGCTGGCATTATTAATTCGATCAAAAAACGTTATTTGAAGTGTATTGAGATAAATGGTGAATATTTTGAACACTTATTGAAATACCACCCCTGTATACAAAATAATTTTCAAATGCTCGTATTTAAAAATTTAAATAGAAAGGCATAATTCACTTTACAGTGAATCCTCAATGACATATCTCCTTTTGCATGAATTTATTAATTTTTTTTATATTCCTACATATTTCTAAAACCGTCTCTGCGGCACAAACCTTGGGAGAATATGTTCAAAGCTTGAAAAATACTTACGAAACAAAATTCAAGTAAAAAGTTGTTTTAAGGGAATTTTGTTATGAATGCGAAATACGGGTGCTGGTATTTACTAGAAATGGCTTGGTTCTTGCCTGGATGGCTTGCAATTGAGGCTCGACAGTTCCAAAGATTGTTTAAAAGTTGTTGGGGAAGTTGTGTAATGGGTAAGGGAATTGAATGCATAAACGTGAAAAATAGTGGCGGTAGGCAAATGCGGAGATTTGAAAGTGAGTCAGTATTTCAGTTGTGTTCTTTTCATTCAAAAAGTTTTAATAACGGCTTTACATATTTTATGTTTATTATCAATTTTTTAATATTCTAAATTTAAATTTACTACTGTTTATTTGGATTTATATGAATTTTACTAGTTTTAAACTATACTACATAAGTCCGTGTAGTAGGTAACAGAACAATAACAGAACACAATCAATAATATGTAGATTATACTCCAAAATATTACGAAATCTAGTAGTAGACATAAAGAGAAACACTCTGAAGAACAAGTAAGGTTTAGAGCTGGATAATCCACGATAATTGATTTACATTGAAAATATATGTAGAAAAAAGAGTTCAGAAAAAAAGAGAAATAATATATATATATATATATATATATATATATATATATATATATATATATATATATATATATATATATATATATATATATAGTCTAATAAGAAAAACTAGTGAGAGGGATATTTTCGGTCAAAAAATAAAACGAACAGACTTACTTAGTTGTTGAAGAACAACAACTTCGTTATCCAATGTAGTTTTTGGTTTAAACCTTAAAGAGTTTTACTTAAGGCCAGTATTTGACTACAAAACCCAAAATATCCATATATATTAATACTCACTAGTCACTAAAGCCCTTTCTAAGGTTGTTACTTGTCTAAAGACCCCTTGTTACTTCGTATAGATGTCGCTGCTAGCGTACCTCGCTGTTATTTTGGTTATAATAACCAAATACTAGACTGCATTTTATTTCAGTTGAATTTCCACAAGTGCTCCTGATGATGAGTTGAATAACTCGAAACACGTGTAGAGCAATGGTGGAGTTCCGATTGAAATGAAATGCAATCTTTTAATATATATATATATATATATATATATATATATATATATATATATATATATATATATATATATATATATATATAATTTAATAATAAATTAATATAATTAATTAATATTAATATTAATAATAAAATAATTAATAAATTTAATTATACAAAGTGAGTTAGATAAAAATCTCACTGCATTTGATATGAATGATCGTTTGTAATGATATCAAGAAATTGACAAATTAAAACGTTGAAAGTAGATCAATTCCAAGAACCTAGAGATATGTATGGATTAATTAATATATTAATATCAAAAAACAACTTTTACTTGCCAAATGGTTATTCGGCGAGATGGCAGGAAATCCAGTTAGGACATCGGGGATCAGAAGGCTTCATTGAAATAAAATATGAGAAAATTAACGATATGTAGACTCTGAGTGTGCGAAAGATGGTGATTATTTTTTACGGACAAAGGCCATTGAGACTTGAGATTTATTTAGTGAACATAAACTTGATTACAAATTAAATGGAATAATCTAATTATATCTAAATGTAAGGAGTGATATATGATACTGAGCTTGTCAATATCTGTGCTTGTGTTCATGGAGTTTTGATCTCTTAGGGAAAGATCTCTTATAGAAATTATTTTCTTCGACTAAGAGAAATAGAATGCGTACTAAGGGCGCCAAAGTTCTTATTGCCTCTAATATCACTTCGTTGGGATGTAGTACGCCCTTTTAGGGTACTTTTTGTTTTACCAATATACTTCAAGTGGCAGCCTTTACATGAAATATTATATCCCACATTCTATTTCTCTATATAATACTTATTTTAGTGAATATCGGTTTAAACAATTTAGTAAGTTTTAATTGCGGGAAATAAGGTAAGGAACAGTATCTATTAGGGGTCTTAGATGTAGATACTTCCCCAAGTTGGACGTTTATGACTTGTATGGATCTATGAAACTTTCCCAAATTGGTATAAGTTTGGTCAAGTAACGCACGAGAAGTGAAAAATAGATACCAATTAATAAGAGAAGTGGGATACGAATTCTGATTTAAAATGGTCTTTAGTAATTGACTGGATTTAGTTCGGTAGAGAGAACCCTTCGCCTTAAGGACTTATAGTGACAACTTATACGTCCATAAAGCTAATCCCTGTACTAGGTTAGGTTTAAATCTTTTAGGATGAAATCTTTATAATAATTGAGGAAGCGATTGCTAACAACGCTCTTTATAAACTATTAGGTTCTTAGGATATTGTCAAAACCTCATACAACTTACATGTCTAGGAAAGTAATGGTGTTATTTACCTCCATTTCACATGTACATTATAAGTGGGGATTGTATTCATTAAAAGCGGAAAGGGTGTTCATGACTTGATCAGTGGGATCAGTACAGTCAGGATCAAGTTGCCTGCAGACCTCTTCAGGAAAATAATGTTGCAAATTAGATTACTAAGTCTGTTTGAAATAAAATCTTCCAAGACAAAACAAACCATTAGGGAAGAAATAGAAGATCCTATTGAGGTGCCAAAAATCTACAGATAAAAACTATCTTTGAAGACAAAATAGTTGGTGTCAAATATCAATTTCACGTCATCATTAGCTGTGTTGAGTCCACTGATAAACATAGGCTTCCCGTAAATATTTCCATTGCAGCCGATCTTGAGCTGATGCGCTTGATGTCGTCTGACCATCTTGTTTGGAGCAAGTTCTCGATTACAATAAGAATCGTGTCTAAGTCTCCATTCTAAAATTTTCTTGGTTCATTTTCCATCTCTGGTAACATGTCCTGTCCAGTTCCATTTTAGCGTTGTAATTCTTTTAATTGCGTCCGTAACACCAGTTTATCTCCTAACTGTTTGATTTAAAACTCTGTCTCTAAAAGATATATTTAACATTGACCTCTCCATTGCTCTCTGTGCCACTTATATTTTATTAATTACTTTTCTGGCAAGAGTCAATGTTTCTGCTCCATACGTTAGAACTGGTATTATATATTGATCAAAGATCTTCCTTCTCAAGAAAATGAGAATATCTGATCTAGAGACTTACCTCAGTTTTCCGTAAGCTGCCCATGTTAGTCACACTCTCCTGTTTAACTCTGTTGTTTGATTGTCTCTTCCTAATTTAATCTCGTGACTCAGATACTTTATAGCTATACACTGGTTAAATTTGCGTTCCATTACTTGTAATGTTTGTTGCCCAGTATAAGATTGGTCATGTGATCATTTTGAAAAAGTTGATTTTAAAACCAACTCGTGTAGAAGACCTCTGAAGGTCTTAAAGAAGTTGGCAGGGATGATCTACCCGGTCTGCAATAGGGACTATGTTGTCTGCAAAGTTTCAGTTGTTCACTAACTCCCCATTTTTGTTGACACTAATATTTCAATTTAACAAGTTCCACAAAAGTTTCCCATCCAAAAACACAAAGGGTTTAGATTTGATTCCTATGATTATATAGGGAACAAAGAACCGCAGGTAAAGGCAAGTTCGTGAAAAGGGATACCAGATCAAAACTTACTATTTGGAACCCCATAGTTAGTTGGAAATTATTGAGAAATTCACTGAATTCAAATGAGTCTGAGATATTAAATTTATTGTTATGATTATATGCTGTTGATAGTAAATTGGACAAAAATTTGGAAATATTGCAATTGGGAGAATTAATTGATAATACTATGGGACACATACATAGTTGCAGTTTATGGATTTTCGGCAAACAGTAACATCTACGAGAGATGCCATTATACTTGAGGGATTTGTGTACAACTGTAATGAGATTAGATCTTTGGCAGTGTGTTTATTAATATTAGAGCTGAAAGTCCTGTTAGGATTTATTGGTAATGGTCGATAAAATTGATCATCATTTAAAAGTAATTTGCTTAATTCCATATACTGCTCTTTATATATAAGTACAGTGGTCAAAAAAAGCAATAATTCAGAGTGATCTTTTCAAAAAGTTTTTGTTTCCTTATAGGCCCGATAAATTTTAGACTGTGACTTTTTGGTGCATTCCTCCTCCTCATTCCTTGGGTCCTTGTCATCGCGTGGGGACCCCCTAGATATTATTAGCTTGCTGCCTTCATTGGCTGCGATCCTGTACCATATGGACAGTTTTATGTAGGGGTCTTCCCACCAGAGTCTTCATTTAGTCTGTCCATCGTGTTCTTTCTTTCTCTTGGTCTTCGGCCTTCTACCTTTCCTTCTAATATTAAGAGTTCCATGGTCCCCGTTCTTCTAGCTTTGTGGCCGAAGTAAATTTTTTAATAGCCTATCTTTTATAGGAAGCTCTTCCAGAATTGACAGGATGGTTCTAAAGCTGCAGATCATTGGGCTGATTCTTTTAAACATTAGTCTTTTAAGTAGTTTATACTATAAGATTTATATTATAAGAAATTGGTCGATAGCTTTTTGGGTGTTCAGCTGGTTTATTTGGTTTTAGTATTGCTATGAATTTTGAATGTTTAAATTCCCGTGGGATTCTGAATGCAATTGAGTATGTATTAGTGGTGGATGCCGCCGAAATCTGGGTCTTTTCCCGGTGAAACGTCTTTAAGGGCGATCTCTATTTCTTCACTTGTCAAAGGGCAAGAATGTTTGGTCTCGATTAATTGCGATTTCAAGGAATTTTATTCGTTGTCGGAAGTGGAAGTTTCGGAATCATCACTAAGATTAATAATTAATGGTTTGACGGTAATTTCCATTATTCTATCAATTTCCCACATTTTTGATTCCTCTTTCTTAACGTGTTCAATTGCCTTTTGCCAATTATGTGCTGTTACATTTTGCACCGCTCCTCAGTGTTTTGAACACCTCAGCATTCATATCTGCATGGTAATCGCCATCCTTTTTTGATTCAAATACCAACAAACCATTATTTGCTACAAATCCATCCTCTGATCCAATATGTAATATAATTAGACGTTTACCTTTACCAGAGGGAGATTTTAACCCAGTTAACAGACCCTCCAAAAAGGCTTGTCTGGGATTTTTAATATTTTCATCCACCCATATTTTGCTGGTAGTTTGACCTGCATTTACCCAGGTTTCGTCTAGATAATAAATCTTCTGCCCTTCCTCTCTGAACTTTTTGATTTCGCGTAGATACCTACGTCTCCAGGAGATTATTTCATCTTTTTCTGTTAAAATGCCATTCTTTTTTTCTGGTTATAAAACTAAAACAAAAAACGTTATGTAATTGATATTGTAATTCATTTGTAACACATTTTTACTTGAAAGTTAATTTCCTTAACCAATTTAGCAAATGTTGCTCGTTTGAAATTTGGCAAATTGTCGTCGTTATTAATTTCAGTCAAAATTTTATTCAGCGTTGGAAGTTCATTTTTGAAAAAAAAAAACACTACACCATGTCTCTTATACTTCTGTTCACTTAACTATCGTCAGCAAATGCGAAATTAAAAATAGTTCCATTCATTTTAATATTTAATTGTCTGATTGCCTTTTCTGCCAGTCGGCCACTTTGGACTATTGACTAAGAAACGCAAAAATGCACCGAATCCTCCGTTAGGACGAACGGCACCAGAGATAAAGAGGGAAATTGCTTTAAATCGTGCAAAAGTATGTTATCTAAAGGCGTTTATCTATTCTATGTTTATCTTCTAGAACAATAAATATTTGTTCTCTCCCTCATAAATATCCCGCCCCTGTATTTCCCTAGAAATAGAACGAACGCTTGTCTGTGCGTTGGATTGAAACGCTTTTAGGTCTGTGCTACTGATCTAGTAAACGAGAAGGGTAACTTCGAACGGCGGAATGCGGGAAATGGAAATATCTCGGGATAAAAATCGGGTTATTTTCCGAACTAAGACAAAGTAGAAGCTGTTAAAGTTTGACATCAACTTTATCGAAAAACTCTATGGGAATATATTTTTCATTCGGAAAATGGGAATGTACTAAATTGTTTGTTTGTAAGTTGATTTATAATTTATTTTAGTATATTTCGATGTTGCATTCGAGAAACATTTATTTATTTGATTGTAGTGTCAGGAATATAGTAGTATGAAAAATAGTAACCCGCAACCATTATTATTCTATTTTAAAATTATTGATATGAACGATTCATTCACGGAAACATGCGACACAAAAATTCCGACATCGCTTTATTAATAGCTCAAATAAAGTTACTGTTGTGGACTTTTTTCATTGAAAAAAGAAGAATAATCATGAATAATGTGAGTGTATATATTCAATAATTTTCATTAAAAACTTTCCATTTATTAACATTAATCTATAAAATACTATAATATGTCAAAAATAAACTTTTGTTTTAATTTATGCAGTTTTATTTTGTTAACAACCTGCATGTGCATATTATTTTGTTTAATTATTGTCTATGAGCACGTGTACTTGGTTATTGTAATTTTCAGCCTCTGCCAATCATTCAAAATTTAACCAACGTATAAAAAAAATTACTAAATTTACTATAGCTTATTTCAGGCATGAGGTGCAGTGTACAAAGGATACAGCCGTGCGAACTAAATGAAAATTTTCTTGATAACGTTGCCGCTCTTCACGGCAGCAACTATACGAACAACATACAGTAAGAGATTCTTAATTCTTTCGATTTGAGATTACATTAAAATTAGATTTTTAGTATATATTAGAAGAAATGGAATTTTACTAATTACATAGATAGTAAACAATTTCTTTTTAATGACTGCCATAATAAATAACATTTCCCATAATGATCTGATTAGTGTTAAAATCTATAGAGTTGCCGTAACTTTGAAAATTGCGACTAGTTCTATAGTGTCGGTTGTGTTATTTTTTCTGTGTTTGGATAAATTTAGTTATGGTGCACGTAATTGTTCAACGGAAACGCGGGCTACATTTCAGTGTTTCAGTAAAGCAGATAATCATTAATCTTATTAACTTTCATTTGGATCGCTGAGGTAATGATTCATTATCAAATTTAATATAATAACACTTGTGTCCGAAATGAGTGGTGTTTCTGAAAGGAGTACATATTTACAAAGTGCGCCAGGAGTGTGCATCACCTGCTGGTTTCCAACAACCGAAGAAAAGGCCTGAAATCGGTAAAATTTTATCATCTCGTGAAAATAAATACGAATAGTGCACCAATTCTTTCGGAAAAATAGATCACCGACAATTAACTCTGTTTTGGCTACAGTAAACGCTGCTGAGCAACAAGTTTGAAAAACGGTGTAGAAAGTAGATTTTAGAAGAGTCATGGGTAAACGTAAGCTACAGCGTATCAAAAGAATGGGTAGACACGTCCATTAAATCGCACAGAGATGCATCTGTTCGTGGCCTGACTACAGACTTAAAAACTCCTGCAGCTCGTGGTCCTCGTTTTGTCCCCCTACATGCTGGATGTTAAAATGGCTTTGTTAATAGAGCAGAACTGACTTTTCTGGCAAAGAAAAATACCCAAGATTACGATAACGAAATGGATGGTCCACTCTTTGAAAATTAGTTCAAACATAACCTAATTCCTAATTTACTTTCTCAAATCTTTCTAAACAGGACTTTATTAAAAAACGAAACGAATCGAACAGAAAAACATAGCAGAGTATAATATTAGAACTGACGATGTGAATGACACCAATATCAATTTTTTGGTTTAAAAATAAATAAAACTTTCCAGCAGCTTACTTGAAACAAGGCAAAAGCACTACAAAAAAGAGTAGTAGGTATTTTATAAATGTCAACGCGCGTTATTGAATCAAAAGTATTAAAAAAATACGTTCTCTCCAGTGTGATCTTCGCTTCCTAAACCTGATCTCTTACAAAACTCACGTAGAAAAATTGAAAGTAACGAAACGAAGGATAGAAAGGTATTTGCTTTTTTTTACGAAAAAAAAAAAACGAAGAAAGAGTGTCACAAGGAATAAAAAAATGCAGAACGTTAGAGTATGAGAAATGATCTTGAGAAATAAAACTTGATTTAAAAAAATGCTGGGAAACGATGATGATGGTAACATAAAATACCTCTTGTTTTAGATTTGTCGGTATACCTGATAGTTTCTGTCACAAAACTGCATTATTTGGTTGTTATAGTATACTTTTTTATGTATATGCTGTTGATACTTATGGCTTTGTGCAGTTGGATCACTTGTTGAACGTAGTAGTTGACTTCAGACAGTGGCTGGGATGTAGTTAAATCTAGATGCTTCATGAATGCGTTAGATAGCCGTTAAGTTTTACATAGCAGCTGCTATGGTCAACCATATGCTTCGGGAAATCCTTTTGTAGTACCATGGAAATTGCACTCATATGGTTAGGGTATGTGCCACCAAAAGGTGGGCAAGAAAAAAATTAATCAAGCCAACAAACTAAAATAAGAAACCTTGTTTTAGCGATTGCATAAAATTTTAAACATTTTCTTGCCAGAAGATTAACAAATATATAAAAAAGTAGATGGAAAGTATTAAATAAATATAATAATTATTAAATGAATTAGTTAAATTACATAAAATTTATATTTCTAGCTGCTTATAGGATTAATACATTGAAAAAGACGTGTGGCTTGGAGGTTATATATAAAAACGAAGTCAATAATAATATTCATAAGGAAGGTATAAAATATTATCAACTACAGATATGAAAGGATACCAAAATGTACTCGCCCCAGAAGAGATTTAACGACATAAATGAGTTTGGGAGCAGAAATTCACTCTAAATAAATAACATATGTGCCTAAAAACATTCGCTGTCATTGAAGCGAGGACGGACATGACAGAACGGAGTTGCCAACTGACTAATATATTTTGTTGCTTGGAGTAGGGCATAAAACATCATACACATTTTATATATGTATATGGCATAGAATAGAATGAAGTATAGAATCGAAACAAGTGGAATTAAAATTGAAAAATAAAGGGTAAATATGATATTTAGTTGATAGAAGAGTTGAGCGCCAACTATTTTTAGAATAAAAGTTGTAAAATAAAACAGAAAGTTAAAAAACGAATAAAATAAATAGACAGATTCATAAAATAATTATTTGAAAAAAAAAACAAATATGTAACGTTTATAACGTTACAAAGTATTAAAATCTATTTTAGAGTGTGTATTGTACTAGTTTCACTTCGAGAGAATTTTTTAAACGAATTTTGCCAATTAAAGTTTCGTATTCAGCATTACATGAAACAACGAGGTTTAATGGACATGGAATCACATGGGTCCAACGTATTATTTCAGTTATACGGATACTAAATTGGGTTACATTGTCATCGAGCAAGATTCGATATGCTATTCGTTAGAGTTCAATATATTAATATCGCGTTTGTATTATTCAACTCCATCACATACATAGTTGCATGGAATTAGTGTGTTGTGGCTCTACTAATACGATTAAATTAGAAATGTTGTTCAAAGTAGCAATATGCATTTATAGTTAATAAAGGAAACTAAAATATTTCGTGCAACTCCTCACAACTAGATTTGAGATTTCCTTGTTAGCACTAACAACGTTTTAATGAACTAATTAGTGGTAGCGAAGGGTAACGGGCCGAAAATTAGTTAAAGAAGTGTCGATAAACTAATTTACAGCTAACAAGTCCCCAATGTGCCGCACGGCGCACAAATTCACTCTCTATTGAGAGTATTATCGGTTTTCAGTCCTACTGGGAATCAAGGAAAATTATGGCAAGGAGCCTATGTAATCTAACTAATGAATACAATTGAGGAATGTGACGACTATTATGTAAAGTAGCGATGCTAGAAGGAGGAAAATTATTTTATAGAATTCTGGAATATATTATGTTCATAGACTTCTTAGTCGATAATGAAGGCAATGAAAAATATAAAGAAAAGGCAAATAGATATGCTAGTTAAAATAAAATTGATATTATTCAACTAGGTAATATTCCTCCTAGGAAATATCTTGTGAGAAAACATATGCAAAAAGCCAAGATTCAGTTTACATATTTTAGATTTAACATATAGTCCAGTTTACCATGATTTTTAACTTCGAATTCCGTCAATATGCATCGACTTGCTTTAAATTTTATCAGTAAACAAGTAAATTTGCCCATCGCATGCGACGGGGATCCAATCAATTGTTATCTACAGCCAGTCATTAAATTTTTAAAATAATAAACTTTATGTCGACTCTCCTATGTCGCTATATATTCATTAATACTGAAGATACTGTGCAGTGCACCTTTAGTAGATGCCTTGTTTGTTTTTTTACCATGTTAAGATTCGATTAGTTGTTTATTTTGTATATAGCCAGAGGCCTTCTTTAAGTCAATCAATCAAAATTTGTCTCATAGTAAATCTATTTTTATCTATAGTGCCCTATGATATCTCGTATGTGCTATACGTTCATTAAACATGAAGATACTGTGTAGTGCTCTTTTGGTAGTCGCCTTGCTTTGTTTTTTGTATCTGAATATATTCATTATATCCTCTTCTTTCATTTGCTATGTTGCATGTTAGGATTCGATCAGTTGTTTATTTTGTATTCAGCCAGAGGCCTTCTTCAAATCAATAAATCAAAATTTGTATTATAGTTAATCTATTTTTATTTATAGTGCTCTATGATACCTTTTATTTCGCTATACGTTCTTTAATAATGAAGATACTGATTAGTGCCCTTTTGGTAGTCGCACTGTTTGTTTTTTCTATCTGACTATATTCGTTATATCTTTCCCTTTCATTTGCTGTGTCGCATGTTAGGATTTATTCAAATTGTTACGAATTAAAAAAGGGAAAGCTAATTGTTGCACATTAAAAGGGAAAAGCCTGAGATGGTGAAGCCAATATTAGGAATTATGTAAGATTTATGGTTAAATAAAATTTAAAATTAATTAATTATTATTTTAATAAGGTTAAATAACAGGGAATGTAACCAATACAAAAGAAAATATAAAATTTACTTGAAGTACTACAATAGAATAGGCTTAGCTCAAGAGAATGAGAGTAGTGCTCAGAGAGGAGGTTGGCACGTTTGCTTGCCTGTCGTAACCTAAGATAGTTAGACCAATCCTAAGATGATCTTGAGATGGGCGCCAGGGTGAATTTTGAATATCACACCAATTTGGGGTATATGTAGTTGGAGTATATATATTAACTGAACAATAAAAGATGATAGGAAACAAATAAAAATCAGAAATGCTTTATACACTATATTCCAATCTTATGTACTATCCCAACCCTATACTTATATACACTAAACAATTATTAAAATATATCCCCAAAATATATATTCACAAGAAAAAAAAACAGTTACCTAAAAATATGACCCAAAATATAATTATATACAAAAATTGGTCTACCCAGTTCTCTAACAATGAGATAAAATGA
Organism: Diabrotica undecimpunctata; assembly: GCF_040954645.1. Lineage (NCBI taxonomy): Eukaryota > Metazoa > Arthropoda > Insecta > Coleoptera > Chrysomelidae > Diabrotica > Diabrotica undecimpunctata. The sequence continues at coordinate 46,193,774 of NC_092809.1, forward strand.
TCTGGGATTACTGTTTAGGATAACTCACTTGGAGTAAATAGTAATTAAAATATTAGAAAATAATTAAATACTTATATAAGTTACAAAAAGGGCAGTTTAAAAATCTGAGACTAGTCAGTTAAGACACTAAAACAATACATACATCAATTTGATATATGAGGGTATATACAAATTACCCTAAAATTGGATAATATATCCTGACAACCTATTAAGTGTAATATAAAATATTACTAAATAGATAAATTTAAGTAAATAAGGAATAACAAAATTAAAGCAATTGAAAGGATTCAAAGAGTTGAGGGTACTAACCAGGGATTGTGCACAAATATGTTTCGTAACCCACTTAGGCTGAAGGCCTAAGTATCCGGGGATATAAATATGTAATATAAAAAAAAATGAAATTTGAATTATTAACAGCTTTAACTAGAAAGTAAATGTCCTTAGTAACCCTTTTGATGGAAAGGCAGTTAGTTCCCTAATCCGCTGTCCAGGGTCCAGGTAGTGGATGGGCTCTACGATGGATTAGCCTATGTTCTTTCTATCTGCCACGGACGGTAGACCAACCAGAAAATCAAACTAAAATTCTTCCCAAAATAAAGTCTTTTTCCCAAATCCAAAAGTAAAAATATTCTTCTCCCAAAAAAAAATACAAAGATAGGTCCAATGATTGGAGACGGGAGGCTATAAAAGAACAGAAAAAAAATCTTTTTATTCTGTCTTCATATACTTACAGTTTTTGTTCACATGACAAAAACTGGAATATATTGGTCATTAAGTGACCTTGACTGAAATATTTAATATTTCCATACTGGAATTTACTTATATGTATATGTATATAAAAAATAAGACTGATTTTTGGATAGGTCTAATAAGGTGAGAAGATTTAAATGATTGAGAACTGGCAAGTTTAAATGGAAGATGTACGTGTATTGAAAATACTTACCAGAACCTCTGAGTGATTTTCCCATAAAATAACGTAACTTTCTAAATAAAACGATACATAAACTAAATACTTATTCAAACTCAAATTTCACATTTCCAAAAACCCATAAATAACTTAAAAAATTTTCCAATCTCCCAAGTTCTACCTGCCGTGATAACTTAACTCATTACTTCTTGAAGTTCTGTTATAAAATGAACAGGGCCCCTGGCCAGTATTCGTTGTCCCTTTAATGACAAGGAAATCGATTCTATTGTAAATCGATATATTAAATTGTATTATAAATTGCCTACTTTTACGACGGCGAATTAGTAGCTATGTAGGGATTCGGTTTCATTATTTGAGAGATTTTGCTAACGTTCGAAGTGTTAGATTATTAACGATCGTATCGTTGCAAAATGTTTATTTTGTACTTACCTTGGTACTTTTTTTTTGCATTATTCAGGTATGTATAGAATTTTCTGCTTTGAATTTGCCTTTTTAACGTCTTTTTCAATATTTCATTTTCAAAAGCTTGCTTTTTTTCTGTTTAAGTACTTCTGTTTTCTTCTAAAATTTTGTTGCTTTTCCCAAATTCTTCTTTGTTGCATAAGTTTATATTTTATGTCCCACTTTGTCACCTAAAATGTCTTATTTTACATCAAATGTCTTATGTACTCTTCGTTATCTAATGTAGTATCTTGTAGTAACTTAAAACACCCACTACACGTCGTAAGCACTTAGTTACGACCGAAATCCATCAGTTCACTTACTTGACTTAATTTATCAAAGGAGAACGGAGGCGAAAAATGATTTGTGTGTGAAAGGGACGTAACTATGCCACAATTGACTAGGAGTTTGGTTTATGACACCGCTAGAATGTGACACGCGGGACTAAGGGATTACTATTCGCACTAGTTTAGTTTTAGAGGTGGATATGCCGAGTCTGCAAGTCTGTGATATAAATCTAATTCAGACGCTTGTCAGTGTATGTGCTATTTTGTGGAAGTTACGGTTTATACCATTAAATTATTAAATTATTATGGTTAATCAGATTAAGACAGAGGAAACTATAATATAAGAATATTCTTATGTTCTGTGACATAATCTATCGTTACATTGTGATGCGGCATCTAATTAATTTATTAAATTATTTACACAATTTATATGATATCAAATATTCTCATATAATTTTTATTAAAATTGAAGACTACAGGAGAAAAACGCTGTAAGTCAATTTTTATCGATTTTTTGATGAATACATTTTTCGATACTTGGATACACGTATTACAATCCACAAATATCAAACAAAATAAAAGTGCAATAAGTCAAACGTTACAAACGAATAAAATAATGCTGTACAATGGAAGAGCGCTGCAAGTCAAGGTTAAACTAGGCAACAATGCTATAAGTCAGATTTAGGTGCTCAATGCGCTTGTCCGTAAGGACAATTTACAACGGAAAATCACAGTCAGTGTTCAGCATTCATACAAGTTGTTTATTTTAGTATCATTATTATCATAATCACAGTTTGTTTTTTAACGTTTAGTAAGTTTGAACTATTGTTTATTAATATGGAAAGTGAGGACAGTGAAATTGAAGAGGCTTTACAGTCAAAAACTACAAGAAAACGAAAAAGTTTTCGGCGAATATCTGATGTAGCTAAAGCGCTAAAAGTGCACGAAACAGGCGAGGACTGCCGTTGTAAACGTTATCAGTGTTTTGAAAATATAACGGTTGAACAAAAAAATACAATCATTCGTAATTTTAATTCTATGCTGAATTGGGACAAGCAAAGTGTTTATTTGGGTGGTCTAATATCCATACTTCCTGTAACTCAAAAAAGGCCAAGGCTTTTTATTACAGAATTCGCCTTGCGGTAACTAATGATGAGAGGCATACATCACTTGCAAAAGACGTTCAGGTTTGTCAAAAAGATTTTGTTGCTCTTCATGGCATATCCACGAGAAGATTACAAACTGTACAAAAAGCCCTAAAACATGGTACAATTGCCAAGGACAATAGAGGTAAACATGGCTCAAGACCCAGTAAAATGTCTGAAGAAACTATGCAGTTAATTTTAAATCACATAAAATCATTCAAAGGGCGCATGAGTCACTACAGCCTAAAAAAATCTAGCAAGAAGTATCTTCCAGAGGAACTTAACATTAAAAAGATGTACAAAATGTTCCTAGAGAAACATCCCAATAGAGCAGTGTGCTATGAAGTATATAGAAAAACATTCAACACACGCTTTAATATCTCCTTTGGGTATCCCAAAACCGACACTTGCAGCATTTGTGATGCTTCCAAAATAAAAATAAGGGAATGTAAAGATGAAAAATTAATTAATAAACTTAAAACAGTGCAGAAACTTCACTTGCTGAAAGCACAGACATTTTACAAACGAAAAACAAAGTACAAGTGATTGATAACTACTTGGTGCGTAGCTGGGACACTTTTCTTGCACCTATATATGCTACAAAAGCACCTTTTAAAACTAGACCAATAAGAGAATTAAGCATTTCACAGAAACATCCCAGACTAAGTTATTTCAGAGGCACCTACAATGGAACAATGGTTTCTGCTGTCATTAACAAAAAAGTGACTGGTAGGGAACCACCGTATACTGGAAAGGAATTCGTTTTTCCTTCTCGATCCTATACTGTGTCACTGCCCATTCCAATGGCAAAATACAAAGATCTTCAATTTAAAAAAAAAATTGTTCAGAAAAAGGAAGAATGTATTTTGATCAATTTATATTTAAATGGGAATAAGCCACAATTAAAGGTTAAAATACGTTTATTGACGTTTCAATTTCCACTTCGGAAATCGTTCTCAAAATACAAACATTAGTAAATTAAACAAATTTTGTTTTTTGTTACTTAGTGAAAAAATTCTTCTAATAATTTAATTTTATCTGACTCATCTATATTGACAATTCAGACATACCTTATACATTTTAAAGTAGAAGACTTTAAAATGATATTGCCAATATTGTTGAGTTGCGTTCCTGGGACGACTTTACTTATAAGATAGTTCATTCGATTACATGAAATCAACTTTAACTTGAGAATATCCGTCAGAAAAGATCATAACATGTAATTCGTCTTTAAAAAGACAAATACATGCCATGATGACAGTAAAATTCTCCTGTTAGTGATTCCATAGTAAATTATGAGGGAAAAACTAGGAAAAAAAACCTCATAATACTATCCCGACATGGTAAGTATTTGATCGTGCATTTAGTTTACCTTCAATAAACACCAAATTCCGATTTTATATGTTTGTTATTTAAAAAACATAAATGATGTATTCTCTATATGTTACTGACTTACCAATACTGGTATTTTCCTTTTAATAACTTCCTCTTTCAATATGGGTAACCAGATCCTACTACATTCTGCCGAGGAATTCGCGACACAATTGGTCTCATTTAGCATAGTCGTCCCAGGAACGCAACTCAACAATATTGGCAATATCATTTTAAAGTCTTCTACTTTAAAATGTATAAGGTATGTCTGAATTGTCAATATAGATGAGTCAGATAAAATTAAATTATTAGAAGAATTTTTTCACTAACAAAAAACAAAATTTGTTTAATTTACTAATGTTTGTATTTTGAGAACGATTTTCGAAGTGGAAATTGAAACGTCAATAAACGCATTTTAACCTTTAATTGTGGCTTATTCCCATTTAAATATAAATTAATTTAAAATGCCACAAGAAAATAGCTTCAGAACAGTATTTTGATCAGCTAAAAAAAATATGACTTATTTTTTATTTTAAGAATTTTACAATGTTATTGATTCATTTAGCAAATTATATTATTGTTTTTAGCTTTAGTTAAGTTAAACAAGTCTAGTTCTGTTTATTTTTTTCTTTCGTTGAATTAATATTATATTTTGTCAATTACAGCGTTTTTGCCTTTTTCCTCCAGACCTTTGGTTGTTTTTTTTTTAATTTCTCTTGTTACCTACTGTACATGACAATTTCAGTTTTATAATATCATACTCTGTATATATGAGTTGTCAAAAACTCAATACAACAGTGTTTTAGCATGTTTTCCAAAAATTGACTTACAGCGTTTTTCCCCTGTAGTCTTCAATTATGACATAATAGAATTGTCACAATCAAATAAAATTATCATGAGACACTTTCCTGCAAGTTATCTGGATCTGTATCTGTAATACCGCATAAAATAACACAAAAAAACTTTAAAATAGTATTTTATGTTACAAGTTCAGTAGGTAGTCAGTCACCTAATAAAACTAAAATACGGGAGTATTGTCGAAATGCCGGTCACGCCGGCAATACTGATCGTGAAATCGACTTTTGTAAGTTTAGTGGGTATTTGACTTGATAAGTGGGTAGTAGAAGATGTAAAAGAATGTTCTGTTCAAGAAACAAAAGATTTACCATGTACGTCAAGCAAGGTAACAAACTATCATACCATTGGTATATATTTTTGCGATACTTAGTGGGTCCGAAGATCCTGTACCATTTTCGAAGAAATCTATTAGTTGTTCATAGTTTAAGGGATAGTTGGAATTTTGGTCGTTAAATAATTCTTCTGTTGGTTTCAGCATTTCCTCTAGCGTCTTTGTTGGTTTCTTTTCTTGGTTTAATTTAGTCTTTTTCTCTTTGTTTTTTTGGTAATTCAAAGAAGTGTTCTGATGAAGGAGGGACGGTGTAGAACGCTCAGAAACTGTGCGTTTTTGTGGTACTGGATCTGTTTCTATTTGATTAGTTAGGAGTTTTGTACTTGGTGTTTTATGTTGCACAGTTTGTTCCTTCGGTTGGGTTTGATTTTGTTGAATGGTACTAGTTACTTCTTTAGTCACCTGATTGTTACTATTATCGATAGGGTTCTGACCGACTTCTATATTGTGAGGTATAGAAGTTGTGTCGCCTGATACAGATACCTTTGCTGGACAGTCTTTTGCTAAGTGCTTGGTGTTTGTGCATATTTGGCAAGTCTGGTTATCTAAAGATAAGTATATTCTATATGATGTTTCCTCATGAGTAATAACAAAAGAATCGGGTAGGGTATGGTTGGTTAAAGGGGATATGTAGGTTTGCCGCCTGAAGCTTAATATATGCTGGAATTCAGGACTTGAAGTCCCTATCCGTAGAAATGATAGGGGTGACAAAAGTTTGACACACAATAGTGTTGTCTATTGCATCAAATACGATTGCTTGATTTCTTGACGGAAAAACACTAGTAGTTGGTTGTCTGGTAACGGAAGAGTAACTTTTAGGTTGCACAGGTTGTTAGTCTGGTACAGAACAAGGTTGAGTTGACGTAGATGATGATGTCATGATGTAAAAATTAATATTTTGTTTGCCAAAATATTAATTATTTGAAGCCATAAAATACTGGCCTATTTATATAGTTGTCGATATTATTTGAAATAAAGGTACCTTACCAATGTTTATCATTAAAATAAATCACTTTCACAAAACGCGTTTTTAACTTTGCAAAAACAGGTAAACGAATAATTAGAATTTAACGTCTTTACTCGTTGGCTATTCTGATAAGACTCGTAACAAACTTTGATTTAAACTAAATCGTAAAAAACAAAAAACAGTTACCAGACGATATAATTTAAATTATTTAAAAATGGGATTTTCTTTTGTCGCTGTTAACGAAAATCCATGCTCGCAATGTGTAATAAATATGCTTTGAGATCTTGTTAAATCATTCAATGAAGCCGTCTTTGCTGCAGCACCATTTTCCTTTGAAGCACAAGAGCATATCAGGAAAATCGCTAGATTTTTTTAAAATGAAAGAAGCTACACTTAAAGGTGGAGAGAAGAAAATAGCTGCATTTTTTTCACGCAATGAAAATGTGGTTAAAGATTCCTTTTTTGGGCCAGTTTTAGAATGGCCAAGTGTGGAAAATACCATACAATTGGGGAAATACTTGTTTCACCAGCTGCCAAAGACATCGTAAATTGTATTTTGGGGGAAAAGGTGGCCAAACAATTGAATTCTGTTTCACTTTATGGTACATGTAGCTGTAGAATACTTAAAATGGCCAATGATGTTAAAGAAACAGTCATAGAACAAATAAAGTCCAATATTTTTCTCCCTTACAAGTGGAGGAAAGTACCGATGTAACAAATTTAGCCCAGTTAATGATCTATTGCCGCTTTTTGCACGAAAATAAAAGAAAAGAACAATAATTTTTCAACTTCACGATAATCTCGAACGGTTATCCACCAACATCCTCCTACACATCCAAACAGCTCTAATTCGGATTAAAGGAAAACTATCAAATTTCAAATTAAAAAAAGAAAAAAAGTGTAGCACTAAATATATACATTGTCGGCTAAATGAACTTAACCACAAGTTAACTCTTGTTATTATGTGTGATCCAAGGATAATATAGTCTCTGAATATCTGATAACCATAGCGGTTCGTAATACTTTTCTGTATTTAGCTCTAAAGTAAGATCTATTAAGGGATTGTAATAGACAATAATTACCTTCTTAACTGTTTGTTGGCCAAGATGACTCCCATCAGGGCAATATTCGCCCCCATTCCCATCGTACCCAACGCAAAGATGAGTGCTGCTTCTGCTGTCCCACCTGGATGACACTGAAACACTTTGGTTGCGTTTAAACTAGAATTGGCTGCGCTCGATCCGAAACGTAGGTTGGCACCTATCATAGCCACAGCTGACCCTAGAAAGAAAAAATAACAATTACTGTAGGAAATTATGTCAGTATTCCTGGTGTGAGATCATAATTAACTATGTTAGTAAAAAAATGTCAAATACTCAAAATCCCAATTAGCTGTTTTATTGGTGTTAAATGCGGTAACCGGTTTCGGGGTCTACAATTTGTATTTCATCATCAGACTCAGTTGGAACTGTTACAGTGTTAGAAGTATTCGAGAGTATCACAAATTGTTTTCATTTAATCGCCGTCTTTGAACTACTTGTCTCTTGTACGCCAGTTCCTTACATCTCTTCATACAAACCAACAGTAAACTCCATAGACCGGTGAAGTAACGATTTTTTCATTACACTCTTTGATACAGGTATCAAACTTCTTCTCTTAAATGGTGTAAATTTGGTGATAAAAATATTTAATAAATAAAATATTCAAAAGATTAAACATCATTTTTTATTTATAAACAATATACAAACAATCTGAATACTGCGCTCAGACTGAGGTTTGTTGAATGTTACGTCTGGTCGCAACTATTGTACGGGGTAGAAACATGGACATTAAAAGCGCAAATAGTTAAGAAGCTTGAAGCCTTTGAACTTTGGATATACCGGAGAATGTTGAGAATTCCATGGACTGCCAGGGTCACCAATGAGGAAGTGGTGAGAAGGATGGGTCGAGACAAAAAATTGTTGAGAACAATAAAAGTACGCAAGACTGGATACCTTGGACACATACTGAGGAATGATAAATATAGTCTTCTGCAGGTCATCATGCAGGGTAGAGTCAATGGCAAAAAGGGAATAGGTAGAAAGTCATGGCTGCGAAATATTCTAGACTGGACAAACATGACTATAGACGAATTATTCCACGTTGCAAAAGACAGAGAAACTTTTCGAAATGTGGTCGCCAACCTCCGTTAATGGGGATGGCATAGGAAGAAGAAGAATACAAACAATGTAAGATTGCTATTTGATTGTAAATGCTAAAGGTGATGACACCGGTAAATTATATGCAAAGTAACACAATTTTACTTCTGTTTCTTCCTCTTTATAAGCAATTCTACTTGTTTATTGGCTGATTAATACCTCTATGGGAGATTGTCAATCCATCTTTTGCGCGGTCGTCCAATACTTCTTCTGCCTATTGGTGACTTATCTCTTCCTATTTTGACGACACGAGTCTCCCCCATTCTGCTTATGTGGTTATTCCATTCTTTTTTTCTATTTTGTGTCCATTTATTTATATACTGTACGTTACATTTTCTTTTAATGTCTTCACTTCTCTTTCGATCTCTCAGCGTATTTCCTGTAATTATTCTGAGTACTCTCATCTTTGCCGATTCCAGTAGCCCTTGTGTTGTGGCTGTATCAGGTCTTGTTTCTGAGGCATATGTCATTATTGGTCTTACACTGGCTTTATAAATTCTTGACTTCATCTCAGTGTTAATGTGTCTGTTTCGCCATATAGTGTTATTAAGGCATCCTGCCAGTCTATTTGCTTTTTGTACTTGATCTCTCACTTCTTTTTCCAGGTCTCCTGGACAAAGAAGTGAGAGCTGGACAGTGTACTTTCAAGGTATTTTATTTCCATTACTTGTTCAATACTGATGCCTTCAATTTCTATTTCTAATCTGGTTGGTTCTTTGCTGATTACTATTGTTTTAATTTTCTAAGATGAGATTGTCATATTAAATTTTTTTGCTCGTATGTTAAATCTGTGGACCAGTCTTTGCAGACTATCTTCATTTTGGGCTTTCAATATTTGATACACACATACACACACAATATTTGATACACAATTTTACTGAAAAATAGCTTCAAAAAAAAAATACACAAATAGCTTCAAAAGTCGACTTTTTGAAAATTAATAATAATATTTCTAAAAATGCACAAAAAAGCTTTAATTTTGTCTCAGAATAGGGACAATATCACAAGTTTTCAGCAATAAAAAGTCTCCCTTAATGGTTATCGCAAATTGAAATTGTTTATCTTAGAAAGCTTTTATTTACAACATCATCATGCTTAAACTATTGGGTCCATATTAATTCTGAAGGCACCAAATTGAAGAGAAGGGTTTATATTATCAAATTAAATATATTAAGTTTATGCCAAATATTGTAAAATAAATTTTCAAACGTACTGTGATTTTACGCTCATAAACATTTAAACTAACTCGGAGGCATCAAAATGTAGGAAGTTTATTTTTATTTGAAATAATGGCATTTTTACAGGAATTTTAAAAAGTAATCAAATGTCCTACGACCCTAGGACAAAGGCAAAAGGAAATCTATAGAATATGTAGAAATCAATAAAACAATAAGCAGAATGATTAAAGAATATAAGAGAAAAAAACAAGAAATAAAAATAGAAGAAGTAATACAGAACAACAAAAATATGAAATGCTTAAGACCGAAATTAGGTAAGTGTGAAATAAACAAAATAAAAGATGTAAACGGAGTGGAAACAAACATTAAAGATGACATCATAAATATAATCCACCATTTCTACTCTTTCAAATTAAAAACCAACTTAAGGCTAAAATAAAAAATATCAACTCAGAGCTACAGCCAGAAATAAGCAAGTCAGAAATAAAGAAGGCATTGAAAGAAATGAAAAACAACAAATCGCCTGGAAAAGATGGAATAACTGCAGAGATGCTGAAGTATGGTGGAAAAGTGGTAATTAATACTCTACATTCCCTATTTAACAAGATATTAAAAGAAAAAAGAATCCCAAATAAACTGGAAAGAATTCGTAACCATTATCCTACACAATAAAGCAGATATAAAAAACGACCTTCCTATAACACTCCTCAATATATTATAATGTATAAACTAACAAAAATTTTAACCAATAGATTGACGACAAAATTCGACGGATACCAGTCGAAAGACCAAGCTGGTTTTAGAAAGGGATTTAGCGCAGGTGACCATTTACTAAGTATGAAAATACTTATAGAACGAGCAAATGAATACCACATTATATAGCGTTCATAGATTTCGAAAAGGCTTTCGACAATGTCGACCATTGGGCAGTAAAAAGTTCTTTGATTAACAGCAGAATTGACTACAGATATACGGAACTAATAGGATGATGATACGGATGACACAATATCACCGAAACTTTTCAATCAGGCTCTGGAAGATATTTTTAAAAAATTAGAATGGGAAGAAAAAGGTATAAAAATTTGTGGACAATACTTGAACCATCTAAGGTACGCTGATTACATCGCATTGATTACCGATAAAAAAGAAGAATTATTTGAAATGATGAAAGAACTGGACGTAGAAGCTGGAAAGATATGCCTTACTATGAATTACAGCAAGACCAAAATCATAACAAATGCAGATGAAGACATCACAGTGAGGATCGGACAAGATGAAATAGGGCAAGTTCAGGATTATATATATATATATATATATATATATATATATATATATATATATATATATATATATATATATATATATACACTCGCGATCATAAAATCCGGGTCACCTTGAAAATTTTAAGTTTCTTGAATATTTTTGCATCTGGTGCATTAATAACCTTTTTTTTTGGCTAATGTATTTTTTTTGTCATCAATATTTGTTTTGAAAGAAAAAAAACGGTTTTTTTATTGTTTTTATTGAGAAAGCAGAAAACGAACCAAATTGTTGAAACAGACATACGAAAGAAAAAATGAAAAATACAGAACATGATAAAACATCAGTAGAATTTCAATGACTAATATCGTGTATTGCCTCCCCTTGCTCTAATAACCTTTTGCAGACGACGAGGCATGTTCTCAATTTTTCTCCGGATTACATGTTGTGGTCTGTTACTCCACTCTCTCACTAACAGATCCTTAAGCTCCTGTGTGTTGTTAGAAGGAAGTGTATGGGTTTGAATACGTCTTTTCAAATCGTCCCAGAGATGTTTGATGGGATTCAGGTTCGGAGACCTAGCTGGCCAGGGTAACCTCGTAATTCTAACCTCGTCCAAGTATTGCATACTGATCCTGGCAACGTGCGGTCGCGCATTTCCTGCATAAAAACGGCGTTTTCTCCAAGCCCTGCCATGGTGGGCATAACATGTTCTTCCAGAATCTCCGTAATGTACCTTCGTGCAGTTAAGGACCCATTTTCGATGAAGGGTAATTCTGTGCGGAAGTCAGAACATACACCTCCCCAGGCCATGACCGAGCCTCCACCAAATAGCATTCTTGGAGCAATGCGAGCTTGTGAAAATCGTTCACCGGTTCTCCTCCAAAGTCTTACACGTCCATTGGATCCAGTAAGGCAGAAACGGGATTCATCTAAGAATAACACTTTGCTCCAATCATTAATTCCCCAATGCGCGTATTGTCGAGCAAAAGATAGTCGTGCAACTCGATGCGCCCGGCCAAGTGGCGGTCCTGTAGCCATTACCCGAGAAGATAGTCCAGAAGAACGTAGTCTTCTTCTGACTGTTGCAACGCTAACATTACAATTTCGTACTTCCTGTAGGCAATTTCGATGCATAACCGCAGTTGAGGTCCGGTCTCGTAAAGCCTGAAACACAAGGAAATGGTCATCTCGTGCCATGGTCGTTCTTCTTCGTCCAGAGCCAGGTCGTTCGGTTAGCAAACTCGTCTTCTGAAAGCGTTGAAGCACTCGTTGAACCGTAGAAAGGCTTACGCCAACAGTTCTTGAGACTTGCCGTTGAGTGTGACCGCCTTCCACAAACGCAACAATGCGTGCCGTTTCAACAATAGTCAAGGCATTTTTGGCAAAAAATAAACAATAATAAACACTAATAATGGCACTAATAAACACTAATGGTGGCAATAATAAACGTTTGTTTCTTGCGTTTGAACAGAAAGTCGAAGCACAAATGAGACATTTAAAACAAGCGGCAGTTACAGGTACCGTTCATTTTGGGAAGTGTATAGTTTTCCGCGAAATCGGCATTATTGGAATTCTTTGTTACAAAGGAAACTGCTAAGCCGACAACAATTCTCAGAAACATGCATTAGTTTGTATTTGTGTTATTATTATTTACGATAAAGCTCGTTAAAAATGAAATAACGGCGATTTTCAAGGTGACCCGGATTTTATGATCGCGAGTGTATATATATATCTGGGTCGAAATATATAACTTAACAAAGAAAACCAAACAGCAGAGATAAAAAGACGAGTTAGACTGGCATGGGCGGCATTTGGCAAACTAAGCTGCATTCTTAAAAACAAAAGATATTCACAGCATCTTAAGACCAAAGTATACAATCAATGCGTACTCCCTGTTCTCACTTATGGTTCCCAAACGTGAACATTTACAAAAGCAAACATGTACAAAATCATAAAAACCCAAAGGGCAATGGAAAGACAAATGTTGCACATAAGACTAATGGATAAAAAGAGAAACGAGTGGACAAGAGAGGAAACAAAAGTGAGGGATGTTAAACAAGAAGTTGCAAAATTGAAATGGAGATTTGCTCTTTTTTACTTTTACTCTGAAATGATTGTACAGACCTATACTATTACAAGATAAGAATTAGATAGATAAAAGATATTATTCTAATATTGTATCATTTTAATGTATTTCAGTAGTTTGTATTTTTTAAAATATAACGTAGAATAAACCAGTGTCATATTGTGGGAAAACTGGGTGATACGTAAAATATAAATTCAGATTTTTTTTAGCGCCGAAAGATACATAGGATTCACATAAATTTGTAAGAAAAATTTTATAGGTCTTTTTTTGCTAGCCAGTATTATTAGTAGAAAGTGTTTAATATTTATGCATTATAGTTATAATTTATATCTTTTAACAATAAATTTTACAAATAAATATATTTTTTTTTTTGAGAATGAAATCTATAGGTACTTGTTAATTTTTCTTGAATTATGCTTATTATTTTTACAATTAATTTTTCTCAAAAAGATTTCATACTATTTTTAAACAATATGATGGTTTTACACTTTTTATAATTATAAATAAAAATTATGGAATTAATCTGTATGTATATAATTAACATATTACAATTTACATACTTAATTTTGCAATTTTAATTTTAGTTTATTGTTAAATCATATTATTTATAACTATACAACATAACTATTTAAGTTACCTATCATTTCATAACCTTTTCTACTACTAATAATAATAGTTTCTACTACAAATTAAAGAAAAAAACATCAATTTTCGTTGATCAGAATCGGAGATATTATGAATTTTATAAAATTGAAGTAATGGATTTAGTTTTTGAAATAGTAAAATCAAAAAATGAAAAAAGGACTAACTCGAGTTCTAAGTGTCGTAGGACATTGTATTTTTGAAAATTCGTGTAAAATGCCAACATTTCGAATAAAAAAAAAATTAACTTCCTACATGTTAATGCGTCTAAGTTATTTTAATGTTTATCACTTTTCCCTATTTATAATTTACTGGTCTTTAGCTTTAGTGTTTAAAATCAATCTTACATTGTTTGTACAGTAGACTCCCTCTATAACGAGAACTGAAATGACAGACTAATTACCTCGTTATAAGCCGATCTCGTTATATCAGACAATCATAATACTGTGCATACATATGAATCTGTAGTTTTCTAAACCATTAACTTCCTATAGTGAAGCCATTCGGAGCAATATAAGATGCTAATAAATATTGTTTGAATGGCGTTTTTGAAAAAAAGTTATTTACTTTTATTGTCAATGAAATATATTAAAACATAAAAGAGTTGCTTACTTTTATTATCAATGATATACGTTAAAACAAAAAAGCTGTACTTATATTTTTTTCCAACTACATAATATATAAATCGTATTTTCAAGGATAACATAAACTATTGCTTCTGCAATTTTAAGAACTCTGTTATTTTTAACTGCTTTAAATGGTCCAGTATCATTCTATCATATATTTTCTAAAGATGTGAAACAGTTGTATTTATTCATTGTAAAGAAGTTTATTGCGGGCTGCAGTTAAGTTTATTGAGGGGCTGTTTGAAAAGGTATTTATTTATAGCCACGACCGGACTAAAAACGTAAAAAACACGTTTTTGGATCTTATTTTCTCTCGTTATAACCAAATTTGCCTCGCTATAGACGGTTATAGTTCAATAGAAATTTCACGGGACATTTAATGTATCTCGTTATAAGCGCAACCTCTTAATAACCGTGTTCGTTATAGAGGGAGTATACTGTATATTGTTTATAAGTAAAAAATGACGTTCAATCTTTTGAGTATTTTGTTTATTACATACTGTTATCACCAAATTTATGAAAAGCAGTTTTTAGATAACTGTATCAAATAGTGTCACGAAAAATGCTTTTTTTTATTTATTTATTTTTTTTTTTATTTATTTTTTTTATTTTAATTTGATGGTCGAGCCAATTAGCCAGATAAATTTAAAGACAAACAATTTTTTTACAATCAGAAGAATAAACAGACAATTATCCGTACAATTTAACGTACAATTCTTAATAAATTACAATTTTTTTTTCCTGCGCTAAGACATAACCCGATTCAACATCTCGAAGGTTTACATCTTCCCTTCCTTTTTATTTTTTATTTCTTTAATATTTTCTTTTATTTATATATATATATATATATATATATATATATATATATATATATATATATATGTAAATACTTTTTTCTTTTTGGGTGTGGTAGTCAATAAAAAATAGAGCTTTGCTAAGGCGTACTATTTATTCTGAATCCAAGCTTTCGGTGGTTTTTTGCCACCTTTATCAAGGTCTACAAAGAAAATTACTATGTTGTAACAAACTGAATGGTGCCAAAAAGGCTGTAAAAAACTATAAAAAACTTACCCGAATGTAAGATTCGTGGCATAAACAACAACGTTAAATAACATGATAAAACTGAGGTTGCAACTAAACTTAAAAATGTTACTGTTAAAAAACACTTTAAAAATTACTAAAAACGTTAAAAGTTAAAAACAAAATGAAGGACGACATGTTAAAACAGTCGTCGTTGTAGGCTTGATTTCAGTCACATTTCACGAGCAGAAAGAGAAAGTGAGTGGATAATTATTGTTTAAATAGTTTGGAGAAAATACAAAAAACAACTTTGAAAATAACGTCTAACAGAATACTGTTAGTGAATTTTTAGTACTGCCAACTGTATTACCAACTTGAAATTAAGCGGGAAATTAAAAATGTAAATTATAACATAAGCAATCGAAAGAAAATAGTATTTAGTAAATAGGTTTAGAAAAAACAACTCAAAACAAAACAAAAATGAATTAGTAATTGCAGTTTGATCGCAAATATTCAATTAATAATGAAATTTCAAAAAAAGGAAAGAAACAAAGAAAACTCTGAGATGCAAAATAGCTCAGTCAAAAGTCAATATAAAATTGTAAATTTTGCTAAGATTCTGGATCTCAGATCTCTTATTAAGATTGTTATTATCACTCTTGCTGATATGTACCATCTCTAAGAAAGTTCTCTTGAATTTATTTTTCTCTCTGGCTAATATTTTTACATTGTTGAAATCTATCTTATGGTCTAGATCGATAGTATGCTCTGCCAAAGCACAAGTAGGTTTGTTTAATTTACAATCACTCTTATGAGAAATAATACGGCTAGACAGATTCCTTCCAGTTTCACCAATGTACGTGGATGGACATTCAGTACAATGAATGCAATAAACAACATCTGTAGTCTCTAGAGTGGTTAGGGGTTGTTTTATTTTGCTATACAGCTGACGTATGGTTTTGGTTTTTATTTTAAATAAAACAACCCCTAACCACTCTAGAGACTACAGATGTTGTTTATTGCATTCATTGTACTGAATGTCCATCCACGTACATTGGTGAAACTGGAAGGAATCTGTCTAGCCGTATTATTTCTCATAAGAGTGATTGTAGATTAAACAAACCTACTTGTGCTTTGGCAGAGCATACTATCGATCTAGACCATAAGATAGATTTCAACAATGTAAAAATATTAGCCAGAGAGAAAAATAAATTCAAGAGAACTTTCTTAGAGATGGTACATATCAGCAAGAGTGATAATAACAATCTTAATAAGAGATCTGAGATCCAGAATCTTAGCAAAATTTACAATTTTATATTGACTTTTGACTGAGCTATTTTGCATCTCAGAGTTTTCTTTGTTTCTTTCCTTTTTTTGAAATTTCATTATTAATTGAATATTTGCGATCAAACTGCAATTACTAATTCATTTTTGTTTTGTTTTGAGTTGTTTTTTCTAAACCTATTTACTAAATACTATTTTCTTTCGATTGCTTATGTTATAATTTACATTTTTAATTTCCCGCTTAATTTCAAGTTGGTAATACAGTTGGCAGTACTAAAAATTCACTAACAGTATTCTGTTAGACGTTATTTTCAAAGTTGTTTTTTGTATTTTCTCCAAACTATTTAAACAATAATTATCCACTCACTTTCTCTTTCTGCTCGTGAAATGTGACTGAAATCAAGCCTACAACGACGACTGTTTTAACATGTCGTCCTTCATTTTGTTTTTAACTTTTAACGTTTTTAGTAATTTTTAAAGTGTTTTTTAACAGTAACATTTTTAAGTTTAGTTGCAACCTCAGTTTTATCATGTTATTTAACGTTGTTGTTTATGCCACGAATCTTACATTCGGGTAAGTTTTTTATAGTTTTTTACAGCCTTTTTGGCACCATTCAGTTTGTTACAACATAGTAATTTTCTTTGTAGACCTTGATAAAGGTGGCAAAAAACCACCGAAAGCTTGGATTCAGAATAAATAGTACGCCTTAGCAAAGCTCTATTTTTTATTGACTACCACACCCAAAAAGAAAAAAGTATTTACATATATTTTTTCCAAACTAGTCAAAAAACTTTGGACTACTTTTTCTTACTTTGTTATATATATATATATATATATATATATATATATATATATATATATATATATATATATATATATATATATACACACTCGCGATCATAAAATCCGGGTCACCTTGAAAATTTCAATATTTTTGCATCTGGTGCAGTAATAACCATTTTTTTAAGCTAAAGTATTTTTTATTTGTCATCAATGTTTGTTTTGAAAGAAAAAAAACGGTGTTTTATTGTTTTTATTGAAAAAGCAGAAAATAAAACAAATTGTTGAAACAGACATACGAAAGAAAAAATGAAAGTGGTAAAACGTCAGTGGAATTTCAATGACTAATATCGTGTATTGTCTCCCCTTGCTCTAATAACCTCTTGCAGACGACGGGGAATATTCTCAATTTTTCTCCGGATTACATTTTGTGGTATGTTATTCCACTCTCTCACTAACAGATCCTTAAGCTCCTGTGCGTTGTTAGGAGGAGGTGTATGGATTTGAATACGTTTTTTCAAATCATCTCAGAGATGTTTGATGGGATTCAGATCCGGGGACCTAGCTGGCCAGGGTAACCTCATAATTCTAACCTCGTCCAAGTATTGCGTACTGATCCTGGCAACGTGCGGTTGTGCGTTGTCCTGAATAAAAACGACGTCTTCTTCAAGCACTGCCATGGTGGGCATAACATGTTCTTCTAGAATCTTCGTAATGTACCTTCGTGCAGTTAAGGACCCATTTTTGATGAAGGGTAATTCTGTGCGGAAGTCGGAAGATACACCTTAAAAAGCCATGACCGAGCCCCTACCAAATGGCGTTCTTGGAGCAATGTAAGCTTGTGAAAATCGTTCACCGGTTCTTCTCCAAACTCTTACACGTCCATTGGATCCAGTTAGGCAAAAACGTGATTCATCTGAGAATAACACTTTGCTCCAATCATTAATTCCTCAATGCGCGTATTGTCGAGCAAAAGCTAGTCGTACAACTCGATGCACGAGGCATTTTTGGCAAAAAATAAACAATAATAAGCACTAATAATGGCACTAATAAACACTAATGGCGGCAATAATAAATGTTTGTTTGTTGCGTTTGAACAGAAAGTCGAAGCACAAATGAGACATTTAAAACAAGCGGCAGTTACAGGTACCGTTCATTTTGGGAAGTGTACAGTTTTCCGCGCAATCGGCCTTATTGGAATTCTTTGTTACAAAGGAAATCGTTAAGCTGACAACAATTCTCAGAAACATGCATTAGTTTGTATTTGTGTTATTATTATTTACGATAAAGCTCATTAAAAATGAAATAACGGCGATTTTCAAGGTGACCCGGATATTATGATCGCGAGTGTATATATATATATATATATATATACATATATATATATATATATATATATATATATATATATATATATATATATATATTTGGTTTTTTTTTTTATATATTTTTCATTTTTTTTTATTTATTTTTTTTAATTTTTTTTATTTTTTATTTTTTCTGCTATAATATAATACAATATTTACTTAAATGTAAGGGTTAGTTTTAAAGCTACAATTTATATTTACAGTTTTTGATATGTTCGTAAATCGTTTTTAATATATTGATATCTCTAGAGAAAATCAAATTGTTCAGGTAGACATGAAGTGGAATTTTTAATATAATAAGATTATCATATAATTTGTTTATGTTTACTGATTCGTGGGAACATTCAAGGAAAATATGTAATAGGTTACCTTCTTTTCCACACTTGCAATTAGGTGACTCCGTGAGACCCAACTTGTACATATGAAGGGGGGTAAGAGCATGATTAGATCTTAATCTGTTTATAACCCTTATGAAATGGCGATTTGATAGAGTATGAAACCATCTTTTTGTGGGTATTTCAGGCTGCATTTGTTTGTAATTATTTCCAGTTTTCGTGTTTCGATAATATGTTTGCCATTTTTCTTTTTGATGCCGTTTACTAATTATATCAATGTCTGAAAAGGGGAGTAAGTTCAAGGGAGCTTCTCCGCCTATCTCTAGGGCAGGTTTGGCTAGGCTATCTGCTATTTCATTGCCCTTAATGCCAGCGTGTCCCTTTATCCATGATATAATAATGTTTTTTCCTAAATTTGTAATTTTATTGTAAATAGTCATAATTTCTAGTTCTATATGATTGTTGTTTGGACCTATGTACGTTTGTTAGTCTGTCGACGACACTCTTACTGTCTGTAAATATTATGCAGCTGTAGAGTTCGTTACCATGTATATATGCCTTAATGCAAGAAGAATCGCTGTCATTTCAGCAGTGTATATCGATGATTCAGCTGGCAATTTCAATAATTTTTTAAATCCACTTTGAATATTAATTAATGCACATCCTACTTTGTTTTGTACTTTATATCCGTCTGTATAGTAAAACTGATAATGTGGCCATTTATGCCTTATAAATGATTCAAAAGCGGCTGGATCTAAATTACTGTCCATAAAAAAGGTACTAATATGTTTTGAGAAAAGCTCTTCTAATACATTAGAATACATAGGTGAAACTTGATTTTCATACGTATAGAAAGTATGTCGGTATTGAGATATCCTCAAGTAACTATTTACCAGAAGAGAACATTTTTTCTTTGCCCAATATTTATGAGTTAGATCTAAAATTGATAAAATATGAATATCCTGTAGATAGTATTTTTCCCTATGGCTCTAGTAATGAATTTATCACTTAAAAACTCCCGTCGAAATTTCAGAGGTGGTTCTATCGTCTCAACTTCCATTATATTAACGGGCGTAGAATTCAAATATCCAAGACAAAGCCGAAGGCATTTATTTTTTTGTATTTCTAATTTATTTAAATGTGTGTTTGCGGCAGTTCCATACAAATGACAACTGTAATCGAAAATGCGACGAATCATAGTACGTACTTTACGTACGTATCATACTTTTAATTTGCTAATTTCTTTGGTCTAGCAATAACATCGTTGAACGATGTGCAGTTCATACCAAAATATTTTATCCTGTATTATAATCATACCCAATTCTCACCAAGATTACTGGATATTATCGTAGTGATTGCTCGCTGTTTCTCAAATCCTCTTGATCTTTCGCAATCCCTTAAACCTAATGCAAAACATCCCTCTGCCTTTTTCCCTTTTTATCGAGAGATATATAATTATTTTATCGATCTAAAGCACAAATAATCCGCGGCAATTGCTTATTCCCTATAGACAAGGAAATATGTCTGACTCTTTTATCCTTTTCGTTAAGAGCAAAAAGGAGGGCATGATGTCGAAGATTGAATCGAGCTTTCTGTTTTTTGTCTGCTACGAAAATAATGGCGGTAGAAATTTCTTTTAACGTCAGGAGGTTTTTGTTCAAAATGTTTTGAAAGTATCGTTTGTTTTAAGAATTATGTTTACTTCACTATTAATTAAAAGATAATCAGTTTGAAAAGGAAATAAATTGTTTGGAAGGATTCGGTTATTTCTTTCGGGAAAACTGAAAATTTAGTCAGTTAGAGTACAAGTGCTGACAATATTTTTTTTTGTTACAGGTTAGTGACCTATATATAAAACTACCATAATCGTCTCAATGTGGCTATTGGTAAGTTGTAATACATAAATTGTTAATATGTAATACAGTGCTAGTGATGTGAGTGTTTCCGTCACGTGTACTACGTCGACTATTTGCTTAACAACAGTTTGTAATTTTTGTATATACTTTGTAATAATGTCGACTACATTGTTTCTTTTTTTTTATTTAGAAAAAACATATAATCCACATCAACCACGCAGGGTTATTAGTGGAGTAACGTACACAAGAGTTTATTTTATTTACATTAAATAGATGTATATAAACGTAAATCTTTTAAATAATTTATTATATGGTGAGTGTTTACGGTTAAAGTGGTTTTGATGTCATCTGAGATTCCATATTTTCTTCTTGTTTCTTCGTGGTACTGGCAGTCAATCAGAATATGCTTCACCGTCAATGGGAGAGAACAGTTTCTGCAGGTTGGAGAAGATTCTCTGTTGATTAAGAATTTTTGGGTCAGTGCAGTGTGTCCAATTCTTAGTCGGTTAGTTATTACTTGGTCCCTTCTATTGGATGGATGATTCAAGATGGTCTTCACAAGGGGATAAATCTCATATAGTTCGGTTTCTGAATCTTTCCAGTAGTCTTGCCATATGTTCATACAGTGGTCTTTAATTAGGTTTTTGAGATCGGAGTATAGGTAATTTCTTGATTTGGTTGTGTATTGTGAGGTTAGTCGACTTGTGTTTGCTAGGTTGTCCACTTTCTCATTTCTAGCTATTCCTACATTCGACGGTACCCAGATAAATGCTACTTGTTTTCGAGTTGATTGAATTATATTTATCTCATTTTTATAGCCCGAAATATTGGATTTGTAGAGTATATATGTTTTACACCTAATAGAGCATTTAATGAGTCAGTGACCATTTATTCTCACTTAATTCTCACAAAATTAATGCTTCCAAAATGGCTGTGGTCTGGCCTGTGAGGATGCAGAAGTTTGTAGGTATGGATATAGTGTAAGTAGTGTATTTACAGTAGTATGCAGCAGCGTGTCCGTCATGAACTTTAGAGGCATCACTGAAAAATTTGGAGATAATTAGGATAATGAGATATCACTTTGGAGAACAAGTGTTTAATGAAAATCTGATTTGTAGTTGATTTGGGGTATTTTGTGAGGGTTAAGTCAATGGTAAGTGGTTGGATTGTCCATGGAGGAAAATTTACACTGACTTACTAGAGAATACTAGATGTTATTTCTGTGCTGGTATTTTCCCTATATAGTTTAGGGAGAATTAGTCATCCCTTGATTTTTCTCCAACTAGTGATGATTCGTCAGTTTCGTCAGCTGCAGAAGGGTTAGGGTTTATTTTTTTCTTTAGTCGGGTGATATTATTTCTTAACCTAGAATTTTGTGTGTACTAATAAACAAAATTAAGGATTTGAATTAGTTCCTCTGGTTCATTGGAGTAATCTTTAGAAGTTAATTCAGGGTTATGAGAGTTTAAAACATTTTCCATAAAATCACATATTTCATTGAAATTTAGTATAAAAGGAGGTGATCTATTTTTGATTTTGTGTTTGATGAATTCTAGGGAGTGAATGACATCTTCGCGGGGGGTTTTGAAAGAGGTTTTGTGTTTCTTTTTTGGTTTATATTGTTTAGGGGTATTAAAAACAGATGAGTCGGTGGAGTCGGTTTTTCGGTTGTCTTCCTTAATTTCAGGAGATGATATGTTATGTCTTTTTAGCTGTTTAGAATTGACTGCATTATTTAAGGTTATTGGTGTTTCTGGTGTCGTAGTATTTTCAGTGTTATTTATAGTTGGTGCTGTTGTTTTGGAAGAAGAAGACAAAGTGTTTGGATTATCTTTAGATATGTTTTGGGTGAGGTCGGTTTCCGTAGATTGATATATTTTATCATTAGTTTCATTAGGTTTAGATAATGACGATGTGGTTTGAGTTGAATCTGAGAGGGGAGTTGAAGGGGTGTCATTAGGTTCATGAGGTTTAGATAATGATGATGTGGTTTGGGTTAAATCTAAGAGGGCAGTTGAATTAGTTTGGTTTGAATTGAGAGCGCATTCTGATTCTTAATGACCAATGGTTTTACATTTGGAGAAACTGAATCCGTCTATGAAGAGAAATACCCGGTACGAAGTATTTTCATGACTTATGGTAAAAGAGTCAGGAATAGACATATTTTTTAGGGGTGTAATGAATGATTGCCTTCTAAAGCTCAGAACATGACTGTACTCAGTTTCAGACATACCTACTCGAAGAAAAGTCATTGTGGATACAGTGTGAATACCAAGTTTTTGTAATTCTTGTTCAATTATTTCGTTCAGGATTGTAGGACATGCATTAGATATTAGAAGTCTCTGGGCTGGAGAAATTAATCTTCTTACTTCGACTTGACATCCATTTATTTCGATATATTTATAAGAATGAAGAAGAGCACCAACAGTGTTTTTTGAAGAGAGGTATATGCATATCCTATTGTTAGCAATTCTGGAGGCAAAAAGTACATTAACTGGACCCACTAGTGATCCAACAGCTACGACGTAATCATGGATTTTTGTACCTTCAATGCTGGAAATGACTATTGCTTGTTGTTTTGTTGGATGTTTAAAATAATTTACGACATCTGAGTAACAGTGTTTAGTGGAGTTGTGTGTAGTATTATTATTGTATGAAATCCTTTGATTAATTTTCTTGATCAGAAGTTGAGCCGGTCCTGTGATCGGTCCAAAAAACTGGTCAAGACCCAACTGGAATTTTTGTTATCTCTTTACGTAGGTAATATTTAAAGGTTATTTTGTTCTTGTTACAAAAATAATACGAAAAGAAGTGCTACTCACTTGAGATAATATTGTCAGCACTAACTAATGCACTTAAATTTGTAGTAGAGGTATAAAATATTAAATTATGATTTGTTTTTACCATTTAAAATGACTATATTTCGGAACAGCTGATAACGTGGTAGATTTGATCGCTATCAGGGCTACATTGTTTCTTGTTTAGTTAATAATTGGATATTAATATATTATGATATTATTAAGGTATTATGAAAGTATTAATTATGTTTCCATGGAATATTTTCGGATTATTTTGCATTATTTAAGCCAGTTCTAGAATTATTTGAGCATTTTTTTTACACAGGAACAAAAATTACTACAGTAAAACTTTCCAATAGCGACCACCCTCGGGAAATCAAAAGCTGGACGGTAAAGAGGCGTGGCCGTTTAAGAGAGAACATAGGAAAATTAAAGCAACTGATCTGCATTTTACGTTGTTTATTTACATAAATTTTAATTAATTGTAATTTCAATTTATCAGAAACAAAAATGAACACCATGCCATCAATGTAAGAATGGGTGTACAGTTTTTTTGGACACACTGTAGGTATCGTAACATTTTTATATTGTCAAATAATCAGAAATTAACGATTGCTTCATAATTTTTAATTTATTTTTCAAACATTCAGATTGACATTTTATTAAGTGAATTAATTTTTTCCATTTCTATAAGGTTTTGTAAGGCTTTATAAGGAATAGAACAGAAAATTTACATTCAGAATTGGTTGAAGACGAAAACGAAGCAGTAACAAGAGAAAAATTTAAAAAGTTATAAAACATGTTAAAAATAACAAACACAAAGTGCAGATGCAAACAGAATAAAATTGTTAATGAGCTACAAAAAGGACGACGTGCGACTTGACTTGAAGAAGCTTTTTACAATCTCAAGAGAAGGAAAATATGGAATAAAAAGATAGGAAGATGAAAAGAAGCCAGCGAAGTTCGGAGGCAATATTGATCCAGGTATTGATAAAGAAGATGTGGCAAACTGTAATATCTAAATAAAAAATATTTGAGGGAAAGGTAATATCCACAGAAAGGGTACACTAAAGGCTCAAAAATACCACTACCTAACTTTCCTGAACGACTTTTGATTCCACTAACAATACTAAATTAGACAACAATAATATTAAATTAAACAGAAAAGCAGCAGGTAAAGACGGGATACCAAACGAATTACTGAAATATTGTGGAGCAGCAATTACAGAAAAATTAACAACATTAATTAATAAAATTATAAAACACAATAAAATACCGGAAGAATGGAGAACGAGAGAACTAATTCTACTATTCAAAAAAGGAGACAAAAAACTGCCAGAAAACTACAGAGGATAAGTTTAGCAGATGAACAACAGGGTTTTCGTACTGGAAGATCGTGTACAGATGCAATGTTCGTTATAAAGCAAATTACTGAGAAATCACTATAATATAGTGTATAGAGCATAATAGACCAGCATTTCTGTGTCTGATTGACCTAAAGAAAGCGTTTGATAGAGTAAGACTCAAAGAAGTAATCCATCTTATGTTGTAACACTGCCGTGCTACAATGATATATACAAGGCCTAAATCGCTCACTGTCGAAGAGAATTGGGTGGGGTTTTCTTAAACATATAGAAACTATATCGTATCTTAAATTCAAGCACAATTAGATAATATGAAATTATAATTTATTATTGGACGCCACCCCTGGTTTATCCTCGAAGGGGAAGAGCAAAAAAAATTAAGATTTATTGAAAGTTTACAACAAAACTATTCTTTATTATTTCTTAGTATTGAACAAAAAGAAAACATTAAAAGTTACGTCATCCCAAAGGGATACCAAAATATTATTTTATGTTAACATTATCATAAACAAAAAAATCTTTGTATCGTATAAAATTAAGAATTGGTTATAAAGAAAATGAATGTATATATATATTAACCCCAAATTTCGAAATTTGTTTACATTGAAAATAATATAGTTATTTATCAACTAGGAACAATGAAGAAAATAAACCTTTAAATTAAATTAGAACACTTCACTATATTTTCATTTTTTTTGAGTTCATAATCATTTCTGTTGTCTTGAAAGTAGGTATAATTAAAATTGGTACAACCTTAATCTGCTCTGTTTCTCTTCTTATTTAATCAGTCACCAAATAAACCATTGATTCAGCTACGTACTATATCAAATCACCACCATTCTAGATAAGAGGGGTTAGGTATTCCATAAAAAGATACTGCTACTGGGCCATGATCTGGAATAACTCCATAGCAATACTATCTTGCGACGAGTATTAGAAATATAATATCAGCATCTCCGATAAGGGTCTCTGAATTGAGACCCACTTTGGAAACACGTCTTAACGGTTGGACGGTCTTAACAGAAAAGAGCGAAACGCTATTCTTGCGCTCTCTGGAAATTGGGCGTGAGTGACAAGTTGATGAATAGGCTCATCTACCGGAGATATTTGGGAATTACAGAAGAATCCTTGAGTCGGCTACAGGTAGATACTTGACAGATAGATGGGGTTAGAAGTTTTATTTAAAAAAAATTATTGAAATTTATAATGATTTTCTTTTAAATCTTTTGAAACGGTTACACAGCCCTCCCCACGATTTCAACTGGGTACCAGCGTGGAATCGGACTAGGCATGGTGGCACACCATACTAACCTTTTCAAAAGTGGAAATAGATATACGGAGAGGTAAGACAAACAGAATGGACAAATGTAGCTACAATCTGGACTCACAGAATCCTTCTTTCACAACTCACGTGGCAACAACTCAAAGATTTCAGAACAAAGCGAAACAGAACGCATAGAAATGACTCAACTATAAAAATGTAAACAAAAAAAAATAATTGCATTCTCACTCTCAAAATACATAGGGTATTTTACCTATAACCAATATCATGAACAAAGCGGAATAAAACAAAACATATTTACAAATCATTATTTGAGACCAAATGCTCGCATTTAATCGAAATAATATAATTAAGATATTACCATTTGAAATTTCATAAGTAATATAAAGCAAAACATACTAGTGTTGTCACCAAGATACAAAACAGATAATTTACTGCGTAGTCGTTATGAGACCTAACACAATAAAACACAAAAAAAATAATGTTATCGTTTGCTCGGAAGCGTAGAGTCTTTCATCTATGACTTAATCCACGAATAACATAAGAATAATAATACAATCGTATCATTAACGCCATAAGATACAAAATACAAATGTGTCATCGTTTGTTCGGAAGCATAGAGTCTTTCATCTATGACTTAATCCACGAATAACATAAGGTAATAACGCAGCGCGTCATTATAGACACATTTAGAAATACACAAATAAAAGGAAAGAGTTACTAATAGTTCAAAATTGGGTACATTAAAGTTCTACAAAGACAAGCCTTAATAAGTTTACTGGGAAAGGTAGACATCAGAATTTCTGTAAGACACATCTATATTTAGAAACAAAAAAAAGGCTGATGTTTAGTTATTAGTATGACAACTAGAATTTGTGATAACTAACGTGTATCATCTGCCTATAATAGGGACAACATCGGTAGGTCAACTTCGGGTAGGATTAACTTCGGGTAGGGTCTAAATAATTCTAGATTACATAACTAAACAAGTATTGGAGAACTAAAAAAGTTTCCTGACGCGGGAGGCTGTTATTCTAGATTTATTACTGAAATAAAATTATGAATGGCTTATCATTCCGACGAGTCAACTAGCGGGAATCCGCTTACTTCATCCCTAGCCTTCCTCAGTGTCTGGCCATTCAGAATATAGGATGTTAGACAGCAATAATCTTTTCAAACATTATTTTGGGGGGTTTCGAATAGAGAGTCGAAATTCGAAGGTCTTCACTCTAAGAGTAAAACTTAGGCAAAATGAACAGATACTATAATGAACTATCATTGGTAACTAGACAGAGGAATCTTGATATCTTTGGTATAGATACCAAAAAAAAATTACTTGGATTTATAAGTCCGTAAAATAAGATAAACTGAATTTTGTATCCACTTGAAGACAACTAAAGGTATGTACAATTCATTGTAATATAAACTACCATAAGCATAAAAATATCACATTCTACCAAGGCATTCTAAAAATAAAATGAGATTAAATTTTGCAAACACCCTTAAAATCAATATAGGTTCTTGGTCGGGGTAGCACAAACTCAAGATCTCGATCAATACAAACTAGAGAGAGAATAATACCGAAGTAGAATAAGATAAGATAAAAATAAAATTTATGTCGAAAAGAAATACGACATATATACATATATATAGACATATTGAACACAATAAATGATCAATATTATAATAATAAAAAGTAAAACAGTTCAACGAACTGGGGTGCGAGCCAAACTGAGTTGCTCTGGAGATCGACGTGCGGAGTCTCCTACACTACTTCCAGAGGCTCGTCTCTTTGCGACAACATCTGAGATACACAAAATTATTAATTGGAATAGGGATAGGTCCACTAATCCACTTGACTATAGCAGGATGCTCCCTGACTAATAGTCAACACCACCGACATAAAACAAGGGTTGTCGAGACAGCTCAAAAAAAAATGAAACGTGTCAACTTCCTGAAGGGAAAGAAGCACTAAGGGACAGATTTGCCGAAGCAAAGTGGTATTCAATATACTAAGTACTAGGGTATCAGAGCTGTACTGACCCCACGCCAAAAAAATTTGGAAAGGAAACGAATCCTCTCCAGGATAAAGTTCGCGTTAGCGCAACTTCCTGTACACGGGCCACGGAGGGGTTGAATAGTCGCTGGAGAAGGTAGCAAAGATTAAGTACGCAAAGGCGTAAAGGGAATCAACTAAAAAATTAAAAATTAAGAATGGACTGAACATTTTAGAAGAAAGGTATTAAAATTTTAAGAAAACCGATTTATTCGGTTTCAGACAAATCTGAATTATCCGACGAAATACTGACAGGTTGATAAGCTTTTGGTCCGAATAAAACAAAAAAAATAAACAAAAATCACGACATATTTACATGCAAAATTAAACTGGATGCTCGATTTGATGAATCGACATCAGGTACAGTTCGTTGGCTATTAGGCACAACGACCAATGGCAGATTTCTATAAACATGGCTCTAACCTAACCAAAAGTGTGGAACAGACCAGTGTTAAAGTTTCTGGGAGCGAAAAGAAGGATGCTTCCAGCTTAACAAAGGCGGGTGGCCAACTAAGTAGTTTTAGCAAGCTTCGCTATGGTTATCCACTAGGTAGACAACCTAAATAGCATCAAACAATAATAAAGTTGACTATGACAGTCAAGCATTGAATGAATTTCCAACCACTGGTTGAAAATTGAACTAACGCAAAAGAAGAAAGACAGGATGGCCAATAGTTCCATAAGAATATCCTCTGGGATTGATCACAGCGGAAAATTTTCAAGCAAGAAACTTCCAGAAGGACAAAAGAAGAAAATAAATCCAAACCGTTAATACACAATCTTGGAGAAGAAGAAAGAAAGGGGGTATATGGCATACAAGCCACAATCGCTACACAAATAGTTCAGTTTCAAACTGTTGTTTCCAAAAGAAACAAAAAAAAATTGTAAGAGTCTTCCACGAAACAAAAACTTACGATAAGACTTAAAAGGAACGGAAGAATCATTATAATCTTCCAAAGGAATAGAAAAATATTACAGTCCATCGTCAATAATAAAAAATCGTGATGTTGGATGTAACACACCACAACAATAAAAAAAGTTGAACAGTAAAACATTTTTGACACCTAATTGAATCCAATATGGTCATCATACAAATCACAAAGAAATGTTTACCATTCTTTAGCAGAACTCTAACAGAGTCAAAATAATATAAACTTTTAATTCTCAGTGGGTCATTTACGGTAGTACCAGAACTACTTCAATTGTTAAACAAACGTGGTCTTAACGTCGACATAAAGATAAAAGATAAATTCACAATAGGCGGCAGCGGGTTGTTTCACCTCTGTTTATACAAAGAGTCACAATAGACAACAGCAAACTACTTCAAGCTTCACTTGTACCATATCATGAACACAAGATAATAAATAAAAGCTTTTGAGCCTTAGCCAAAAGTCTCAAAGCAAAAGATATATGTGGTCTAATAAACTATTAGAAGACCGCAAAAATGTCAACGACAAAAAAAAGAAAGCTGCTGCGTATACAACAGTCTGACATCACACAAATAACTCAAGATACAATAATACAGGTCACGTGCCTGTACGTCCTACAGGACATCTCGAGAAAAAAAAAAGGTAAAACCACAAATAACAATAAGTTCCAGTACCAAAAACATACTTCTACTACATCGGACCACACAAAGACATAAAATTAACATAACAGAAGGAAAATAACAATATTTCCGCTCTATATTCTCAACAAAGACGCCTTAGGCAGAGAGAAACGAAGTCATATCATTACTTCCTTATACTTGCAAAACAAAAGAACCATGGACTGTAAAATATAGAAAGCATTTTCCTTTTCAGGAAATAAAATTTTCTTTTCAAAGTACGAAAAAGTTAAACTATGAAAAAATAAATTTTTAAAATAAACGAAAGACAAATTAAAAAGAAAATTTAACAGATAACAGATTAAACATTAAAAACATCCAAGATCAAAGAACTCAACTTCAAATCCTCGCAAAAAAATATTTCGCGTAAGTATTCTGCAAAACTCCAGATAACACATTTTAAAATTAGGTAGGTCGGGACAGCCTGTATATAGATATAATTCCCAGCTGCTTGCTGCAAATTAAACCATAAATAGAATTCGCTTAATTGATTTTTCAAATAACAACCGCTAAGAGCCATTTCGTTTATTTAAAATAAACACATTGAGGAATATATTTATTATGGTTCTATCAACAAATAAGACTGAACTGCAAAGAAGGCCATCGTTTAGATACGAATTAATTTATGGACATAAACAAAATTTCTCTAACATGGAATGTTTATTTTAGACGAGTCTGGAATGTAAGCAGTGAATGGTTACATCATTCCAAATACGTTTTAAGTATTTCACAAAATTAAAAATACGACGAGAATATTTCTACGTAATTTTATGAAGATTAAAAACGAATACATATAAATACTTTGCAAAAAATTCTAAAATAGTAGCAGTGTTGATTTAATGAAAATTGGGTAAAACAAATACACAATTTAACTAAAAAATTGGTATAAAACATACAGACTTAATTACCTACATATACAGGGGGTACAAAACAACTAATAATATTGAAAAAAACTCTGAAGATACAGGAATATTCAAAAGCCCCACACGCTGGGCGACATTTTGTAACACTTCCGTGCTACAATGATATATACAAGGCATGAATCGCTCACTGTCGAAGAGAATTGGGCGGGGTTTTCTTAAACATATAGAAACTATATCGTATCTTAAATTCAAGCACAATTAGATAATATGAAATTATAATTTATTATTGGACGCCACCCCTGGTTTATCCTCGAAGGGGAAGAGCAAAAAAAATTAAGATTTATTGAAAGTTTACAACAAAACTATTCTTTATTATTTCTTAGTATTGAACAAAAAGAAAACATTAAAAGTTACGTCATCCCAAAGGGATACCAAAATATTATTTTATGTTAACATTATCATAAACAAAAAAATCTTTGTATCGTATAAAATTAAGAATTGGTTATAAAGAAAATGAATGTATATATATATTAACCCCAAATTTCGAAATTTGTTTACATTGAAAATAATATAGTTATTTATCAACTAGGAACAATGAAGAAAATAAACCTTTAAATTAAATTAGAACACTTCACTATATTTTCATTTTTTTTGAGTTCATAATCATTTCTGTTGTCTTGAAAGTAGGTATAATTAAAATTGGTACAACCTTAATCTGCTCTGTTTCTCTTCTTATTTAATCAGTCACCAAATAAACCATTGATTCAGCTACGTACTATATCAAATCACCACCATCCTAGATAAGAGGGGTTAGGTATTCCATAAAAAGATACTGCTACTGGGCCATGATCTGGAATAACTCCATAGCAATACTATCTTGCGACGAGTATTAGAAATATAATATCAGCATCTCCGATAAGGGTCTCTGCATTGAGACCCACTTTGGAAACACGTCTTAACGGTTGGACGGTCTTAACAGAAAAGACCGAAACGCTATTCTTGCGCACTCTGGAAATTGGGCGTGAGTGACAAGTTGATGAATAGGCTCATCTACCGGAGATATTTGGGAATTACAGAAGAATCCTTGAGTCGGCTACAGGTAGGTACTTGACAGACAGATGGGGTTAGAAGTTTTATTTAAAAAAAATTATTGAAATTTATAATGATTTTCTTTTAAATCTTTTGAAACGGTTACAATGTATAATAGAGAAGTTCCCCTAAATATTATAAAAACTATTGAAAACATCTACCAAAACAACAAAATGAAAGTAGGAATAGATGGACAACTTACAGAACCTATAGAAGTAGGCCGCCGAATAAGACAAGGGGATTCATTGAGCCATGCTCTTCAATTTGATCATGGATGAAATCATCAAAAGCGTTAATAAAGGAAGAGGATACAGAGTAAATAATTTTCTAAATATTCTGCAAATATATTAGCTTTTCATTGTCAGTCTGCGCCCAACTTCTATCAGGTTTTTATATTAGAGAAATTCGTAGCGTCGGTTTCTGAATTGTTTAGTTGCTCGAATTGAGTTGCTTGAATTGTAGAGTGGTCATCTGGAGAGAGATTGTTAATATTAAATTGAAGATGTCATTACAAGCTTCAGATTTAGCGCTGGCGTTAGCTGGTGTGGTAGTCTATTTAGCTGTGTCTTATCGAGTGGATTTCGGGACCTTTGCCATTTTGTACGAGCCCTCCTTTTTTAGGTTAGAATTTGTTTAATATCAATGGCACACTGTTGTCGTCAGGATTACCCTTTTTACTTTTAGCAGTAGATTTCCAAGCAGCGTTTTGTATTACAGCCGTGAATTTATTTTTTATTGTATATGTAGAATTTGTTTTTTATATATATATATATATATATATATATATATATATATATATATATATATATATATATATATAATATATATATATATATATATATATATATATATATATATCATGAAGTACTGTTAATTAAGATTTGCAAACACTTACCCAGAGGCTAGATATTGCACATTCATTTTTGTAATAGCTGTTGTTAACCGGGCGATCGATGGTTTAACTGTACGTTTGTATATACCATGCGGTCCTTATATATGGAATAAATTCATTTTTAGCGTTATTATGTACTATGTGAAAAAAACCTGAAACAGGTCGATTTTTATTCTTAAATGACAATTTACAGTATAAAAATATCATCTCCTCTGATTATAAGCACCCCCTCGAAATTTTTAAACAACAAGGGGGTCATGTGGCACCTGGTTAGAAAGGATTTTAGTCTTCTGTTCAGCAATATAAAGTTTTTTGAGTTTGTACAATCATAACTGAGACAATTGATTTTTACAGTTAACTTAAATGTTCAACTTGACTACCATTATTCACTTCTTGATAATGACCGAGGCGATTCTGGAATTCTCGTACAACATTTTGTATGACCTCGGGGGTTATTTTGTTAGATTCTATCGTTATCCTAACTTTTAAATCAGCAATATTACCGGTCTATTAAAAATACTTTATAAATAATCACGTATTTTCTTTAACTGTTCTGCTAAACATTAGATAAAAAACTTTAAAGATAATAAAATATTTGTCAAAAGCCAAATAAACAATTGATATGAATCTAGTAGGCTGCTGTCATTTAGGTATTTAAGTTACTAAAAGACGTCAGTATAATATTTGTGCGCGTATTAAATTTAATTATGGCTCATTTGTCCGAGACTCAAAGAATATACATTTTAATTATGATTGTTTTGGTAATAAAACAAGAACTCAAAAGGAGGTTTGTGAAATGTTTAATAATAAATATGGTCAACAAGTTTCGCAGTCTACAGTTAGGAAATTGAAAAGAAGTTTCGTTATATTGTAAAAAATATTGAATAACCAGGTAGAAATGTTAAATTTACTGATGAAAAAAAGTTAGATGTACTTCTAGAGATTGAGAAAAATCCGCATAAGACAACTCGAAAGCTGGCCGCCGTCAATGATGTAAGTAAATCATCTATTTTGAGAGTTTGCATAAAGAAAAATACCACCCTTACAAAGTTCAGTTGGTTCAGGAGTTAAATGAAGATGATCCCGATAGAAGGCATGAATTCTGTGAAATGATGATGGACAGACTGACGCAGATTTGCATTTCATAAACAAAATAATTTTTTCTGATGAGGCGACGTTTCATTTAAACGGAACGGTTAACAAACTTAGAGAAATCCTCACTTGGTATGTGGGACACACGCAATATCCTAAAAATATTAAATTTGGGCTGGTATCATTAACAATAAAATTATTGGTCCTTATTTTTTTGAGGCACAGTTGATGGTGAGGTTTATCTAGATTTTTTGATTAACTTTTTAGTGCCTACATTACAAAATTTTTCCTGATCAATCATACAAATGAGATAGATCGATCTATTTACTACCAACAAGACAGAGCTCTTCCGCATTTTGCACGTATAGTAGAAATTATTTAAATAGAATAAATTATTATAGAAACAGGTGGATTGGAAGACGTGGAACGATCGAATGGCCGGCTAGATCCCAGATTTGACTCCTCTCGATTACTTATTATGAGGTTATTTAAAATCTAAAGTATATTTTAATAGACCCAACAGTATTGCTGATTTAAAAGTTAGGATAACGGAAGAAATTAACAAAATAATCCCCGAGGGCTTACAAAATGTTGTGCGAGAATTACAAAATCGCTTCGGCTATTGTCAAGAAGTGAATGGTGGTCATTTTGAACATTAAATTTAATTGTAAATTACATTGAAAAATACATTCTAAATATTATGTGACATTATTATCTTCATTCAACCTAAAGTTTTGTGATAGAGAAAATTTTACATCTTAAAAATCAATTTTCTCAGTTATGATTGCACCAAATTTAAAAAACTTGATATTTCTGAACAAAGAACTAAAATCCCTTTTTAACAAGGTGCCAAACGACCCCCTTTGCTATTTAAAATTTTCGAGGGGGTACTTTAATTCAAGGGGGTGCTGGAAGGGGATAATATTTTCATACTGTAAATTGTCAATTTAACAATAAAAATCGACCTGTTTAAGGTTGTTTTCAGATAGTACATAATAACGCCAAAAATGAATTTATTCCATAAATATGGACCGCATGGTATATATCTTATTGTGATATTTAAAGTCTTGGTGCGCCAAGCAATAATTAGCTAATTAATTTTTTTTGATTAATTAAAATTATTTAAATGATATGATTATTACTCTATCACAATTTTTAATTCTTTTATCTCAGGGTTAAATTCGTGCTTCAATATCTATGCTATTACATGTGAAAGGTAAGGTCCAGAGAATACCGGAATAATAAAAAACACATATGATCTAACACTATATATTGAAATAGAAATAATGAAATAATTCACACTCAAAAGTTTTCAATAAACAAATCTCATATAAGGATTCTCAAAATTTTGTTCTCCGTACGTGAACAATACGTACGTACGTTAAATGTGGAAATAAAGCCTACAATCCATTTAAGACGACAAAAGGACTTCTACAAGGCTGTGCTACGTCCCCTACTTTGTTTAAAATATTCTTGGAAAAGACACTCAAACCATGGAGGAGAAAGTGCGAAGGAATGGGCATACCAGTAAGAGACGAATACCTATACACCTTCAGTTTTGCCGACGATCAAGTAGTCATCGCACAAGATGAAGAAGATCTCAGCTTTATGCTCAGAAAACTAGAAGAAGAATATAAAAACAACGGAATGGAAATAAACTTAGAGAAAACCGAATACCTAACAACAGAAAACAAGGATATGAGAAACCTAGAGATAGACGAGGGAAGGCAAATAAATGGAACAGATAAATTCAAGTATTTAGGAACCATAATATCGAACCAGGGAACAACAGAAGAAGATATAAACAACAGACTGAGACAAACAAGAAACTGTATAAGACAACTAAACTCAGTGTTGTGGGATAAGAACATTACGATAAAGACAAAAAAGAGAATATATAACACCCTGACAAGAAGTATCCTGACATATGGGTCCGAAAACTGGACAATAAACAAGAGAAATAGAGGTAGAATAAGAGCAGTAGAAATGGAGTTCCTGAGGAGAAGCTGTAGACTTACAAAAAGAGACAGAATTGAAAACGCAGAGATTAAGCGGAGAATGGGAGTGCAATCAGACATAATCGACTATATAGAGGAGAAGAGACTATCCTGGTACGGCCACGTCAGAAGAGCGGACAGAGGACGCTGGATAAACAAAATCACAGAATGGAGCCCGATTGGAAGAAGAAAGAGAGGAAGACCCCGAAGGTCATTCAGAGATGAAATCGACGAGGCTATGGAGAAAAGAACCCTGCGAGATGGAGACTGGAATGACAGGGAAAATTGGAGAAAACGGTTGAGTGAAGGAAGACAGTGAAAACTGTGGAAATCCTTAGTAGTAGTAGTAGTACGTGAACAATCAAAATTAATGGTACAAACAATATTAATTGAAATCTCAAAATCCCAAACTATTCTAACTCTCCTAATCAAAATATTTATATCCTTTCTAAATTACGTGTAAAAATTGGGTTATCAATAAAAGAAAAAAAAACTGCAGAAACAAAAATATCTCTCTCTGATGATGAGTGGTCCAAATCCTTGTTCCTTGTAGACTATATTATCTCCTCTCAACCGCTCCCTATGTAATCAGCAATCTTACACAGATTGTTGCAAGTATATCGTCCTTAATGATCTCCTTCAAAAGCACAAATCATTCAAATTATGATAGCCTTTCTCCTCTCGATAAACTGAATCTCTCGTTGGCCCGAGTGAAAAATGACTCTTGGAATATCTTCTCTTTACGATAAACTGAATCTCTCGTTGGCCTGAACAGTGACTCTTGGAATATAAGTAGAGAAATATGACTTACAATATTTTGCTGCTTCAGCTTCTGTCAGATACACTAACTCCACAAAAACTCACTAACATTCAACACTACTGCTTGCTACATTTCAGGAACCGCCAGAGAACAATCACTGTTCCTCTTACAGATTTGGAAAACCAACAACTATATCTTTTCTCTCTCCTCAATCTCGCTAAACTTTTTCCTACATACTTATCCCACCTTTTTCAATCTCCGCCAATCACAACTCGTCACAATTCCCCCATTTTTTCATTTCGATAACAAACAAATTTTTACCTATACTTATAAATTTCCTAAAACTTATTTACAAATAATATTTTTCTATAATTCTTAAAAACTAACAAAAAACCACTTTCTATAATCCCTTCTATTGTCTTTAATCACTGCATTAATGTATTTTGAAAAACCCCGTTCAATTGTCTGTGGCTTTCACTTAAACTTATGCGGGTCACTCAAGTATAACAAAGAAATAAATGCAAAGCTTACACTTTGTTTAGTACAGGAAATCCAAGGATTTAATAACTTTCCTTCTCCGAAATGTTTGTTGGATATTATCCTACTTATCTGAATTATTTTAATGTTATTGAATTTTGAAATATTTTTAAACAAACCAATATTTTTCTCGATTTTACATATCATAACAAATCCCCGCCATTTGATCTGCCGAAAACTCTTTGTTAAATTTTAAAAATGACAAAAGTTTTCTAGGATCAAATTATTTCACTATGTTATTAAAATCTACTTATGATACTGACAAATGTCGTGAATGTTAAAATACCCCGTATATTGCCTGTCTTTATACGGGATTGGATATATTTTCGTTTTAAATTTTTCCAAGTATTTTCCCTTAAAAGAAAGTTCATAATTTTTAACCACTTGATTTACTTTATTAACAAAATCTCCATGGTTTCCTAAAATCTTCTCTATTTCCTTCTCCATGTTTTTTTCACAATTTATTTTTCTTTCATCCACCTTTTGTTCACATGTGTTCACTGTCCATAATACTTCTTCACAAAATTCTGGATTCTCGTCCATCAGTGCCATTTTTTCTTCTGTTTTCTTTTTATCCTCTAATTCCCTTTGGTATTCCGAGCACCATGTTTCTATTCCTTTCATTTCTCTGATGATACCTTCTTTTTCTTCCTGCTTCCATTCTGTTTTATCGTCGGTTGCCAACAATTCTTCTGTACCTTCTATTTCCTGTTTTTCTCTGGTCTCCATCTTATTTTCCTGCTTTCTTTTCGAACTCTTCTTCTTTTTCTTCCTTCTCTTTTTCTTTTCTGTTAGATCTTGTTCTTGTACTTTCGGTTTATCCTCTACAGTCATATCGATTTCTTTGCGTTTTTCCTGTGCATTGATCCTTCCAGAATTTGTTTTCCTATCTGTTTGCTTTTCTTCTCCTGTGTTGTCTGGTTCTGCTCTGATTTCCAGTTTATTTTCCGAAAAATTTATGGTGATATCTTTTTTCCTCAATTCATCAATTCCCGCTATCATATCATGATTTAAATCTTCAATCACCACACATTTCATAATATGGAATTTGTTTCTCACTCTTATCTGTACTCCCAAGCCTTCGTTTACTGTCGTCAAATTTTTATTGTTTGCACCCACTAAATCAACCCTAGGAATCTTATACACAAATCTGTCCAAATTTAATTCTTTTACTAGTTTTTTATTGATTAGCGATATCTCCGATCCAGAATCAATCACAATTTTAATCGCTTTATGTTTTATAAATGCATCTAAAAATATTAGATTAGAATTAGAAATTTGTCTGTCGTTTCCTATTGCTACATGATTCATCTCCCTTCTATTTTGTTGTTGGAAGCTCTGGTTATTTCTATCGTCCCTTTGTTCGTTAGTATTCCTATTCGGAGGATTTTGTGCATCTCTATTCCTGTTGTGATTTTCATATGTTCTCTGTTGTGTGTCATTCCTGTTATCGTAATTTTGTTGTCTATTGTAATTATTGTAATTTCTCGGCCTATATTCGTTTGTTGATCTGGGATGTCGGTTTCTCTGGTCATAATTTGATGAATACCTTCTTTCCGCTCCATTATATTGGTCATGTTGTCTTCTATTTCTCATTTCTTTTCTTTTCGCTTCTTTTAATTGAAGGAATTGGCACAAACTATCAATATCTTGATAGTTTCTCAAAATCACGTGATCTTCCAACGTTTCCTCAAAATGTCTGCTGATCATTTCTACCAGCTGTTCGGTAGAATATTTGTATTCTAGATATTTTGAATTGTTATATATCTGCAAAGCATATCTTTCTTCAGATATTCCCATTTTTTCGTGATATTTTCCATTCTGTAGCTCTTGGTTGATTTCTCTCTGTTTATTTTTCCCCCAGAAATAGTTGAGAAATTTATTTTCAAAATCTGTCCAATTTTCAAACTCATCTTCCTTGCTTTCATACCATAACGCTGCTCCTTCTTTCAAATGGTTTCTAATTGTTTCTTTGCAATCGTCAAAATATCTAATATGTTGTAATTTGGTTTTCAGATTTTTAACAAACGGTACTGGGTGTGTTTTCCGAATATCCCCGCCAAATTGTATTTTCGCCTCGCTTGTTCCATGGATGATAACTTCTTTTCTCTCTACCCCTCTTAGTTCAATTTCTGCCATTTGTTTTTCATTTTGCTTTAATCTTCTTTCTACTTCCTTCCTGTCTTCTTGTAGCGCCATTTCAAATTTTTCTTCTAACTGTTCTAATTCCTTTTTCTGGACAATCTTTATTTCCTTCATCGTATTTTGGATATCTTTTATCTCTGTCTCTTGTTTTGCATTCTTTATGGTTATTTCTTCTATCTGTTGTATCAGTTCTTTCTTTATCCCCTCAACACATCCTTTAATTTCTTGTTCATAGTTTTCCAAACGCTGCTCTATATTCCTGTTATTTAGTTCTATTGCTTGTCTTGTTTCCCGTTGGTTTTCTTCCATTGTTTGTTTTGTTTCTTGTTGATTTCTATCCATTTTCTTTGATGTTTCATTCATTGTTTGTGTCTGTATTTGCATCATTGCTAATAATTTCTCTATTCCTGATAATTCTTTTTTTTCCTCAACTATTGTAACATTTCCTTGATTATCCGATCCTTCTTCAACAATTGTTTCCTCTTCTCTGTTATCCTCCTTCCTTTCTTGCATTTTGCTTTGACTCCTTGTGGTCGACATGTTGTTTCTTTTCGTTACTGTTTTTGTCCCCGCCAAATGTGAAATTTTACAACACTCTATATGTTTCAAAACACGACAATATTTCTCCCCAAATGTATTAAATTTTCACGACAAATATCAAATATGCAATCAGTAAAATTCAAATAATTCAAAATAAATATCAAATGTACGATTGGTAAAGAAAATAAAATCAAATAATTCAATAGCAGTAAATATCCACTAACTACGATCAATCAATAAATCAAATTTATATTCCCTGGAAAAATTGTCAAAATACTTTCAAATTCAAATTCCCTCAATGTTATATGTTTTTATCTCTGGATCACCTGTACTTATTCCAGATCTCTTTCCCTTCCTTCAAATGTAAAGCTGCGATATTTTCAAGCCCCACGTTTTGGAAGCCAGTTATTGTGATATTTAAAGTCTTGGTGCGCCAAGCAATAATTAGCTAATTAATTTTTTTTGATTAATTAAAATTATTTAAATGATATGATTATTACTCTATCACAATTTTTAATTCTTTTATCTCAGGGTTAAATTCGTGCTTCAATATCTATGCTATTACATGTGAAAGGTAAGGTCCAGAGAATACCGGAATAATAAAAAACACATATGATCTAACACTATATATTGAAATAGAAATAATGAAATAATTCACACTCAAAAGTTTTCAATAAACAAATCTTATATAAGGATTCTCAAAATTTTGTTCTCCGTACGTGAACAATCAAAATTAATGGTACAAACAATATTAATTGAAATCTCAAAATCCCAAACTATTCTAACTCTCCTAATCAAAATATTTATATCCTTTCTAAATTACGTGTAAAAATTGGGTTATCAATAAAAGAAAAAAAAACTGCAGAAACAAAAATATCTCTCTCTGATGATGAGTGGTCCAAATCCTTGTTCCTTGTAGACTATATTATCTCCTCTCAACCGCTCCCTATGTAATCAGCAATCTTACACAGATTGTTGCAAGTATATCGTCCTTAATGATCTCCTTCAAAAGCACAAATCATTCAAATTATGATAGCCTTTCTCCTCTCGATAAACTGAATCTCTCGTTGGCCTGAACAGTGACTCATGGAATATAAGTAGAGAAATATGACTTACAATATTTTGCTGCTTCAGCTTCTGTCAGATACACTAACTCCACAAAAACTCACTAACATTCAACACTACTGCTTGCTACATTTCAGGAACCGCCAGAGAACAATCACTGTTCCTCTTACAGATTTGGAAAACCAACAACTATATCTTTTCTCTCTCCTCAATCTCGCTAAACTTTTTCCTACATACTTATCCCACCTTTTTCAATCTCCGCCAATCACAACTCGTCACAATTCCCCCATTTTTTCATTTCGATAACAAACAAATTTTTACCTATACTTATAAATTTCCTAAAACTTATTTACAAATAATATTTTTCTATAATTCTTAAAAACTAACAAAAAACCACTTTCTATAATCCCTTCTATTGTCTTTAATCACTGCATTAATGTATTTTGAAAAACCCCGTTCAATTGTCTGTGGCTTTCACTTAAACTTATGCGGGTCACTCAAGTATAACAAAGAAATAAATGCAAAGCTTACACTTTGTTTAGTACAGGAAATCCAAGGATTTAATAACTTTCCTTCTCCGAAATGTTTGTTGGATATTATCCTACTTATCTGAATTATTTTAATGTTATTGAATTTTGAAATATTTTTAAACAAACCAATATTTTTCTCGATTTTACATATCATAACAATATATATATATATATATATATATATATATATATATATATATATATATATATATACAGGGTGAGTCATGAGGAACTTTACATACTTCTACAAAAATGTCAACTCCTCTTCTTTATTAATTAACAGGGTGATTTTTGTAATTGACCATTTATTTCATTTTACTGTAGTGTTTATACGGCTCATTTGATTTTTTTAATTTTTGCATGATACAGTTCACTACTATCAAGCATTCGACTGCTATTAGCTAAACTAAAAAATTCCAGGACTGGCTTTGGAAAAATTAATTTAGGGATTCGTATTAAATATTACACCCTGTATAAATTTTTTTTAAAATTCAATAAGTGATTTTCAAACTACATAAATAGCCAATGAAAACGACATATGCGACAATGTTGTCGCACTTTTATTAAATTTTTAGTGAACGATCAAATCTTACCAAAAATAGAACAACCATAATGAAGTATCAAATTATAAGGTATTAATTTAAACAAATATAAATTTCAAACATTTTAATTAAAATGAGTTCCTACAACATAATCCAATACGTAGAAAATTAACATCTTTACTGTCACTTTGTATTATCTCTACGATAGAATCATTATTTTCGATAAATAATAAATTAAATTGATTAAAAAGTCAAACCTCTTGTATGTGTTACTTTTTGTTGATTGTAAATGATTAAAATTTTATGTCAAATAATAATACATTACATCAACTGTATTAAACAAAAATAAATCTAAAAATGTTTAAAATGAAGGTTGGCGTTGACCGTATGACGTTTCTTGATATTTTATACCCATTGTCATTATTGTCATTATCAATTGTTATTTATGTGTACAAGAATACATATTTCTTCTGTCATATCTACGTTAAGTACATTGTGTTAGTTTTGGTAGAGCTTTTGTTACTTTCGTTCAAAATGCCACATCAGTTTTCGACCACAGAATATGCAGACATAATATTTGTTTATGGATTCTGTAATGGGAATGGTAGGGCTGCTAGTAGAGAATATCGCAGATTTCCTAATCGTCGAACTCCCAGTCATCCAACATTTGGGTCAGTTTTTAATTATTTGCCAGAAAATGGCACTTTTTCGATAGGTTGGAATTTTGTAGATGGATTAACAATAATCGACCAACGCTATCTTCTTCTTCAAGTGCCATCTCCGCGGCGGAGGTCGGCAATCATCATAGCTATTCGAACTTTTGAGACGGCTGCTCTGAAAAGTTCATTTGATGACCAACGCTATACAGGACACTATTTACAGATGAAACCCAATTTACCAGAGACGGGATAAATAATTCACGAAATTCACATGTGTGGGCAGAAGAAAATCCCCATGCTATTCGAGAACGTCGTTCTCAGTTAAGGTTTTCGGTTAACGTGTGGATTGGTGTCATAAATAACCAATTAGTAGGTCCTCACTTTTTTGATGGTCCTTTAACAGGGCAGGTCTATTTGAACTTTCTACAAAATATTTTGCCGAATTTGCTTGCCAACGCGAACGTTGCTATCCGAGGGATGTATTTTCAGCATGATGGGGCACCCGCACACTTTTTACTGGCAGTGAGACAACATCTCAATAATGTTTATGGCAACAGGTGGATAGGACGTGCAGGTCCTATTTCGTGGCCTTCAAGATTCCCT
Organism: Diabrotica undecimpunctata; assembly: GCF_040954645.1. Lineage (NCBI taxonomy): Eukaryota > Metazoa > Arthropoda > Insecta > Coleoptera > Chrysomelidae > Diabrotica > Diabrotica undecimpunctata. The sequence goes on from NC_092809.1 coordinate 46,237,158, forward strand.
GATTTCAATCCCGTTGATTACCATATTTGGGGACGATTGAAGCAACTAGTTTACGCAGTGAATATTAATAACCGACAACAATTAATTGATAGAATTATACATTGTTGTAATACTATTAGAAACGATCCCCAGAGTATCCGTAATTCAATACGTCAATTAACAATTCGGCAACAAAAATGTGTACAGGCTGAAGAGTTCCATTTCGAAAATCTATTTTGAATTATTTTTATTTTGTTACCATTATTGTATCTTTTCCAGTTCTAATTTATGGGTTTATCATAACTATGTACATATTTTTAGTTTTTTTTTAAATTGTTCTTCGTTATTGTTAGTAGTTACTGTTTTTTGTTGTGCAGTGACTCAGTTTATCATTTCAATTAAAATGTTTGAAATTTATAACATTTGTTTAAATTAATTACCTTATAATTTGATACTTCATTATGGTTGTTCTATTTTTGGTAAGATTTGATCGTTCACTAAAAATTTAATAAAAGTGCGACAACATTGTCGCATATGTCGTTTTCATTGGCTATTTATGTAGTTTGAAAATCACTTATTGCATTTTAAAAAATATATACAGGGTGTAATATTTAATACGAATCCCTAAATTAATTTTTCCAAAGCCAGTCCTGGAATTTTTTAGTTTAGCTAATAGCAGTCGAATGCTTGATAGTAGTGTACTGTATCATGCAAAAATTAAAAAAATCAAATGAGCCGTATAAACACTACAGTAAAATGAAATAAATGGTCAATTACAAAAATCACCCTGTTAATTAATAAAGAAGAGGAGTTGACATTTTTTAGTGGCCACATGATATGCTCCCTGAGGGACTCTACATATGGTAGAAGTATGTAAAGTTCCTCATGACTCACCCTGTATATGTATATATATATATATATATATATATATATATATATATAAAATGTTCGGAAAGATTTCCGCGGTTAGTACAATTAAACTTAGAGCTAAGATTAATATTATTATAAAAATTAATATTAAACTCACCAGTCTTCCGGGTTGAACCGCGTCGATATCCATTTTGCCGAGCTTTCGACATCCTCTCTGATGTCTTCTTCAGGGCTTCCGAGGTCTCAGTCTCCCGAGCCCCCAGGTCTGGGGGCTCGGGAGACTGAGACCTCGGAAGCCCTGAAGAAGACATCAGAGAGGATGTCGAAAGCTCGGCAAAATGGATATCGACGCGGTTCAACCCGGAAGACTGGTGAGTTTAATATTAATTTTTATAATAATATTAATCTTAGCTCTAAGTTTAATATATATATATATATATATATATATATATATATATATATATATATATATATATATATATTTCGGTTTATAGCGTTTCGCGTCGCTTTCCAACCGCCACTGATGTCTGTCAGCTCAGATATTATCAGTTAACTCTTTCCATTTCTTTGTCTATTCCTTCTCTCCAGCTTTTCCTGGGCATTTCTCTTCTTTTTTATTCTTGTTGACTATTCCAAAAACTGTTTTGATAATCTTCCCTCGTTCATGCATGCATTATAAATGGCCGTACAAAATTATTTGTTTATTTTTGACATCATTAATTCCTTCGTTTGTCACCTTTGCTATTATTTGATCTTTTTTAGAAATTTATCTCTGTAGCTATAATTATCTTTTCTGTTTGTTGTTTTTTGTTGAGCTGTAGATCCTTTGATTACTTTCTTTTGAAGAGTTCTGACTTTTTCGAGTTTTGTCCATAAAATTGTACAATTTTTAGGGACAATAAAGCATATTTCTAATTCTAATTTTACCAGCTTTCATTATATCATTATGTATATATTTTTTTTCTATTATGTGTCCCATAATTTGTTTAATGCTGTGCTAACATAGGGTTTTTTAAAACTACACATAGCTTATATATTCTCTAATCAAAAGCATTTTTTTTTCAATTACTTGATTATATTATCTTTCAGCTCAAAAGTTTCTTATAATACATATTTTTCACACAAAAGATAGAAGTTCTTCCATTGTTGATTTAAAATCCATACTGTGTTTTTTAATAGGATCCTGTTTTTAATCTTTTTTTTTAACCTTCTGTATGAACAGATAACACTTATATTTTATAAAAATCCCCTCGCGCCACATAAAAAATAAACCGTTTAGAGCATAAAGTCGTCTGAAGTTTCCTATTCCCCTTTTATAATTTTTAATCCAAAAATCTTGAATAAAAGATCAGATTCCCGTTTTATTGCCCGCAGAATATAGCTTCAAATTGATTTTTAATAAACATTGGCTTTTTTAAAAAATTCATCAAAAAAATACTTACGATCCAACATTTTCCGTCATTAATCTGAAAGCAATTTTCCAAACTGATAGCTCGTAACGTTTCGTGAAAAAATCTGTTTGCCTTTGGGAAATAATGCTAATGTCGCTTGCAAACGTTATGAAATAGAACGCTAGGTTTTTATATAAAAAAAAAACGTTACTTTTGTGTAATATAACATACAAGTGGATGGTAAAAATTTATATTTTTATGTTGGTTTTTTTTAAAACTCTGTTGTATAAATTACCAATTATAAACTGATTTTCAATTTAGGCATAATACCTTAGAGATGTTTTCATATGTTCAATCATGGTATGTTTTGATGACGTATGTATAAAAAAGAACTGTCATCAGTTAACGTCTAGGCGTTCCATTCGTACAAAAGGATGGAAATATATCCACGAGGGTGGTTTAGAGTTAAGCATTTTGAGAGATTTGTTTGATATATCCGCTCTACAGAATAGGGAAAATATTCTCAAACTGACTGAAAAAACTTAAGACACTAAATTTGACGATTACTTACGTAGTCAGCCTGGAACGTAAACGTAGAGATATACGCCTGCTTTATAGACTTAAAGCTCAAAGCTGTTGAATGCATCTAATACCAGAAACAAGCGAGGACGACTTATAAAACTTTAAGGAACTTTACTAGCATACAGCTCAGGTAATGGTGAAGAGCAACATATCAGTGGAATTAGTTGTAATAGGAATTCATATTATCCATCTAGCGCCTATTAGGAAAACAACTTGTCAGTCCTTTGAAGCTCAAAAGATACTAACGCGTCAATCAAAATCAACGGCAAAACAATTAAAAATATAAGATATAAGACTTATAAGCCTAAGGCTGCGCTGCTATATCTTGCCAATCTTTCTCTAGTGCTGCTAGAGCTGGACCTTAAACCCTTCGTTTAAAACGCAATAAGTTTTTGAAATGTACTTGTACTTGACAGAATGCAGTAGGACAAGGAGCTAGTGACAATGATCAATATGTAAGCTAATATGTATCAATTAGGACAGATGGATAGATATAAGATACATCAGTCAATCATTGAAAGTGAAAACGGCGACGTGAGGAAAATATAATCCCTGGCTCAAGTATCTACGCGGGAAAAGCACTATTCCAAATCGCCAGAGCCGCTACTAAAATTAAGTTATGTCGGTGATAAAATGCAGCCTTGACGAACCCTTCGTTTTATAGTAAATTCTTGTGAAATTTCGTTACCTAGTCGTACAGTACTCATAAAAATCTTTGTCGGCAAATTAGGATACTCTTGTCTCAATACCAAATAAACAACATACATACATACTTTCATTTAAAAAATGTTTCAACTGAAGACAAATTCTTTCTACATTTGTTAGTTATAAATTTTTAAACATCCATATATTTCTCCAGTCTTTATTTTTAGTTACTTAATAATTTCCCAGCTTTTAGTGGTATACTATTGTCCATACATTTTAAATATCCCTTTTTTCTTAATCCTCAAACATCGTTAAAAAGTTTTTTCAACACCTGGGACGCCATTATATATTCCCATGTCTACCAAAAGGCCATAAAATTTACATATCACCGTTTTTATGGAGATTAAAGGTAATAAAATGGAGTGTATTGGCATCACAATACTTTAGTATTAGACTTTTAATCTAGTTTCAGAACTTTATGACCCTGTTTTAGATGTAGCCTTAAAAGAATTTTGTATTCAGCAAACAAAGTTATATTTCTGGAATAAAATTGCGGCTCAAGCTGTAACTAATGCTTGGATAAAATACGAATATATTATTACATTATCAAAATTGTTAGCAAAAAGCAAAGTTTAAGAATCGGCACTACGAGGATTCTGCGATAAATTTATGGAATGAAGCTGAATCATTTTTACCATTCTGTCGAATCTTGTACGCAGATGATATAGTATTACTCACAGACTCAGATATAAGATGACAAACATTTTAAATGGGACATGTGATGCGTTCACAATAAAGATAAACGAAAAAAGCCCAGAAAATAGTAATCAATAATAAAATATTCCATCAGTTCTAACGCTGCTAGTGAATCGATAAGTTCGATCCTAAACAAGAAATAAAAATCAGAATTTCTGAAACCAAAGATTGTTTTATTAGATACTAGAGTCTGATAAGTAATCTCTTTTGAAACGAAAAACAGTTTTTTTAAAACATTCTTTTATTTTATTCGATATAGTCTCCTTTTATCTCAATAAAACGATTCCAGCGATTTTCCAACTTGTTATGAAGTCCGAACAATACGATTCTGGCAGCTCTGCAAAATAGGTATTTGATTCATAAATTATCTCTTTGCTCGACCTAAATTTTGTATTTACGAACCATGTCTTCAGATTTGGGAACACAATAATTGCAGAATAAGCCGGATGAGAAAACAATTCAAAGCCCAAAACTCATAAATTATTGCCATTGTCATAACGCTCTTGTAAGCCGGTGTATTCTTTTGTGAAACAACACTTTTTTTCTTCTGCAGATGGAGCACTTTCTTACTGAGTTTCTACTTCTATGTATCCAATAATATACAATAATATTGGCTATTGATAGTTTTGAATTTTTAACATAGTTAATTAAAATTATGCATTCGCTATCTCAAAATGCAGTGGCCATACTTTGAAGGATGAATTCGACAAATTTAGCCCTGGTGACGTAGGAGGTATGAGCAGATGCGTTGTCATGATGTAAGAGCACTTTTTTCGCCAAATGGGGTCGTTTTCTTTGCAATTCAGGTCAAATTGGCCCAATAATTCGGCGTAGTAGAGACCTGTGACCGTTTTGCTCTTCTCCACGTAGTCGATGTAGCCCTTGGAAATCTGGGAAAATAGTGGCCACAGATCCTAGTGTCGCCAACGGCTACGAAACAACGTAGAAACTTCTTCGGACTACGCTTAAATAGCGTCAAACACTGCTCTAAAATAGTTTCACGGTTGCGCTTGTTGTCTGCAGTGAGCAAGTTTAGCACCCATCGCGCCGACATCTTTCTTATGCCCAAAATGTCATGCAGGATATGACATACGCGGTATTTTGAGATGAATACTGTCTCAGCTATTTTGCGCACCTTCAGTAGGCGGTCTGCCAATACGAAATCGTGAATTTTTGCCACCTTCGGGGCACCCAGGCCTGGCTCATCAAAAACCAACGAGCGACCACGTTGAAACTCGTTAAACCAATTTTTGACGATTGCCATTGAAGAAGAGTCAACGTACTCAGCATCCAAGCGCTCTTTGATTTCGCGACTTTCCTTTTAAAAACAAGAATCGAATCACCGACCGATATTGCTCTTTTTCTATTTTTTTAAAATCCTTGGGCACGCCCGCATTCATACGCGATCAAAACAAAACTACGAGTTCGGCTGAAATTTTGACATTAGCCCTCGACAAGAATGTGTTACACGATAGAAGATTTCTCTTGCGATAGCGGCGTCAACAGGCGGCGAGGCTGAGTACTTGTCGGACCGCTCTCGTATATATATATATATATATATATATATATATATATAATATATATATATATATATATATATATATATATATATATATATATATATATATATATATATATATAGCCATCAAAGTAGATATCATTCTGTGTGGGAATTTGCACTAGCCCGAGTCTGTGGCGATGCAGGGTTATAAGACTCTATGGATACCGATTCATACACGGAAGGTTTGAGGAATTGTGCTCTTGCGCCATATATTTTGTCCTTTCAATTTATCCAACCAGAACAACAATAGCCTTCTTTGCTTAACGCAATTGAACTCTTTAATGAAATCGATCAAACATAAATATGTAGGTTATAACAATAACCTTTCCTTCCTTTTGTAGTTACTTGTATGCGGATCTTGTAATAAAAATATCTACAGGATAAATTTAATATTGGATTTAGTGATGACCATGAAAATATTTCTACGCCCGTAGAACAATTTTATTTATTTAATGTACCAATAATTATATTAAACTGCCTTTTTACCACATATAATTCAACAATATCCAAATTAAGAATATTACAGCCAAATAGCAGCCGGTCTAAATTTTCACGTTTTCGCTTCAGTTCTCTCTACAAAATTTCATTATCCAGTTATTATAACTAAGCTTTATTTGATCCTATTAACATGACTTCGTCCTACTCATTATATCAGTTTTAGACCAGGACGTAAAAACAAAAAAAAACTTCATAGTGAATAAAATTGATAAAGGGAATAGCTTTCAAAAATTGTAGTATGTCCATGAAGTCATTCATTCAGCGATGTGCAGACATTTTTAGAAGCGAATAAAAAAAATTTATTCGTTTGTGTGATAAGGTAGATTTTTAAAAAGTAACATCTGAGGGCCATTTGACTTATTTAAACAATTGACATTCCACACACCGATTTTTCTTTTGGAAGAAAGTTTTTGCACTCGTTCCAAGAAACAACGTCTTCCTTCGAGCTGTCTACTATCCTGTAGTACAATGCATAAAACTATTCATTTGGATGGAATGAAGGAACTATTTAATTTGTCTGTAAGTTAATGGGATCAATTAAATTGAGAAAGGCCCAGCCATTTTTGTTTCTTTCTTAGCATCTACTTTCATCCATTTCAAGGTCATCGAGTTCTTTCTTTTTATGGAATTTTGTCTACCTATTTTAGCTTCATCTGCTTCTATAAGTGTTTCTTAAAGACTTGTCCATGTGTTCTGGATTTTGTTTCTCTTGTGGCTTCATGTGCATCTGCTTGTACTCTTATCTTCATCTGATACTCTCTATATTATTTCATTTGTTAATCCATTACATTAGTCCATGCTATTTTGCCGTTTGTCCTGATGTTTGGGGGTTTCTTTTGTTTTATTCTTCTTGTGACTATAACTGGATTATAAAAGCAGTGTCTACGGATTCAAGATTTTAGGATAATAAGTGTGCATCTTGAATTGTCAAGTTGGCTCACTTCTTCTTATGTGTCTATACATTTGGGACATGTGGGAGTAATAGAGCAATTCTCATTTTATTGACTAATTCAATACGTAAAAACTTGGTAGTTCTCATTAAACCAAGTTTTCTTATGCCAATAAATTCGTATTCTTTTGGCTTACACTTTTTCTACTAAAATGATCCACAACTTCCAGTTTGCGTGATTTATGTTTAAAATCTTGCACTCTTCCCATTGTTCTAAGGATTTCCATATTATGATGTGATCAAATCAGCAAATTCTTCGCGTTTTTCACTAACGATTTAGACAAATTAAAATCGACTTGTTGAAGGATCTCCTCTTTTTTAGTCATATTGTTGGCAATATTTTAGTTAAATTTACCTACTTAAAGATGTTTCTTTTGTAATTTGTAAACTTTGGCTTCAACGGAGCATATGTTGATAGTAAACTTGATAAATCCAGTAGTGTGCTTGTCTAGATTTTTAAATATATCGCTTCTAAAGAATCTTTAATGGTCTACAAAACAAGAAAAACAAGCATTTAAGGATTTTTTGTATAACGAACATGCTTAAAATGTGCAACATTTCTTTGTATATTCTTTGTAACATATGAATCCTTACGGCATGTTCCAATTTTACACATCGGATGGTGTGAGTTTGTTGAATTATTTGAAACATCTTCAAGATATTTGACAGCCAAGAAGATGAACTGTATGGCCCCTTTCTTAATCCTGTTGAAACCATTGCTTGTGCATTTGTCCAATTCGATTGCAGTTATTCTTACGGCCAATAGATTTGTACAGTAGTCATGTGAATCTTTTGCTGAGATTCAGTTATCCGCAGTTCGTCGTGGGATTCTCTTTAAATAGTGTATTATCTGGTTAAGAACCAATTGATTATATTTGGTAAAAACTTCTTTAACGTTCTTCAACGATCAGAAGAGTCTTTAGGTGTACACAGCATATTGGAACGATGACTAAATTCTTCAAAAATCTTAACAATTTCTAACGTTACACTTTTAATGTTGACCACTTTAAACGGGTATTTTTCTAAATACCAATATCAATATCGTTTTCAAATAATGCTTGTCTAATTATTTCCTACCATGTCTTCTTTGACCTTTGTGTTCTTGAAACTTAATACTCATAAAGTCTTTCTAACTATAATTTCTTTCAAGTTTTATATATATATATATATATATATATATATATATATATATTCCCTGATATATACAAATTATAGACAAATAAGTTAGACTTAGTCTTAATAAATATCATTTTAATTCTCTGGCTTCAAAACTGGTTTCTCGCCTGGTCTAACGCCCTCGGCCCATTGTCATGACACCTTTCATCGTGATGTTGACCCTCAGGAATTTGTCGAAATTTCGACAGAAATGATTATGTCCGATGACAGGTGGTTCATAATTAATGAATTCACAGCTACCTTTAATTAAGATTCATTAAAATGGGGCAGCGTTCTTTCAATCATTCACTGTGAGATTCGCGTTTTCGGTAAAGCGTGTTTTTGTTTTTAGAGGCCCGAACAAACAAATAAATAATTCAATTTTTGTGTTAGGACTGGTGGAGGATGGCGGCATGTACAATAAACGGGAAACCACCACAGGTGTTTCTGATTTCTAGCAAACCGAGTACGAATTAAACAAATACTCGCTGCTGCTGATTTATATATTTATTTGCTTCGACCACATCAAAGGGATACCCTTCATACGGGGCAGTTTAAGTAAATATTGGATTAGTTCAATTTGTTTGAAATGAACAAGTGTTAATATATTAATAATAATAATATTATTATTAATATTATATAATAATATTAATATATATATATATATATATATATATATTATATATATATGTATATATATTATATATATATATATATATATATATATATATATATATATATATAGTTCAATATCTTAATATGATATAGAAATTTACTCTAGATTTAAATACAGTTACCGATTTTACAAAATTCAATAAGATTGACAAACAAACACAAACAATAAAAATAAATCAATCAGTTTTTTATTCAATAAATATCTTAATGATCTTACTTACAGCCGCCGAATTGTGTAAATCATAGGTTCAAATTTAATATCAGGGTTCTTTTGTGAGTTCTGTAATAAATACATTTGCGTTTTAATAGTGTTCAGTACATACAACAGAAATATAAGGAGATAAAATAAATGCCAAAATGTTCGATACAATTAAAATATATTGATAAAATACATTGAAAAATTTTATTACTCATATAAAACAAATCAAATATAAATGTGCTCCCTCCCTATCCTGACCATTGAAAACTGCGCATCCAAACAGTAATTCGCTTTACTAAATAACCTATACGAGCCCCTTCCCATATCAGTTGGCTCACCTATGGAATTTGCAGTTTAAGTCGATTATTTATTTTCAACAATAAAAAAAATTCACTAAACCCTGGCTATACATTCACTTATGTCAACATACGTTGATTTTTTCATAATTACGTTAAATCCAGAGGTAGCTATGGAAAAATGACATCAAACAATAAAATTGTCAGTTAATGTCTAATGTGTTTTGTAGTATTGTAAAGCTTTTTGCCGTTTGTGGAATGTACAATATATCAAGGTAAAGTTATCGATGAAAAAATTTGTTCAATCATTAGTAGGTTTTTTAATTCTGGAAAATCCAATTAGGAAATCGCGAATATGTTGCAATTGTCACGCTATAGTGTAAGAAATATAGTAATAAGATACAAAACTACAGGTTCGGTCGTCACAACACCTAGAAATGTACGAAAAGGTAAAATAACCGAAGCAGATCGAAGGGCATTAAGACGCATTATAGTGAAAAATCGACGAGCAAATTATATGGAGTTAAGCGTTTTATGGAGTGACGTTATTGGAAGACACGTTTCTAGATCAAAATGTCACCGAGAGGCCCACCAATTAGGATTTGGTACTTAAAAAGTTTTATAATTGAAAAAATTAGTATGAATTGTTTTTAATAAATTTCATTTTATTTTAGGCTAAGGAAAAGCCACTTTTAACATTACAACAAAAGAAAAATAGACTAAGATGGTCAAAAGAGCATAAAGATTGGACTCAGTCGTAATAGGATTCAACACAATGGAGTGATGAGTCCAGATTTTAAGTGTGTGTTGGAGACAGTAGGAGTCGCGTCATTCGCACACTTTTCAAACTTTTCATCCCAACTGTCTGAAGAGAAAAGTCAAATTTCCTACATCTGTCATGATCTGGACCAGCATGTCGTCTAAAGTTATGGGAAAATTACATTTTATCGATGGGATTGTAAACACGGACAAATATTTAAATATTTTAGAACAATATCTTTTACCGATTATGGAACACCGTTTAAAATCAGCGGAAGATTTTTGTGTTCCAACAGGACGGCGCAGGTTGTCATACTTCAAAAAAGAGTTTAAAATCGATTGAAGACCATGGCATACCATTTCTGGAATGGGTTTCTCACAGTCCCGACCTGTCCCCGATAGACACTTTGAGACGCGAAATGAAAAAAGCTTTGAAGAAACATCCTGCCAGGTCCGTCAACGAATTGAAGAAAAAATTGCAAGAAATATGGGATTCGTTTACATTAGAATTTTGTCAGAAGTTGGTAAAAACTATGCCTCGAAGAAATGTGGATGTCATTAAAAATAAAGGGGATGTAACTTATTCTACATATTGTACATATTCTATGCTTTTTTTAAATTTAACATTCTTTTTAATCAATAGTTTTCATTACGTTATAAAATATTTTCTATAATTAGGAAATTCAAAAATGTTGTTCGATGCAATAAAACTTCATTCAGACGTTACTCTCTTTACGAATAGGAACAGAATGTCTTTTTTTCTACTTTCAAAATCCCATCAAACGTACAACTTGTCATTCCCTTTCCTATTTTCAACCAAGGATCTTTTAGTATTTTGGGATTTTAGTATTTTAAACAAACATTTTAAACAGAATTACCAGTTTCTATGAAGTCCATCAAATTTATATTTTTTTGTTTTTAATTCACACCCAACAATAGAATGTGCATAAATAAAATTTCTAAACTTTCCCATATTTGACAAGCTGAATACGGTTAATCGCTGCTTTATAATCCCATGGTTAAAAAACAATATCAAACTGTTTTTCCCTGAATTTTGAATTATTCCATTCTTTAATTTTTTTAACATAGAAAAATAACAATTTTTGTTGTTCGTCCTTTTCTCTGTCATTTAAACCTTGTGCATATTTTTAAATCGTAACAAAAAAATCGGGTTACTACAAATAAAATGATAACTTAAGATGGTGAAATGATTGTAGAAGGAAGCGAGTGGTGTATTGTGAGAGAAAAATTCCAATTAAGTTAAAGGGAAAATTCTATAAAACTGATAGAACTGTAACTAATGCATCGATGAAGGAGGAACGCCATTAATTGTTTTTGTTTATTACATATATGATTGTGGTATTTATACAATCAAATGCAAAAGTGAACTGGTTTTTTTTTGTTCTGTATTTTTCGATAATATCTACGCTCTTCTTCTTTGAGTACCGTGTCCAAGTTTTAGGCGTGGGTAGCTTTCATGACGATTTGCCGATATCGTTCTCGATCTTGCGCGGCATGTAATAATCCATCAGCTGAGCCAGTCCATTGACGAAGGTTTCGGAGCCATGAGTATTTCTTCCTACCAATTCCTTTTTTCCGTCGATCTTTCCGTTGAGTATCAACTGCATTATCCTCTATCTTATTATATGCCCCAGATATTCGAGTTTTCTCTTTTTTATCACTTTATTAAGTCGCCTTCACCTTGACCTACTATGTTCAAGACTTCTCTGTTTAAAATGTGTTGAACCCATGATATTCTGAGCATTCTACGATATAACCACATATCGAAGGCTTCTAATTTGTTCATTATGTTAACTAATTGATGGATTCGACCGTTACTTGATGGAAATTCATTTTATGTAACAATAAAACACTGAAAACTTTGTTTAATGGTTATTTAAAATAAATTTTGTGGAAGTTTTGAAAACAAAGTTTTCAGTGTTTTATTGTTACATTATGTTAACCTTCATAATCCAGGTTTCACATCCATACAGTAGTACAGGATACACATAACATTTTAGGAACTTAATTCTCAGGTGTAAGTTCAGCTGAGAATTAATCCTCTTGCAATTTCTATACGAGTTTTAGTTTCTTCATCCGGATTTAGTGTCTCGTTTATCCAACATCCTAGGTATTTAAAATATCTTTTGTCATATCTTTTGTTATCGGTTCATTATTGACAATTAGTTGTATAGCGCCGAGGTCTTGTTTACTAACCACAAGTAACTTTGTCTTTGTTGTACTTATGCTTAGTCCGTTATTAGAGCATTCTCTAGTGACTCGATCTATAAGGAATTGAAGATCTTCGATACTTTCAGCCATGATCGCCGTGTCATCTTCATATCTGATGTTGTTAATAGTTTCTCCCCCGATTCGAACTCCACATTACTCTTCCAAGGCTTCGTTAAAAATTATTTCTGAGTAAACGTTAAACAAAGTTAGAGACAACACACAACCCTGTCTAACACCTATTTGAATACAAATTTTGTCGTGTTTTTTTTTTGACGTTTACCATAATAGAAGCTTCTTGATTCCAATATAGATGTTGTAAAAGTCTCAGATTTTTATAATCTATTTCAATCATTTCTAGATATTCGAACAGCCTACCATGTTGAACCCCATCAAACGCCTTCTCAAAATCTATAAAACAAAGGTAAATTGGTTTCTGTACTTCTCATGATCGTTGAAGTAGTGTTAGCATTGAGAACAAAGCTTCCCTTGTTTCCAATCGTTCTTTGAAACCGAATTGTTTATTTCCCATTGTGTCTATCTACGTGATAGTGACATTGTGATATCTACGCAAACTTTACCCTTTTATTTATCTTTTATCAATATTTATTGGCTTTGTCGTCGTTATTCAATATTGTTACTTTTATTCACGCTCACGTTACCTTTAAAATATTTTCTGAGATGAATATCGCTTAGAATTTCGATATAAATTTAAATTTAAATGTGGTTAAATCATACTCCCTTCATAAAGATTTTTGTATAACGTAAAATCAGATCGTGAATAATTTTTATGGTAATTCTAGAAAGAATAGCTCATAATACTTCAGACCTTCAGAGATATTGTTAGGAAAGTTTTCACGCGGACAAAGAGTTTATTTCCATTAGTTTTACCTCGTTTTCTCTACTTGCGAGGTCATGACACCCATTACACCACTTTACCTGAAAGCAGCCTTGTATTTTAAAAATGTCTGCCTGTTTGGGGTAGTTATTGTAATATTCAAGAGAGTCTTTCTGGAAACATAAAATATTTTTATTATGATTGAAGGTAAATTGCTGTTTAGTTTTGTTCGTCTAACAGATTGTCGCAAGTAAATACTATAAATGAATCAAAATTTTCTGAAAGAAAATTATAAATCTTATTTTTGAAAATTGTTGGCTTTTGAAATTTGAAAAACAACTGAATTGATCTCTGTTCGATTCAATTTGTTATTTCTGTAATTTCTAACGAGTTGGTTTTATCATAACATTTGAAAATGTATATTTCATATTACATAATATATCTGAGAAAACTAATATGTACTATAATTTCTTTAAATGAAGAACACAGCGTTTTGTTTTGTTGTAAAAGATAAAATACTCAAAGTTCTCAAAAGTTTTGCACAGAGCCATTTAGCGAAGTTACTCGACTTCGTAAATTTTGACATGTCTTATGGTAAATAGCATTGACAGATTGAATATCCATCGCGTGCTTGAGCAGCAAGAGAAAAAATGGAAACCTCTCATGAATATTTTCGTGTGATGATTTTATACGATTTTAAAGTTGGTCCAACTAAACAACAGTGCGTCGATCGACGTGATAAAGCACCAGTCTCAGTAAGGAATTATATGAAGGCAGTCGTCCACAGTTGTTATCCCGAAAAACATTGATGTTGTGTGCGGTGTGATATGTTACCTATCATGGGATTCCTCATAATTTGACTTTTGCCCATAAGAACGCACGTGTCAATTGGTACCGCGTCATTCAAACGTCGTCCAATAAAGATGTGTCTTTATTATCCTTAACTACTTAACTTTGAAAAGAACCTGCCTGCCCCAACTTTACATGGCGATTCTGCCTGCGGAAACCTTACACTCCAAATTTGCTCCATAACGTAGTACAAATCTGTTACGTGCTCCAAAATGTTCGAAGCTAGGTTGGAATGATATTTTTGTTAATAACTATTAATAACAATAAATACGTTTGGAGGAGACGAACAAATGCAGAGATCTGGGAAACCTGAAATTAGCCAGATCGTCAGGATAAAGAGACTTAGATGGTTAGGCCATCTTGCGAGAATGACAGATGGAAGGTGGACAAAGGACTCGCTGCTGAGTGGGGAAGGAAAGAAGAGAAGAGGAAGACCAAGACAATAGTGACTAGAAGCGTGTAAGGAAGACAAGAATGCGGCCTTTCTGGGGCCATGTATAGAAGAAATTGGAGAAAAACAGTGGAAAAATTCCAAGCCATGGGCCTCTAGGGTCTGTTCAGCTGTATGTATAATACCAATAAATACATTTTTTTTCTGACGTAAACTTAGCCCTATCGAAGATGAATTTACAGAAGTTGGCGTAGAAGTACAAGAAGTACAATTGGCGACTATTTTGGATTAGGGATGATAGATTTGACTTAAATGGTCCGTTGTGCTGAAAAAGTTACTAGCAATACTTGAAATACTGGAGAAGACAAGAAAAAATACGGTTTTAACTGATAATGTATTTTACATGCATTCATTTAGAGCCATATTCAATTAATAGTGCAAAAATAGAAGAAAATTACAAAGACCTCTGTTAGTACCAGGCAATTCTATTGGCAGTAGCAGGACTTGACTTCTGGACTACATGCAGTAATGTCCAATCCAACACTCTTTTTATACATGGATCATCTGATTGGGTGTCTTGTAGCTGTTAAGGCTGACATTGATCATTAATGACGGTGATTCGTCTTACAGGGCAAAGTCGTTTCTGTAATTCCATACTGCGATTACAATTTGCACTGAATGGCCGTCTCGAAAAAACATCAGAATTTGAATGAACTCTTCCAGCCCTGAGATTGATTTGTTTTACTTTTCCAACTCTTGTATTATTGTCTTGCAATTGACGGTGAATGTGGCCTTCGTAGCTACCATTCCGATATCTAGGCTCGCGTCTTTTCGTCATCGTGTTACGAACTACTTTTCGTACGATTTCCTCCAGACGTTTATCGTTTTATTCGTTGCCTTCTTCAGTGGTTCGTTCTCGATAGCTCCGTGAAGTTTGACTAGCTGGTTCGTGTTCCAAAGCAATGGCGAGCAATGGTCTTGCTAGTCGTAAAACTTTCTCTACTTAACCGTTTGTCAACCCATTGACGAAGGTATCTACAGCAATTTCTTCCAGAACGTTATCTGGTGCCTTCGGATAAGCTAACTGCACTATACAAGCAATAATTACTTCAAACTCTTGCAAATTTTTACTAGCTCGTTGAATTATGCTTCTCACTTGTGCTTTGTCGACTTCTTGTAGACGGCCATCTCCATAGTCGAGTGAACAAGGTCTGGTAACATTTTTCTTGACCCTTAGAAAAATATCTTAGGATACCCGCAGCATCACTTCGTAAGTCAGCAGTCAAGGAATATGGACTATTCAAATGGTCCAAGGTATATGGACCAAGAAGACTTTCCATCAAATGGTATATCTTACACCGTGACACCACTGTAACGTATTTAAATAATACGCGTAGTTCTAATTTATGTTAATCTATTTTTAAGCTTACAGTACGATAATATCACCTAACTAAAACTAACACCGCTCAGGTATATATAAATACAAATACAGAGTTCCAGATTTTCTCGAATATCATAGCTTTTATTAACGTCTCACCCGCCGTGTCGTATGTTCTCGAAAGCCTCGTCTTGAAGATTCTGGCCTACGCGTCATTATCCTGAAAGATACAACCGTTATATGGGATACGTCAACATTAGCTTTTTCGTTACAATATGTCTCTTTTCCTCAGTATCGGTTGTATTCCACCTTTAGCAAAATTCCACGTTTCGTCGAAATAAACAAATGAAGCGTATTCTTTTTTTAAATTATTATAGTTTATTAAAATCTCGATTCTTTTGTCAATGACACTAGCTCTTTCACACAAGGTTTTTCTGTTCCTGTCTTCCATTTTGAACCTAAACCCAATTTGTTTGAAAACTCTCCAGGGACTTACCCTGGAAATTTCGAATGTATTTCTGTTTTTTAATTTTTTTAACACCGCTTCTATAGAAACATGTCCTTCCTTTTTACACATTTTATATATGTTTCGAATTACAAACTTACAAACAGAAAGATCCTTAGTCTTAGGGTGTGGTCTAGATTGATATTGTGACACTTCTACTCCGCTATTTACACTTTTTCTGTTTTTTTAAACTGACTTGAGTTTTTTCTCACTAATACCCAATGTACGGATTGAACTGGTCACAAAGGGCCTCCATTGGCTTTTCAGTAGTAAAATAATCGTGCAAATTATATATTACTTGATTTATGTCTAAAACACATCTCGCTATTTTCGCTGTCAATACCCAAACAAACTCTTTCCAATCACAAGTACTACTATGAGAAACTTATTAGGGTAGGTACCCTTAATTTTCAACCGGTTTGTGAGTATCACTAAAGTAAGGTATCAGTTTTTCCGAATGGTAAAAACCCAAGTAGAGGCTATGAGGGATTCAATAATTTATACTGGCGTTTTATTAACTTTTAACGTTAGTTATTAATAAATTTCTTTAAACTATACTGAAATTGTATTTCAGACATCTTATTTAGTTTATATAATAATTAAATTTGCTATCAAATGATATATATTTCTATTTTATTAATAATTTAATATTTAGTCTGACTTGACGGGTCTGTCAGAAGCAAACATCGTATGCTTGGCAACAATGCAGACTAAATATGCAGCGTAACTTTGACACAGGTACAATTTACATTCATGTTTACATGGTTAATACTTTACATTAGGTACAAATTAGTTACAATACATTTTTTATAATACATTTTGTTTTATATTAAATTGTATAACTTTGTGTGTTTTAAAAAGTTTAATACATTTTCATAGTAGCTGCTGTTTGAGATAAGTATGTCTTTTAGGTTGTTACGAAGATTGTATTTTCCTCTGGCCGCTAGGTAGCGTTGACAGTCAAGAAGTACATGTGTTACGAAAGTCGTGTTGTTGCAGTACTGGCACAAAATCTGATTACTGGAATTCATTCGGTGTCCATGTGTAAGGCGTGTGTGCATCTTCGAATGATAGATATGTCCTTTTTTTTCATTGGTGGGAGCTGGTGGTAGAAAATGTTTGGTTGTAGAACGCTTAACTTGTTATTGCTTCTTTTCTAATGATCATTCCAAAGGTCCATTATTTTATGTTTGATTATTCTTTTTAAATCTGATAACGTTTGAATGTCTGTTGTTACGTTAAGAGAACATGCTTATTTTGCTGATTGATCGGCTTTTTCGTTACCTGGAATACCAACGTGTGATGGAAACCACAATATTGTTACTGTTATTCCATTAGTTTGAAGGCGATTACATATACTCTGGATTTCTTGAACTATTGGGTGGATAGAATGTACGTTTCTTATGGACTGCATGGAGGACAGAGAGTCCGTACAGATTGCTATAGTTTTATCATCGTTGAGTAGAGTTTTCACCGCTTGTAGTATTCCATATAGTTCAGCAGTATTAAATACTGCAATTGCTGGAGAGTCGAAACAAGTTGACGGTGGTTGTAGTCGTTGTAACAGCACAGCCAACACCTTCTTCAGTCTTAGATGCATCTGAGTAAAGGATCTTATCGAAGTTGCATTGATGTAGTATTTAATAGAATCTTTGTTTGATAACGGAAGGTGATATTTCATTCTTATTAAATTTGGATAATGCGATATTGAAATTTGGAAGTTTACATATCCATGGAGGAGTTTGAGGGACCGTGAAAGGGCTGGTCGACAATAGATTGATATCTAAATAAGGAATTAGCATCTGTATAGTGGACGGTACCATTCTAGGATTATTAGTAACTGGTAATTGTCTATTACAGATGAGGTTTCTTGTGGGATTTGCTGAAACTCTAGCGAAATAAAGCAGTAGAAGTTGTTGTCGTCTTAGATGAAGCGAGGGTTCGAAACATTCTACATGAATGCTTTCCACCGGACTGGATCAGAATGCTCCTAAACAGAGTCGAAGGGAAGTATTTTGGACTACATTTAGTGAACGTTGTAGTGAGTTACTTGATGACATGTAGAGAACACTACCATAGTCAAGTTTGGATCGAATAAGAGCTCGATATATTTTTAGTAGTGTTTTCTCATCGGCTCCCCAACTATAATGAGCTAGTGATTTAAGAAGATTCATTCTTTAAAGGCAGCTACTTATATAAATAAATAGTAAAATTACTTTATCCAATTTTAAAAATATTTAACTTTTAAGAATACAAAAACCATCGCGCTAATCTACTGTACCGCCTACTGTACCACCTTTTTTTTTAATTCAATTTAGAATTTGCTTGTTTTATATTTTCATTGCTAGAGCAATTTACTTTCGTACTTCCTACGCTGTACAGGTGAGTGGCTCTCGAGTGTCTAGCGATAATCGAAAACAGTCCAATCCAAAACACAAAATTTGTGATATATACTTTAAATGTGCATTTCTACCTTATAGTTAGTACAATTTAAGTATATTCGACTAAATAAGGGTCACGTTTGGATTTGCCCCGTTTACGGATTTACCCCACTACGCCATATTTATTTTATATATTAAACAACAAAATTAATAAGTTTTGGCAATTTTTATTACATTATTTCCTAGTTATGATGAAGAAAAGATAGAAAGTGTGTAAAGTATGGTTTTCAATATTTTCTTCACAAACATTTCTTTTATGCTGGCATTTGTAAATATGTTTTTAAGTTTGTTACTTCTTTTGTGCAATAACGGAAAGGGGATTTCCAAGAAAACGAATATTAGCAATGTTTTCGTTTTATCCCATTAACCGCAGCCATTCTTCCATGTTTTTTCAAATAAAAAAGCACTCTTATTCCATTATTATCAGACGGCATCTTCTGTTAGAGTAATACTGCATTCGCCACCCATCATAAATTGAGGTAATGATACTAGGCCTCAGGCTCTCAGGTAGATGGAAGTTTCCGGGTCTCTCCTACAGTGGACCATCCGTTTCTCTGGAAGATACATCTGTCACGGCCGGAAGTTAGTTAGGGCGACGGTGGCGTTAAATTTCATCAGAAATGTGGGGATTGCAAGGCTTGGCTGAAATATTAATTGTGAGGCTTATATAAGGAATGTGCCCGTTTCGAGGAAAAAGCCTTGAGTAAGTGGACGGCCGAGTCGGGATTATGCTTAGAAATTTTACAGCTAACATCAAAGAGGCAAGGGCAGATTAGATATCAAGATTCCGCTTAATTGCGAAAGTTTTAAACAATATTAAATGCTTTTCGTATAATATAAAATTAGTAGTTTATCAATTATTTATATGATTAGGAAAAGAAAACAATTAAAACATATTTTTTTGTATTTCAAATTAATATTTATAGACCAAGGCCTGTTTGAAAATAATTGTTAAAAGTAAAAAAAATAGTATCGCTATCTTCTTCTTCTTGTGCCCTACTCGATTATCGTGCATTAGCTATCAAATTAACTATACTTATTTTGTCGACTGGAGCTCGGAAAAGGGATGCAGAGGATCTGTTACACCATTCCCTCAGGTTTTTAAGCCATTATGTTCGTCTTCGACAGGATTCTTCCATCTATCTTGTCTTGTATTATTAAATGAAGTATATTATATCTCTCTGGGTGACGCATAATATGACCAAAATATTCCAGCTTGCGATTTTTGACTGTTCTGACCACTTGCGTAACTGTTTCCATCCGCTGCAAAACAACAGCATTACGAACTCTATCTACGTAGCTTATTCGCAGAATTCTCCGATACACCCAGATTTCAAAGGCTTCTTAGAAGTGTATCTTTTTAAGTCCAACCTTCGAAACCATACAGTGTGTCAATTTTAAAACTTACAATGGGCTATATCTCACGAACAAAATCTGATATCGAAAAGTGCTTGAAACCGTTTCTAGGATAGTAAGGGAGAACTAAAATGACAAGAAAGAGAACTCACCCCCAATAACTCCCTAAGCCCAACCCACCACAACCAAAAAAGTTTAAATTGCAAACCCCTACTTGTGATACATCATTGAAAATAATATAAAAAAATGCCATCCATTGTTATAAATAATAATTATACAGGGTGAAGCAATAATTGTGAACCTTTGGCTTAAATGGAAAATTTAATGAGGTTTTTGTTAAACTACAAATTAGTTAAAAATGTCAATTAAGTAAATGTTCAAAGTTCCGTTGTTTTGTAAACAATAATACAGCCTTTTTTCAAATTATGCACGAACTTTGGCAAATGTTCTAGTAATAGCGCGACATGCTTCCGTAATTCTTTCTCGCTGGTTGAGTTTTATAAACAACTGTTTGAGGTAACCCCATAGAAAAAAGTCAGGTGGCGGTAAGTCTGGTGACCTCGGTGGCCACTCAATAGGACCTCTTCTTCCAATCCATTTGTTCGGATAATTAGTACCCAACCAGTGCCTAACTTGAGCTGCATAGTGAGGAGATGCTCCATTTTGTTGGAAGTGCAGCAAATATTCGTCTAGAGCTAGTTTGCCTTGATCGTCCCTTTGGTTCTCTAATTCATGCACAAGTAAAGGTTCGATAGTGTTTTCTAGGCACTTAAATTGCCTGGTATGAACAAGGGGCCAATTATAGCATCGCCTAATATTCCTGCCCAAATATTCAGTTTTTCAAGATATTGAGTGAGACCTTCTCTGGTGACCTTCAATGAAACAAATATTTTTTAACATTCTCGGTTCAACGCGAATTCTTTCAGTCATGAGTTCACAAAACTCAATTCGTCGGTCTGGATCATCATCGCCTAGTTCTTGAAGAATTTGTGTTTTGTACGGGTGAAACTTATGTAATTTCAACACCTTTCTAACCGACTCATCTGGAAGTCCTGTCATTACAGATACTTGACGTGTTTATGCAGTAGGTTCTCTTGCAAAATTTCTAAGGACCTCAATTTGGGATGCTTCATGCAGTAATCTTGGAGCATCCCTTTTTTACTTTGCACTGATCCTATTTCTCTAAACTTTTCAACTAAATCGCGGACGTACATGTGACTTACATTTTTGTCCGAATGCCTTTCATGAAAAATTTGAGCTGTTTGTAAATAAATCTGGTTCTGTGAGGCAAATATGAAAATGATCACGCGTTCAGGTATACTGTATGACTGACAGATATACTGTCAAATGATGAAAACTAATGACATTTAGAATTCTCAAATAAACCAAAAATTTTTAAATCTGACAGAACCCAAAAAACAGATGTTTTCAACTTGATTTGCAAAAACGGCAAATTAAGTTTTTATTTAACAAAAAAAATTTCGACGGGCACTTATCATAATAGTCCAGGAGATAGCATTACAAATACAAAAGTCATGGTAAGCCGGCTGATATTAACACCCTGTATAATTATGAAACAATAATTATACAGGGTTACCACAGAATCAACAAAAACCTCATTCAATTTTCCATTTAAGCCAAAGTTTTGCAATTATAGCTTCACGCTGTATGGGTATTATTTATACCATTGGATAGCATTTTTTATAGTCTTTTCATAATTTCTGGTAAAACTGCAAGTCCCGTGGAAAAAATTAATTGGCAAAGTTGTAGGTAGTAAAATCGGGATGTGGTATAACTACTACTGGATCTACTTGGGGAGTGACCAAGGAGGGAAAACATAGCTTTCTTATCCTCTACGAACGGAGAGATGGTTTTTAATTTAATTTAATTCATTCAAGGCAACTTGAGTCGAGTCGATTCGATTTTATTTTAATTTAGTTTATTTTATTTTATTAAGAAATATGCATGTGACTGCTTTTACTACACCACGTTGTGTGTGGTCGCATGATCTGGTGTTACATTTCGTTTTATTGCGTTTCATTTGTTTTTATTTTTTCACACCTTGTCGCGATCCATTGCATCGATCAATGCATTCTGTTCGTAGCCCGCGATAAGAAAGATATGCTGGAAGCATCTACAAACGAAAAGATCTACAACTTTTGTATTTACATTTTTTTACATCACCTCAAAATGTATGCGAAAAATTCAAATAACCTAGTTTTCGTTTTTTTATTTTTATCTTTCACAAAAAAAATTATAAAGTTTGGTGAAATTTTACCTTTTTATATCCCAAATACACTGTTTTTTTTTTATTTAAAATATTTATGTTTTCCCTTATTTTGATTTAATATTGACAAAAAAGGTAAAATATTCTCACGTTAAAATATAAAAAAAGTCAGTGCGTTTTTTATTCGTTGAAATCTGTACTTTTTGATGGTGTAAAAAAATATTCATTACTATGGCGAATTTTCTTACTATAGCCGTTTACTACAATCTATGCGGATCCCTCTTAGAGGCGCCATACACGCTACTATAAATCCTTACGAGTTAACTGTACCGTTCAAATTACACCGATAATAGCTACGTATATGGAGAAAACTGCACAGTTTTATATGATTTTTAAAAACAATACCGTCGAACAGAACAGTACAAAAATTTAAATAGATTTATCGGAATCGATCGTGTATGTTCGTATAATAGCAATTCTTATAACATTATCTTTCTTTTCGATAACTGGCGCTATCATAGACAATAGATGTAAGTAAATATCATTATCCATTCTTGGGAAATTATGCCAATGTTTTGGAAACATTTTTAATTCCTTTAACAAATTCACATGAGAATAAACTTCTCCTTTCATCAGCCAGTTTTTACACCAGATGCTACGATTTTTCCGCTGTTTTACCTTTTTTAAGAAGAATGTTAATCCCACGACTGCTATCACTTCGTCGTCAGTCAAAGCCATCGCCAACAATGAAAATTCAATGAAAATTTCACAAAAACAATGGTAATTTTTGATAAGAAGAGAACTGTACAGTTTTAACGGTACAGTTAAATCGTTATCGATTTATCGTAGCTTGTATGGCAACCTTAATAATGAATAAGTTGGTGAAGTGCATCCCAGGACTGGTTCTAAACTAAATTTGAAATCCATGGAATTAATAAACACATTTTTATCGGCAAAGTGGTGTTTTTTCAAGGGATGATCCCAATGGAAATACTTCGTTATCCTGTACAACCATATCAGGCAACGGTGTACTCAAGCATCGTAGCAGGATCGTTATTACTGGGAAACCTAGTACTAGTTGATTGACGAAATGCAAGACCAAGACAGAAAAGTTGTAGCAAGCTTTAGACAGGTGAAATAACAAAGCCTACTAGCTCTAAAGAAGTAATCAAAACCAATATCAATCCCAAAAAGGCTCCAGGATTTGACTTTAGGCGAATAGGCGAATTATTCAGAATTACAACCAATCAAAGCAGAAATCCCAGACGATAGTGTTCCGGGACCCATACTATATTTATTATATACCTGTGACATCCCTGTTGCAGAAAATATTAACCTGGCCACATTTGCAGACGACACTGCAATACTAGCAATCGACACTGCAATACTAGCAGTCGGTAAAACATTCGAAGAAACAACTAGACACCTCCAAAATGCGGTAAACAAAATAAACACTTGGAATTTTAAATAGCGCATAAAAATTAATGACGGTAAATTTGCCCATATCGATTTTACTTACAAAAGTAGATGTTGCGTCGCTTGGGGCTGTGAAAATTTTACCGACCGTGGGAAAAAGCGGCATCCTTTGATGTTTTCACCTGCTCAGGTGTCCGAGTGACGTCACGCTCACTGACAAGTCGAGTCATTTCTTCTTTTCCTTTCTTTCGTCTTCTTTTTTTTGTCTGCTGTTAAAAACAAATTTTGTTCTTAACAGCAGCCACCGCTAATCGGTACGGTTACACGACCGCCGGGAGAGGGTTTGTTAGTATGGGACAAAAAGTCAGTATAAAAGCGAAATGATTGTCTTTTTTCTATTACACACTTATGAATAAACATTTTTATTGACTCTATTAGAAGATACTGAAACTGAAAACTAAATTTCTGTTGGGAAACTTGCTATTAAAGAACATACTTAAAAAAATCAACTTAGGAAAGAACAGTTAGACTAAACAATAAAATCGTTTTATACAAGAAACAGTTACATACCTAGGGCTACATTTGGATAGCAGACAAAAGTGGCAGGAACATATCAGAAAGAAAACTAAAGAACTAAAAGTGAAATACAATAAGTTATATTGGTTATTAGGTAGCAGTTCACAACTTACAATCAAAAACAAGGTGTTAATGTACAAACAAATGCTCAAACCATTATGGTCCTATGGTTTACGCTGTACTAGGGCTGTAGAGAGTAACTATGTTTGCCTTCAAATAGTCCAAAACCGAATACTAAGAAACATAGTTAACTCTTCTTAGTATATCCGCAACAAACTCGTACATCGGGGACTTCGTATAGCAACAATGAAAGAATAAATAAAGAAGATTACCGAAGGCTCACGAAAACCAACTTGACAAACATACAAACAGGGAAGCTTTAGAACTGTTAGATAATCAAGACATAGTACGCACGATCAAACGCACCAAAACTTTTGAACTTGTGTGTAAGTCTAAAACGTTACATAAACTTTTTATCAACCATCAAGTTCAATTTTTTTCGAAGTTAATTAATCTTCCTTCACTTGAAAAAACATTTCTTGACTTATTGCAGATGCCTCTGAAGATGCTCTGAGAGCGAAAGTACTTGAGCAAGATTCAATAAAAAAACTGCTCAATTAATTAATATTTAAATGGGAATAAGCCACAATTAAAGGTTAAAATACATTTATTGACGTTTCAATTTCCACTTCGGAAATCGTTTCTTTCCGAAAAATTTCGATTTCCGAAGTGGAAATTAAAACGTCAATAAATGTATTTTAACCTTTAACTGTGGCTTATTCCCATTTAAATAGTAATTAATTTAAAATGCCACAAGAAAATAGCTTCAGAACAATATTAAAAAACTGCTCAATATCTGCCTTTTATTTAATTAAAGTTTTCGCTACTGACACGATATCTTAAGAGATCACGCGTGTGACTCATGTCATTATTTCTTTGCTGGAGTAAAGTTGGCTATTGGATTTCGCTTTTCGGCATTTGTTTTCAGTAGCATGCTCCGCTACTGATACGCTTCTTGTTAAAACTCATAGGGACAACTAAATTATTCGATATCTTAAGAGATCACGCATATGACTCATTTCATTATTTCTTTGAAGAACAAATTTACCCTATATGGAGCGGAAGTATGGCCAATGACAACAACAATACGAAATAAAATAAGAACAGTTGAACTGGACTTTATGAGAAGATAAATCTACAAATCACAAGAGCGGATAGAATAAGAACGGAGGAAATATGGAACAGAATGGAAGTAAAATGCTCAATTACAAAAAAGTTGGAAAACAGAGCCCTGCAGTAGTACGGGCATGTACAAAGAATGTCAGAGCATAGATGGCCGAAAAGAATATTAAACTGGGACCCGCCGGGAAGAAGACGGAGAGGAACACCTGCTACAAGATGGAAAACATACGTCGGAAATGCTATGATAGATAGAGACCTCAGAGAAGGTGACTGGGTGAATAGAGTGCTGTGGAGGACGAAAACGGCGAACTCGTAATGGGAAAATCCGAAGAAGAACAAAATGCTACAGTGTGATGTAAGTAAAACTGTCTGACAATCCTCTAAATGTACTTTATAACTACCGATCTTTTTGTTTTCTATGGTTTACTATGAGTATTAGTCCGTTGCTGCTATTAGCTGTGTTAAATTTGTTGTATATCGGTTTAAGTTGCATTCTTTGTTCGTTTGTTCTTTCTTCTTCTTCTTCAGTGCCTTATCCGGTCCGGATGTTGGCGATCATCAAGGCTATCATGGTTTTGTTGACTGCTCTGCGAAACAGCTCCGCTGAGGTCATCCCAAACCATTGTCGGAGATTTTTCAACCACGAGATACGTTTGTTCTTTACCTCATTTAAAAGGTCCACTATATATAATTTTATTCTTAATAGCTCCTCCTCTAAATCCCCAAGTGCCAAGTTGGTATACTGTATATATGACGTCATTTAATATATAACGTACAACTATAACTATTTTTTTCCTATTGTAGATGTTTTAATATTACCTGCATTTATTAACCTTTGTTTTATTAACAAAGTACACATAATCTCTTAAAATTTATATTTTACGTTTAGTTTTCGTACCACTTACATCTGAAATGAACGAAATTTTCTGCGTCCAAATTTGTTTAACAGAAGATTTTCCGTCTGAAATATTTTGCACCTTATAGCGGATCTCTCAAACTTCACTGCGATAACAAATTACCCTTTTAGCTTGGGCGTAAAGCAAAACTAAATGCCCTTCGGTTTTCTCTATAATGGTGTAATGAGAAACTCGATAAAAACGGCGAGATCGCATAGAAAAGATATAACGAGTTTTTTGCGAGATCGATTGATTTTCAATTTGAAGTCGTTTTTTATTTAATTTGGTTTAATTTAAATAACGTTCTAATTCGTTGCTAACGGAGTTAAAATGGGATGTGGGGGAGTTGATTTGTGGTTTATGTTTTCGGTGCTTGATAAATAACGAGGAAATAATGTTGATTTTTCATTTTATACAGGATTATCCATGAAGTATTTAACTTCAAAGTACTTGAAGTTTTTCTAATACGTTAAATTTTACTCATTAAAACGTATTTAAAAAACATTTGACCTAAAAAATTTTAGGATCCAATAAATGTTTCTCATTTTTAAAATTTTTAAAAAATTGGTTAAAAAATTATTTGAAAAAAAAATCGGTTGCCTGTAAAGTCGGTTTTACGGGCGAAGATTTTACGTGACAACGTCTTTTTCTCGGTAGAATATTTATTGATATGAATATTATTAAATTGCACAATAGTTGTTTGCAGTTGAAACGCGCTGTTTCTTCTCAATCGACTGAATTACGATTGATTGCAGAGTGATTTAAACTAATAATTTACTTAACACTATCAACATTTGTCAATAGTATGACATAACCTATAAACTCAGTTTCTCAACTTTTGTGTCAATCTAACAATTAATCAATCAATCATAGTTTAGGATAATGAAATATTAGTGTACAATTATTTACCTTTATTGTTGTAGTTGTTGTAAATGACGAATCTAAGCACTCCACATTTTCACTACAGACACAGCTGACGATACTTTAACCACACGTGTGAACTTGTATTATGACGCTTTCTCGGTTTTCCAACGCCAAGAACGCTCGAGAAAGACAGAGACACAAGCACGCACCGATTCAACGCGCCTAATTCTCTAGTGCTGCGCGCACAGCGGACCGATCATGTTTGAGTGGGAGAGAGACGCAAGGCATTCGCCGGTCCGGCGGGCCTCTCTCTCGTTCGGTGACTCATCGTAACAGACGTGAGCGGGCGTTACACTTTTTCATGAGTGACTCCTAGCCACAACCTAATTTAAGACGTTGTCACGTCAAAACAATTTCAATTTTGATAAATTATAAACAAATTAGCTAGTCAACAAGCAACAGTAAAGCTGCGTTGAAAGTGGGAGAAGAAGTGCTGGGAAAAACATATGATAAAGGGCCTTCTAGAGACAAAGAAACTTGGTAGTAGAACGATAGAGTATAACAGAAGGTTAGAGAAGAAAAAAAAGTTATAAACAGGTATGACATGTCTAAAAGAGGGGAAGATGAGGATATATACAAGGTAGCAAAGAGGTAAGCAAAGCGCGCTATAGCTACTGCTAAGGTAATATCTTCTGTACAGCTGTATGAAGAATTGGAAATACTCGAGGGGATGAGAAGGTTATACAGCATTGCTAAAGCAAGGGACAACTCATCAGAGGATTTGACCCACATGTGGCAGATTTAAGAGTGCGAATGGAATGGAATAAAAAAGAAAAGATGCTATAAGTACTTCAGAAATTCGCAGTAAACTGCGATTAATAGACTAGGTAATACTCCTGAAAAAATTTCCACACTTCTGAATCTACAACATTCACAAACTGCCCACCGCTTCTGCCTTATCTCAATGACTACTTTGCTAAATATATTGCTATTAAACATAGATACGTATATTAAGAGCAGAACAATACAAACAAAGGTAGTTGCTAAATCGAATAAACGTATCAATTATTTTTGAAGTTATACTTAAATACGCGCGTTCGACGTTGGAAATTTGTACGGGAGTGAATCGGTAAAATCATTACATATGTAAGATATAGGTAAGAGAGAGGCAGAAGATATATTTTCTCTCTCTCTTTCTCTCTCGATAATAAAAATGTTCCTTTTGTAAATATATTTAATATTTATTAATATTATTATTATTTTTCCATTTTGTTTAGATTTGTCTTGAGCCTCGATAGGCATGTTAAATTATAAATTAAATCTTGTAAATATCTCAAGAAAGTTCAAATGTGTACTTATATACACAACAAACAACAATTAAATTTTGTATCTGTCAAAGTTGTATCACGAAACAATATTTTTATTTTATTACTATTATTATCATGGTAAATTAAACATACGCGTAAGTAAGTTATGTATATTTTCATTTTTAAATACTTATGAATATTGCATTTTAATTTGTATTGTACTTTTATAATGAATTATGTTGCAGTGTATTGTATTGTATTTTTATAATAATAACAAAATAAACAATGAATTTTACTGCAGAGTATGTGTAAATTTTTTTTGCATTCAACTCCTTTTATACATATATGAAAATAAAAATATACATTTTCATCAAAATATTGATTCAATCCTTCATTTACTATACTCCTCTTACAGGTCAAATGTTGTTTATATAAAGCAAACGATGCACCATATACCTATATACCTAATTATGTTTCTCTTTTTGCTCTCTCTTACCTATAGACATATGTGAAATATGCAATGATTGTGCAGATTGGCTCCCATATAAATTTGTAACGGCGAACGCGTATATAAAAGTATAACTTCTACCGGCAGTCCCTCTGGACTGCCACACCCGTTTTTTTTTTTTATTTACTGAATCTAATTTGTCAATAAACTGTTTTTCAATCTCAAATTATTCATGTTGCACTACTATTAAATATAACTCTATATATCAAAGTGTTTTAAAAAATATTACAGAAAATATTTCCAATGCAATGGTTTATTAATTTTAGTAATTGTTCAAGCACTACAAATATAAATATTAATTCAACGGAATACAATTGTTTCAATAAATAATTCGTTTTGTTCAGATTTAATTGTTTTTCATTCGTTTAGTGGGTTAAAATGGGAATTCGATCTATTCGTGGATCATCACGTTTGCTAAAGCTCGCCTTTGAAATTTTCCATTTGTAGAGTTTTTATTCTAAAATTCTTACAGTGCATACAGTGCAATCATAAAGATTTCACACTCCTAAACTCGTTAGAGTAGTACAGTAGACTCCCTCTATAACGAGAACTGAAATGACAGACTAATTACCTCGTTATAAGCCGATCTCGTTATATCAGACAATAATAATACTGTGCATACATATGAATCTGTAGTTTTCTAAACCATTAACTTCCTATAGTGAAGCCATTCGGAGCAATATAAAATGCTAATAAATATTGTTTGAATGGCGTTTTTGAAACAAAGTTATTTACTTTTATTGTCAATGAAATATATTAAAACATAAAAGAGTTGTTTCCTTTTATTATCAATGATATACGTTAAAACAAAAAATCTGTACTAATATTTTTTTCCAACTACATAATGTATAAAGCGTATTTTCAAGGATAACATAAACTATTGCTTCTGCAATTTTAAGAACTCTGTCATTGTTAACTGCTTTAAATGGTCCAGTATCATTCTATCATATTTTATAAAGATGTGAAACAGTTGTATTTATTCATTGTAAAGAAGTTTATTGCGGGCTGCAGTTAAGTTTATTGAGGGGCTGTTTGAAAAGGTATTTATTTATAGCCACCACCGGACCAAAAACGTAAAAAACACGTTTTTGGATCTTATTTTCTCTCGTTATAACCAAATTGGCCTCGCTATAGACGGTTATAGTTCAATAGAAATTTCACGGGACATCTAATGTATCTCGTTATAAGCGAAATCTCGTAATAACCGTGTTCGTTATAGAGGGAGTATACTGTATAATACAAATGGATCTTTTAAACTGTGATGCAACGGGACATTACCAAATCTTTTACACAAAATTAAGTAGTCCCCTATTTCTGTTTAATATAGACACAGACAATATTGATCAATTTGGATAATTATTCAAAACGTTGTTAATCAGCTAATCTGTTAATAAAATTATAATGGTCTACGATAAAAATCTCAAAATAATTAAATGTTCGAAAAAAGCGGGATATGGGGATACCCCCTATATAACTATAAATAGTATACTTGGTCGGGTGAGTATTGAGTGTCTTTTTCTGTCACTATCAGATCGCGATTTAAGAATATTGTATCACGTGTGAGAAGTCTTAATTTCTAGATTTCTGTTCTGTATAATCTTGATTTCCTTTCAATATGCGCTATCTTTAGTATGCAAATTGTAGTCCATTTTGACAGCTATCGTGTTTCTTAATTAAGTTAGTCATTGTTTCTTTTAGAACCGTGTCATCGCTCATATCTGTTGCGAATCTTATTCTTCTTTTCGTAGAATTTCATCCTGCTATTTAGCTCGGTTAGCTTTTTTGGCAGTTTTATAGAATTCTGCTTTTAGTTTTTTGAAATTTTTCTGTCCTTTTTATTTCTGTATTTTTCCATCAGCTGCTTTATAATGAAAATTACCCTTGTTGATGATCTGCCTTACAGAGAACGAAACTGATTATCGAATATTTCGGTTTCTTCACGTATGTGTCTATCAATTACTCTCTCCCATATTTTCATGGTGTGACTAAGTAGTTTTATGACATTGTAGTTTGTACATTGTCTTACACCACACTTGTTTCCCATATTTCTTGTAATTTAGCACGTAGTTGTGGCAAAATACGCTGAGGGTTTTTCCTTAGGGGTTGTTTCATTTTGTGCCAAAGTGTCTCTATTGGATTGTGATCCGGCTGCTAGATATAGGATGTGACAAAACTTTAATCTCATGTTATCCCATCTACTGTTTGGTAGATTTAGCCGTATGGCAGGAGGCCCCGTCCTGCGGAAAGATAAAATCTCCATATGGATATAACTTTGCCGCACTTGGTAGAAACGAATATTCAAGTATATCTTTATATTTGGCTGCGTTTACTGTGGTCTCAATAAAATGTAAAGTTCCTAACCCTTTCGTCGACATACAACCCCACACCATGATGCCCTGTGGAAACTTTACAGTTCTTTTGAGAAAATCTTTATGCAACGCTTCGTGAATCACACTTTTTCCCGAATCACAAGCTTTCGATAATCTCCCACACATACATCAAATTTGCTTTCGTCACTATAGATAACTATGTCCCAGTTATGTTTGATCCAAGAAAAGTTTTGATTTATCCCAAATGTAACGATTCATTTTTTGAGTTTCCGTCAGCAATGGTTTTCTTTGGCCTACTCGAATAAATCAAAAAATAGAAAATTTATATCGCAAAGCAGAACCTATCAAACATACCTTATAAAAACTAAGACCGCTTTTGTGGATATATTTGCGACAAGATTCTTTGGAAATATTCATCTCAGTTTCTCTATTCCTTCTAGCAGTTACTTCTCGTAGTGTATTTTTTTTTCCTGACTTATGTATTCTAATAATTAAATGCTTTACACTCCTTTAAGAAACAGCTTTCGCAAGGGCTGAGCTTTTGCCGCAATATTTGACAGTTTCACCATATTTCTTAATTATATTAAACATAGTAGTTGTTGCTACAGTCAATTCATTGGAAATTTCACGCAATGTTTCCCTTCATGGTTCTGATGAATAATAATTTCTAGAATTTTTAGATCAGTACGGTCTTCAGGTTGCATTATTATATTTTACTCGTAATAAAACTGACGGTTCTCTTTATTTATACTCAAATGACGCGTGACAGTTATTGTTGACAACGCTCTACCTACTCATATGTTTGATTTCAAAGCATTCTGTGCTTCAGCCTGATAAAGTTTAAGAAACGTGAGGAAAAGCAAACAATGTTCCAATATTTAATTGTCAGCAGTTTTCGATTAAACAATTAATTAAATAGTAATCAATATAAAATATATAATTAAGCCGTTAAAATAATTCCATAAAACATAAAAATGGTGTTAATTTCATATTTACAATTAAAAAATAAATAAATTAAAGAATTTCGGTAAATTCGCATTATATTTGCAAAATAACTGCTTGTTACAACATATAGTTGTTAGGTCTCCTATATTCCGTAACCACGACATTCCTTTGCGATCTACTCCTTTCTTGCCCTCAATCTTTCCTTGGAAAATTAGTTGAGGGATTCCGTATATTTTTCCTCTCAGTTGAATAATTATCTCTCAGTAGTTGCACTTCTTAAGGCTTCCTCGTTTCGCACCCTAGTTTTTCTTTATGGGCAACACTCCCTTTCCGTGTCTTTTAGATCCCTCATTATGCCATCATTTGCTTGATCTACATCTTCTATTTCATCTTGCAAGTCTTGTATATGTCTGGTTAGTGTATCTTCATACAGGTCGTTGTTTTCTGGGGGAATCCATTTCTTTTTTCTTGTTTTTAGAATCATCTTTGTTCTTTCCAATTTGACATTTAATAGTATCTTAGCTCGGATTTATCTGCGGTTGCTTCCTATTGAAAATTTGTTAAGAACTTCGATGTCTTTGCTTATTTCTTTTCTGTTTGTTATAATATAATTTATTTCATTTTGGACACTGCCATCTGGGCGGATCCATGTCCATGTAAACTGAGGCTTTTCGTCGAAAAAAGAGTTCATCATAAATGTTCCTTGTGTAAGAAGTTCAGCAATCTTTACCCTCGTACATTTCTTTCGTCATAGCCATACTTACGCATTGCTACTTCTGCATCATCTTGTTTAAACTCCATTTTCGCATTAAAATCGCCCACAATTATTGTGTAATATGCTGGTATAGCATGTAACGCTGTTTCTAGGTCCTCATAAAATTTTTCAATTTCTTTATCCGAGTGGGTAGTCGTTGGAGCATATGTCTGGATTACCTTAAGTTATAATAAAAGAAGCAGAATATAACTTAATTTTGTTTAGGTATATTTTGATTTATGATTAAATAATATTCGATATCCAGAATCCAGAGGGATATACAGATTGAACGAATTTAAAACGGAACATACAATTTAATATATGTCTGTTTGAACTGCATTTGAAATAGTGGACCAATATAAAACTTGGACAAAAATAAATCCATACCCGGTGATAGACATTGTATAAAATATCGTTCAACTATCTGTCTCCTTTAAAGGAAAGAGGAGCTTGCCTAATAGTCGGAGAGATAGAGCCGAAATTTTGAACTGATCAGTAATATGACATTTCTCTATTGGAATATATTCATTGTAACTGGGTTAAGACTTTGCCTTACAGGCGGACGCCCCTCGTGGTACAGGGGGTGGCTATACAGGGATGAAATTGTAATTTTTTTCGGAAAAATTAACGATCGATAATATGGCTGAAAATTTGCCCAGAGTAAGATCTTGGTATAACTAGACGAAATCCCAAAGGTCGGACGCGAGAGTGGATACATAAGGGGTGGCAGACAGGGATGAAATTGCAATTTTTTGGGGAAAAATTAACGATAAGTAATATGTCCGCCATTTTCATGGCTCATTATTTAGCCCCTAAAAACTCTAAATCCAAAAGAGCGGACAGCTGGGTTGGTACAGAGAGCCATAAAACGGGGTCAAATGTACCACTTGCCTGCGCATTTTAGGTCTCGGTAACAATTTTCAAACTGATTTTATTATGATATTTTTATACCGATTGATTTGAAAATTTGTATTCTCACTTCTGTTACTATTCTGAAAAGCGTCAAGTAGAGTTTTCCTCAAAATTTTCCAAAAAAATTTCCGTAAATGAAAATGTTCGTAATTTTTTGAGGTAAAATCTAATTTGTAGAATCCTTTCGATTTTCTGTCAGTTATACCATGAATTTTTCCAAAAATTTTCAAACGATTTTTCCGATAAGAAAAAAAGAATTAGAAAAACTTTAAAAATTTCGTCATTTTTCTCACTCTCACTGATGTCATCACATTCATCATCTTCGTCACTTTCACTTTCAATAATATCACATTCATTATCTGCTTCATTTTCAATCACTACTTCTCGAATTGATTCTGGCATCTGAGGTCCACTAAACCATTTGAATTTATATGTTTCATCTTCAAACTCCCAACCATGTTCTTCAACAATCAATTCTGTTGGTATTTTTTATGAGCATTTGTCCAAATATTTGAAATATAATGGGCTCGCAGTAGATGTTGGTGTAATTCATCTTGACATGGTGGTAAACTTGAAACATCGAAATTTTTTAGTTTTTTTTTTAAAAGGCTCGTTAATAAGTGAAGGCTTCGTAAATAGTGAAAATCTGACATCGTTTACTTTTCTTTTTGGAATTGTTCTCGTCAGTCCTGTTCCATATAAGTGACATATGAAAGTTTCTAAGGTTTCAAAAACTTCATTACAATCGAAGTCAGTTTCACCAAGTTGGATAAAAGCATCTTGATACTTATTACATTTAGCGCATGCGTCTAGAATTACTGATCTAAATGGAACGCGCATCATTATTATTTTAATATTTTAAAATAATAATGATGCAAAATTAATGTCCAAACAGAATTTGTAAAATTATAATTAACTAATGAAAAAAAAATTCAATCAATTTGAAAGTTAAAAAAATATTGAAAATATCTAGTACAAAGTAAATTTCAAAACTTAAAAAATTGATAATTCCACTATTAAATTAATTTTTATTAATAATTATTTGTAAAATGTTAAAGGAATTCTACAAATTGAATTTTACCTATTGATAAATAGAAATAATATATTTTGTATTTGATTATTAATGTAATAATAAATAAATTTTTCTTATATCTGAACAACCATTATTTATGCAATATAAATTTAAAAACCTTTTTATTGTAATAAAAAATAAGTAAAATTACTATTTGTTATACCAAAAATATTTAATAGTTAACATTATAAAATTACTTTAATTTAATAAAATATCAAATATCAAACATTTATTCAATTAAAAATTAATTCGTAAAATATTTATATTTAAGAAAAAATGTAATTTGTAAAGTAAATCTAAATAAATAGTTTGAAAAAAAAAACATTATCATAATATCATTTTAAAACTACAGAATATTCTATAAAAGATTCAGACGATGACGTAGAGTTTTATCAAATGTTTTAGAAAAGTTTTTCTAATTTTTTTTTTCTTATCGGAAAAATCGTTTGAAAATTTTTGGAAAAAAATTATGGTATAACTTACAGAAAATCGAAAGGATTCTATAAATTAGATTTTACCTCAAAAAATTACGAAAATTTTCATTTACGGAAATTTTTTTGGAAATTTTTGAGGAAAACTACTTGACGCTTCTCAGAATAGTAACAGAAGTGAGCATACAAATTTTCAAATTAATCGGTATAAAAATATCATAATAAAATCAGTTTGAAAATTGTTACCGAGACCTAAAATGCGCAGGCAAGTGGTACATTTGACCCCGTTTTATGGCTCCCTGTACCAACCCAGCTGTCCGCCCTTTTGGATTTAGAGTTTTTAGGGGCTAAATAATGAGCCATGAAAATGGCGGACATATTACTTATCGTTAATTTTTCCCCAAAAAATTGCAATTTCACCCCTGTCCGCCACCCCTTATGTATCCACTCTCGCGTCCGCCCTTTGGGATTTCGTCTGGTTATACCAAGATCTTACTCTGGGCAAATTTTCAGCCATATTATCGATCGTTAATTTTTCTGAAAAAAATTACAACTTCATCCCTGTATAGCCACCCCCTGTACCACGAGGGGCGTCCGCCTGTAAGGCAAAGTCTTAACCCAGTTACAATGAATATATTCCAATAGAGAAATGTCATATTACTGATCAGTTCAAAATTTCGGCTCTATCTCTTGGACTATAAGGAAGCGATAAGTGGTTTGACAGCATAATAACTGCTTGTGTAGTCTAGTTTTCACAGTGATTCTAGGCAACCTATTTGGGTGGAGTTTTGACTTGTTCTTGAATGAATTCAGAATCCAGCAGCCCGCTGAAGTATTGGATTTTTATAATATAATTATTTGACACCCTTTTGTTGGCCAACCACCTAGAGCGGAGTTGAGCCGAAATACATTGATTTCGTATGTTCCGTTTTAAATTCGTTCAATCTGTATACACACAAAAAATATTAGACAAAAGAAAAGAAGAACAAATAAAACCGCAAAAAGAATTCAATTTAGACCAAAATATAGAAATAAATGGAAAAGTTTAAGGCATATTTCCAAATGACCTGAAATCGTGTAATAAATCATTACATAATAAAAGTAATAAAAATGTCTTTGGAAATAATTTCTTATATCAGAACAACGTCCATAAAAATTAAATTTTTAGTGTACCGTAGATAAGAACCTTCAAATGAAAAATTGTTTTCCGAGGTCGTTTATTCAGCTCACGATAAAAGAAAACTACAGTTTATTGTCTAGTGTTCACTGCCCGTCCTAGACACAATAGCGACAATGAAGTATGAATTTAAGGAAAATGGTGTTTACTGTACAAAAGAGCTTATACTATATTATTGCGAGAAGTAAAATACAAATTATCTCTTTTGTTGCTTACTGGTTAAGGTTATGTTATAGAGATGTTAAGCGATGAAAATACGTCTATTTTAAAAAAGACTTCGCTGTCAACCTGCAAACGAGGTGTGTGTAAATCGGCTCCAACATACATATATTTAGCTTGAAAATTTGGGTAATATCGAGTTGTTTTGCAACAAAGTGTTGTGTCTAAAAAGCTATTAATCGTGCGGTAATACGTACATATTAAGAACTTGAAATTAATCGCTAGTAAACAATTACAAACAAGTTCAGTTTTTATAAGTTTAATCTGCATTACAAGCTCCGAGCGATAGAAGCGGAGAGTATTGCAGTGCTGGAAACTGTTGATAAAAAAAAATAATAAGTGAAAGGTAATTGATATTTTTACCAAAACAGTGCATAGGCGTACACTGAGTTCTGACAACAGTTAACATCCCATCTAGAACAAGATAGGTAATTTATTGTCTAAATTAATTATTAGAATAACAAACTGCCATGGCTACGAAGAAAAATCTAATATGTGAAAGTGAAGAATTATCTAATGAAGATGGTAAATGAGGACGAAAGTGGGGATCCTTTTACGAAAAGTAGGAAAGTGTCTAGATCCCAACTAAGAAGGGTGAAAACTAAGAATTAAAAGAAATGATGGCTCTCATGCAAGAAGTAAAGGCAATAAGAAAAGTACAAAAAAAACTTTCACGGGGAAATTTGTAACTTAAAAAAAGAAAATTTAGAGTTAGAGCACAAAGTAAACTTTTTGGAGAACAAGATTGAGATAATGAATAAGCAAATCAGAAAATAGAATGTTGTTATCAAAGGACTTGAACTTAAGGAAGATGACGAAATTGAAGATGCTACAAAATTCATAGAAGATATGCTGATTGTGAAAATAAAAATAAATGACGTTCAGAAAATCAAAGGTCATGAATGGAAAACCACCAATGGCATTATTGAAAATGGATACCCTCAAAGATAAACAACTTATTATGAAGAATAAAAATAAAATTAAGAGGAACGCAATATTTTCATAGAGAGTGATTTAACACGATCTAAAGCCAAAATATAGTAGAAGTTGAGAGATTTAGTAGAACTAAATAACGAATGGTGAAAATGGAATCCGGCTATGGAAAAGCTAAAAAATACCGAGAAAAAAAACTAATACCGAAGAAGTACAACGACAAGGAAAATCTAATGACGAAAAAGGCACGAAATAGTATTTTGATTGGACATGGAATGTTAGAGGAACATTTAAAACAGGCGTATTGAAAAACTTAGCGGATACCCTAGAGAAGTACGATATAGATATCGCAGCTATGCAAGAAACCAAACAATAGGAAATTTTCATCACAGAGTTGTAAGTACTACATATTATTCAATAGTGGAGACAATGAAAGACTATTTGGACTAAGGTTTTTTGTTAAAAAGAAAATTGCAGAACTAGTGGTGAACTTTGAGCCAATAACAAGCAGATTATGTCGTTAAGAATGAGGGGAGCGTACAAAAAACAACATTTATAAATTTACATGGCCCAACAGAAGATAATGATGAGGATATTAAAGCCTACTTTCATGAACAACTCGAAAAGCTGGTCCACGAATTTCCAACGTGTGATATGAAAATAATTATAGAAGACTTTAACACAAAAGTTGATAGGGAGTATGCTTACAGACAAATAACCTGCTTGTAGAACAAAGAAAATAGGGAAAAATTCAAAGAACAAGGAAAGGAGAAACTATCGGGACAGGAAGTAAAACAAGACATAGTCAGTAGGTGGGACCAACTCAGAGGAACGATTCAACAAGCAGCCGAGTTAGCACTATGAAAACCCTCTCAAAGAAGACAAAAAGGTCGGTATGGTAATGATTGTAAGAGAGCGATTGAGGAGAGGCATAGAGCCAGAATCAATAGCATAAGGAAGAATAATTTGAACAATAAGGAACTATATGCTGAAAAAAGAAGGGAGGCAAATAAAATATTCAGAACAAAGAAAAGGTTGAACCCGGAAGAAAAATTAAATAATATTGAAGAAGATTTTGTAAATACCTAAGTTAGGAACTTCTACCAACGAGTAAAAAGACAACAAAGTCAATATAAAACCCTACTGAAATATTATAAAAATGAGGACGTACATTTAGTAGGAGGAATAGATGAAAAACTGGTCATATCTTTTGTTTTTCAACTGGTAGCTTCTGCTTGCTTTACTGTGTTATATCTAATTGGAAACGAAGTTTATGAACCTGTGTCTATGTAACTTACGATTCATTCACAATCCTGCGTTTTAGACTTCGGTATTTTTAGCAAGCACGAATGTTCTTATTTACTTAAAATTACTTAAAATTTCATTCTTATTTTAATTTTTATATCAACTAAAACGATTACATTATTATTTATGAAGAATGGTGAGAACTGTTTTATGAAACTTTTCGTTTAAATCCTCTGTTGCCCTATAAATCTACCCCTTTCTTAAAAAGAAATGTGACGGCGTCGTAATAATCCCATCTAATCCACATACGATTTTTTCCCGAGTCCCACTTCTTAATACCAAATATTTCTCCAATCAATCAAAACCCATTTTAACTCCCCAAATAACGTGCGTAAAGCGGGATGCGGCGACGGTTGAAAGTCTAACGTTGCCTTTTTCATGCCAATCACGGGAGCCGGATATAGGGTTACATCTTTTTTAGGGAGTCATATGAAAAATTTATGTCAGATCCGATGTTAAGGGATAGGAAAACCTTGTGGGAAAATTTGCCAGATATGCGAAACGATATCGTGTTGTGACTACCTATCGGGAAATATGTAACGGATGCCGAATGGGCCTGCAATAAAAATAAAAGTGGAGCGTAAAGAATCGAATTGGAATTTATGCAAATGGTCGCTTGTGAATGAGAATGGCTTACAAAATTAAATTGCTCTTTGTGGTTCTCCTGTTTAATATTCAGAGGATTTTCTTTGTTGCTTTTTGTAGTGTCCCATTGGATCGAACGTTTAATGCCATACCTACTAGCATATTTAATATTCATGTTTCATTTTATTTGTTTTAAATTTTCTTGGTCTTGGTATTTTATATTTTTTATTATTTTCACTAGCAGAACCTTTAGTAGAATAGTAATATAATATAGTTTCTATTAAACCAAAATGAGAGGATGACTATATTGTATTCCCATAGGTTTTTATTTAACGACCAGCGTATTAGAATAAAGAATGCGAACTTAAGAGTTTTTAGTCTTTTTATTTAAAATACGAACAAGAAACGAATTTATCTAGCAGTTTT
Organism: Diabrotica undecimpunctata; assembly: GCF_040954645.1. Taxonomy (NCBI): domain Eukaryota; kingdom Metazoa; phylum Arthropoda; class Insecta; order Coleoptera; family Chrysomelidae; genus Diabrotica; species Diabrotica undecimpunctata. The sequence continues at coordinate 46,277,525 of NC_092809.1, forward strand.
GCTCAGTTATTTCGAAACACTAAGAAATATTTTAATTTATGTGAGTTTGTTATGGTATGAAAATAAGCACGCAACCACAAATCCTACGACCACTTGTTATAGAAAACGACGTCATCAAAGCGGTGAACGAATTTGTATACCTGGGTGCGCTCCTTAACACTGAAAATAATACTACCGCAGAGATAAGCTGCAGAATTTACACGGAATGTTATTTTGGACTCAATTTCCTTAAATTCACAATGATATCGAGAAATACAAAAATAAAACTCTTTAAAACAATAATACGCGCAGTGCTAACATATGGTCAGAGACCTGGACTCTAACAAAAAATAATCAAAACATGTTTCTTTTAAGGCGATTTTATGGAGCAGTGAATGACAATGGAGTGTGGAGAAGACGATACAACTTCGATCTTTATAATATATACCAGGAACCTGATATTGTAAAACATATTAAGATAGGACGTCTGAGATGGATAAAGCATGTAAAAACGCTCCTTGATAGACCCATTGGTCAGAGAAAAAGAGGAAGACCCACAACAAGGTTTCATCGGTGAAGACCTGAGAAATATGGGAGTACGTGCTTGGCGGAGGAAGGCGATTAATAGGGACGGCTGGAGAGAAATGCTTGAGGAGGCTAGGACTCAAGCATGGTTGTATAGCCAGAATGATGATTGTTATGGTATGGGGACTTTCTCATGAATCATTTTCAAAAAATCATTTTGAAGCGAAACTTTTTTCTCTATAGTGAAATGCTGAGGCGAGCGTCACGGAACTAGCGCCACAAGATGGCGTCGTCACGAGTAGCGTCATAGAATAGCGGGCTCTTGATTAATTCGTTTCTATCATCATATATTTACTCCAAGTGGCGCTTATAAATAAATACATGAAAAATAACTAACAAAATACAGACAATAAATGAAAAGTAAAAAAGATAGTCAAACGAACGGAAAATAAAATATCGATACTAAAATTCGATTCGTAAGGATTCTCGAACGTCAAAATTCATGATAAATGTCAAAAGTCATAAATGTCATCCCATCCAATTAATAAATATATAAAATCGTCTGTTTAATAGCGCCTGATATCATAATCAATTTAAAGTAAACATTAAATAAATTAAAATTAATTAATTAAATTAAAATATCATCAATAGGAAGATTATATGGGAAGAAACTGCGAGAAAAGATAGAGCAAGCGATAAAAGGCAAAATCGGAGAGGATCAGGCAGGCTTCACGGCAGGAAGATCATGCATAGACCACATATACACACTGGAACAACTGTTGGAAAAGAAAAAAGCAAAAAATAGAGATATACACTTGGCATTTGTGGACCTGAGAAAGGCGTATGACTCTGTACCAAGGTCAGAACTATGGGAGGCAATGTACAAATTAGAAATACAGACGGAACTCATAGAAGCTACAAAAGCTCTGTATAAAGAAAATAAAGTGTCCATTAAAATGGGAACAAGAATCATAGGAGACTTCACCACAACAAAAGGGCTCCTGCAGGGTTGTTCCACATCTCCAACCCTATTCAAAATATACTTAGAGAAAGCCTTGACTACATGGAAAAGAAAATGCGAAGGCATGGGAGTACCGGTACGGAACGAATACCTATATACATTAAGTTCTGCAGACGATCAAGTAGTGATTGCACAAGACCAAGACGACCTCAGCTACATGATGAAGAAACTACAAGAAGAATATACCAAGGCTGGCCTAGATATTAACCTCGCGAAAACAGAGTACCTATCTACAAGTGAAGAAGACATAGAAGATCTACAGATTGATGACAACGTAACAATCAAAGGAAAGGATAAATTCAAATACCTGGGGTTTATAAGGCCTGGAAAAAGGCAACAACAGAGGAAGAAATTACACAAAGATTAGGACAAACAAGAACAGCAATCCGACAACTTAACTCAGTATGGTGGGATAGACACCTAAATATGAAGACAAAAACGCAGATTTATAAAACATTAGTGCGAAGTATTATGACATATGGGGCTGAAAATTGGATCACAAACAAGAAAAACAGCAGTAAGATAGTAGCAACAGAGATGGAATGCCTGCGAAGATGCTGCAGAGTAACAAGAATGGATAGGAGAAGTAATGACGAAATAAAGCAAAGAACATCAATAGAAACAGACATACTAACATATATAGAACAAAAAAGACTAAAGTGGTATGGACATGTAAGAAGAACTAGCGACAGCAGATGGATAAAGAGAATAACCGAATGGAGCCCCATAGGAAGGAGGAAAAGAGGACGACCCCGAAAATCCTGGAGGAACGAAGTAGACGACGCCATGAGTAAGAGAGGACTAAACGATGGAGAATGGAACAACAGAGAGAGATGGAAACGGTTGAGCGAGGGAAGGCAGTGAATACTGTCGAATCCCTAAATATATATAAAATTAAGTGTAAATTTCAGTTTCATAATACCTATTACGACCCAAATTTAACTTAAATGGTAGAAATCTGTTAACTATACATTATAATCTCAAATTTCTGACAATGTTTTTTGTTTAAGTTTGTTTAAGATGTTATTTTTTCAAATTTAAAATGATGCTAATAATTTCTCTAAGTTCAAATAAATCTAAAAATGAATTTATATATGTACGCCTCTTAAAAGTTTACAGTGAAAGAATGAATTGTTTAGAATAATATGATCATTTATATTTTTTTTGAAAGTTCTTTGAAAAAAGATACAGTTATGTCTTTATTTAAACAGATCGAACCTTTAATAAAACTTCGTAACAAAGAGCTAAGTTATATCATTGGGATATAACAAAAGTTGCCATTAAATTATTATTTGTGGATAAAAAATCATTAAAAAGGCAAACCAATTAACATTAAATTTCCAATCTATATAGAGGAAATACTAATCAGCACATATTTTTAGGGGGGAAGCTGTTACACCAGTCCGTCAGTTAAAATATGTAATTACTATTTAAATGGGAATAAGCCACAATTAAAGGTTAAATTACATTTATTGACGTTTGAATTTCCAATAAACGTAATTTAACCTTAAAATACTACAGATCTTTTAAAGGTAAGATCATTTACTTAATTGTTTTTCATATGTCGCTTCATGTATCGCTAATAACACTCTTTTAGATGAACTGATGATGCTCATTGAACAGTGGGCGAAACGTCTTCAATAAATAGATAAAGTAGCACAACTCTTGTCTTTTTTATCTCCAAATTGATCGAAAACATCCCATTCACTTACGAGTGCACTTTTATATATATATATATATATATATATATATATATATATATATATATATATATATATATATATATGTGTGTGTGTGTGTGTGTGTATGGTTCCTCAGCTCCCATGCCTAAGTGGAGCATAGGTCTTCGGTGAAAACGCACCATAGAATCATATTTTGCGCTAAGGTCTTCACCTAATTCCAACACTTTTCTTGACCTCTTATATCATCCATAATTGATTTTCTTCAAATTTGTGCTGGGCGTTTTCTTTTTCCTTGGGGCTTCTATTCTATAAGAGTATTTACAATAGTATTTATTTGTACGAAGTATGCGGCAGATCCAACCCCATTTTCTCGACTTTATTGGATTCTCTATCTCTCTTCAGTTGTAGCAAATTTTATTTTCTGATTGTTTTAGGCCAAACATACAAACAATTTTTAGAACAGACAGTAGAACAGACTTAACATTCGACTGGAATATTGGGATCTTTGTCTTTATAGCGTACCTTCAAATGGAGCTGAGCGTGCTAAATGCTTGCTGAACTTTTCGTATTCTCATACACATGTGCAGTATGTTTTAGAATTAATTCTCATAGATTTGGTTTTATTAATATTAATTTTCAAACGTATTTGATTGGCTAAGTGAAAAGTGTTGCCAATATACAGTTTCATATTTTACACATTTTGCCCACTTATGTCAATAGTTTTACATCTTGATATGGAGCAAAACTAACTTCCGCCATTATGAACTATGTGTTCATGATGACAACTAGTCTTTAAACATATGTGCTAAAGATCTCGACTATAACACGACATGAGTTGGTTTGGCGGCTTGTCAAAAATAGTCAATAGCATGTTATCAGTATCCAATGATTTTTACGTCTCCCACATTTTGACATTTCTGGAAATAATATCAGCAGTTACTTATATTCCCTGTTCTTTAATTTTAAATGTTTTGATAGCGGACACAACGTCTGCACTTTCTTACCTTTCGCCGCCAATACAACACGCGGTATATACCTTAACATTTTATTAAAATTCCAATCGTTGAGGTTTTATTTGAGTTTCAAAGCAATTCAATATATTTTTTCGACCGCCAGAATGAATTTTTGTGTAAACATCCCCGAGCGTAAGTCCACTTCACCGAATAATATATACTCTAAACCAAATCAAATAAAGCCCAAATGCTTTCGACCTTCATATGCAAATAGAAAAGATTTGGGTTTTAAAGTTTTTCGTAAGTACCCAGAACCGGACTGCGGTTATTGGAATCTTAAACGCAATATTCAACAAAATTAGAAGCGCAGATGAATTGTATTCTACACTATCTCAATATTACCACTTGTTTTTCTACTTTATTTGAAGGCTCTGTAGTAATTATTTGTTTGTTATGTGTCCCATAGTATATTTTACACTATTTTTAGTTGCTCTTTAAATCTTGCTCTTCAACTCCATTTTTAAATTAACGTTAAGGACTGCCCTTTAGCGGTTGGATAAAGGTATTAGATCAATTGTCCTTGTCCTCTCAGTTTCCTCCTAGTGAGGTTTATAAAAAGCTATCCCTGTTCCGGATTGTCGCTGGGCGACACTCTATTTTTCTCCTACTTTTTTTAAAACTTTTTCTTCAAGTCTCGTCTCCACTGTTCCAGTTTTTGTTCTAAACCCTTTTCATTATTTCCTACTAACACTACAACATCAGCATACATCAGAGACCAGGGAGTATTACACCGTAGTTTCGTTGTTATCACATTCAACCTTTAGCCAACCAGTCTCGGCCATACCTGTCCTAACACTAGTTGTTTCTCTCTCATACATATATCTCACACTCTTTACATCTGCACCAGTAACTTCCTTCTTATTGAGCTCTCATCAGAGATACTTTTAAGGAACTCTGACATGTGCTTTCTCAAGATCAATCCATCAATGTTTTATATCACTATAGTTTGAGAATTGTTGCGTATCTTGTTTTTGTAGACAGATACCAATATACAGTTTCTATCTCCATTTATCTGTTACTTGTTCCACTTCCATAATTCTATTAAATAAACCTCTTAGTCAACGTATTCCTGTCTCTCCTAAATCTGTCCATGCTTCCCCAGAAATACCATCTGGTCCAACTGTTTTGCCTTTCTTTATTTTTTGAAGTGCTTGAACAACTTCCTCGTTTGTTATTTTGGTAACCATTGCTAACTGTCTCAGTTAGCTCAACTAGTTTTCTGTCCAATTCATTATTCAATAAGCTGTCAAATATGCATATACTTCGAACATTGGTTCACACGAGTTTAAATGTATATTGATCATCGGTGTAGATATTACAAAAGACAATATACATATGTTCGATGAAAAAAATGTATTTATTATTAGATGGAAAAAGACAGTTAAGATTTGATTTCACGTACAGTGTGTCTGTGTATCCGCCTTATACGTATTTCGCCCTAATAGGGTTCATCAGAGACGGCTATTGACAGTCGCTCTGAACGTGAAAATAAATATTTTCTGTCTTAGGAAGCAACTCTAACATGACTTCGTATACACGCAAATAGCGACATCTGATATTAAAATCCGTAAACTAATTTTCGAAACCAAATTCAGATTTTTGCTTTAATCTGTGTCTTCTAAGAATTGCAAGGCAAAACAGACGTTGATAAAGATGTTATTAGAAACATGGGGAATCTAAAAATTGCATTCCACAACATATCCCCTCAACTAAGCAAAAATCCTTAACGAATTGGTTACTTGTACTCGTACAGAGTATATCGGAATAAAAGGAAAAAGACAGTTAAGATTTGATTTCACGTACAGTGCGTCTGTGTATTCGCCTTATACGTATTTCGCCCTAATAGGGTTCATCAGAGATGGGTATTCACAGTCGCTCTGAACGTGAAAATAAATCTTTTCTGTCTTAGGAAGCAACTCTAACATGGCTTCGTATACATGCAAATAGCGACATCTGATATTAAAATCCGTAAACTAATTTTCGTAACCAAATTCAGATTTTTGCTTTAATCTGTGCCTTCTAAGAATTGTAAGGGAAAACAGACGTTGATAAAGATGTATCAGATGTCGCTATTTGCGTCTATACGAAGCCATGTTAGAGTTGCTTCCTAAGACAGAAAAGATTTATTTTCAGGTTCAGAGCGACTGTTAATATCCGTCTCTGATGAACCCTATTAGGGCGAAATACGTATAAGGCGGATACACAGACGCACTGTAAGTGAAATCAAATCTTAACTGTTTTTTTTTTCTTTTATTCCGATATACTCTGTACAAGTACAAGAAACCAATTCGTTAAGGATTTTTGCTTAGTTGAGGGGATATGTTGTGGAATGCAATATTTAGATTCCTCATGTCTCTAATAATATCTATCTTTATCAACGTTTGTTTTGCCTTGCAATTCTTAGAAGGCACAGATTAAAGCAAACATCTAAATTTGGTTTTGAAAATTAGTTTACGGATTTTAGTATTTATTATTATTGCTCTACCCGCAATACTATAAAGATAATCAATACCTTAGAGCAAGCTACAGAAATATTATTTAAGATTAATATTCTTTACAGTAGAAATCTAATTTGGTAGTATGAAGTGAGGAATAGTATTACAATTCCTTTTTCAATTATAGTATTTCTCGTAAATCTCATGGCCATTGCTTTTCTCTCTGTATATACATACATGTGATGCGAGATAATTGCTACTCACCCGTTTATGTAACTTTGTTAAACACGGCGTTAGATATTTTCCTTGTGATTTCGGTTATGTTTGATTAACATAACCCAAATTTTGACTCTGTAAAATAAATTGTACACTGCTGAAGGAAAATTCCTCACATATTCAATTGTAACTTAAATAGTAATAATATTCAGCAAAAAACTTAGTTAACATAGTTTTTTTGGTATTTTTCATGCGCAATACCGATCGTTTTCATTATTATACTATATGTTGTGAATATTTTGAAGGTATGAAGCAGTGGCCTATGCTCTTGGCTGATGATATCATGTTGCTGGATGAGTAGGGGGCCCCTCTTTGATTGTGTAACCTGGATAAATCTGTGGTCCATTTTCATAAAAAAGGGCACACTAATGCACCTGGTGACACTTATTAAAAATCTGTACCAGTTCAATATAACGACAGTACGACTGTGGTGGTTTATGGTGAACATCTCATGAGGATATTGTTACGTAAAAATATGAGTCATAGTTTTAACCTTTAAAACATGTTTTTATTCACTAATAATTCTGTTCTATTGTAGAAATTTTGGCGAAGGATTTTAATTCAAATTATGGTGAATCATCCAACTAGATGCTTCTCGATTTTTCGATGCAAGACAATGCGATCTTTCGATGCTGTTCTAGTATATCAGGATTTCGTATATAAATACAACATTTTTATATGGAGGGACAGTTAATTCTCAAGACCCGCGCTCGCGAATTTGTTACGTACGGATATAATAAATTATTGTCAGATAAGTTAATATAAATAAAGAAATAAATTAAATCCGTAAGTGTTATAAATATTGAACCTTTTAATAAATTCGCAACAAATGGTGCCAGAAGTGAGATCGAACATAAATTAGACTTATAATAATAATACAAGTGAATACGTAAAATAAATTGTGAAAATGGCTACGATTTATGAGCTGACAGTGACTAATTTAAGAAGACATCTCGAAGACAGAGAATTAGCTTCTACCGGAAAAAAGGCTGAGTTAGTCCAACGACTAAAGAACGCTTTGCTAGAAGAAGGACTAGATCCAGAGACTTATATATTTGAAGATGCTGTCCTCTTGTCGATTTCGAAAGTTTCTGGTGATGTAGCCAAAGTTTCTGGTGATGTAGCCAAAGTTTCTGGTGATGTAGCCAAAGTTTCTGGTGACATCGCATCATTAGAGAACAAAGTTTCTGGTGACATCGCATCATTGGAGAACAAAGTTTCTAACGAGATTTCTTCTTTGGAAAGCAAAGTTTCTGCTAACATCTCTTTGGAAATCTCTAAAGTCACTTCTGAGATGTCTGCCCTCGACGATAGAATGTCGTCGTTAAAAAACCAAGTTGCTGCCGATATGTTGGCCTTCAAAGAAAAGATATGGAAAGAGATGGAAAAGAAGCTGGAGGAAACAGGGACAGCAGAGAGAGGAAACAATCCGATTACAGTGGAGATAAAAGAAGACGAGACGAAATGTAAGTTGGAGACACGGCCGAAATTTGAAGGAAGTGGAGGTTCTATTCATGTTAAAGTCCCAACTTTCGACGGAAAATCATCATGGAACAACTACATGAAACAGTTCGAATCAGCCGCAAGAGCAAATGGATGGTCTGAAAAAGAAAAGGCGGTAAACCTGACTATCGCTCTTCGAGGAGATGCCTTAGATGTGCTTCAGACCATAGCCGTAGAGGAGACCGATGATTTCGAACAACTGAAGAAGAGGTTAAATATGCGATATGGCCACGAACATTTGGAGCATGTATATCAGTCACAGCTTAAAAATCGTAGACAGAAGAAAGATGAGGCTCTTCAAGAATATGAGGTAGATATTGCCAGATTAGTACGATATGCTTATCCAACAGCTCCCGAAGACATGATGGAAAAATTGGCCGTGCAAACATTTATTGATGGTCTTCGTGATCATGAAATGCAGAGAACACTGCGATTAGCTCGTCACAAGACGCTGGTTGATGTCCTATCCGCCGCCCTCGAATACGAGTCAGCTACGCAGGCCTCTGGCGGGTACAGTAAAGTTAGGACTGTAAAAGAGGAAGAAGATGAAGATAAACTTGACCAGCTCGTTAATATGATAAAAAGCATGACATACAAGAAAACGAAGACCATCAGATGCTGGAATTGTGGCGAAATAGGACACGTACGAAGCTCCTGTAAGCACCCTAGGTACGACGCAAATCAAGAAACTCACCATCAGGAAAACTAGAACGGGTCAGCCTTAGGGGGGCAGCTTCGACCCAGAACTTTTCCAAAGACCCTCTCATACTAATAGCTTCTTTGAAATGTCGTGAAGATAGTGTATATGTAGATGGAGACATAAATGGTAAAAAGCATACGTTGTTGGTGGATACCGGAGCGACCAGAACCATTATACGCCCGACAGTTATAAACAGCCGAAAGAAACTGTTACCAACGAGGTTACGACTTCGGACCGCTACAGGTGAAAATGCCAACATTCATGGAGAAATCCAGGTACAATTGGGAATTGGGGCAGAAAAGTTTGTCCATACTGTTATAGTTGCTGACATCGAAGAGGATGTTATATTAGGAATGGACGTAATGAATATGCATGGATTCCAATTGGATTTTAAGAATAAGGTAATCAAAGTTGGCAACGAGGAGGTATTTCTCCATCCACATAATGACAACACTGTGCAAGCAGCCATTACAGAAGATACAGTCGTGCCTGCGAGAAGCGAAACGATCATAGTAGCGCGACTACAGGGAATTGTAGACGAAGGGAGACCTGTTATGATGGAGCCTTGGAACCACGACGATGAGGTTGGCCGTGGAATCATAATTGGAAAGGAATTGGTGACTTCGGCTAAAGAAATTCCTGTGAGACTTATCAATGTCAACGACTACCCAGTGACCATAAAGAAAGAGACAAAAGTAGGAACTTGTGTACCTGTGACATCCATAATCCGTCAGGCGACAACATCTGATAATTCCAACGACAAATTCGACCAAATGGTTGCAGTTGCAGGACAGTCTCTAAATCAGATGGAAAAAAGGAAATTAAGGGAATTTCTTCGGCAGTATCGTGATATTTTCGTACCGAAAGGAGGAAAGACTGGAAGAACTACCGTTGTTAAGCATAAAATTGATAGCTAATGCTAAGCCAATTCGTCAAACAGCTCGACGATTACCACAGGCGAAAAGAGAGGAAGCTGAAACGATTGTTCAGGAAATGAAGAAAGACGGGGTGATAGAACCTTCTACGAGCCCATGGGTCTCTCCGGTGGTCCTGGTTAAGAAGAAAGACGGAACGACGAGGTTCTGTGTGGATTACCGTTTGCTGAACAACGTTACCAAGAAAGATAGTTATCCTCTGCCTCGGATCGATGACACATTGGACACATTGGCTGGAAGTAAATTGTTTTCTACTTTGGATTTGAAGTCTGGATACTGGCAGGTAGAAATGGACCCAGTCGATAAAGAAAAGACAGCCTTCACCACAGGATCTGGATTGTGGCAATTCAACGTTATGCCATTTGGACTTTGTAATGCTCCTGCGACATTTGAGAGGCTTATGGAAAATGTGTTGAGAGGGTTATCTTGGAAAACATGCCTGGTTTATTTAGATGACATAATCGTCTTGGGGGAGACATTCGAAGACCATTTGAGGAATTTAGAAAACGTTTTTAATCGACTTAAAGCTGCCCAATTGATGTTAAACCCCAAGAAGTGCCAGCTATTTCAAGGTAAAGTCAATTATCTGGGTCATATAGTCAGTAAAGAAGGAGTGGCCGTGGATAAGGGAAAAATCGATTCCATTAAGGAATGGCCAAAACCAACTGACAAACATCAAGTGAGAAGTTTTCTTGGACTATGTACTTACTACCGGAGGTTTATTAAGAAGTTTGCAGATATCGCTAAGCCATTAACGCAACTTACGGAGGAAGCAAGAGATTACCGCTGGGATACAGACTGCCAAAATGCCTTTGAGACCTTGAAAAAGCATCTAATAACAGCACCAATTTTAGGGTATCCACTGCCAGAAGGAGAGTTCATCTTAGATACAGATGCAAGTAATGTGGGAATTGGAGGAGTGCTGTCTCAGATTCAAGGAGGACAGGAACGAGTCCTCGGATATTTTAGTAAAGTTCTTTCAAAACCTGAGCGGAATTATTGCGTCACGAGAAGAGAACTTCTGGCAGTAGTGAAATCAGTAGAGCACTTCTATCAATACCTCTATGGAAGGAAGTTTTTAATCCGAACCGACCATGCCGCCCTTAAGTGGTTGATGCAGTTTAAGAATCCAGAGGGTCAGATAGCCAGGTGGATCGAACGACTCCAAGAATACGATTTTAAGATTGAGCACCGAGCCGGAGTTAGCCACAGAAACGCTGATTCTCTTTCCAGACGGCCATGCCCAGCAGAGTGTCCCCACTGCAACAAAACGGAATCCAAGGAAGCAGCAGTGCTAAGAACGACGATTGTCAACGACGACTGGACGCCTACTAAGATAAGGGAAGAACAAGAGAGAGATCCAGTTATACAGAAAATCCGAAAATGGAAAGAGGAAAACCGTCGACCACCTTGGCAGGAAATATCAAACCTATGCTCAGTAGTTAAGACGTATTGGGCCCAGTGGGACTCATTTATCATCGAAGATGGCTTGCTTAAACGAGTCCTGGAAAATGATGACGGTTCAGAGAAGAGAAGACAGTTGGTGATCCCAAAGAGCAGAATAGCCGAAGTACTTCGTCAGTTACACGACAGTCCATCGGGAGGACATTTTGGTGTAAGGAAAACCCTTCAGCGAATTCGGGAACGGTTTTATTGGATGAACAGTTCCGACGACGTAAAAGACTGGTGTAAGAAATGTACTATTTGTGCTACGAGTAACGGGCCTCACCGGAAAAGGAGAGCTCCTATGAGACAATATAATGTTGGAAGCCCGTTTGAAAGAATAGCTTTGGACATTGCAGGGCCATTTCCAGAAAGTGAAAATGGGGGCAAGTACATGTTGGTAGTAATGGATTACTTCACTAAGTGGGTCGAGATTTACGCACTTCCAGACCAGAAGTCTGGAAGTGCGTAATATCAGCCGATTTGGAGTGCCTTTGGAGATCCATAGTGACCAAGGCAGGAACTTCGAAAGTGATCTATTCCAAGGAATATGTGATAGACTAGGCATGAAGAAAACAAGAACTACCGCGTATCATCCGCAATCGGATGGTATGGTAGAACGAATGAATAGGACAGTTGGCAAGTATTTGACAAAGATGGTGTCCGATCATCAGCGAGACTGGGACCAATACCTTCCGTTCTTCACAATGGCCTACAGATCTGCTGTTAACGAATCAACGGGCCAGACACCAGCCAGAGTCCTATTCGGACGCGAAATGCGACTACCTTGTGATCTAGAATTTGGGTGTCGACCTGGAGAAGATGTAGCAGGTGAAGATTATGTGATCGAATTACAAAGAAGAATGGGCGATGTACATGAGTTGGTCCGTTCCCACCTTCAGATCGCTAGCGACCGAATGAAGAAACGGTACGATACACAAGCCGAAAAGGGTTGCTTTAAGAAGAACGACAAAGTATGGCTGTATAATCCCAAGAAGCGAAAAGGTTGTTCTTCCAAATTGCAGCAGTTTTGGGAAGGTCCATACCTCATCATGGAGAAGATCAACGATGTCATCTACCGAATAAGCAAGATTCCGAGGGGAAAGCCGATGATAGTACACCATAACCGGTTGGCATCTTTCGAAGGTGACCACGACGTAGATGAAGAAATGGAAGTAAACCAAGTCCAAGATGTGTTTGACCTCACGTTTGAGGAATTCATGGGTGCCTATGGAGGTACCGGTAAAGCGAGACATGGTGTTACCACTGAAGAAAAGCAAGATCTACTCGCGCTCCCCGATGACTACTCGCTGGCCCTTACCATCCCGGCCAGTATCAAAGACGCACCAGGGTTGGCATCCGTCTTTCGAAGGAAGTTTGGTCGAGTTGCAGAACTTCAATGCCAAGTGCCAGCTTCCGGTAAAACCTTGAAGCTCCAAGATGCATCACGTTACCGTTTCTACCTGGTGACAAAAGACACTGCCCGTGACCAACCTACCTACCGAGATGTATGGGAAGCCTTACTTCAATTGAGAGGGCACGTACTAGAGTCCGACGTGCAAAAGTTAGCCATGCCAAAGTTGGAGTGCCGCCAATTAGATTGGAGGGTTATCCGAAATATGGTGGAGGAGATCTTTAAAGACACCGAAGTCCAGGTGTTAGTCTGTTGCAATCCGCATAGTTACTGGTGCGGAGAGAAAACCGTCCCTTGTCATTTTTATACAACTGGAAGTTGTAAAAGAGGGTCCAGTTGCCGATACCAGCATACCGTTCCAGTTCCAACAAGGTTCCAGGAGGAACCATCTTTTGAGAGGGGGGCAATGTTACGTAAAAATATGAGTCATAGTTTTAACCTTTAAAACATGTTTTTATTCACTAATAATTCTGTTCTATTGTAGAAATTTTGGCGAAGGATTTTAATTCAAATTATGGTGAATCATCCAACTAGATGCTTCTCGATTTTTCGATGCAAGACAATGCGATCTTTCGATGCTGTTCTAGTATATCAGGATTTCGTATATAAATACAACATTTTTATATGGAGGGACAGTTAATTCTCAAGACCCGCGCTCGCGAATTTGTTACGTACGGATATAATAAATTATTGTCAGATAAGTTAATATAAATAAAGAAATAAATTAAATCCGTAAGTGTTATAAATATTGAACCTTTTAATAAATTCGCAACAATATCTTTAGATGGATGGGCCGGTAGGATGAGCTGCCAGGAAAATCTCCAATTTAAGATTTGGCAGATGACACTAGTAGATGACACTACACTTATAGTAGCAAATGAGCAAGAAATGTTTAATCTCCTGCGAAGAGTTGAGTACGAAAGCAATAAAGTTGGTTTGAAAATCAATACAGCTAAGACAAAAATAATGGTGGTCGACAGATTCTACACTATTCAACTGACTAATAGTTACAGGAATACCAGATAGTGGACAGTTTTGTGTATCTCGGTTATAGTATAACTAACGATGGTAACTGTGAAACAAAAGTTCGCAGACGCATTGGTATGGAAAAAAATGCGATGAGTCGCCTAACTTCAGTTTGAAAAGACAGATCTATCTCTCAAAATATCCAGATGAGACTGGTGAATGCCCTTGTATTCTCAATATTTCTATATGGGGCAGAGACTTGGACTCTTCGCGAACGCGAGCGCCGAAAAATTCATGCCTTTGAGATGTGGTGCTGGAGAAGAATGCTGCGCATACCTTGGCCAACTCGTAGAATAAATGTTTCCATTCTAAACCAACTCAAGATTTAAAAAAGGCTGTCCAAGCCAATAATATGTTTGCAACGTATTCTGCAATTTTTCGGTCACGTGGTTAGTAGAGGTGACGATAGTTTGAAGAGATTAATTGTTTCTGGAAACGTTCCAGGGAGAAGATCAAGAGGACGATCACCAACTAGATGGTCCGGCCAAATTAAGAATTCAGCTGGAAACTCATTCTGCGAAGCTATCAGAGCAGGTTAAGATAAAGACTAATTGAAAAACATTGTTAGGAATATTGGAAGAAATCACGATCCTCAGTAATGGCGAAACGACAAGAGAGAGGGGGGCTCCTTGGTTAATAATCGTATTAGTAGAGGAGAACAAAAAAATGGGAGGGAAGATATCACACAAGAGTGTGATGAAACCTGCGTTAGTGTACAGCTTTATTGGTGTATTGGTGTATTTCTATGCTTTATTCCAATAAACCTTGTTTTTCAGTATTACTTTTTCAATTATATCTTTTTCCAACAAAATTTAACTTTACAATTTTACATTACCAACTTATGCTATTGACTATACCTCATTCTATTTCTGCCACTACCACATTTTATCTTATGACCCCTTTAACATTGGTTCAAAAATAAAATCTCTCCTTTCATATATAAAATATTAACATTCTCTTATTATCAATAATCTTAGATTACCACACTTTTTCAGCCAATTCAAACATATTTATATTACAGTAAATACAATATTTAACAGTCCCTCAGACATATACAACCAACTTTACGTCTTACCTGTAGTTAAAAACTTCAACACATTTTCCACGTATTACTAAGTTTACTTTCTTCAGATAATATAATTAATTATAAATCCCTCATCATTGGTATATGATAAATCTTCTTCTTCCGCATTTTATTATTCAACCGACTATCTCATTCTCAAAATAATAATAACTACTGTCTTCAATAATTTTAACAAACCAATTATGAAAAAATAATAATATAGATATCTACAGAAGATCCGTTCTTCACAATGGCCTACAGATCTCCTGTTAACAAGTCAACAGGCCAGACACCAGCCAGAGTCCTATTCGGATGCGAGATGCGACTACCTTGTGATCTAGAGTTTGGGTGTCGACCTGGAGAAGATGTAGCAGGTGAAGATTATGTGATTAAACTACGAAGAAGAATGGACGATGTACAAGACTTGGTCCGTTCCCACCTTCAGATCGCTAGCGACCGAATGAAGAAACGGTACGATACACAAGCCGAAAAGGGTTGCTTTAAGAAGAACGACAAAGTATGGCTGTATAATCCCAAGAAGCGAAAAGGTTGTTCTCCCAAGCTGCAGCAGTTTTGGGAAGGTCCATACCTCATTATGGAGAAGATCAACGATGTCATCTACCGAATAAGCAGATTACGAGGGGAAAACCGATGATAGTACACCATAACCGGTGGCGTCTTTCGAAGGTGACCACGACGTAGATGAAGAAGTGGAAGTAAACCAAGTCCAAGATGGGTCTGACCTCACGTTTGAGGAATTCATGGGTGCCTATGGAGGTACCGGTAAAGCAAGACATGACGTTATCACTGAAGAAAGGCAAGATCTACTCGCGCTTCCCGATGACTACTCACTGGCCCTTACCATCCCGGCCAGTATCAAACACGCACCAGGGTTGACATCCGTTTTTCGAAGGAAGTTCGGTCGAGTTGCAGAACTTCAATGCCAAGTGCCAGCTCCCGGGAAAGTCTTGAAACTCCAAGATGCATCACGTTACTTTTTCTATACTTTTTCCATCGTCAATTTGCCAAGCGTCGGCTTTTGAGATTCTTTGATGTCAATGCCGACCATTGGCGTGGAAATTAAGAAAAGGGATCAGTTATCAAACGCATATTTCAAGAAAAATCATATAATTTTTATTAATTTTTACATAATTATTTTCAGGAAAATTTCTCAATTTTTGGGCAGAAATTGTTTAAACAATTTTTTAAACAAATTCAAAATATCACCTTTTGTGCTCCAAAAAATATTTTTTAGGTTTTTGGGTGACTCTAAATAAGATCTATGTCATTTTTCTCAAAAGTTAATAGTTTTGGAGATATAGGCGATTTAAAATCCGAAAAATGCGATACCTAATATGCATTTTCGAGGCTTGAAAAATATGTAAATGAGTATTTTTGAGATTCAAGAGTATCTAAACTAAAGTATCAACATTGATTTTGGTGAGAAATCGGAGCAATATTTTCCGTAGCAGAAAAAGGTGATCTTTTGAATTTGAATTGTTTCCGGCAAAAATGTCCGGCACCCTTCAACCTTCGATTTGTTTAAACGGGGCATTTTTGTATAGGGCTCTTCAAAGGACAGAATCAGTTTTTTTTTCAAATGGGAGCGGGCTCACAACATCGAATAAATAACAAATTCATTCTTTCAAATTAAAGCTTGTTAATTTTAGTTATTTATAAGAATATTGGACTTATTATTTAGTTTTTACATAAACCATAATATTTTTTTACAATTATCTGTAAATAATGGCTCATTCTGTCAGAAAATTTTAAAAGATTGTCTATCCAGCAATTAAGATAGTCAACTGAAATTTAATTTTTAAACGCGGCCTACTGTTAATGCACAAACAGGGTGAATCTTCAATATTTTGCTTCGAGTTAGAGATATCTGAAAAAGTTATTTGGAAAAGATGTTCCAAATATTATTATAACCCCACATAACAAAGTTTTATGTCAAAATTCGCACTTTTACTTTTTTCATTAATTGAAGAGCTTACAGTAAAACCTCTGTTAACCGAAATAATTGGGGGGGACAAATTTCGGATAACAAGAATTTCGGTTAAAAATAACATTGTGTTTTACAGTATTCTTGGTCAAAGTATTGGTAACAAAAAATACTATGAGGTGATTTCATAATGTTTTCTGATAAGTAAATACAGAATAAAGTAATAAAATTAAGGAAAATGAACAAGTTTAACATGCTTCTTTAAAGAAATTTTTTATTTTCTTTTGCGTTTTCGTTTGACAACGATGTTTTGCAGCTATATTTCTCCATCGTTCATTTTGCAGAACGTCATGAGTTTGCCTCATTCGATTGTTCGACGAAACGTAAAGCAATCTGAAAAGGACACAACTTTATGCAATGACAACAAAACATAAGAACCTAATCGTGTCCCTAACTAATTAGGCCTACTATATAAAATTCTTACCACAAGAACCATATCAATGATGTCCTGGTCGATGAATTCACTTTCTGAATCATCGGCTGCTAATCACTCACGTATCTCTTCTTGGTTAATTTCGTCACATCCCGGCGTGCCTGCTGCAAATGGTGTCAATAACGTATTCGTTTTTAAAATTCCGACTTTTGATCATTCTAATTAATTCTTTCTTTACTGGAATCTTTTTAGGAACAGTGATGTTTTTAAGTTGCATAAATTTTAAAATTTCGTCCTTTTTCGTGTTATTATAAGGTATTTTATTTAATATGCGGGAATGATCTGACGCATTATCCATAACAATCACTGAATTCGGCCGAATATATAATTATATTCAGGGAATCTCTTAATTTTTCACGAATCAGTTCTAAAGTAGGCACTCTATTTTCTTTGTAAAAATTGTAAACTGTTCGCTGAATAACGGCTTTTGCAGCAGTGTCAATCCTACCCAATTTTTTATTTGGTCGCTTTCGTTTTAAGGCATGATCTGTAACTGTGCCTAATTTAATAATTGTATATATCGTCTTATACCCGATTTTTTTAATACATGAATTCTCGAAACAATTGCATTATCAATTGTAAACTGTTCGCTGAATAACGTCTTTTGCAGCAGTGTCAATCCTACCCAATTTTTTATTTGGTCGCTTTCGTTTTAAGGAATGATCTGTAACTGTGCCTAATTTAATAATTGTAGATATCGTCTTATACCCGATTTTTTTAATACATGAATTCTCGAAACAATTGCATTATCAGCCATCCCAATATTTTCTTTTTTCAAACACTCATACATATTTAAAACTATTCTTTGGGATTGTACGTGCAAATCTTTATTTTTTAATTCAGAGCTGTCATTAACATAATTGTCATTATTTATTGATAACACAGAAGTTGATGCATCTTAAAAAATGCCATCCTAGAAAAATATAATATTACTTATAACTTATATTACCTATACCTTATAATAAGCCTCCGCCTCTGCAAAAGGAAATATTTTAGGGTGTCACATACCCAGACAAACAGGTGTTCATTAGAATTTACGGCTTTGCGCTTCGCGCTGTTGCCATAATGCATGAGTTTAAAATTAGTGAATATAACCTTAATACCATTATTAATATATCTGCAATTTTTCATGTTTCCGGGTAAGGTATAAAATCAATGAAATTTGGAAAAAAATAATACAATTCTTGAAACCGTTTTTGAGAACTTGGATTCTAAGTTGTCTGATTTCTTAAAAGTCGATCATTATATCTATAAAAGTATTACCGCTAAATTCACCAACAGGGCAACGTCGAACGTTCAAATTCTCTCCAGAATACAATGTTGCCAATATTCGAAAATTACTTAGAATATAAGTAATATATACAAAGTTCACGGTTGCTTTAATTCATTAGTGAAGAGTCCATGGAAATATTACTACCTAGTTAATTAATTTATATATATATTTTTTGAGAATATGTTTATATTATTTTTTAAGAGTGTCGTTCGTTGACTAGCAATTGAATAATAACGAATAGGGAATAGAGAATATTTTTTAAATATAACCTTAGGAATTTTAGGAAATATGTCTGACAACCTTGATTAGAAAGGCGGTCTCTTTGATACCAGAATGAGACATGTTTATGTTGGAAAATTATTAGTGGATGTACTATACCTGGTAACAAAATACACTGCCCGTGACCAACCTACCTACCGAGATGTATGGGAAGCCTTACTTCAATTGAGAGAGCACGTACTAGAGTCCGACGTGCAAAAGTTAGCCATGCCAAAGTTAGAGTGCCGCCAATTAGATTATAGGGTTATCCGAAGTATGGTGGAGGAGATCTTTAAAGACACCGAAGTCCAGGTGTTAGTCTGTTGCAATCCGCATAGTTACTGGTGCGGAGAGAAAACCGTCCCTTGCCATTTTTATACAACTGGAAGTTGTAAAAGAGGGTCCAGTTGCCGATACCAGCATACCGTTTCAGTTCCAGTCCCGACAAGGTTCCAGGAGGAACCATATTTTAAGAGGGGGGAATGTTACGATAAATATATGTTTCATATTAAACTGTAAACATATTATTTCTAATTGTATTCTATTCCAGTAAGTTGTAAGTAACAGCTGAAAAACCTGTTTGCCAACCTGACTTTTCGAGAGGGTCGCCGTCAGAATTCGAAGGGATTCTCGCTTAACTGTATTTTATATTTAAGGAGGGAATTTTTTTGAAAACAGTTAGTTCTAGTTCTAGTTTTGAATATCGAGTTTAAATTGTAAGTCGTAAATAAATATAAATAAATATTGTGAAATAAATTAGTGAATATCGTAATAAAGACTTTAATAAACTTGTAAGTGTTATAAATGTAGAACCTTTGATAATAAATAAAGACAATAAATTAGATTAATAAAAATACTACATTATCTTCAATTTCAACCCAACCACTGTTTGATTCTGCGGTTAGTTACGCAAGTACTCCAAAAGTAAATAATCCTAACCACATTTTTGCATTTAAGTCAACACTTTAAATTCACGTTTTGCTTAACAGTAGATTTACTTACTTTTTAGGTTCACCGAAGATGGACTTATTATTACGAAAACGTTCTGAACTCTATTATAGTCCACTTGGATTTTTAATTTAATTTTTAATTAAATATTACACCGCTTACAATAGAAGTTTTTACTTCGATGTTCAAGTTTTTTAAACTTTTTTTATTCAAAAATGAACAGCATTACAGTAGTAGAAAACTACCCCAACTTGTGTTGATTTAGATTCGTACAATAACTCTACGCCCAGCAGGCTTATATACATTTTCATTTGAATGCCAGATGAATTTTTAAATAGCCAAATTCAAAATTTTGTTCCGCACTATGTCCTTTCTATCTACTCATAAAAATTGGAGGCACATTAACATGCAAAAGCCTTTCAGAGACAACAAAATCAGTTAAAACGGGACAAAATTTACCGCCACGGGACATAACTGATAAATTTTGAATTGATTAATTTGCCTACAGAGGATCATTCGCCTGACTGCAATTACTGAACGTATATTGTTATCTCATATCGGGGATAAATTTTCAGTTTACACTGTCCAATATTACGTTTAATTTACCATATCATTCTATATTTATTAAGTTGAATAATTGAGTCGAATACTTAAAAAAAAAACGTTTGGTTTACGAGGTGTCGCTACAAAGTAGCTCTATTGGTCTCTAAAGTACTATCTGATAGCTGCCTTTGTAAGTTTGTATCGGTCCTAGGTATGTGGTTCTTCACTTCTTAATTGATGTTAACAGTGCTTTTTTCCATTATCCTAAAAACATTATTATTTGTGACGAAAGTTAATTGTGACGACTTTCATGACAAGACAAGCTATGTGCCTATAAAATAAAGCCCAATACCCATAAAAATAAATTTACCTAAGTTAAAAATAAACTACCAAAACGAAATGTCTACTTATAGTTTGAACGGGTACTGATACGTAAATTTATAAATTTATTATATTGTTAAATAGGCACCCGGCTTATTACGTCGAAATGCTACATATTATACACGTTCATTTGTTCCCAGACTATAAGCAATATAAACTATACTAAAACAATTTTTAATTGAAGGTGATTAATTGGCAACATCGCACTTAACGATAACTTATCAACGAAATCATATTGCAGAGGCGTACCAAAAAAAATTTAAGTATTTATTTAAACACATAAGTAATTACGTAAAAATTAAATCCAATACCGATATAATTGTTAAATTATTATTTTTTAACAGGTATCTTATAGTTGTCTAACAAAATAAAGTAAAATTTTATTGTTATTATTTGTTATATCTTATTAGAGAGTACCTAATACAGAACTTCAAAAAAGAGAAAACTTTGGAAAATACTTATTTTTTCATTAGACTAAACAATCTGAAATTTTAACATACGATCTCATCATTACACTTCATTTTCTATTGCTGTGTGCTGTAAACGTTCTATTTGTTTTTTTTTTAACTTAATTTGAAAGTTTCCTTGTGTTTATTTGTTTTATATTCCTTCTTCTTCTTTGTGTGCCTTGCTTGTATTCAAGCGTTGGCTATCGTCATATTGACAAGCTGATGAAATGATTCTCGGTCGGCAGCTAGATGGAACAGTTCCTCGACCGTTCGACCTGTTCATTGTCTAATGTTACGCAGCCAGGACAGTTGTTTTCTTCCGACCCAACGTTTTCCTTCGATTTTGCCCTGAATGATTAACCGGAGTAAGCGATATTTAGTTCCTCTCATTATATGACCGAAGTATTGGACCTTTCTCATTTTGATGATGTTGATCAATTCTCGATCTTTGTGCACGGTCTCTAGCACGCGTTCGTTAGATATGTGTGCTGTCCACGGGATTCTGAGCATGCGACGGTAACACCATAACTCAAACGCTTCTAATTTGTTGAGATTTTTTATTTTTGTTGTCCAGGTTTCACATCCATAGAACAAAGTGGACCAGACGTAGCACTTCAATACTCTTAGACGTGTGGTCAACGACAGACTTCTACTGCATAATACAGAACGCCAGTTAATAAAGTTTTTCCGTGCGAGTTCTATTCTGGTCGAAATTTCCTCGTCACTTTTAACCCAGCAGTCAATCCAGCTACCCAGATATCTAAAGTGTTCCACCCTTTCCAGGATTTTGTTATCTAATCTTAGCACTGAGTCTTCGATATTAATTTTTCCGACCACCATCCATTTTGTTTTTTTTTTGCGTTGATTGTTAAGCCCTTTTCAGTGCATTCGTTGTTTACAGCATTCAACAGGGTCTGAAGATCTTCTAGACTCTCTGCCATTATTGCGGTGTCATCGGCGTATCTGATGTTGCTAATAATTTCACCACCGATCTTAACACCTTCGCGGCGATTATTTAACGCTATTTCAAAAACTGGTTCAGTGTAGGCATTAAATAACATCGGTGACATAACACATCCCTGTCTGAGACCACGCTTAATAGGATTCCATATAAATTAAAATAAAGTAAGCTAAACTATTATCATGTGAATCCGTGTATATAGTAGTGCATTTGTTTCTTCTTCTTCTTCAGCCTGTGTTCGTCCACTACTGGACATAGGCCCCTTCCATTTGCTTCCATTGATTTCTACTCTTGACAATTCTCATCTATTGCTTTCCCGCGACTTGTTTGATATCATCTGCCCACCTCTTCTGTGGTCTGCCTACTCCTCGCCTGTTCTCTCTTGGTCTCCAGTTTGTAAATCTCTGCGTCCATTTTTCGGGATTATCTCGGGCAACGTGTCCGACCCATTGCCACTTGAGCCTTGCTATACGTTCTTCGACATCAGTAATCTTTCATTCATAAGACATTCTTTCACGAATATCGAATCCAGTCTCTCAAACTAATCCCTAGCATGGCCCGTCACGATTTTGAAATGTATGGCATAGATTTAAAAAAAATTATTGGCATATGTATAGTATCTGGTTTACACTCTGCTTTAAGTTGATATGTATTGGTCGAAGGATGAGGATAAAGAAGTGCACATTATAAGAGAAAGCATGAGCCGACGCGCGACGTAGATTTATACTTATAATTTATAATAGTGAAGAAATCGCTACATCAGTGTCAAACTTAATACATGGACATCAATCTAAATTTGCTTTACCAGAAGAAACCAGATTTGATGGCCAATATTGGCCACATTACAAAAAGAGACGATGGTGCAAGAATGTCGGATGTGCAAAAGTAATACTATTTATTTATGTAAAGGTGTAGAGTGCATCTACATCCCGAATGTTTTGAAAATTTTCACCTTAAAATTTAATTAACATTTAATATACAATATGTTCCTCTATTAAAAATTGTACTGTATTTTGTTGAAAATAAGAAAAAAGTCTTTTTGGTTGTAAATTAGTCTTAATTTATGTGTTTTTAATCCAATCTAATAAATTAATAGTCAAATTTCTCTTTGTTTATTGTATCGCCCTAATGAGTTAATACTATAAAAAGAATAAATTTACCCCAAATTTATTTTACTTACCTTAATACTATTTTAAAGTTAATAATAAAGTCTATTTAATAAATATATTCCCAAGAAATAGAACACACTACGCCTATGCACATATAGAATGTGGAACGAATAAACTAAAATATCATATTTCTCTCATTCCCATTCTTTTTAAGAACGTAAATATATATAGACCAGCGAAATGTTGATAAGTTTACCGATGTTTCAAACTATTCAATGAACTTGTTTAACTATACAATCGTGAATCGCACCAATTTATATTGTTACGGGGGCAAATTTTATGGGACTATCTTACACTTATTCACATGGGCGAATCATACACAATAAAAATGACCCCGGTAAGAATCTACTTCTGAGATTTAACATGGTTGCCGATAGTCCTTAGTTGAATTTGTAGATTAGTCACCTTTAATTGAAAATTGTCGGACTATAAAAGCAAGAATGGTCTCAGTTCGTCACACTGTTTCTTGTTTACGCGTGGTTCGGAGAGACTACATTAATTTGTAATGTGAAAGTTAAAATTCAGCATTTTTAGGGATATTTTAAATGCCTTATATTTGTTGCCAAAACTCAAAATCGGAATTTCATGTTATAGGTTTTGAAGATTAGGCTAACAATGAAAATTCCTTAGTGATCTCATAAAAATTGTAAAAAATGGCAAAAATCGCGCAACGTCTATTTATTTAACAGTTTTATAGAAACTGACTTTATTTGCGACAAAACGCAAAAATTGCGTACAAAAGCTGCATCGCTCACGTTTTGATTTTTAGTGATCAAAAGATATTAAGTTTTTACCGTCTAGTTGATACAAATTTTATTTAAAAAATTGATTTTGCGTGCGTAACTGACATTCAAAATCGCCGCTCTCTTCAAACATTGTTTCTATGAGAACGGTTATTCTACAGGAAAGGTATTAATAAAGTTCAAATTCCAGATTTCGATCTGATTTGTCTGTGATTGACCTGTTACGTCTTGACGTGTAAAGATTCAAATAACTTAAAACGAAACATAGTAGTTATGGTTAACGTGATGATTTTTTATCACGCCGTGATCGGATACTCTGATTTTTTCAATAACGATGTTTCTTGACCCTGATTTCAAACGGTGGTCGTGATCACTGTTTTTGTTTTTTTATGTACAGTAACAAGTCAACAACATAAACTAAATCCCGATTACTCTGTATTGAACAGTATTGTAATAACATATTGCTGATATTGAGTATGTTTAACTAACGGGGCTAAATGGTTTGACTTATAACAATAAATTTACAAAACTAACAATAAAGTAATCCATTTAAAGCAATATAAAACGTTCTTGACAACGCTTCCTCTTTAAATAAAACTAAAAATAACTCTAGAATTTCACTTAATTTTTTTTACAAACTTTTAAGAACGTTTTTATGAAAAAAAAGTCAATACGTTTAATGGCATTATTTTAAATGTATTATTTTGAAAGGAGAAAGATTAGTACGTAATAACTATATACGTATTTTACCATTCCTAGAATTCACTGTCGGTAAATCCCCAGATGTTAGTCATCGTTCCCCAAATCACGTACACCGAGAATATCATAATATTTATTATATAAACACGTTTTGTAAGATAGCTCCCGAAATTTGTGTCTGATACATCTGGCTACTGTTCACGGTTATCGACCTTAACAAGGAACGTCAGTTACCGGTGATTTCCAAATCACAGTGATTAAATTACCGGTAGTCACAGTCGGAAAAGAAGTTAGACAGGGTTACGTATTGACACCAGCATTATTTAATATCTACTCTGAAAACATCTTTAGATAAGTCTTGGACGAATCAGAAGATGTATTGCAGTAAATGGCCAACTTATAAACAATATTAGATATGCAGATGATACCGTATTACTGGCAGATAGTGCGCAAGGTCTCCAAAGGATGAGGGTTAATGTTGTAGAAGCATGTAACAAATACGGCCTAAAACTAAATTGTACTAAGAAGACAAAAATAATGATCATTAGCCCCTTCCGCTCCATCGTATCCACGTATTGATATTTTTAGGTATGGCGAACTTTACCACGATATCCACATACGGATTTTCATATAGGGGATATTAATGCACTCTGTAAAAGTGGTGTAGGACTCTGTAGATTAATTTGGATCGCAGTAGGACATGTATATCCATACGGCGATATCATGGTTAACCATGTTTTTTAAATTTTCAGCATAATGTAAACAGCTTACGGTCGACGTTCAGTCTGGTGGCAACCCAACGCAGCGGCAAGACATTTATTTAGTGCACGTTTAGAGTTTGCTGAGAGAGCACGTGTTCTTTTTCTTGCCTATTAGGATACGTAATTGTGTTTTATATTAGTAAAAGGGATTATCTCGAGAGTGAAAGTGATTTGAGTTATGAAATGTCTAATAGTGACTTCGAGAGCGATTCAGATAGCAATTATTCATCAACGGATGAGGAAGAAGTCATTGATGGGGTACAAATGAACGGCTGGACAGCCGTTACGGATCCGTTTGATTATAAACTTCCAAGAGATATACCCGAATTTCGCGTTGACTATAACTTTTACCCAGCTATTGAATTTCAAGATTGTATGGAAACTGTAAACTGTTTTGCGTCATTTGTAAGTAGCAGTATTGTTAAACTATGCGAATGGACCGATCAAAGAGCTGATAAATATTTTAACTTACTTATAAACCAGTGACAACAGAAGAAATGTATGTATTTATAGTGCTATATTTTCTTAGTAGATTGACCAAGTGTCCGCAAATTTTAGATTATTGGAGTACAGTTAATATATGCACTATTCCTCCAGTTTTTCATAAATCTGTTATGAGCCGAAGTCGCTTTTTGGTAATTCTTAAATTCCTTAGATTTTCATCACCAGAACTTGTCAAAAGTAATGCACCCCTTAGCAGACTAGGAATTTTTTGGCTCTTATTAGAGATAATTGTTAAAACTTAGTGGACCCAGGACCAAGTTTCACAATAGATGAGCAACTTATGTTGTATAAAGGTCGAAAATGGAGTCGATTACATAAAAAGCAAATGTCGATTTGGCATCAAAATATTTTCCTTATATCCCAGTGCGTCTGAACTTCGAGGATACACCTGGAATTTTTGTATATATATCGGCAAGGATATATATGATATATCGCACATTTCAAGAACAGAAAATCTTTCTTTTTCCGAGAAAATAGTAGTTTATCTTCGCCAAAACAGTATTTGTGAAGTGATTGTAGATAATTGGTATACATCCGTTCGTCTTTGCGAGTTTCTATTGTCACAAAAGACTTTTCTTACAGGCACTATTCGACCAAATAGGGGCGTTCCATGAGAATTAACATTGGTTCCATTAGATAGGTAACAATCATGTTTTGTTCGCAAGGATATGCTCCTTCTAGTTCGCTACAAGGACAAGAAAGACGTTTATCTGCTTACCAGTAAACATACTACAGGATTTTGCGAAAGAGAACGATATGTTGTAGGAGAAAATGTTCTCTATTATAACAAACCCAAACATATTGAATTCTACAGTCAAAATATGGGATCAGTTGATGCAGTGGACCAAGATGTTGAACCGTACGGTCCTTTGCGGAATAGGTTTGCACTTTTTACATCTTATGCTATTGAACTCCAGAGTATTTTGCAGCCAAGCCCATTAAAAGCAAGTTTCAATGTATAAATATACAAAACTCTGCTGCCGGGGTACTTCTGAAATATAGTAAAGGATATCAAGAAATGAATGATAAAAAAATCAACCTACTAGCTCTGGAAAACCGTTGCGTGCAATGGCCGATTTTCCAAAAGAAATTGAAAAAAGAGGGATCTACGAAAAGTTTGTGTAATTTGTAAAAGACGTGGAGTACGTAAACTAATGAGAAAATGTTGCATTGCTTGCCTGAACAAACCTGTACATTGCTCAGTGGAACATTTTGAAAGTTTTCATAAGTAATAAAAATAATGTTCTTTAATTTTTGCTTTGTTTTGAATATAAAATTAAGTTGTTCACTGTCTTTTTATATATGTTTTATTTTTTAATATTTGGCGTGACTTTATACATAGATACATTTTATTGATATCCAGATGTGGATATTTTGGTAGTACAATTGATATCCAAGGGTGGATATACTAGTATACAAAATATCCTTATGTGAATATTCTGGTAAACACTATAAATTGTCATCTAAATTCAAATTGCTTCAAACATTTTTTGGCCCCCGTATGTGAATATCTCTTCTACTATACATAACTATCGTAAAATATATTTTCATTAAAAAACTTTTGCTGTTATACAGCTCCCTACCTCAAAAAATGGCCTGGAGCGGAAGGGGTTATTAAAAATTTATGAAAAACATAAATGCCCAAATTACAAGAAACGATACACCGTTAGAAAGAGAGGAGAAAATATGCTATTTGGACTACAATATTAAGGATACTTGGGATCATAGCTACGAAATAAAAACTTGTATTGAAAAAGCTAGAAGCTCTTTTAACGGTCTTAGGTAGATTATCTGCAACTTATCTCTAAGTATCAATATACACATAAGAATTCTTGTTATTTACGTCTTTAGTGTTCTCCTCTACGGTATAGGAAGTTGGAGTCTTACATTGAGGCAGAAGCCCTGGACCTAGACGTATATCCTGGCTGGCAAATCTTAGGAAATAAAATGGATCTATTTCGAGCTGCTTTGAATAGAATAAGATGGGTCAATATGGTCGCCAACCTATCTAGAAGATAGGCACCTGTAGGAGAAGAAGAAGTGAAATCACGTCCCATTACTAGAACATAGCTTCGTATATCATGTATTATACAAATAGAAATATATAACACTAACATGAAATACCGAAGGGTTTATAAAGTTTTTAAACTGACCTGATGGTGTGTTGAAATTTTAGAGCCCAGGTTTTAATTTATTTTTACTTTCTGAAAACGGACTCAAATTTGCAAACAATTTATAATTTTCTAAACCTAAAGTATATCCAACATTTTTGTAATAATACTAAAAGTGTAAATCAAATTTATAAAGAGATAATTTAGGTTTTCTAACTTCACTAAAAATAAATTGAAAACTTAATAATCACGAATCTTTAAGACTTAACCTTGACAGCTTTTCAAGAGCTCTCATCGTATGCTCGAAAGCCGTTGACTGAAAGACGAGTCGAAATTGTGCGGAATTAAGTGATGAGGGAACGTGATGATAAATAATTGTTGATATTACAGTTTCATCTCATTTGTTATACAAATTAACAGCCGGCAGGTGCTCTTATCGATTGTGTATTTGCTTGTAAACGATTTGTCTTGTGGTTTAACTCGTTTAATAATCATTATCGCTGGATCAGTTGATTCTGAATGTAATTAATCTAATTGTAAATGACTGGAAACGATCCGTTAAAACAGATATTTTTAAGAAACACACAAGCGAAAATTAAGAGGTGTTTCGAGGTTTGACGCATTACAAATTTATCACAATTATATTTAGAATATGACGGATTAACATGTTCGTTCTAGAAAACTGATGGTCATGCCATCCAGCCCGTCAATGACAGTCTAGATACCGTAGAAGAACTTCAATACTACGCACAACCCAATTACTCCGAAAGAAACCCGACAGCTCCTGTCCACAAGCATTTCAGTATCCCACAACATACTAATCGACTGACTCTTGACTGCTTCATTCTAAGAACTAGAACAACCTCTAGGGAACTCGTTCCGCAACCCTTTACCTCTAGACTCGTACATGTCAGAATAATTACCTCACATATCTCATTTATCAGCTACAAGCTATGTGCCAGATTTTTAATCTTGCTACATAAATGTAGAATCTAGCAAATTCACACGACTATGTGCGACAACGTCAAATTTTATAAAATCTTTAAAACCAGCGAGCTCCCCACATTCAATTTAGAAGAGATATTAATATCTCTGCCAACACTAGAATGTACTAAAGCGGCCATCAGAATCGCGCACCTGCTCCCGAAGCTCAACCTCTAGAGAGATTACTATTCTATTCTATTCTACCCTCAGATCGTTACAGAACAGGACAGCTACCTCTTCTATCTCAAGCTCCAACTAGTCTGTACAATTGTTTGTCTATTTGTCTGATATCGGTCATATCCTGAGGATTTTTATGATCGTTGAACATGAATATGATAACGACGATCTTCCCCGAGCTACCTGGTGCCAGGGTGGACTTCGTCTCCTGGAGTTGTGTGATTTTCATTTGAGATCAGTCGAAAGTGATTTCTGAGGTTTGAGAGGTTACTGAATACAAATATTATGACGGCGATCGTCCTGGAGCTACAGATGCTCAGGGTGGACATCGTCTCCTGGAGTTTTATGTTATTTTTGTTTAAAATCAGTCGTAAGTCATTACTCGGGGTTTTCGAGATCGTTGGATACGAATGCTATGATAAAGATGGTCCTCGAGCTACCTCGTGCCGAGAGTGGACGTCGTCTCCTAGAGTTTTATGTTATTTTCATTCGAAATCAGTCAAAAGTAATTACTCTGAAGTTTTCAAGGTTGCTGAACACGAATATGATAATGAAGGTGGTCCTCGAGCTATCTGGTGCCCATGGGGTTTTGACTTTCGGAATATGTTAATTTCATTCTAAATCAGTCGACGGTCATAATTCGGCTGTTTTAGAGGTCGTTGAACATGAATATGATAACGATAATCTTCTTCGAGTTACCTAGTGCCCAGGATGGATCTCGTCTCCTGGAGTTTTATGATATTTTTAGGTGTTGTATCAAATAAAAGTTAAAATATAATTTCTTGAATATAAATACAATTTTTTTTATTAAGTAAAAAAATATTATTACCAAATAATCATATCATAAAAATGTATTTTTTCTTCATCACCTTGTGTATTGTACCCTCTGTATTGACAGAGTGTAGGTTACCCAGCAAACGGCACTAGGCTCGGGCTTCAGTCTGGTAGAGGTATCTTGGTCGGGGTTCTTTGGGGCTCAATCATAAAGAATTAGTTAGTGGAGTACTGAAGATAAAGAGAAGAGAAGTTAGAAGATAAAGAGAAGGGAAGTTATTTGGGCACCACCCTATTTTCAAAGGAACAGTGAAACCTACGACATATAAAATAAGATAACGAGAAAGGTAAGGTACAGTTAGAATAATCACGCGAGAAGAAAATAAACCGTGAGAGAAAAGTTATTATGGTTACGCGGTACACACTTAATATTTCGCCACATATACATTGTTTATATAATAAATCAAATCGTAATATCAATCAATAACAATGTCTGAAAGAGATACACCATGTACATGAAATAAATATATACATAATAAAAAAATAAAAGGCAATTAGTTCATCAACAGGGTTATTTTGAGGTATAGTTAAAGTAAATGCTCTATAAAAATTTTATTGAACAGTCAAATAGCAAGAAATAAGTTTCTGCACAATTTATTGTTAAATACAACGAATATTTTCTGAAATAATTTCTGAGTAATTTATTATCCTCCAGAATAAGAAAAAGGCAAGGAATATTATAGTTTTATCTACGTCAATATTTGATATAACTTGAAATAAAACAAATGAGAGATTTTTACGCCTTCAGAATACATGAACATGAAGCTACTGAAATGTTTGATTGTGATCACCTCAAATATGTGTATAAAATCTATAATAAATATAAACTATATTAAACAAATCTGATCATACATCGTATGTATATAAATACCGTAAATTTATGCTATTAATAGTTCGTTCGGGTGGGTTCAAAATAAACAAACCGTAAATAAATTGAAGGCACTGAACTTGAGTCATAAATCAATTCCTAACGATTTAGGTAGCATCGGAGAAAAGATGATCGTGGAATCATAAAAATCTCGGTTACTCACAATTGAAGAATACGATATTGTACTTACAATCGGCGGCAGGTAGTCACAGGTAATAACCTTCCTTTCTAACGTTCCTAACGTAGATGATGTAAGTAAGGTACCGAATTACCGTGGATTCAATCAGCACATCAATCATCAAATCAATCTAGGTAAAGGTAATACAACAGATCAATCCTCACAATAGACTAGACTGGAATAGAATAGACTGAACTGAAGGGATGGAGGAAACGGCAAACAGAATTGACTCAGTGTCGTCGTAGGAAGCACTGTATGAAGATAGATAGATAATGGTGAATTGAAATTACACTTACCGCCGTTTGATGAACACAATCGCATGCAACAGAAAGCACAACGAAAATGAATTCGATTTTCGATATTTAGACCATCTAGGGATGAGTGGGAGTATTTGCCGAAGAGTGCCACGCGAAAATGGTACTTAATTGGAAAGTCCGGTGTGGTCTTATTTTCTATACTCTTCTACTTTCTTCCGACTGAAAAGATTATTTCATAGAAGAGCCACATCTCATCTTTACTTAGAAAATAAGCTGGGTTGTTCGACAATATGAACGAACTTCTTTGTTAAGAGGAATAGTTTCTATGTAGCTAACGAAAGATAATAAGAGAAAGGAACACATACTGTGACACGTTTCATTGTTGCGAGCAGGCGTGACAAATCGCTCGTTGCTTAAGGGTTATTTCTAATGGATCTAGCAAAGTTCGTGGACATAGGCGGCATGAAAGTAATTTTCTGAGAGAAATAATTGAGGAAATTTTAAACATGCTTCAGTATGGCAGATGGCAGAACTCGTCTAATTCTCTTTGTTTGTTCTCTAGCTGTACAGGTACGCTGCTGGTTTTTTTGCTTGAGGGTATATTCGTTTTTTTCGTTTATTCTTACTCCAACAGTTTTTACTATGTCTTTTGATGTGGTCGGTTTATTTTGCCTATGTTGTTTATTTGAAGTTATCAGGCAAATGTCGTCCCAAATTCTAGGTTCTCTACTTTGTTTAATACTCCCCATTGTAGTTCTGTTGTTTTATTTTCAGTTTGCTTCATTATCCAATGTATTACTATTATAAACAGCGTAGGTGATAAAACGCATCCCTGTCTAACTCCTTTTTTGATATTTATTTGTTGAGAAGACTAACACCTTCGTGCTTAACTACTTTGGTCATAAAGTAGCCTTATTATCCTAATATATTTATTTCTCATTCCGTAGTGTTTCAGTATATTCCACATCATACCGCGGTTAATTGAATCGAAGCCTTTTTCAAAGTATATAAAAGTTACCTCTTCAAAAATGATTTTTAAAGTATTTATGTGACCTATATAAGAATTGTTCGATCCCCGTTCCTGGATGATCTTCGTAATTATTTTACTGGCAGCATTTAACAGGGTGATTTGTCTCCAATTTTCACATAAGGCAAGGTTTCTCTTTTTGGTAATTTTGTTATTATTTCTTCGTTCGATTTCATGTCTATCTGTTCTTCCATCCATATTGTTTTAGTAATAAGCCATAGACATATGATACAAATAGACTGATTGTTGCAATACAGTCGCGTTCTCTCAGAAAACTGATGCAAAGCAGTCCCTGCATCTCCTTCTAATTTGCCAGGTTTATCGACCATTTCACATAAGTGACCAATGAGAAGGTCTAGTATTCGATAATTTCGACAATTTGCTCTGCCGCACTGGGGAAACGGGATAGTATTGCTAACGATAAATCTTGTATTCTTGTGTCTATGGGTACAGCATATCCACTGACAGAGTTAAGTGCGCCTTTATTAATTCTGCAGGTAACATTGTTGACAAAGTTAAATATTATGTAGGTCAGATATATGTCATTATTAGTTGACTAAAATTCCTGAAACATTTGAGACAGACAAATTTTAAATAATTTTGAAGCTTTTCGTCACTGGTTTATGACATTACGACGGTGATTATCAGCTGTGTTATAAAAGCTATGCTATTAATAATTCCTAAACCCAGTATAACAATTTTTATTAAGGATCAGTCCATACCATTTACTCTGTGTTTTATGATCAGACAAAAATAGTTCTTCTCGACTTCTCCCTTTTTATGAGCTATGCATTAAACATAGCAAAGTCCATTCCAATTCCCAATTTCGTATCGTCTAAATTCAAACATTTGTCCCGAAACGCGTGATAGCTTCTCTAATCACGAGGGATCAAAACCCCCAGTCACGCTTTACCCTAAAAATACCGTCTTTGGACGTCTCGAACACAACTGAGCAATTGTCGCCGTATAAAGTAAACGAGTCGAGCGATTTTTCTGACCCTACTCCTTAGCGATAGGCATTCCGGTAATGATTTTACGACCGACACCGGTAGCGTAAATCTCCGTTTCGATGGCGTGGAATTGGAAATGTTTTCCTCGAAGAGAGATGTATTTCTTGGGATTAAAGTATTTTTCGAGGAAGAATATTCTTAGTAAACAAAACCGACCTAAGTGTCTGCAAAATGCTTTCCTTTATTTTTCAGAACTAAGAAGAACGTGGCTGTTTTTAAAATTGTTGTATATTCTCAAAAAAGTTAATTTCGTTTCCTGCTTTACGGTATAAGAATTATTGTAATAAATTTTGGGTAGCTGTAATAAGTATTGACTTTCATATTTACCAACTGGCTTGTGTACTTCTTCATATCTAAGGTTCGCAAAATTACAGTAACTTCATTACTTTTTTTTACTATTTTTATTATTTCATTTTCCAGTTGTTTCGTTTTTTGCAGGGTAAGGATATCTATTGTATATTTTTCCATAGTTTAGTCTAAGTTTCTTAAAGCTCCCTGCTCATAAGTACCTCTCACATTCCAAATCCCAATTTTTATTACATACTTGGATTGTTGCCTTTCTTTTGTGTTTATTTTTCCGTTTTCCATGGTCGTATTCCTTTGCCTTGGCGTTTCGGTATCATATCTCCCTGGTTGTTTTTCTTCTACTAGTTTTTTGGCAATTTTTCTTTGGTATTTTCTTTTAGTTGTTGTTTTTCTTCATCCCATATCCATTCTTTCCCATTAACGAACAACTTCTTATAGCCTATTTTTGTCTGTTTTCCTTTATTTTTTTCTTCCTTTTCTATTTTAACTATTGCTTTCTCTATTTCTTTTTCTTTTGCTGTGAGATCATTATTTATGCAGATGCGATCGTTATGATACTTCAACTTACTTTTCCTATTTAATATCTCAATTTTATCCGTGAAAGATTCTGTTTCTATGGCATAGACTGTTTCTCCTATTTTGGTTGCGTTCCTTAGTTTTATTTGCGCCTGCAGTTTTTGTGATATGAATGTTTCCGTGCTTTCTTTTAGTTTCTTATCATCATTTGTATCTATTTTTAAACCTGATATATTCACTTTTCTTTTCTTTTCTTTTCATATAAACTTTTCTTTTTACTTGTTTTCTCCAGTTGTTCGATTCTGTCTTTTAATTGTTTCACGTCGTTTTTTAATTTTCTGTTTTCCTCCTGTATCTCTTGTAGTTATTCAGTATTTTCCATTTCTTCTTTTCATTTTTGTTTTATTTCATTCATCTTCTCTTCATTTTTTTCCATTAGTTGTTGCATCATTTTAATCATGACATCCTCTTTCTCTTCCTTTCTCTCCGTGTCACTTTTAGAAGGTGTACGCTTTGTCATTTTACTTCTTCTAAAATATTCATCCTGGTCTCTTATTTTGCATTTCGTTTCTTCATCTGTATCTATTTCGCTTTCTGTTCCTCTGTCATTTCTATTCACTTTCCTATATTAATTAAACTTTTTTATTACAACAACAATTATTATTTGTTATTTTAATTTAATTTAATTCTAATCTTAACTTTAATCTAATTTATTTTAAGGTCAGATCTGGATTTTTGTAATAAAATTATGTGGCTTTTATTTTGATATTTAATTTCTTGTCGGTACTAATTACTTTCTTATCTGCCAAAAAACCAAAAAAAACGCGTTGGAATGCCTAAGCGGGTCGACCCCTGGGACTTAAAACCTTCGCCAAAACAAGTTTTTTAATCATTAACACAATTATTTATTTACTCAAAACTTGTTAAAACTGATGGTATTTTCTTTATTCTACTATCACCTGTAGCCACTTAACTTTTAACACTTATTTTTGAAATCTGTTGAATTTTGTAACTTTTAATTCCCAAATTATTTGAAGTTTATTACGAAGCGAAATTCAACGAACCTACTGTTGTCACTTGCAGGACCGTCTCTATTTTATTTTATTTTATTCCAATATATTCTATTTAATTTTATTTTACTTTACTATATTTGATTCTGTTATTCTATTTTATTTCAGTTTAATTTTATTTAATATTATTTTATTTTGTTTAATTTTATTTTATTTTATATTACTCTATTTTATTCTAATGTATCCCATTTTATTCTATTTTATTTTGTTTTAATAAACAGTTTCTGACCTATCGCTGAATTTAAAATGTACCTAACAATATCTATGTTGTCAAGCCTCCTTTTAAGAAAAGGTAATATTTCAACGTTGTCATTTGTGGATTGTTCAGCTCTTTGCGTTGCGTTTTCTCTTATGAATTAAAGTCGTTGTTCATTCACCAGGTGAACGGCTAAATTAACTACAGTGGGATGCCGTTTGAGTATGAAAAATGAAGAAATTCTCCAAACCGCCTCATTGACATATCTTCTTATCTAATATGTTGAAAAATCATCGCTATTATTTGGTTATCTACAACCATTTCGTTGGAGTTAACCAGACAGACAGAATTCTGTCCGATATTTGTACATCTTTTCTTTTTGTATTTTTAACTTGTTACTACCAGTGGTTTTCATTGACTTCTTTTATTTCTTAACTTGTCTTTAAACTTTCTAATTCTTTTCTGTTTTGGAGGACAATCTGGAAAAAGATTAAAAATAACATTGAAGAAGCAGCAACAAAAGCTCTAGGAAAACGCAAAGTCATACTGAACAAAAGAAACAACAACAATACACCATGGCTCAGAAAAGAAATAAAAGAGAAATGTAAAAAAAAACGAGAGGCCTACACGAAGTACAAAACATCAAATATTTCAGAATCTCGAGACACCTATAGAAGAATACGAAATAAAACAAAACAGTTGGTAAGAAAAAGAAAATGAACACTGGGAACAGTTTACAAAAGGAATGGACAGCGACTTCTACGGTACTTAAAAACAAATATGTAGATTCTTAAGAAACCAATGGAAAGAAATGACAGAACTGAAGGACTACAATAACATACCAGCAAACGAATGGGAAATATACCTGACGGAACTGTTTAAAAGAAAGAAAAATAATAGTCAACACAATAACGTATCTGAATTAAGACACGAAATAGAAATCAGTTCCGGAAATAAAGACAGCCATAAATTCACTTAAAAAAAGAAAGTCGTCAGGACCAGACGGAATAACCAACGGGCTTCTAAACCACGGAGGAGAAAGTATAACCCTAGAGATGACAAAACTTATACAAAAAATAATATTGTACTGCAAGATACTAGACGCATGGAGAGACAGCATAATGATACCAATGTTCAAGAAAAGAGATAAAGACCCCAACAATTATAGAAGTATAAATCTACTGAACACCGCACTTGTCACTTAAGTCTTATCACAAAAGTCCTAAACAACAAATCCATAAACTAACAGATTGAAGATTATCAGATGAACAACAAGGATTCAGATCTGGAAGATCCTGCGTAGACGCCGTATTTGTGCTAAGACAAATCACAGAAAATGCCATCGAGTACAATAAACCAGCATATCTATGTTTTATAGACCTAACAAAGGCTTTTGATCACATCCAAGTCGAAGACTTACACCTACTGTATAAAAGAAACATACCAATCAATATTATACAAACCATCAAAAACATCTAGTTCCATAATCGACTACAGGCAAAGAGAAATGGAAAACTAACACAGTGTATACCAGTACAAAGCGGAGTCAGACAGGGTGACTCGTTAATCCCACTTCTCTTTAATATAATAATGGACGAAATAATACAAGACAAGCAGTACGTAAAGGTCATGGTTACAGAATGGGAAACAAAGAAATCTAAATCGTCTGCATTATGTTACAAGACGACGCCGCATTAATCGTCGAGACAGAAGACGAGCTCCACCGATTAACACACATCTTCAATACAATAGCCAGGAAATACAATATGATAATATCAGCAGAAAAAAACAAATATATGACAACATCTAAATACCCACTACTGAAGTAGTGTATAATAGTAGTAGTAATACTAAAATCGAAATTGATGGGAAAATAATAAAGCAGGAAGCAAGGTTTAGATATCTGGGAATAAATCTAACCAGTTACAAAGATGTTGAAGAAGAAGTACGACAACAAAGCTTAAAAGCAAATAAAGCGACGAGATTTCTTAATGACTCAATCTGGAAGAACAAACACCTAAGACAAGACACAAAAACAAGAATCTATAAAGCAGCAATTAGACCTATATTAACATACCCGGCGGAGACAAGACCTGACACATCTAAAACGAGACGACTACTAGAAACAACAGAGATGAAAACAATCCGACGAATGTCAGGGAGGAGTCTGTTGGATAGGGAGAGACGCGAAAACATAAGAAGAGTATGCAATATAGAAGACATAAATGGATGGGTTACAAAACAGAAACCGGAGTGGAAAGAGCACATTAGTAGAATGGCAGGGGATAGAATAGTACGAATAGCACGAGAGAAGTCACCAAATGGACGAAGAAGTGGCAGACCAAGAAAAATATTGTGCGATAATTTAAATTTAAACCATTTAGGAGGCTAATATTGAAGAAGAAACAGGCTTTAAAGCCTACATACAAGAAGGAAGAAGAAGAAGATTGAGCCGCTATTTATAATTTACTTATTGTAGCCAGATGTTGTTGAAGTAAACAAAAACTATTAGTATTTGAGTGTTTAAAATTGTGATACGTGCATATTTGTTTTTGCAACCGGTATATTGGTGGCATATGTTGATATATTAACGTTTGTTAGTTGCTTATTTAAACAAAATATCCGTATTTCATGAGAGTCGACTCAATACTAACTATATTATATGACATTTGTTATGAATTTGGCCCAACCATTGTTCATTTCTCCCTGGTAATTATTTTTATGCTGATATTTTCTTTCTAATTATAAACCAAAGTAATCGAGGAGCTATAGAATTTTAAAACAAACAATGAAAGACAAAGAAAATAAAAGCATTATCCTTACTTGTACATCTAATAAAAACTTTTAATTAAATATCGCTTTTCCTAGTTTTAAAACTTTTACGGGCAAAGCTCATGTTCTGGAAATCTTAGAAATTAAAAAGCTCTCTAAAATAGCATCATCCTATTTCCGAAAATAGAACCACATTCTCTAATGGCATAAAACAATATCGAAGAGAGTTTCTAAAATTGCCACTGGCAAACAATATCAATTTAGTGTTTTTTTGAGATAAACTGTTCAAAAGTAATTAAACATTTTTGGCCCGAATTCAATCTGGCGCTCTGCGGTCGTACTTGATCCAATATGAACAAACTTCTCGTCTATCCTCCCGTCGCGGTGTTCCATTTAATAAAACCGAAAAAAGTTGGAAAAGTATTTTTATGTTAAGAGAAACTAGAAGCAGCGGGATGATGTGTGGTTTTCCATTTTTTTAAATCCTGCTTTTAGTGCATTCTCACTTATTTCAGATGCAATTTTAATCCACTACATTTTTATTAATGTGGCAAAAGTCAGATCGTATAGATGATAATTATATCAGATGATACAGATTCGAACTTTTTTATTTAAATTACTGATATATTACTAAATTCCGATAATTACTAAAATACTTTTTTATATTTGTTATCAAAGGTCTTATATCTATATAGAAAACGTATGCCTGGATGTTATACACTTTCTTATTCATAAAAAATAGTAGTCTTAAGTCACTTTATAATTAACAACCCTAAATGAAAGAAAGTTTATTTTGTATTTTTCTTCTTCTTCTTCATTCTAGAGATTGCGAATTTGTAGACTGTTCTTGCGGTGTGTAATGTAGTATTTGCTTAGTTATACCTACTACAAAACTCATTAAATAACTATATCATTATCACCCAGTCTCAAAAGTTACTGCTGAAAATAGGCCCCTTTCTCGTATTTCCGGTCCCGTCTATCCTGCACCACTCTCATCCTGTTTTTATTTTTTCGTCTCAAATCGTCAGCCCATCGTGTAGGTTGACGACCGACGCTTCTCTTGTTTTTCCTTGGTCTCCATTCCAATAAACTCTTTGTCCATCACCCATCCGTCATTCTAGCTATATTGAGGATGACGTTAGTCAGCTTGTTTCTTCTCCTGACCTCTTCGTTTTTTAATGTCGCAGAGTTACTCCTAACATGGATCGCTCCATGCTTCTCCGTGTGACTCTTAGTTTGGTAGCCGAGGCTTTTGTTAGAGTAAATGTTTCTGCTCCGTGAGTCAACACTGGGAGGACGAATTGATCAAATACTTTTCTCTTCAGGCATGTGGGCAGCTCACTTTTAAAAGTTTCACTCAGTTATCCATAAGTTCATGGCTCTGATTATCCCAGCCAATCATAATTTCATGTCGTATATATATCTATATATATATATATATATATATATATATATATATATATATATATATATATATATATATATATATATATATATGTATTTACATTTATCTACGAGTTCTACTTCTGGCCCACCAATACTGTTGTTCTGGTCGGGTACCAAATTTGTCATTATTTTTGTTTTCGAGATGTTTATATTTAAACCTACATTTCTTGTAGCCACAACGAGTTCCTGTACCATCTCTCTTGTCATTATTAATTCCTCAGCTATTATGACAATATCATCGGCGAAACGTAAGTTGTTTAGATGTTGTCCATCTATTTTTATTCCCTTTATCAGCCAATCCAAATTCTTAAAAGCATGTTCCTGCACAATATTAGTTTAGATGATATTGGGTCTCCTTGTTCCGCTCTATTTTTATGCGATTACTATTATTTATGTAATTTGACAGTGGTTGTTGCTTGTAGGTACACCATGCGGTCCAGATGTATGGAATAAATTTATTTTTATCGTTATTATGTACTATGTGAAAAAAACCTGAAGCAGGTTGATTTTTTTCTTAAATTGACAATTTACAGTATGAAAATATTATATTCCTCCAGCACCTCCTTTGAATTATAAGCACCCCCTCGAAAAGTTTAAATAACAAAGGGGGGGTCGTATGGCACCTTGTTAGAAAAGGATTTTAGTCCTCGGTTCAGCAATATAAACTTTTTTAAGTTTGGTGCAATCATAATTGAGAAAATTGATTTTTACGATGTAAAATTTTGATAATCACAAAACTTGAGGTTGAATGAAGATAATAATGTCACATAATATTAAAAATGTATTATTCAATGTAGTTTACAATTAAATTAAATGTTCAAGATAACCACCATTCACTTCTTGAAAATAACCGAGGCGATTTTGGAATTCTAGAACATTTTGTACGACCTCGGGGGTTATTTATTAATTTCTTCGTTATCCTAAATTTTAAATCAGCAATACTGTTTGGTCTTTTAAAATGTACTTTATTTCAATCTCTTGGAATATTGGCGTTGTGAAGGCAGATATTGAAAAGTAGTTAATATTTTCAACTAATAGATCTACTCCAATTTTTAATGCTTCTGACACTATTCCATCTTCGCCTGGGGTTCGATTATTTTTCATCTTCTTCGAGGCCTCTTTGATTTCTGATTTTGTTATATCGGGCATTAAACCTGATTCTTGGTTTAGTACACCAGTTTTTATTGTAATTGGAGGTTGCGTATTGTTATCTTTTTCTCTTGATCTATATAGCTCTGTATAGAACTCTTCGACTATTGTTAATATTTCATATCTATTTGTAGTTTCTTCTCCAGATCTGTTCTTAGTTTAATTTCTATTTTTCCCTTTTGCATGCTCCTTCTCAAAACTTTCATGTCCTTATTTTGCTCTATTGCTCGTTTAGTTTTTTCTTCTTTATAGTTTTTATGTCTTTTCTTATTGCCTTTGTGATCGTCTTATTTATTTTATTTAACGCTTCTTTGCCTATACTGTTATCTCCTTTCATCTGTCGCCTTTAGTCTATAATGGTTTTCGTAAGTTGACTTAGTTTTTCATCCTTTTTGTTTGTTGGACAATATTTAGTTTGAGCCTGTTGCATTATGTTGACTATTTGTTTGTTCAATATATTGATGTCTGGTGTTGTTGTGCCTTTCAATGAATTATCAATATATTTTTCGAACTCCTGAATATTGGTTGGTTTTGTTATTTCTTTGGTTATTTTATATTTATCATTTTGAATCTTTATTTTCGGACGAAATCATTATTTTCGCTCTTAATAATCTATAATCACTGCTTATACTAAAATGGTTTAACACATTTACATCTTTAAATAATTCTTGTTTGTTTGTTAAGAAATAGTCGATTTCGTTCCTTGTATTTCCAACAGGGCTTTCCCATGTCCATCTTCCGTGGTTTTTCTTTTTAAAAAAGCTGTTTATTTGATAGAGATTGTTTTCCGAAGGGAAACTTAACAGTTGTTTACCCCTATCATTTCTGCCTTGAGTTCCAAAATTTCCCAATATTATTTCAGAGAGGTCTTCCTTAGTGCTTATTTTGGTGTTGAAATCGCCACCTATTATTATGAAGTGGCTAGGATTTTCCTTAATCTCACAGGATATTTGATCGTAGAACATTTGGAATTCTTCGTCTGGATATCCTGTAGTAAGGGCGTACATTTGAACTATCTTTATAATATATATTATTGCGCTTATTATGATGTTTAAGTAGACCACCCTTTTTGATATTTGGTTTATTGACACAATTCTATTGGCAATTCTTTTGCAAATAAAAAAACCGATGCCTCGGAC
The DNA here is from genome assembly GCF_040954645.1 of Diabrotica undecimpunctata. Lineage (NCBI taxonomy): Eukaryota > Metazoa > Arthropoda > Insecta > Coleoptera > Chrysomelidae > Diabrotica > Diabrotica undecimpunctata. The sequence goes on from NC_092809.1 coordinate 46,319,707, forward strand.
TGTCGATTCTTCTTCTCCTTTGTAGTACCATAAATGTCCTGATGAGAGTGTGATAAGACTCTCTCCCTTCTTTCTTAGTTCACTAATACCCACAATATCCCAATTCACTTTTGAGAGTTCTTCCTCCATTTCTTCGAATCTTTCCTCGAAAGAGAGTGATCGAGCATTATATGTGGCAATGTTGAGGTTTATCTTTTTGACGCACTTTGAGTAGGGTTGGTTTATATTGGTCGGGTTTTTGCCATTTAAACACCGTGCTTGCCTTGCATGTTGGTGAGTATTCATATTTATTCCCACGGGTAGCTGGGGACCATTGGTCTATTCCTGTAGAGCTCCGCATACAGGAACAAGGCTGATATTCAATGGGATTTCGCCCAGTGTACCAAGAGCATCGTTAGTGACCGCGTGATGTGTGACCATTCAGTCTTTAGCACCGTAGCTTCCACCTTAACTCACCGATTTTTTTTATATATTTTTATTTTTTATTTTACTTTTTAGATAATTCTATAACGTCATTTAACTTAAAGCTGACATTTTTTTGAAGCAACGAAATTCTTTAAGTGCAGCACAAAGCAGTTGTGCTTTGTGCTGCACTTATACGAGGCTTATACACTTTAATCAATTTGTATAACTCTGTACGAATCATTTCATTATTGTATGCTATATTGCTTTCCTAAGCTATTTTTATCTGCTTTTTTAAGCGAAGGATTTGGGTGTTTATGTTCTTGTTTATTGTGGTATGTTGCATTGTCTAATACTATGACGCTGTTTGGAGGTAAATTTATTAGAAGTTTATCCGTAAGCTACTTCTATTAATTCTCGAAGTTCACATCATTATGATAATCACTGGATTTAAATGGAGATTTCCACCTAAAATACCAATCCTTAACGCATCCATTTCCATGACTAGCAGCAACAATAATTGACCTCTGTCCTTTAAAAACTGGCTTTCTTAGACAGCTCCAAGTTTTATTACTCCAATTGTATTCCTTTAGATAATCCGAATGCAAGTACGTCTCATCTGTGAAAGCAATCGTTCGGTTATCATAAAAATCACGCTCGTTCTTTTAAGAAGCATTCCCAGTGCTCGTTTTTAATTCTTCTTATGCTAAAAAAATTCCCACGACTATCTCTTTTCTGATTTACATCACACTACATCACACCTGCAGGTGACACGTGAACTATTTTCAGCAAATACGCTACATAAAAGTTTTGTAGCAGTAAAATCTGAACATCGAAATGGGAGTAGACTTATCGCGGAGTTTTTCCGTTGAAAGCGGAATTTTTGATGTATTATCCAGTGGCAGTTTAAAAATATTTTTAAAATGAAATTTAGAAGTCCTTTCGTTATTTCGCGGATAACAAGAATGGTAAAAGCTTTCAGTATCTTAAAACTAAATTTCCCCGAATCAGAGATGCGAAGAAGGGACTTTTGTTGGTCTGCAAATACGAGAGCTTATGACAGATATAGCTTTTAATTTGATGTTAAAGAAAGCAGAAAAAAGAGTGCCGTCTCCATACGTAGGTTTTAAATCATTGATTATTTTTATTTTTAAACTTGCTCTAAAGTTCGTAGATTCGTCAACCAATAATTTTGCCTTCGGCCAACAGATCTTCCTTGAATTCCTTTCCCTGTATTAAGAGTCTCAAAATTTTAGATTCTGGTCCCCTCATCACGTGGCCTATCGGTTCACTTTTTTTACGATCATAATTTGCTGTCTGTTAGTGTTTTTTGCATATTAAATAACATTCACCAATATTTTTTAATTCGTTTTTTATTTAGCAATAAAACACTGAAATTTTTTTGTTTTTGCTATGATAGACTGCCAATTTATGTTGTATTGGATGGGATGATGAATGGTGCGTATTCGTGTCAGTATGGGTAGTTTTATGGAATACGGAAAAATCATGTTTGTTTTCAAGTCTGATAATATTTAAATCTAGAAAATTTATGGATTGATTCTATTCTGTTTCCATTGTAAATTCAATATGACTATGAAGTGAATTAATATAAGACAAAAATTGTGTAAGTTATCTGTTAGTTCCTGTATAGCATACCAGTATATCGTCCAGCTATCTCCACCAATATAAAAACTGTTTCAATACGGAAAGTTTTGAAATCTTTGAATTTGAAATTTAAAATTTTAGATGTAAAATTTTTAAGGTTACTTTGAATTAAATATATACAAATAATAGTGCAGGACTTATCATGGGTAATCCTCTAAGCCTATTACTATCAGATATTTTTATAAATTATCTAAAAACAAAGATTTCAAAACATCCCATATATTCAAACAGTTTTTCTATTGGTGGAGATACGTGGACGATATAGGTACTGGTCTACTTTACAGGAACTAATAGACGACTTGACCAATTCTTATCTAATAGGTACAAAGAAATAAAATAAGAGTTACTCACAATCAATTTAATTATACCACCAACGACCGCTTTCGCATACTACAATTTGCTATGCATCTTCAGGTCTAACGGTGTCTGGTTAATTAAATGCTGAAATTACAAAAACCCACATTAGGGTGTTGTCTTAAAAAGAAAACAATTACAGCAATTATGCCAATATTATATGTCTGTGATTATTAATATAAATAAAAATTGATTAAAGCAGACAAAGTAAAATCAACAAAATGGCATAAGATAATCTAATGAATTTAAAAAAATTAGTAAATAACCAAAATATTACTTACATGCCGGTACAAGAATTAATAATTAGTGATTTGGAAAACATAGTTCAAGCTATCCTGGATTGCTGGTGATGGGCGATTATCGGTTTTATTGTAACCTCCAATTGTCAAACAGTTACAAAAATAGCTCACTTGAGAAAGGCACTCTGTCCAAACAGCTGTAGTGATAATAAATTATAATACATTCTGTGGTTTAAAAAGTGTTTAAAAAAAAGTTTTCAGTGTTTTATTGCTTGATAAAATAAACTTTCATGAAGTAATGGTCGAATCCATCACGTTTTTTATTTCTTCGTTTTTTTAGCATTCTTATATAAATATTTGGTTTTTGTCTTCTGAGTTTAATACTTTTTAATTTTATTGTCACGACAGCAACTAACATATTGTGGTTTGAGTTAAGAGGTTTTGAGGTTATAGAGTTTTTAGGTGTGCTGTTTACGAGTATAAAATCTTGGGTGGCTCTATTAGAAGTATGTCGTAGCTTCCTTGGCAATACAAAAGCTGACAACTACCGAGAAATCATTTAAGAAATTCTTTCTACTTATGAAGCTCTAGGATGAAATATGTCACTCAAAATTCGTTGCATGGTGAACAATTTTACCAGAATGTATTGCACACTGAAAGACGCTACAATAGGAAATATTCAGCAGCAATGTTTGCCGATTTTTGCTGAACAATTTACAGAAAAACTACAATTGAAGAGAAAACAAAATTTTTATTCATTCTAGAATCTAAAATAAAAAATTTATTTAAACATCTTCAAGTATCAAACAGTGTTCCACACCAATGGGGGTTGTCTGCTCTGGACGACTGGTAAGTTTTTTACTGGAACATTCTTTTCACACAGGAAACTATGTTGAAGAATAAGGTCAAATTTTGTCTAACGTTATTAGTGAGGCCCAGGAATTAGAATCAAAATTAGTTCAGCATCATATCGGTATACAATTTACGAAGTAAGTCATTGTTCTTATTTCCTATTCTTTCGTCTCATTGACTAAATTGATTCATGTCCTATAAATCAGCTTGTAAATATTTTGTCTTATAAATCTTCGAAAGTGATTTTCACCGACGAACAGCCATTTATATAACGTTCTTTTGTTGCGACTATGCCCTGTGATAAATGCACGAGTTTCTGGTTTCTGCTTCTTCTTATTCCGTTTCGTCGATTAGCAGCTAATCCGGAAATTACTGTTAGACGTGTATGAGAAGTTCAGCACCTGCTTTATTACATCTTTGGATACCATTTTTCAATTTAATAGCTAGCATATCTATCTAGTGTTACAAACACATGAATTATGAGGCAGTTTTTGCCAATTTTATATATGAAGCTGAATGTCTAACATTAGTAATTTTTTATAATAATTTACTGCCTTCATTATCGTTTTATGGACTAATGGAAGCCAATTTCGTAAGAGTATTAACTTAGTCTTAAGTGTTAGATAATTTATTTGTAGCTTTGTATTAACTCAGTTTTTCTCGTATTGTTATGATTTTGTTTGTTTGCTTTCTGGATCAATTATACAAAGCTAGTAACATAATATCATATACCGTATCGACAAAACTTTAAGGTTGGTATTAGAATATAAAACTGAAAGGGAAAAACTATAAACATTTACGAACGAAGGAGAAATCTACTGTGGCCAAACGTGAAAATTTTGTCTTACAAAGTGGTTGTTTGCAAAAATGTTTGTACTAATGTGACTTTTTTCACATTATTAATAGATTTGAATGCTTACTTAAGAATTATTTCAACATTATACATAGTTATAATGTCGTTTTATTTTAACATTAACATAGTTATTATTTCAATAGGCCTCATAGTCAATTTTTTTTTGTCTTCTTCTTTCTCTACGTCTTCTCTTTTCTTATCATTTTATCAGCTGTGCTTCTCCAATGTAGATTATTCATCACAAGCTTTGCGCTCTTATGAACATTTTATTGAGTTCTCTGTATGTTATATAAATTATTGATTGTGCTTCTTTCCCAAAAGAAAAACGGCCCTATTTCCGCCATAAATTATTTTTAACATTTTACGTTCACATATATCAATCTCTTTTCTATTTATGCTTTTGGTAAAATCCAGATTTCGCCAGCAAAAGGATTCATCGCAGTTTTATATATCCGTATTTTAGCCTTTCTTGAAATTATTTTTGATCTCAGAACCTCCATTAACATGTCTATGAGTGCCGATCTATTTTCTTAATCTTTGTTTTATTTTGGTTCTCGGTTGTCATTTATAATGGTTCCTAGATGTTTAAAACTTTCTATTTTAATTTTTCCCTAGTCCTTACTTCCTATCATACTTAGAATCTTTGGTATTTCAATAATAAAGTTCCTATTTCCATATTTTTTTGTTGTATCTACAAGTATACTTAATACGGTTTATGTTTCCGTTCGTCGTATCATTTTTTCCAATACCAAATTGAAAAGGATTGTGAATAGGGGTTTTCCTTGTTCACGGCAGATCATTAACAGGATCGAACAAAAAAAGAAATTACACAGCGGTGCACACAAACTTAAATGTGGCGACTGCCCAAAAACTTACATCGGTCAAACTGGTAGAATTTTTATCAAACGTATAATAGAACATAAAAGGGCTTTCAATAATAGAAAAACAGATTCTACGTGCGCACTTCACCTTCTAGATCATAATCATTCTTTTAATGACGAATTTCAATTTCTTCATATTCAAAATAAAAGGCCTTAAGCTATCGTTATTAAAATCTATGGAAATCAATAAATTAAAAATACAAAGATAATTCTGAATGACCATTGAGACAAACAGCTCTCCCCTCCGTAACGTATTTAGTTAAAGACTATAAAGTGTAAGCACATACCAGAATTAGATCACTTGATAAATGCACCCTACCGAAACAGCTGCAGTGATAATAATTTAAAATAAATTGTGTGGAAGTGTTGAAAACAAAAGTTTTCAGTGGTTTAGTGTTAGAAATAGTGTTTGTTTTATAGAATATCCTTTTTGATGAAATACTACGTTTTTGCTAAAACCTCAAATGTGTATATTTCATGTCCATTCATATTTGCATGAAAACCTATCAATCGTTTATCATTCTAGTGGGATAAATTTTGCAGCGATATTACCCTTTTTGGTATTATGCACAATACGTGAGTGCGCTTAAATAAATTCTCTGACCAACATTGTTATTAGATGCAACGATTTTTATTATTATTAGTAAAATTTTTATATATGGCCAATTACCACAAAGTTGAATGACGTGGTGAATGCAACAAAACCAAATCCACAATTATTTTCATCAAAGTTTTCTGAGAAAAAAATTATGTATCTCTTGTTTTAATCTGAATTTGTATCATTGGTTTATAAATTAATTTTGGTTAACATGGTAAAACATAAAATAATCAGTCAAAACTTTTAATACAGAACTTTAATCAGAAATTAAAAAATTAACAAAATTATAGGTAACAATAATAAATAAAATCAAAGAAGATGCTGCATATGTCCACCACCAACAAATCTACATGACGTAACTCTTTTTCTCATTGAGTCGATAACATTGTTTAGGACCCACGGCGTATTTAATTCTTTAATATGATTCTCTATGATTTGTCTAAGATCTTCCAAATCCGCTACAGGAGTTTTACAAATCGAATTTTTTAAATGAGCCACAAACAAATCGCAGAGAGTCAGTCAAATCACAAGATCGAGGGGGGAATATAATAGGCGTATTTAAACTTATAACCCTATAGTCGAAAAAGTCCATAATAAAATTCAAATGTTGCAGCGTTGTATGAATTCGAGCCTCGTCTTGCTGAACATATCCTTCAATTAATTCATCATGGAGTTAAAATTTCTTTTCAAGTTTCTATGGATATAAAAGCATTTCAATAAAATAATGCGGGTTATATGCATATTCTGAGAATTTGTGTACCCAGAAAGATGAAACGAACATTCGTCAGTAAAAAAGGTTTTGCCTAATACATGATCATATTGAGATTGTTTAGAAACCAATTACAGAAGGCTAACCTTTGGGGATAATCGTTTAGGGGGATTCCATGGAAGGCTCGTAAACGATACGGATGGAAATGTAAATCTTGCTTAAGAATACGCTATCAAGTTCCATGTGAAAGATCTACCTGTTGATATAAATGCCGAATTGATGTGTGTGATTGGTCTACAATAACTGTTCTGGTTAAAACGAAACGAACCACGAAACGAAACCAAACAAAAAAAAAGAGAGTGGTTTGGCTGTACCACTAATGAACTCTTTAGGTCAGCTGTAAACAAGATCAGGATAGCCTTGATGATTTCCAATCTCGATAGGACTGGCACAAGAAGAAGAAGAACTGTTCTGGTCAGTTTGATGTTTTCTTCAGTTTACACTTAAAGCCTTCCTGGCCCTGTCTTGTGAGTTACGTCTCCCGTTTCTCTATGAACATCTACAACGATACGAATAGTTCTGCAAAAGACGTTATAATGAACCTCAACATTGGGAAATTCTTCAATAAAATCCTCAAAAGCATCTCGGTTGGAGTAAAACCACTCTCCGTTAATCCTATGGTTATTTCGAAAATACATTTCGAGCATAGATCGCTTTTGTTCATCCCTGAAAACCATTTTTAATAATTATTTTGTTGACTAAAACTTGAAACGTCAAAGTTGGCGTAAACTGACAAGTATATCTGAATTAATGATAGACATGCGCTGTATAGCTATCTCTGTCCTTCAGAGCCCACTATGATGACAGTAATTTTGAATCAGCGGATATTATACAATGCCATTGTTCTCCCATTTCTATTATTATATTTTTGGTAATTTTGTTTGTCTGCTTCTTCTTCTTTTGTCACTTATTTTAGCACTTACCACTTTCTGTTGTTGTAAAACTATTGAAGGATATAATTTAGTCACATTTTATTTGAAAATATTTTACGTTTCGATTTCTAAATTAAAATTCGTTCTCCAAATACAAATTAAACAAATTATTTTGTTTTGTTAGTTGCAAATTCAATAAAAGTTCTTCTTAAAATATAATTTGGTGGCGTAGTTGATTTTCACCAGCAGAGTCTAGTACTTCGTAACATAGAGCCAATAGAACCAAACCATACTTTTCGCTAGATCAAGACCGGTGTGCGTGATGAAAAATCACATCCTACTTGAGGTGCCATTGTTATCGCAACAAACATTGTAATCCGGTCAATTTAGACATAAAAATAGTTGTCAAATAACAAAAATTCCCGGAAAGCCAAATACTGGTGGAGAGCTTGATTTTATCATTACAAATAATGTTTTAAAAATTCCTTATGGATTGTATGTGTGTTACAAAAATGAATCTGGGTCAAAAGTGAAAATTTGAGGTTTTTGGATTTTTCTCGAAAACGATAAGTTTTATCAAAAAAAAACTTAAACCAAAGTTGTAGATCTTAAAAATTATCTACAAAAATGGTCCCATTCCTGAGATATTGTGATTCTAAGAGTCATATTATACATGATATGCACATATAAGCCACGTATATATACATATGAGGCACTTAAGACAAGTATAAAGACCTATTTGCGTCTCTTTTATATAATATTATACTATTCTGAAAATATTTATTCAAAAAATCGTCAGTCCCTAACTGACTCTCCTCCACCCACGTGGATTTGAAAAACATCTGGCTATTCTATTTTCCGTAGGTCTCGTTCATATACTTGTTTCTTTTAGTGCTAAAGGTACATTTCAAGTGAATATACTTATTACAAGGTCTACCATTTAGGTTATTTGTGTTATTTAATAGCTCTAAAAAATGTATCAGTTTTGCTTTATTTGCAATAAACTTTTAAGTGAAGATAAAACAGTTGTGGTTGATCGTTTAATGCCAAATTTAATCGAGGCTAGTGTCGCGAGAGGTGATGAGTTAACTGAGTATTTCAGAACTCAAAAATTCCTTACAATACAAGTGGATTGCAGAAAATCATACACCCGAAAAACTTCAATCGCTGCGGTGAAAGACAACGTGAGGAGGAACAGACTAGTACTTAAAAAATAAGTCCACCTCGTACTAGAGAACGCGAATAAGTGAATCAAATTTTTGTTTTAAAAAATACTGTTTATTTTGTGGCAATGAAGCCAATGAAGAAACTGAGAAAAAGGAAGCACAGCATCTTCGAAAAAAAATTTGTGACGTGACTATACTAAAATTCAAAGAATCTCTGTTGAACATAGCTAACGATCGTTCTGATGATGTTTCAAAGGCTGTTCTTGAACGTATTAATTTTCAGTATGATTTAGTCGCTACTGATGCAGAATACCATGACGGTTGTTACAAATATTTCTTACAACCTAATACTGGTGGTAAAATTGGCCGTCCACAAGATGAAACTGTAAACTCTGCGATTTTGAAAATTTTTCAATTCATAGAAACGAGTGATGATTGCCAGTTTTCGTTGGATAGATTAAGGAATGTATGTCAAGATGTAGCTTGAGATGACAGAACTATAAAAATACGATTGAAATTTAAGTATGGCAGTAGAATTATTGTTACAGAGAAGCATGGAAGCTTAACATTTATATGTTTTATTGACTTACTAAGATATTTTAAGTTAAGTCTGGTCTAATAAAAACACTTGGATAAAAAAGACAAGCGGTTAACTTAAGCTTTGAAAGCTGCAGCAGCAATTGTTTTTTTGAAAAAAGTTTATGTGACATGGTTCTATGGCAAATACAAAAATTTCTCTCTTCCTGGTTGGAATGGTTAGATTGAATGCGTGACAAATAATATTATAGATTTTTCTAAGTCAAAAATTATATTTTTGCCATTTGTTTATCAACCAGCAAGTAATTACAATATAATATACACAACTTTACTTTGTGCTTTAGAGAATTAACGTTATAAGCACAAAGTATGTTTAATTACTTTTGATCAACCTCTGTATGCGAAAGCTCGCGAGATTGTATCTGCTGTCCCTGTAGGAAGGATATGAATTATCGAATATTATAATAAGACTAGGAGGATTTCATTTGCTTGTGTCATTTTTTTGAGCAATCGGTTATATTATGCAAGGAAGAAAATACTCGCTAAAGTTTATGCACCTAAAGCTTTAAAGAACATGCTTAATGGTCATGATTACGTGAGAGCAGTAAATCTTATTATTATCGTTGAAAATATCCTAAATAACATTCTTTTATACTATGGCATTGACGAAGATGATAAAATATGTGGAAAATTACTTGATCAGTTTAATAACAAATTAATTGAATATCAGAAACGAGGACCAACCGCACAATTATGGGTTAAAAAGGCGCCGAGTACACTACCTAACAGGTGGCGTGGAAATGTGTGCATATCATGTATAATGTGACTATTACAATCGCGATATCTCAGGAATGGTAACTCTTAGGAAAAAAATCGGTTGCCTGTAAAGTCGGTTTTACGGGCGAAGATTTTACGTGACAACGTCTTTTTCTCGGTAGAATATTTATTGATATGAATATTATTAAATTGCACAATAGTTGTTTGCAGTTGAAACGCGCTGTTTCTTCTCAATCGACTGAATTACGATTGATTGCAGAGTGATTTAAACTAATAATTTACTTAACACTATCAACATTTGTCAATAGTATGACATAACCTATAAACTCAGTTTCTCAACTTTTGTGTCAATCTAACAATTAATCAATCAATCATAGTTTACGATAATGAAATATTAGTGTACAGTTATTTACCTTTATTGTTGTAGTTGTTGTAAATGACGAATCTAAGCACTCCACATTTTCACTACAGACACAGCTGACGATACTTTAACCACACGTGTGAACTTGTATTATGACGCTTTCTCGGTTTTCCAACGCCAAGAACGCTCGAGAAAGACAGAGACACAAGCAGGCACCGATTCAACGCGCCTAATTCTCTAGATCGATCATGTTTGAGTGGGAGAGAGACGCAAGGCATTCGCCGGTCCGGCGGGTCTCTCTCTCGTTCGGTGACTCATCGTAACAGACGTGAGCGGGCGTTACACTTTTTCATGAGTGACTCCGAGCCACAACCTAATTTAAGACGTTGTCACGTCAAAAAAATCATAAAGACCATTTTTGTAGAGAATTTTAAGATCTACAACTTTGGTTTAAGGTTTTTTTTATAAAACCGAAGTTGAAGTGAAGAAACGAGAAAAACCGAAGTCAACGAGGTATTTGTAGTAAAATTCTACTGACTCGTTTACTTAACAAATGTCTAGGAAAGGACGGATCTTACGAAGGATTACATCAAATCAACTTCTCTTAAGAATATCTATCAGAAAATAATAATAGCATTTGATTGGTCAGTAAAAAAGAACCATACCCAACAGTGACAATAACATTATCTTGTTAGTAATATCATTGTAAGTCACGCGAAAATATCTAGGCAAAAACTGTTGAAACTATTTCGACATGTAAGTATTTTGTCCATTTAATTGACTATCAATATTGATATCAAATTCCAATTTTATATGTGTATGATTTTAAACCATAAATAATATATCATCGATTAGTTATTGACTTTCTGAAGTCTCTGGTGGGAAAATCCTCACATGAAGCCGTCCATATAGCACAGGATCGTAACCCATGAAAACACCAAATCCTGTCTTATTCTAGTGTTTTTTCAAATCAAATTAGGAAGCAAGATTTCTCACAAAAGAAAAAATTATAATCGCGCAGCACTGTCCGTTAAGCCGTTTATACACTATGGATCTAAGGTTATTTGCATGCCATCATGACTTTTGTTTCTGTATTCGTTAAATTCTATCACGCGACACCTCACGCGTTACAATTGGACCGATAGGTGACGATACGTCTATGTTCCCTTTGTCATACTGCCATGTTTGAATTTTCATATCAATACCAATAGCATTTTGTACCAATAACAATGGCGATACACGAATCCACACACATAAAAACAAGAAGAACGATCCTCCATCGACGTTGATACTAACTAAGCAAGTTTTCGATACTAACTAAGCAAGGTTCTGACCCATACACGTCGGCCGGTAATGCAGATCTAATGTTTACTGACATTAGCGCTTCGACTGGTTGTCTGGACCAAGTCCTCATACTCTGCTGTGCGAATAAGTAAATAGAATGATGATAATATGAAATATACCGCTAAAAACTACTACACCTAAGTTCTATGCAACAATATTATTAAGGAAGAACATATATCTATACAATAAAACACTTACCCGCAGCCATTTTGTATGGATTCCCCTGCTCCTACTAATGTCCTTTAATCACAATATTTCACAGTTGTTTCTGTTCCGTAGCATCATTAACATTAGTTCACACATTTTTATGGTATTTTATCACTCCTTCCTGCAAAAAAAAAACAAATATTTCACAAATAGTTAACTATAATTTAAAAATATCTTTTTCCAATCTAGATTCTAATGACTATTTGTCATCTTTTGTGTACCTATATAATTACTAGGAGAATTGTTTTCTTAGCTGTTAATGTGTAATTTTTGTCATTCTTTGCTTATATTTTATTTTATTACTCTTTTCCAATCTACCCTAGCCCAATATAGTGAAGAAACGCGAATTCTGAGTTAGCACTGGCAAAACTCTGCCTCTGGTAGTTGCTAGGTGAATTAAGTAGCTTGGTAACTATCAGTGCAGGTCCCAATTCCGGATAAAGGAAGAGGGTTTGCGTCAGAAATGGCATCCGGCAGTAAAAACTTTTCTAAAACCATGGATGACGTGGTGGAGTGACTTGGTGAATTAAGTAGCTTGGTAAGGCAGCTACCGTAAGCGACGCGCAGTTGCAGCCTCGCCTGACCCCTGCAAAAAATGAGCTAGGGCTACGCCTTTAGAGGACGGAAGGGGTCAAAGAAGCTAGTTCTGAGAGTTGTAAATTTTAACGTCGGTAGCATGACAGGTGAAGAAAGAGAGCTCACCGATTTCATGCAGAGGAGAAGGATTGGCGTACTCTGAATGCAGGAAACTCAATGGAAAGCTAATAAGTCGAGAGGTCTTGGGGATGCCTGCAAGTTAATATATAGTATGAGTACTTATAAGAATTACTTATACTATATATTAACTCTCTTATTAGAAGAAGAAAAAGAAGAAGAGTACTTCAGAAAAAAACAGAGGAAAGACAGAGGATACAGAGGGATCTCAAATGAGAATGTAATACCGGGGATAGCGAGAGATGAGGTTGTCGAGTCGTTAAATAGGATGATGGATGGTAAGGACCTGATGGAATACATGTCGAGGTTAGGAAAGGTCTAGGGTAGGAAGGTATTGATATTTTGTGGCAAATGATGCGTAGGATATATCATGAAGAAAGGCACATTTGTAAAGATTTAGATAAGACTTCAGAAAAATTAGAGAAACATGATACATTGTCAACTAGAGCAAGGCTAAATGTATTGGCTATAATATAGTTATTGACATTATGTACCTACTGATAATATCTACTTTGAACTAAATTGTGAATTTTGCAAACAAAATATTTTGGTCTAGCAATGGGCTCTGGATTATCTCCCTTATTAGCCAATATATTTCTGTAAGATTTTGAAACAAATATTATTTCTAAACAAAATTTAAAACTCACAGTATGGTGAAGACATGTATATGATGTGTTCTCAAGATGGTCTCATTCGCCAAAGTTATTGGACACATTCCTGAATGATACAAACGATAAAGAAAAGACAATAACATTTACCATAGAAAAGGGATATAATAAACACAATACCTTTCCTTGATGTTTTAATCTCAAACAAGGATACTGGATATGGACTTATGTGTATATAAAAACAACATTTATTAACAGATATGTAAATTACTAATTAGGTCACAACATTAATATTAAAAAGGGAACTCCTTATACGATCGAGCTAAAATTTCTTGTTCTAATGGATATTCGTTCTTAGAGGAGAAACATTAGTTGACATCTGTTTTATTAAAAAATGATCATTCTTTGTCGTTTATAAATAAGGAATTTTTAAGAATCGACCAATTGGAACAGAACAACTTGGTTGTTCACAGAACAACAACAACAACCAAAATAATAGGATCCTGCAGCATCCACAAGAAATAATATGAGCAAAATAACAATCCCATACATAAACAAATTATCAAAAAAACTTAGGAAAAAAGATCCTATTTATATATAAAAAGATTTTTTTCCTATCAAAAAAAAGATAGGAAAAAAATCAAAATTTCAGCAACATTCAAAACAACAAACACATTGAGATCTATTTTACCTAAAACTGAACCTAACAATGAACAAGAAAGAACAAAGAATTGTATTTATAAAATAACGCGATCAGTTTTATTCTGGGGAAATATCAAGAACATTAATTTGATAGATTTCAATGGCAAGATTCAAGTATAGTCCTAAAAGAACCAAATGGTAAAAAGGGAAAAATCAAAAACGCGGCTCTAATTATGCTAAAGCAGTAACTCAGTTACCAGCTGAAGTCCGTTTGAAGAGGTTTACCCTCCGGACGCTGGTACTCACGTGAGGCATGGTTATATGTTGCCTGAAGTTAAATCTAATAAAATATTAAACATCATTCATTTTTAACAACAACATGTACATTTTTTGGTAACTTTAATTTTTGTAAAGGGTTGTACCCTAATATTTTGGTGGCTCAGGCATGTTAACCTGCTTTTAACCTGATGATGGAATTATTATTCCGAAAACGTTTGTTTTTTTGATGTAGCCCTTCTAAGTGCGTTTTAAATATACCTACATACAAAGATTTAAACCTCTTTTTGTGATACATGGTATACAGCCAGCTGCAGGAATTTATTTTCCTTGTGGATTTTTTTTTATTTAAGATTAAGTTATGTATTAATTACCGGATTAGTTTCAAGTTATTTATTATAATTTATTTATAATTTATTAATATTATAAATCAATAAAAATTAATTTTCTAAGCGCATATCTTTCAAATTATATTCGTTAGACCCCCAGTATTATAATTTTTTGGAATCGGCTCATTTTTATCGATCTAAAAATGTCCTAAAATACAGGATGTTACATTTAAAAAAGGAGCCGATGACGTCATCACTGTAATGTGTATCACCTTGTATAATGACATTTTATTGTAAAATATAGAACATTAAATTTAAAAATCGACGTGTTTTAGATTTTTTTAAAAAGGCTTTTCATTTAGGAAATATCTAATTTATTCCATACTTTACGGACACGCTGTATAGTATTCATGTTATGTGGTTTTTTTTTTATGTCGTTGCTCATCTACTTAATAGACAACAATTTAAATGAAATGCACCAAATAAATATTTTCTTTTCTCTAGTAACGTTTTATATTCAACACAATTTATTCGAATTCATTTCCTACAAGACAAAACTTTTGGGATGTAAATTTAGACGTTGTTCTTCCAATTGGACTTTTGAAAATCGTTGTTTCTCTTTGTGATCGAATGCGCTATAAAATTTAAGTAGGTCGAATTGAATTCCTGTGACGTTGATGCCGTCAAATAATGGTTTATCTGTTATTTTGTCTGTGTAATTTATGGCATAATAAGAAAGGAATGTAAATAGTTTGTTACATTGAGTATAGGGAAACGAAAAGGGGACTAAAATACGGTATCTGACTGAAGCAACATTTTCTGTTTACAATATTTAATATTTGGACATCAACATCAGGAAAAAGGATTTTTCATTTGGTAGTTAGAGAACTCTGAGAGCCTTATGTTCAACTTTGGACGCAGAAGGCTGTACGATGTTTAATATGTTGACAAAGTTTTTGCTGGTTTATGCCCAGACCATTAAAATTTATTTGTTTGCATATATATATATATATATACACTGTGTGTCAGCCAAATGGAATAAATTTAGCCTAATAAATAAATGAGGGAGTATTCGAAAAAACGGTCGAACAGGTTGATTAGTATTTATAGTTGCGCATTTTTTCCATAGAAACTTTTTATACGGGGTGTATCAGATAACGGTGGCCAATACCAATTTTCTTATTTTAAATAGAACACCCTGTATATTAATTAATTTTTAGATTCTTCAGGTCATTTTAGATGTTTTTTTAATACAATGTCGTTTACCTATCTTTGACTGTTTCAGAAATATTAAGTAAAATGCAAAAATTCACATTTAGAAAAGAAAATTATCTATTTGACGAAAGTCGCTACAACATATTCAAAAACTTCTAAATAATACAAATCTAAACAATAATGTCAATGTAGGAGATGTTCAAAATGCTCCCAACGAACGTCTTGGCAACACCCTAATCGTGAATAGAAATTTCTTCTTTACTCAACATCATCTCAGATGTGATCGATCTAATCGCAAGCGTTGTTCGTCTTTGTAAGTCAGCTAAGTCAGTGGGTTTAGCTTTGTATACAATACTTTTCACATATCTTTATAAGAAAAACTCTAATGGCGTCAAATCGAGGGATCGTGGTGGCCATTCCATCGATCCTCGCCTTCCTATCCACCGATTTGGAAATATTTGGTTGAGGTACTGCCGGACATGGATTTGGTACTGGGGTGGTACTCCATCTTGTTGAAACCATATCATATTCGCTAGAACTTGTGGGTTTCTTATATGGATCAGGATACAAGTTGGCCAATTTTGGCACTACACTATTTTGGAGCAATGCTAAATAATTGTCGCCATTCAAATTGCCATGAAAAAGGGACCTACGATCTGATCCTCAATAATTCCTGCCCACACGTTAACCTTCTCAGGGTTTTAGTATTGCCTTCTCTCATTAAGTGAGGATTTTCCCTGGACCAATAGCGGTAATTTTGCCGATTAGCATGACCGTGAAGAGTAAAGGTGCACTCATCAGAAAACAAAACATGTTCTAATTGGATCACATTGCTGTCTAACATTGCCATCATTTGTTCACAAAAATACGTCCTCCTGTCAAAATTATCTGCCATGAGCTCCGGAGTGTGTATAATTTTATAGGGATGCATTGTGTTTTCTTGTAATATTCGAATAACCGATGAATAGCTAATATCGAGTACTGGGGTTGCTTTTTGAACAGATGTATGTAGGTGTTCCTCAAACTGAACATCTAGATCCAGACATAGAGATACGTAGCAGGATTGAGCAAGCCAGAACAACATTTACTAATATGAGAACCTTGCTGAGCAACAGCAGCCTTAACTTAACGCTTCCATATCGCTTTGTAAAATGTTACATTTACTCCATACTGTTATATGGTGTAGAAACCTGGACCATAAAGGCCAATGTGATGAACCGATTGGAGGCCTTTGAAATGCGGGTATTTAGAAGACTACTTAAAATTTCCTGGACAGATCACACAACAAATGTCGAAGTATTAAATCGAATGGGCAGAGAACAAAAATTGCTGCCAATATTAAAAAGAAGAAAAACTGCTTATCTGGGTCATATATTTCGAAATTCCAAATACAGTTCTTAAAGCTTATAACATCCACTAATTGAATAGGGCACCATAAGAAGTTCCTTAAACTCAAGCATAACAGCCAATTTGGTATCCTTACTTATTACATTAACAGTTTTTTTACCTTCCTAACATGGCCCATCTCGTGGAATTGCTTCTCTATTTTACTAATTGTCCCTTGAGATATGTGCGGCAAATCAGGAAATGCTTCGCGAAATAAACAAGCTACTTCCATTTGTGTCTGTCTCTTATCTCCATAGCCAGTCATCTGTATAATTGTAATTTTGTGCATTAAATATTAAATTAATTAATATTGATTAAACAGAATAATAATAAATTTAAAAAATCGCATGGAATATGTAATATTAACAAAAAAAATGTGAAAGTTTACCATTGAGTTACATCCCCTTTATTTATAATGACATCCACAATTCTTCGAGGCATAGTTTTTACCAAGTTTAGATAAAATTCGAATGTAAACGAATCCCATATTTCTTGCAATTTTTCCTTCAATTCGTTGACGGACCTGGCAGGATGTTTTTTCAAAGCTTTGTTCATTTCGCGCCACAAAGTCTCTATCGAGGACAAGTCGGACTGTTAGAAAGTCATTTTTAGAAGTGGTTTGCCATGGTTTTCAATCTGCGCCGTCCTGTTGAAAGACAAAATCTACCGCTGATGTTAAACGGTGTTCCATAATTGGTAAAAGAGATTTTTCTAAAATATTCAAATATTTGTCCGTGTTTACAATCTCATCGATAAAATGTAACACACCTTTAGTGTAGAGACATGCTGTCTCAGATCACGACAGATGCAGGAAATTTGACTTTTCTCTTCAGACAGTCGGGATGAAAAGTTTCACTTTTCCTGCGACTCCTACTGTCTCCAATACACACTACTGGACTCTGGACTACAAATCTAGACTCATCACTCCATTGTATTAAATCCCATTACGACTGAATCCAATCTTTATGCTCTTTTGAACATCTTAGTCTATTTTCTTTTGTTGTAATGTTAAAAGTGGCTTTTCCTTAGCCTAAAATAAAATAAACTATAAAACTTACTTTGTAAGTACTAAATTGTTTGTGGGCCTCTTGGTGACATGTTGGTCTAGAAACGTGTCCAATAACTTCACTTCATAAAACGCTTAACTTCATATAATTTGCTCGTCGACTTTTTACTATAATGCGTCTTAATTCCCTTCGATCTGCTTTGGTTATTTTACTTTTTCGTACATTTCTAGGTTTGTGACGACCGAACCTGTAGTTTTGTATCTTCTGACTATATTTCTTACACTATAGCGTGACAATTGCAACATATTCGTGATTTCCGAATTGGATTTTCCAGAATTAAAAAATCTAATAATGATCGAACAAATTTTATTATCGATAACTTTACCTCGACCCATTGTACAATCCACAAACGGCAAAAAGCTTTACAGCAAATACATCTGACATTATCTGACAATATTATTGTTTTGATGTCATTTTTTCAAAATGTGGCATATACTTACAGAAATGTGTACACCAGAACATCTAATCTATTTATTACAAAAACTATATGTAAATAATACTGCTAATATAAGAGCCAATAATGTGGTTTCGAAAAATTTCAAATTAAAGTCTGAAGTTCAACAGGGATGCATAATATCCCCTATTCTATTCAATATATATAGTGAACATATTGTGCGCCAAGTTTGTGAGGAATGGTCAGGTGGAGCAATGATAGAAGAAAGAAAAATCAAAAACCTACGTTATGCTGATGACAATGTTATATTGGCGTCATCACCAGAAGAACTGGAACAAATTATGAATGTGCTAGGCACGGTGATTACGGAATATGATTTGAAAATAAATATACAGAAAATCAAAGTGATCATCATCGATAGAATCAGAAACAACCAAGCAGAGAAAAGAAACATGGCAGGTTACGAAGGGGTCAGGCAATTTAATTACTTAGGTTCCGTTATTACTAACAGTGGAGGATCCGAAGACGAGATCCGTCGACGCATCACAATGGCCAGATCGGCAACAGCCAAACTCACAAAAATTCGAAAGAACACTGACTTCCCAAAAAATCACAAAATTACGCCTTGTGCAACCTATGCTTTAAAAACTTGGACAATCAAAAAATTACCGATGCAATGCGTATAATGGCATTTGAAATGTGGGTCTACCGTAGAATGTTGCGCATACCATGGACCGCCCATCGCGCAAATAACTCAACTCTAGCAGAACATAAAAACTACACTCATCACAATTATCAACCAAAATATAGTTAGATATTATGGACATATAAGTAGAAGAAGACAAGGCATGGAGCGAATGATAGTTGAAGGTAACGTAGCGGGTAAAAGATCCAGAGGAAGATCTCCAGTACGATGGTCGGACCAAATAAAGGAGATGACTGGTTACTCATCCTCCGAAGCAAAACAACACGCACAGGAGAGATAATTGGACAAAAATAGTCAAAAAAATAACATGACGCCACTACATCCTTTAGAGTGAGAAAAGATAGAGGGAAAATCTACTTAAACAGCAAATTTCATAGGTGGGCCAACTGATGTGGGAAGGGGCTCGTAGTTGGTGAGCGTCCTCCTCGTCGTACATAGTATATATTACCAATCTGTAGCAAGATGGTAGGGATACCAACCTGCTTGATTTTCTGTAGGACTATCTTAGTCGGTATATTATTTTATACGTGTCGGAAAGACGCTTTTCGTCTGTCATCATTTGTGTGCATCCAGTGGTTATGCGCCATTGAGCCTTTGATGACGTGAGAGTAGGAATTAACGGCAGAGCTACATTTTATTTTCAGAACCTCGTCCGAATAAGTGGAGATTACTACCCAGAGTTTTGATTAACATAAAATGTCAACACACAGTGGGGTTCAATAAGGACTGTGATTTCTTAGTGTGTGGTAGGCCGGTGGTCAAGAACACACTTTTTACTTATTTTGTCAACGCAACTGTATAGATATAGATATATTTAGGTTACCGTGACTACCACACCAGTTAACAGTCCCAACTACTAAAGTTTAGGAATTCCTGTCGCAAATAGTCATTTAAAAGATAATACACTCAAGATAGTGGTTTTATCTGATATCAAATTCATTAAATTAAATAATCACGTAATGAACATAAATTGGCAATGTTCATCTTGTTTATGAGTTTCTTTTGTGATCCAATTACATGCCATAACCTTGTTAGCAAACAAGTTCATCACACTCAAGTTTCATATTTCAATTTACTTTGTTTTAAAAGTTTCGAATGATTAAACACGTATGCAGCAGCCTGAAACGCAACTTTGGAGCTCTTTGGAGTAATTTACGATACAAACTTTGCTTTATAATTAAATTTAAATTTGACTTGTCGACGGAAACAATAACATGAAGTTTGTGGCCGTGCATGTGACGCAATTAAAAGTCAAGTCTTTTGTAAACACTATGTACTTTTAGGGAGTACATAGTATTTACAAAAGAGCTAGAAAAAATTAAAGATGAATTTGTAACGATATTTATCGTGTAGTGTTTAAACCGGTTAGATTAAACGTTTTGCCGTAACATTTACTGGAAACAATTACGCGATTGATTTGCAGTAGTCCAGAAAATTCATAGGCTAACAAAGTAGTTAATTGATGATTCAAAAAACGTCCTGCTAAAATTGGTTTTCTTCAAAATACAAAAGTTTTCAATAAATATTTTGAATGTCTTATTTTTCTTATCTCTTTATAAGGCACTTAAAATACACTGAACTTTATAAGGCGGTGCATTTACATCGGTAATGTGAACAATTTTTTGTGGTTGAATTAAAAATAAAAGCCCATTTCTTGAGAAAGATAAATAAAATTAAAGTAAAAAAAAATAAAATTCCTAATAAAATAAGAAATAATTCTTTATGCCCTACAGAAATGATTCAAATATTTGACCTTCTACGGCTAAACAGTATCCCAATGTGTAATAAAAACTTCTGCGGACAGATAAAAGAGTTTCTGCTGAAACAGAATTGGAAACTTCTCTTGAGGACTGCGACGGCGCGCAGTGTTGCGATTTATAGTGTATATCCAATTTAAAACTTAACGTACTGTATATATTCTTGGTCTTGTTCTATCTGGCTACCATCTATAGTTATACGATTGGAATCGTCTGTGTTTGCCATTGTTTTGTTTCTGTCATATTAATTTTTAGGCCGATTGGGAGCTGTCTGTGTGTTCGTCCACCATATTTTGTAATTCCTCGAATGTGCTCACTATAATCCCGATATCTTCAGCGAATATGGGATGGTTTAGCTTGTTGCAATTAACGATGATACCACATTTTGATCAATTTGTAATTTTTGAAGACGTCTTCTAGAGCTGATTAAACAGCTTTGGCGATATTACGTCGCCTTGTCGAACTCGGGGATGGGATTTGTATTTTCGTCCAGTGGTACTATCAGAGTTGCATTTTCATATATTTTCAGTATTAGTTGCTTATATATTGAATCTATTCTACAATTATTAATAGCTTGTTCTATGGCTCACATCTAGATAGTGCCAAATGCCTTCTCATAGTCTACAAACGCAAAAAATACGGGTAGTTGGTATTAATTTGCCTTCCCTATCAATTTTCTCAGTGTCAGATGATGATCTGACGTACCATATCCTTTGCTCAAGCCAGCCGGTTCTACTGGTTGGTAAAATGATCCATTTTGTAAGTCAATCGATGGTTGATAATTCTCATAAACAGTTTGGACAATTGACTGGGCAACGTATATGTAGGTTTATAATTCTGTAGGTCACATTTGTCTCATTATTTGTGTATGAGTATTACTAGACTCTCGTTCCAGTGTTTAGGGATTTTTCTGTTATGGATACATCTATTAAATAGCTCGGCTAGTATTGGGATTGTTACTGTCTGGATTATACCATCATATCCTGGAGCTTTATTAGTTTTTAGCTGTTTGAAAGCTCTTTTTCTGTTTCGATTCCCTCTATATTTGATAGTACCGCTAATTTCACATTTTTTCTTCTGACGTTCTCTTTTGTTGATTCATTGGCCTGTCTTTGCGAGCGTACTTTTTTTGGAGAAATCTTCAACTATGCTTGTTATTTTATATTTGTCCTACTGTTCCATATTATTTGTATCTTTAATTTTGATAATTTTCTGAACACAGTGTTCGTTATAGATATTTTAAGCTTGTATTGTTTTCTATGACTTGCTCTATTAAGTTTTTGATCCTTTTTTTTTTTGATGGTACAGTTTAGTTCTTTTCTATTTGTTTTATTTAGTTTTACGTATTTTTAAGTATGGCGCTCATTTTTTATTAGTGGTTGTTTATTTTTCGTCATTAGTTGCTTAGTTTCGTTGCTTATTAGGTTTTTATATATGTTTTTGTTAATGTCAATTTACTCATGATTATGTGGAGGTTATGATTTAAACTTACTCGCTAAGAAGTTTTTTAAAGGGTATGAAAGGATATCAAAATTTAATTTGAAAAATATATAACAATTTTTGCTTATTTATTGACTAAATAATAAAATTAACCCGCACAATTTAGTTGGCTGTATACCAAGAATCACAAAAGATTTATGTAAAAATCCTTTATAACAGGTATATAATTAAAAAGAACCTTTCGGGCTACATCGCAGAACGTTTTGGGACTAAAAAGTTCATCATCAGTGTATTATTACCAGTTACTTATAAGTCAATCCACTAAAATCTGGGTAAAAATCCTTAAAAAGTTACAAAATTTGTTATGTGTTACATTATTGTTGAAAAGATATTGGGATGTTAAACTATTTAACAGATACCCTGCGTGGCAACGTAAGATTCCCAATAGGGGTAGTTGCTGTCCCTCAGACAATGTCTGAGGTAATAAGTTTTCCTCCAAAGTTGTCACTTTGTTTTCTATGCGATTTGGTTTTTGTTCGGTATTGTTCGGGACTGTTCTGCATGAAAGAAAGTAGTAAATACCTATCGTCGTTGTCATATTTGCTTTTATGTTGACGTCGTTCAAACGTGTATATTACTTAATATGTTGTATACATAACATAATATTTACTTTCTTACACAAATTTTGCATTGTTTGTATAATATACGATCTTTGTTTCCATGTGTCTATTTTTCTTTCTTTATTTTTGTTCTTACGTATTACAAATTCTTGAACTCTTTTGTTCAAATACAACTCCGTATATCAATATAACTACTTACGTAACAATTCATCTGATACAAGACACAACAGTCACGAAATTGCAAACTTACACTTGACATCGTGGTTTTCATATACACCAAAGAAACAACCGATTACTCAAATTTGCCTTAGCATAAGCATTTGAAGTAGCACTTTCCATTCAAAAAGGGAGATGGAACATTCAATTGTGATGCACAAATAATGTTAGTAGAAGTGGAAAACAATTGAATCAACCGGGTAATACGTCACAAAGCGCCGCTTAGTCTACTGAGACGTTCATTTGGAATTTCTTGTTCGAACTGATATAGCTCGCGAATGGGGTTTCTACTGAACTGTAAAATGAAGTATTTAAGTGACTATGCATTTGACGGAATCAATTATAATTATTGATGGTTTGAGAAATGTTTGCCGTACTCTTTCCAATAACTAAAAAGTACATTTTAAATTTTAGACTAAAACAACTAATAAATTACCATAACAATAATTTGCTAACGTCTGGTTCCACCAACGTGATCAAAGTAAAATCACGTAAGTTTTGCTTAATCAAAAAAATTTCTAAGTTGAAATTTGCGTTCCACCATACAAGTTTTCACTTAACTTAACCAAGAAAAAACTTAAATTATTAAAGATACCAACTTTGCAAAATTGTCAAAAATTCTTAGCCTCTTGCCTCATTATTAACGAAGAAACAACAAAAAAAAGAGGATCATTTGTGTCATTTTAGATGCTAAATGCTTTAATATGATTTCAATTTTTATTATAAATGGTGATCGTTCTTGTGTAATTTGCGAATTTATTATGCTTCTAGTTTAAAATAAATGTAATGATTTAAAATTTAGGAATAGTTTTAAAAATGATTATTTATAGTAATAGTAATAGTAGTTTTAAAAATGGAGTGTTGAATAGATGTGAAAATAAAAATTCTATGAACAAAAAAACATCTTCTACGTACACTGTAACTACTACACTTGAGTGCAAAACAATCGACTCAAAAGCAAAAAAGCAACTTTAGTAAAAAGTTACGAAAACTTTAGAGAATTTGAGAAAATTTCAAATAAGTTTAATCAAGCAACAAAATTTTGTAAATACTTAAAAACTTATTAATGGAAACTAATGATGAAAATATTAATGGAAACTGATATATGAAACCTTTAGATTATGTGAAATTTTAACAATACATGAAAAAACTTGAGAAATATTGAATACTTTAAACAACTTTAGAAATTTTGATAAAACAAGAGAAATAAAAACACATTGGAAAAAGTTAATAGAGCTCCATAAAAAGTTTAGTAATCTTTTAAATGATAAAAAAGTTCTTGAAAAATTCTGAAAACTAAATATATGAGTTAATTAATTGAAAACTTCATAAATCTCGAGAATACTGGAGAAAAGTTGCGAAAAGCTGAAAGAACTAAATAAAAAACTTCTTAAAAAGGATTCTTTAAAAAACTTTTGAAATCATAATGTAATATGGATAAATTAGACAAACCATTAAAAAACCTGTAAAAACTTAAAACATATTGGGAAAGCCTGAGAGAGAAAATTTAAAAAATCTGGGACAGCTTTATAAAAAAGTTGAAAAAAACTTGAAAGGAGTTCCAAAAATTCTATATAATACGAGACAAAATTAAAAAAAAAACTTTTGAAAATTTAATACATCTTTAAAAATAAAGAAAATTTGAGAAAAGCAATGTCAACTTTATAAAAAACTTTAAAATCGTTGAAAGAACATCTAGAATCATAATATGACTCAGTTATCCCAAATTTGTAACATGATGGAAAATTTTAGAAAAGCTTAATATAAAACTATAAATTCAACTAATCTTGAAAAAACTGCTTAAAACTTTAGTATTGAGTATTTTATTTTATTATATATTTACTATCCATGAGGCCATATTGTATTCTCAATATGGCCTCATGGATCAGAGTTGTTGGACACATTCCTAATTGATATAAACGATAAAGAAGAGACAATAACATTTACCGTGGAAATGGAATATAATAACACTATAATAACATCCTTTCCTGGATGTTTTAATCTCTAAGAACGATACTGGATACGAAACTCAGGTGTATAGAAAATCAACACACACCAACAGATATTTAAATTTCAAATCAAATCACAATATTAATATTAAAAAGGGAATCATTAAATCCTTATAGGAAAAACATTTGTTCCTGTTCTGTTGTTGTTATCGTTCTTGTAGGAAAAACATTTGTTAACATATGTTTTATTAAAAAATGATTATCCTTTATCGTTTATAAATAAGGAATTTTCAACAATCGATCGAATAGAACAAAACAACTTAGAACGAGATCCTACAGCATATACAAGGAATAATACGAGGAAAATAACAATACCATACATAAAAGGATTATCGGAAAAGCTTTAAAGGATAGGAAATAAATTCAACATTTCAACAACATTCAAAACAACAAACACGTTGAGATCTATTTTGTCCAAAACCAAATCTAACAATGAACAAGAAAGGACAAAGAATTACATTTATAAAATACCTTGTGAATGCGATCAGTTTTATTTAGGTGAAACATCAAGGTCATTAAATGTTAGAATAAGTGAACATCAATCCTATATGAAAAATAGAGAATTTGATAGATCTCAAATATGTAAACACGCATGGGATAATTAACATAGGGTGCAATGGAATGATTCAAATATAGTCCTAAAAGAAACGGATGGTAAAAAGAGAAAAATCAAAGAAGCGGCTCTAATTATGCTAAATCAGATCAATTGTGTCGCGAATTCCTCGGCAGAATGTAGTAGGATCTGGTTAGCCATATTGAAAGAGGAAGTTATTAAGAGGAAAATACCAGTATTGGTAAGTCAGTAACATATAGAGGATACATCATTTATGTTTTTTAAATAACAAACATATAAAATCAGAATTTGGTGTTTATTGAAGGTAAATTAAATACACGACCAAATACTTACCATGTCGGGATAGTATTATGAGGTCTTTTTCCTGGTTTTCCCCTCATAATTTACTATGGAATCACTAACAGGAGAATTTTACTGTCATCATGGCATCTGTTTGTCTTTTTAAAGACGAATTACATGCTATGATCTTTTCTGACGGATATTCTCAAGTTAAAGTTGATTTCATGTAATCGAATGAACTCTCTGATAAGTAAAGTCGTCCCAGGAACGCAACTCAACAATATTGGCAATATTATTTTAAAGTCGTCTACTTTAAAATGTATAATGTATGTCGGAATTGTCAATATAGATGAGTCAGATAAAATTAAATTATTAGAAGAATTTTTCACTAAGTAACAAAAAACAAAATTTGTTTAATTTACTAATGTTTGTATTTTGAGAACGATTTCCGAAGTGGAAATTGAAACGTCAATAAACGTACTTTAACCTTTAATTGTGGCTTATTCCCATTTAAATAGTAATTATGCTAAAAACTTAAGCAAAAATTCGGAAAAACTTCAAACTTCAACTCTATTAGGAAAAATTTATACAATATAACAATTTAAAAAACGTCTGAAAACTCGATGTAATATAAATGGATTAGAAAAATATTTAAAAGATATTTTGAAAACGTTATAAATTTCTGGAAAACTGAAGAAGAGAAGCCAGGAAAGTATTTTAAAATTTTTTGAAAATGCTTGAAAATACTTTTTAATATATGATATGGAGAGAATCGTGGGAGACATGGAGAGAAGTTGAAAATAGCGAATAAAACTTTATAAAAAACTTTTAAATTGCTTGAAAAAAAATTAACAAAACTTTATATAATGTGAATGAATTGAATAATCTTTGAACAAACCGTTGACAACCTTATAAATATCGAGTGGAAAAATCTTTGGAACTGGAGAAAAGTTGAGGAAAGTGAGAATAAGTCTTACCTTTGAAAACTTAAAACATCTTGGGAAAACCTGAGAAATTTTCGAAAAAGCTGGGGCAAAATTCGATATAATTCGAATAAGTTACACAAATTTTGATAAATAAATATACGTTTTATTAAAGATTTTTTAATATTGTTTTTTTATAATTCTTTAAAAAATCTGTAAAAATTTAAAACATCTTGTAAAAATTTGAGACAAAGTTAGATAAGACGGGACAGCATTATAACAAACTTTAAAATTTCTTTTAAAACTTTTGAAAACTCAATTTAATATTACTGAATTGGATAAATCTTGAAAAAACTTGCAGGTATGTAAAAAACAGGGGAAAAACTGCAAGAAAATTGAGAAAAGCAGGGACAACTTTATAAAACACTTTGAAATTTTCGAAAAAACTTGATATAATGCCGGTGAGTTAAATACAGTTTAAAAAAACTTGCGAAAACTTTATAAGTTTCTGGAAAACTGCAGAAAAAATACGAAAATTAGAGACAACTTAGAAAAAACTGATAAAAATCCTTGAAAACTTGATAGAATGTGATTGAATTAAATAAATCAGTTGTGAAAACTTAATAAATCTCCGGCAAACTAGAGAAAAGCGGCGATATTTTTTTAAAAAACTTCTTCTGAGAAGAAAAAACTTCTGAGCACTTCTGAGAAATTGGAAAATTTTAAAGAATTTCAGAAAGCTCAAGAAAACTTCCATCAGTAAATGCAGACAGATGCTTAACAAATACAATTCAGTATTATATAAAAAAATAATTACACAATAGGCACAACTTTCATACGGTTCTTGCAAATTGTATAAAAGTATAATTAGTAAAGTATATTACAATTTTGAAATTACGTGACACAAAAATTTATAAAATCTAAGTGTTATTATACATTTTGCTTTAATCGAAAAATGTTTTATTTCACTGAAAGCTTTGAACTACTTTTATCAGACCTCGTTGCAAAGCTTTACAGAAAATCCTTTGTATCTTTTCATAGCCTCCTGCTTTTTATAATTAACATGATACAAGTACTTCCTCATTCGTAATTATGTTTTAAGTATTTTATTTTGAAATGAAATGAATTTAGGTGAACTACTATTAACGTTTAGGGATATGCGGGCAGAATAATGCTGAGAAAAACTAAAAATTTCGCCAGAAATCCTTTTCAGGCCCCTTGTCCATTACAATGGATATAAGCTTATACACCTTTTAAATCTCATTTAAGTAATGGTTGTTGCATAGAGATGATTTCTTTTTTAAGTCAATAAATCAAAATATGCCTTATAGTTAATCTATTTTCATCCATAGTGCCCTATGACATTTCGTATGCCGCTATACGTTAATCAATAATGAAGATACTGTGTAGTGCCTTTCTGGTAGTCGCTTTGTTAGTTTTGGCTAGGCCCATATTGGGTAGTTTTAATTTTCAATTATTAAACCTGTCTTAATGATATGCAACCAGTTATACATACAAGAATATGTAGAGGTAAATATTTATTTTATTTTTGATGTTTTTCTAGTAAATAACAATAAATGTTGCTCAATTTATCTATGTCAAGGACAAGGACAAGGGACTAAAAAAGTTGAGATCTATACTACTAGAGAACTCCTATCCCATAGGACTTTATCATCATTATCTATATATATATATATATATATATATATATATATATATATATATATATATATATATATATATATATATATATATGTATAGATAGATAATGATATAAATATATCGTTATTCCCAGAGTACCTTATTCCTTTTCACCTCAAAAAAATACACACTATTACCTTTGGAAATCTAGAATTTAAGTGGTTTATTTGTTACTCACAATAAAAATTAATATAATACTTTTGTTTCAGGTAAATATAACCAGCAGAGCTTCTACAGTTAAGTAAGATCATATCTTGGTAAGTGTATGTAGAAACTTTTATGGAAATATTCATCAAATTTAATGGCCCTCGCTGTTACTTCTACTATTTATAAATTAATCTTGTATACTGTTAAGATAATTAGCCGAGCTCTTATTTATACCTCTAAAATTTTTGAAATTGACAATTGTATAAAAATAAATCATCTACATTTTTCTTAATGCTATTAAGTTCATCGGTTCCATTAACAATTTATAAACAATCCAAAGAACAATGTGATAATAAATAGATAGATTTTCTTTATATGCTTTAAATGCGTCTTTGAGCTAATATGGCGTTTGTTCTACACTAGCACAAATATATTCACGGCAACACTTTGATATTATCTGCTCCTTTAAAAACGTTCGTGGGTATATTTTCCACACTTAAATTAATGCTTCTTCCAGTGGTTAGTGAGTTTGATATGGATTTGGTTTGATTCAAGTCGAAACTTATAGTTCAGGCTGTTGTTTGAATACCTCATTCTTGTAAAAAACTATGCTATTGCTATGCTATTTATTGCATTGTTTGACATGAAATTGCGACCTACGTCATAAACTACAGGCACAAGTTTTTAGACATTTCTGGATTACTACAAATTTACATACTTTTTAAACTTCTCGTATTGCATCACAAGAGTGATCTTCATCAGGACGTTTGTAAATACGTATTCGACTATCACCACGTGTATGACGAAATCTTGACTGATTGCTGAAGAGATCTTCTGTCCAATGTAGTTGCTAAAGTTGGCAAAAATGAATATTCTCGGAGTCAATGTTTAAACCATATATTTTGTGACGGTTTATCACAATGTGTTTTCGAAAAAAAAAAGATTTCTTCTCTCGAACTATACTCCTTCCATCTATTTTTTCCTCAAATATTAGTCGTAGCAGCCTGTTAACTATACGTAACTATACTCCTTCCATCTATTTTTTCCTCCAATATTAGTCGGCCTGTTCATACTTAATATAAAGCATGCTATGATCAAGGCCGCGTTGGATGGGACATGTGGAAAGAATGGAAGAAGGCGAAATATCAAACAAAATAAACAACCAAGTGCCAGTAGGAAAAAGAACAAGAGGAAAAACGAAGCTGAGATAAATCGAACAAATAAAATGATATAACAACCTTCTTCTTCTTCAGATGCAAATCCACTAATGGATGTTATCGATCACATTTTCCATTCATTCTCTATTTCTTGCAATATGTATCAGAGATTGTATGTCGTTAATCCCTGTCCATTGCCTTATGTTTCGGAGCCAGGACATTTTCTTGCGCCCCATTCCTCTCTTGCCTTCAATTTTACCCTAGATTATAAGTTGGAGGAACTGGTATTTTTCATTTCGCATGATGTGACCTAGATACGCCGTTTTCCTTTTCTTGATGGTTTCGAAAAGTTGGCGTTCTTGGTTTATTCTTTTAAGGACATCTATATTTGTGATTTTCGCTGTCCATGGTATTTTCAGGATACGGCGATAGAGCCACATTTCGAAAGCTTCTAATCTGTTTATATCCCTCGTTTTGAGTGGCCAGCACTCTACGCCATATAGCAGCACTGACCACACGTAGCACTTAGTAAACCTTAGTCTCAGTTGAAGATCGAATTCTGAATAAGTCAGTACCTTCTTGAATTTTACGAAAGCTTGTCGAGCTTGCTTAATGCGACATTTTACTCCCCTGTCCGATGCCCAGTCTTCAAAAAGCCACGATCCCAGGTATTTAAATTTACTCACTCTTTCAATGGACTTAGTATTCAGTGTTATGGTGGAGTTTTCAAGTGCATCCAAGTTTCTGGAGATGATCATAAATTTGGTTTTTTTTGGTATTAATCTCTAATCCCATTCGGTTACTGTATTCTCCGATTATAGTGACAAGTTGTTGAAGATCGACTATGTTGTCACAAATTAAGACACCATCGACACCATCATCAGCATATCGTATGTTGTTGATCAATACTCCATTCACTTTGATTCCCATCTTTGCATCCTCCAAACACTTTTGAAATATGGCTTCCGAATAAATGTTAAATAAAAGAGGGGAAAGCACACATCCCTGTCCAACGCCCCTTCTTATATGTATGGGTTTGGATATAGAATTGTCTATTTTTAACTGTGCCGTTTGATGCCAGTACAATAACAACAATAACAAACAACCTTAAAAATAAAAAAATTGAGGAAAAAATCACGACACAGATCAGAATAAAGAAGAATCCTGAAAGAGGCCAAGACCCAAATGATGCTGACACCGCAGCTGTGGGAATTTTTCTTGGATTAGTAAGTCTGATTTGGCTTCAATCTTTATAAATTCATGGAGTAGAGCCTCGTTTCTGCGGAGATCAGGAAGTAGTACATTACATAGAACCGGTAGTCAGTGTATGGGTGTCGACTTAAGAGTACCAGAAATCAGCATCCGTGTGTTACTCAATTGTCGATCAATTCATTTGTTGTGACAACTATTTGTCCAACTTAGACCGACACAGTATTCACCGCAGAGAATACTAAGGTAATATATTAATGTTGATGCAGAGATTTCCTAGGTAGTAATACTAGTTTTTGGATTATATCATTGCGAGTTTTGATTTGGCAGCGGTACTTTTTAGGTGTTATCGATACAAGAGGGTACGATCAAGTATATATGCCTAAGTATTGTGGATAATTCTTACGTTTAAGGTTGATATCTTCGAGATGTGTGTTTATATTTTCACTTGTCATTTTGTTATTAAGATGGCAAGTCGCGGATTAAGTTTTGTTAGTATTCGGCTTAAGTCTCCATTTATTAAAATGATTGTATAGTATTCCAAGGTCGTTATTAAGGACTTCTTCTGTATTGGAGAGATGCTTTTTCTGGTGGCCAGCGGTATGTCATCCGCATAGCCAAATTTTTTTTACTCTGTGTCTGTAAGATCGGAGATATGAAGGTTGAACAGGATATGAGCTAGTATTGAGCCTTCTGGAAGACCACTATATATTCCTGAGTTTTGGTTTGCTTATCTCTTCGTTGATAATTACATCGAGATTTCTATTACGCAGCATATTTTGTATTAAGCGTACCATTGTCTGCCAATAAATCACTCTTAGGAGCTTATTATAAACTCCATATTTCCAGAGTGTCATAGGCTGATGTTATGTCCAGGAATACAGCACTTGCTTTCAGTTTCTGTTGAAAACCAATCACTATGTAAGACTTTAATGCCAGTACTTGGTCACAGCAGCTACGGCCAGTTCTAAAGCCCGCCTGTTCTCTTGGTAAACTTTCAGTAATAATACTATCAATTTTCTTTCCTTTCTGTCTCGGACGTCACCGGAAATAAGCGAGGCCATTGAAAAATTCTACACTAAATTATACTCGGCAAATACACAACCACAACAACGATGTACTGAACGAACAATCATTAACACCGGCTCAGAAGAAATACCGGACATAACCGACTATGAAATAAGAATGGCCCTAAATCAACTAAAAACGAATAAATGCCCGGGAGAGGATAAAATTACAGTCGAAATGTTGAAAATCGGTGGAAGAAAAATAGAACAGGTATTAAATATTTTATTTAATAAAGTAATTGATGAAGGAAAGATTCCTCAAGAATGGTACAACTCCGAAGTCATTTTACTATTCAAAAAAGGAGACAAAGCAAACATCGAGAATTACCGACCAATATCCTTGCTCTCTCATCTGTATAAATTACTAACTAAAATCATAACCAACCGCCTAACACATAAGCTCGATTTCTATCAACCTATCGAGCAGGCTGGATTCAGAAAACATTTTAGTACCATAGACCACTTGCACACCGTAAGAACACTGATAGAAAAATGCACCGAGTATAATGTTCCAATTCATTTGTTCGTCGATTTCCATAAAGCATTCGATTCCATCGAATTATGGGCAGTGCTTGAATCTCTAGAAAATGCACGTATAGATTCAAGATACACTAACATAATTAAAAACATATATGAAAATGCCACCTTGCAGATAAAGCTGGAAGAAAGCTCAAACACTAATCCCATAAGACTACAACGGGGAGTAAGACAAGGAGACACCATCTCTCCCAAACTATTTACCCTTGCTCTAGAAGACATTTTTAAGAAACTAGAATGGAACAATAAGGGTATCAACGTCGACGGATCATACTTAAACCACTTCGATTCGCAGATGACATAGTTTTAATAGCCGATAATATCCAAGAACTAAATGATATGTTACAACAATTAAATGCAGTTTCAGGAGCGGTAGGCTTAAAAATAAACTACAGCAAAACAAAAATACTGAGCCGAGACCAGACAAATATAACAATACAAAATCATACCATAGAAAATGTTGCACATTATGTATATCTAGGTCATGTTATCAAACTAGGAAAACCAAATCAAGATGCTGAAATTAAAATAAGAACACAACTGGCATGGGGCGCTTTCGGCAAATTAGCATATATCTTGAAAAACACCTCCATTCCTGTAAACTTAAAGAAAAAGGTGTATAACACATGCATACTACCAGTTTGTACTTACGGCTTGGAGACAGTAGCCCTTACCAAAAAATCTGCTAAAAAATTAGAAACAACGCAAAGAGCAATGGAACGAATCATGCTTGGAATATCACTAAGAGACAAGATTAGAAACACCGAGATAAGACGTAGAACGAAGATTAGGGATATTGTGGAAGAAATTGCAAAAATGAAATGGCGCTGGGCAGGTCACGTAGCCCGATATAATGACAACAGGTGGACACGAAGAATTCTGGAATGGAGACCAAGGACGACAACAAGAAGCATGGGAAGACCTCAAAAAAGATGGGTAGATGACATAAGAACAGTGGCAGGCAAACAGTGGATTAGATTGGCGCAAGATAGAGAAAGATGGAAGCAATTGGGAGAGACCTACATTCAGGAGTGGATGGAAAATGGTTGACAAAGAAGAGACTATTAATTTTGTTGACCAAGTCTTCTAAGAATTTTGTATGTGTAGCTAAAGAGTGTTATTCATCTGTAGCTTTGCAGTTGGTCTGCTGGTTTCCGTGGCTTTAGTAGGACTATTCTAAACTACCTAGGGAGGTGGTTTGCTATCAAGACATTCAAGAAGATCTTTTACAGCCACCTAATTACATTTTTATCAGCATGAAGAAGAAGTTCTGGGTGTATGGTGTGAAAATCTGGAGCTTTGCTCGGTTTCATGTTCTTTAGAGCAGTGAAAACTTCTCCTAAAACTTCCACCTAAAATTTTTGTAGGTATCTTCGTTCTTATTTGTTGACGTTACGACCTATTTAGTCACTCCTCGAGTGTGTGTATGTGTCTGTAAGTCCAATATTCTCGAATATAGCAATACCTGTTAAAAATTTTATCGTTCAATGGAAAGTTTATCCAGAACAGAATTATCAAATATCGGCCCACAACATTATTCTTCTTTTAGGTTTATAACCCGGGGTAGTTATTTGAGTGTATGAATAACCTCTATTTAGGCCTCTCCTGTGCGTTTTTTCCACTGTTTTACATTTTGCCAAAGTTAGGAGGTTATCCTACGTCTGATCCAACGCTTTTATTCTAGTTCTTCCTGTCTTTTGTTTTTCTGTCGGTTTTCACTGTAACATATTTTTGTTATTTTCATATTTTCTAATTTCTTACATATGACATTCATGTCGATATCAGATTTCTTATAAATATCATTGTTTGGATTTTCTAAAGGCCACTGCGTTCGTCGGCGAAACTGTACTTTCCCAGTATTCTACTTTCAAATATGACCTGTATTTTTTTAACTTTTTCCGAAACTTTCTATTAACTGTTTTTTTTTTCATTCATTAATTCAAATTTTTCATCAAACCATTTATTGACAGGATATATTATCATTTTTCAATATGGTCTACCATCGGTTAATATTGTTGACCAAAACAATTATTCTGTAATATATTTACGATAAAATCTACAGTCGAGCCGCCGCCTCCGATGACCACCGCTGTGTATGCACACACTGGATAATAATTTTTAATTATCGTCAATGCGTAATAACTCTAAAATTCTAATATTATCCCTCGTTTATTTTATTCTGGTTAATTACACTTTATGGACAATTGTATTATTAATGCCACTGGATTAATTACTTTTTTCTATATCGAACAAACAAGCATAAAACATAAAATTGTGACATTGTTATTATTTGTTAGTTCGCGGGATAACACTAACAGAGTATTCTCATTAACATTCACATCATCGGATCTAATATACGTGTACTGGAGTACAAAACGTTGTATGTTGTGGAAGAGAAGTAATTTCCAGGACACAAGCCAATTGCATTATGCGGCAATATTTGTGAGGATTGCAAAATGAAGTATTTATTGATCTACCGCTCTGAAACCAGAGGACTCTTAAAAAACAAGTCTATGCGGAGACTACTTCCTCCTTCTACTATGAGAGAGTTCTGAAAAATGTGGTACATTCTGTATAGGTTATTCAATGATTGGATAAAAATTTATAGCCACAAGTGGTAACCGAACCTAGCACGGTATAGTACAGGATATTGTTTGTCTGGCCACATCAATGGAACTGGACGTATATGATGATGTGATGTTGATATAGAAGAACACCACCAGGAACTGACCATTGGGGAATCACAAAAACTAGAGAACGATTCTTCATTAATCAAATAATTCCTTGAAAAATATATGGGCTTGTAAAAATTACATACTGATAAAGTACAAACAAATCTCGATAGTATAGATTCAGTAGATCAGACGATATTACATTTTAAACTCATCCTGATGAGAAAGCA
This sequence comes from Diabrotica undecimpunctata, assembly GCF_040954645.1. Lineage (NCBI taxonomy): Eukaryota > Metazoa > Arthropoda > Insecta > Coleoptera > Chrysomelidae > Diabrotica > Diabrotica undecimpunctata. Next base: position 46,355,459 of record NC_092809.1, read on the forward strand.
GAGCAAGTTCTTTACACAGATTATAATAATAATTAAAAAATGAAAAGACTGACATGTTTTTATCCACACTTATGACAAATCAAATAATGGAGAAAGAAAAGTGTTTCTGTGTAAATAAGCCAATAAATCAAAATTTGTCTTATGGTAAATCTATTTTTATCTATAGTGCCCTATGATACCTCGTATGTAACTATACTTTCGTTAATAATGAAGACACTGTATAGTGCCCTTTTGGTAGTTGCCTTGTTTGTTTTTTTCTATCATGGTAATGATGGATTTGAATCTGACCATCTCTTCATGGTAATCATTAGACTTATTCGTCACAAATGCCCAAAAGGCGTTTGAAACAAACCTATTCTCGTTGCTAATTTGACAAATAATAAGTCTTTTACCTTTTCCTAAAAAATTAAAGTAATTGTACGTTTTGGGAGTTGAAATATTTATAATGTAATAAATTACTTATGAATTTTTTAATACCATTGTCAATCTATCCAAAAAAGCTTGTTTAGATAATTTGACTGTAATGTCTACCCATATTTTAGATTTTGTATGCCCAGCGTTTAACCATGTCTTATCCAGATAATAAATTTTGCGCTTTTCTTCTCTAAAAGTCCTTATTTATTGAAGATATTCTCGTCACCACAACACAATGTCATTTATGTCTAATAAAAGAGCGTTTCTTCCCCCTGCGTTGATATTGAAAATTAATTTTTTTTTAGTATTCTATAAAATATGGTTTTCGTCAAATTTGGCAAATCAGGATCAATGTTCACCTCCTTTAAAACCATACCCACGGTGGGTATTTAAAAATTTCTTTTATCACCGTAAATACACTTTCAAAAACTCCAACTTTTTTTCTTACTTATTTTCCTATTTAAATACATTTAAAATTATTTCTTTCACTTCAGCACTAAGAGGACTTCTTGTAGTTTGTTTTCGAGAAGGACTCCATATATTTTCAATTAATTCATCAGCAGAATCAGTGGACGACATTTTTGTTTTTTTTTTTTTTTAACAACAGTAATCAGGTATGCAGTTTAAAGTCGTTATACAGATAAAAATAAATACTTATGTAGTGTTAAAACCCACAACAAATAATTATTACTAGTTCAATATTAACAGCGTAAACATAAATGTTCCTTTAACCAACAAAACGACAAAAACATTACTAAATCTGGTGCGAACCTGTATTAGTTGCCGACGATGTCGACTAGCAATTTTTTCAGCATAATAGAGATGGTTATTTCGTTTAGTTTTTGAATATTCTCGAACAATCGTTACTTCCGTAGTCATTTAAATTATTGATTATTTTGATTGAAATTATTGATGATTATTTTTTTCACTAACTACGTATTCAGCGATTATAATAATATTTATCATCATCATCAGTAGCTCGACAACCCTTTCTGGGTCCTGGCTTGTTCTAGGATTTTCCGCCATTCTGTTCTGTTCCTTGCTTTGTTTTTCCAGTTGATAATCTTAAGTGTTTTCAGATCTTGTTCCACTTGTTCCATGTATCTAAGTTTGGGTCTTCCCTTTGATCTTCTTCCTACTGGTGTTTGCCTCATAATATGTTTTGGTGTTTCAGTCTCCAACATTCATTCAACATGGCCCATCCAGCGCAGACGTCCGATCTTTATGGATGTTATGATCTCGGGTTCATTCTATGCTGTGTATAGTTCAAAGTTATATCTTCTGCGCCATATGTCATTTTCCTTTACCCCCTTATATATGTGTCTAAGGATTTTTCGTTCAAATGTGCCTAATAGGTTTTCATCGCTTTTCGACAGTGTCCATGTCTCTGATCCATATACAAGGACCGGTTTTATCAGGGTCTTGTTTATGTTGCATTTGGTTTTTCTTGTGATGTTGTTAGATCTTAGATGTTTAATTAGTCCATTATATGTTTTATTAGCGATATGTATTTTTCTCTTAACTTCTTCACTGATATTGTTATCTGCGGTAACTAGTGAACCTAGGTATGTAAAATTTTTCACGCTTTCGATGTTATAGCCTTCTATTGTCAGATTCTGTAGGTTTCTTTGGCCTGTCGATTTACTGGCCTTCATATATTTGGTTTTTATTTCATTAATGTTTAGGCCACTGTTTTGTGCCGCTCTTTCTATCGCATTAAATGCTTCTATCATCTCTCTTTCGCTTCTAGCTATGATATCAACATCATCTGCAAATGCCAATATTTGTACACTTTTTGTTATTATTGTTCGTCTGGTGTTGGCTTTTGACTCCCTAATTATTTTCTCTAATGTGATGTTGAATAGAATACAGGATAGGGCATCTCCCTGTCGTAGGCCCGTTCTCACATGAATTGTATCTGTTAGTTCGTTTTGAATTCGAATTTTGCTTTATACTTTAAGTGTTTCGTTTATGATAATAATATTTATACTATGCAATAAAAACTAATAATCGAGAAAGGAGAAAAATTGTTAAAGTGATCTTAATAATATACTGTTACTATCGGAACGAGTAGATAAATTTTGAACATCTTTAACAATTAACATACAATTTTATCGTTGTTTACACGCACTGCATCGCTTATTGAAATTTAGTATAGTCTGACATCTTTACCAACACAGGGTACACTAAACTTAGGTCCCAAGGACAAAAAAATTTGCAATTTGGTGTGCGGTATGGTTATGCTTAAGACGTTCTTAAACCATTTACTATTGTCTTTAAATACACGTTTGTGTTCTTCGTCATTGCTGTAGAGTCCTTTAACCTTGTTACTATTCTTTAGTTGGACTTTCTCAAATTCAGACTCAAATTTTCTTTTTATACGGATTTTATATTCTTCTTCTTCTTTCTACCTTATAAATAGGCAAAATGCCTGTTTTACTTCGGTTTTTAGCCTCAATTGACGTTGTCTGACCATCTTTTCCTCGGTCGTCCCAATGATCTTCTTCCATTTGGGGATTTGTCTCTTGCTATTCGTACTATTCTATTTTCTGTCATTCTTTCGATGTGTTGACCACATCTCGCTCGTATTTCCTCACTTCTTACTCTGTCTCTTAGAGTTTGGTTTGTTATTTTTCGTAAGACTTTCATTTCTGTTCTTTCCAGTAGTCTTTGTGTTTTCGCCGTATCTGCTCTTGTTTCCGCTGTGTACGTCATTATCGGTCTTATTGTTGATTTATATATTCTGGTTTTCGTTTCCGTTGTGAGGTATTTGTTTCTCCAGATTGTGTTGTTGAGACATCCTGTTGCTCTGTTTGCCATGTTCACTTGTTTTTGTACTTCTTCTTCCACTTTTCCTTAGCTTGACAGGTTTATTCCCAAGTATTCAGTTGCCATCACTTGTTCTATTATTTTGTTATTTACGACTAGTTTACATCTTCTCGGTTCCGCTGATATCACTATCGCTTTAGTTTTCTCTGTTGAGATCTCCATGTTGTATATGAGCGCCGTATCTTCGAATTCTTTAATTAATCTTTGTAGGTCATCTTCATTTTCGGCTGTTATTATGGCGTCGTCGGCGTAGCATATTATCCTTATTTCCTTTTCTCCCATTCTATATCCTCTTCTTTTCTTAACTTTCTTTATGATTTCATCCATTATCAGATTAAATATTAATGGGCTCAGCGAATCTCCTTGTCTAATGCCAGTTTTATATTTGATATGTTGTGATAGTTTTCCGTTACATCTTATCATAGCTATGTTATCTTTATATATATTCTCAATGGTTTTTACTAAAGCCAGTGGTATTCCCTTTTCATATAATAAGTGTATCGCGTCCCGAATTCTCACTCTATGATTTCATATTGATGTATGATATCAGTTAAAAGAATCTTTAATATACGCTATCATCCTATATTCTTCCAACTTAAATCATACATACGACAGTACTGACACATGTCACAAATTCTGGTCTCATCCTCTCTCTCCAAATTGATACCCAGAAGAGAGCAATTGGCCTCTTGTAGTCCTTTTTAATAATTATCTCCTATGGTGCTGACAACCTAGAATGTCTTTTAATTATACTCCGTAAGTAGCAAAATTTTTACATTAAATAATTTTATGACCACTAAGTTCTTTTTTAAAGTTATGTATTCTTGTGCATTTTAGATTTAGGTACCTACCTTTACCCAAATTTATAGTTGAGGATGACAGAGATGTCGAAACGCGGCCTATGTTTTAAACAATAAAGATTTTTTACAATTTGTGATTTTACTTCAAGTTAGTAATTGTATAATCTTTTAAACCACATTAGAGAGACACTTTTCATTATTCTTTCTTATTGCCTTTTTTTTTATATGGATCTTATCCACCCTTCTTTCCGTTCTAAATTTGCGGTACTGGTTCTCAGTTAAGCTTCTATTGAATATGTCTGTTAGGATCGTAGCTAGTTTGTCTGTTTCGTTTATAATTTACTCTGCAGGAATGCCCATGGCTAGAAGCACGTCCATTTTTTAATAGAGTTATTACTTGGTTTATTTTTTTATTTTTTTTTTTTTTTTGGAAAATCTTCACTGGATTGACTTTTTACTGTGGATTAAAAACGCTTCGTTAATTCAGTTATTTACGTACTTACCGATGATCTACATGTCACATTCGAACCTCAAAAATCATTAATTTCCCTTCATACAATACCGGTCGTGTCTATTGTTGGATCGTCATTATTCCAAACCGACCTACCAACAATTGAAAATGCTTTTTTATCTTGTTCGACTAGCTGCACTGAAAATCTTTATCAACGTATGCATGCTGTAAATCAAAATCAGCCATTGAAACCCTTCGGCGAATCACCGTATGCAGATCTATTTTTTAAATAAACAAAACGATAAGCTTTTTTAAAGGTTTGATTGATTAGGCTGTAATTCATCGGACGTCGGTTTTGTTACTCTTCATACAAACTAGCTACTGATATATATTCTCTATAATCCAGTCAAATTGGACAAAAAATCGTTAACTCCGAAAAATTCGCCTAAAGCAGAAAATTTAAACAGATGTTAAGCGATAAAATGTTAAAAATCATCAGTATCCTAATTATGGAATAAATTTTATAAAAAGGCAAAAGTTTTGTGCATTTCACATTTCCATTAAATTAATATTAATATTTACTTAAATAATATTACTAATACCATTAAACACATCAGGCAAGAATACGCATATTTGCACACAGGCTCCTACTCATCTTTGCACACAGGATTCTACTCTTTTCTCCATCGTTTATCTGACCATCTAAATTGTGGTGTTCTTCTGTATCGTCGATAATTCCATGGTCTCCAGTGTGCAAATATTTTGAGGTAAAACATCTTTTAGTACGAATTCAACGGTTTGTTCATTCCCTTTTAAATATTAAAGAAAGCTGCCTAAAATCTTGTATAATATTGCCTATTAAATCTCGCAGAAAGCTGCTAAAATCTTCGTCATTTTGCACGAAAACAGTTAGGTGAAAAAATATTACACAAACGGTAGTAAAGTAGAGTCTGTTACAGTGCCATATTTGGAAAGTCATAATAACGAAATTATACGATAAATTGTTTGTATCATATGTATAGTAGATATGTACTTACAATATCGATAGTGTGTCTAATACTAAACATATAAGTTCAGAAGTTTTATTTATCAAAAATAAAAATCGGTTAGCATGTTAAATGTTGGTTCATATTTATACATTTTTTTATATCAAATTGATTTGGAGCATATGTTTTAATACATTTTCATTTATAATTAACTAATAGTACAAGATCCGACTGCAAGATCACTACGTTAATAACGTAGTTAATCCAACTCACATTTGTTTATACATTTACATTTAGAAGAATACATTGATATGGACATAAATCATCAAAAACATCTGAAAAATATTTTTTAAAATTAAACTCAAGGTTAATAAAGATCATCAATCAAATACTATTTATAAAATAAATTGTAAAGACTGTAATTCAACATATATTGGGGAAACACTCCAATACCTGCCTAGAAGAGTTGTTGCACACAAACATAGAGTACAGACTAACGGATTAAACACAACAGCCCTAGCCAAACATTGACTAGAAAATAGCTATTTTTTTAAAAGAACAAAATTACAACAAAAGATGCATATTGGAGATGATTCACATTAAAAAAGATTGAAATTCTATCAATAATAAGACTGACATAAAAGAAGATCTTTCCAATATGTATCATAATTTAATAAATTGAGTTGTTTTAAATCCACCATGGCAGATATTTAAGATACGACCCTGAACCACTCCTGTTTTTTGAGATACCTGCCAGATGTCAACTGTCAATGTCAGACACCAATTTTTTAATCCATGTTAAAATTTTAAAAAGTGTAAACATGAAATATAATTGTATAATGAATTGTTTTATAAAATAAATTGCTTATTGAAAATGGTAAATTGCCGAAACGTTTAAACAATAGTTATGTATATTTATTTACAACAGACCGACAAACCCAGGAAATAATAAAGTTTCTATTTAAAAATGGAAACGATCAGGAAATAACAAACTATAATACATATATATTATATGTACAGGGTGTTTCAAAAAGGTATGTCATAAATTAAATCACGCATTCCGGGGACAAAAATAAATTGATTGAATCCAACTTACCTTAGTACAAAAGTGTACACAAAAAAAGTTACAGCCCTTTGAAGTTACAAAATAATTTTTTTTTGTATTATCTCCTAAACTACTTGACATTTTGTAATAAAAATGGACACGTTACTTTCTTGTTCTGAAAGCATATTTCATACAAAAGAAACAACGAAATCTAAGCGCACAGAAAAATTTTAAGGGGGATGTGCAGCCCCCCTTAAAATAACAAACCATTATAACGAGCACATTTGGGCCGACGAAAATCCTCACGCCAAAAAAACGACTCATCACCAAAGGACTTTCAAAGTTAATGTTTGGGCAGGAATTGTGGATAACAATCTAATAGGCCCAGTATTTCTTCCCAACAATTTAAATGGTGATAATTATTTGCAGTTCTTGGCAAACGATTTACAAGAGTATTTGGAAGAAGTGAATATTGCAATAAGGCAAAATATGTGGTTTCTACAAGATGCCGCTCCACCGCATTACAGTAATGAAGTCCGGGAATACCTTTGCAGGCAGTATCCTGGTTGGTGGATTGGAAGGGGTCGTGACGCACCTATTTCTTGGCCACTCAGAAGTCCAGGTCTTTACCCCATGGACTTTTGCTTTTGGGGTTTTATGAAAGAGAAAGTGTATTCTGTAACAGTAGAGGACGAACAACAATTGAGGGTTTTCAACGATTTATGGCATCAGTATTGAACAAGTAATGGAAATACATTACCTGGGAATTACATTGTCTAGCTATGGAGACCTACACAAAAAAGTGAGAGATCTAGATTAAAAAGCAAATAGACTGGCAGGATGCCTTAATAACACTATATGGCGAAAATTCCTTTATAAAAGGTATAATAATAAAAAAAACCCTATCGGGCTACATCACGTCACAGAACGTTTTCGGAATAACTATTCCATCATCAATGCTATCTGGATGTACATGTTTAGAGCCACTAAATACATGGATAAAAACCCTTTAAATGTTATATGATTTACTTTGAGTTATATTTTTAAAAATTAAGATTTATGATGTTAACGTTACAATAGGAATTGACTACATGATAACGTAAGACTCCCCTGAGGTTGCTAGTCATTAGATGAAGTGTTTGTGAGGACTTGTTAATACCAAATTTTTGTTTAGCATATTTGTTTCTGATTTACCGAGAATTTGTGCCATAATTCCTCGAAATTCGCGAGCTATACGTGGATTTGGTAAACGTGGCTCCAAATGTTCACGAAACAATTGTCCTTATCATATCCTTCATGTCTTGTGCAAAAATGATTTGATGGTCTGCGAAAATTAGTTAATGTAATATATTCGCTTACTACTAGTATGCTTATTGTTCCGCATTTTCTATACCATCTTTTTAAAACCTGATCTATATACTATATGTTAAAAAATGCAGGTGATAGACCACAACCCTGTTTGAAGCCGTTTGTTGCACTGATTGTTTTTTTTTATTTTATTGCCTAACTTTATTTGCGAAATTCCGCGATAAATAAATATTGTAAAAGTAAAATCGCGGAATTCCTGACACATCTTATAAGCAAAAGCACGGTTTGACGATTTTTTAATATGTTGCTTGATGTTTTATTTTATTTCTTACAGAAAATACAATCCCACTAAACAGTGATGGGTATTGCGGAACCATTGGCTCAGTTGGCAATCCCGTTTCCATTGCGCGTTATTTGCGCTCCGTTTTACTCACTCTATTCCATCGATAACGTCAAGACTTTTTATCATTAAAGACTGTTATTTAAGTGTTTTTAAAATTGCGTACCATACCATGAAGAAGAGGTTAATTGCATACCATACCATTTTAATTTTTGTTCAGATTATGCATGTAAAGATAATTTAGAAGGCATACTAGAACTCTACAAAACAATTTTTTGATAGAGAAACTACCATAAGGTGTCGTTCATGAGATCTTTTTTACCAAAATATATAATCTTTACAAATGTAGTCAACGATATACTCGTCTTTTGGTATTAAAATCTTAGTGGTAATCATTGTTAACCGACGTAGTTGAAGCTAAAAAAGTTTGTATGCATTATCATAATATTCCGTAAAACCGGAGTAAAAATACCCGTCCGGCATCTTGGTAGATTTATGATACTACGACATCCGCAGGCTAAATATCCCCTTTTTTGTTAGCGCCACGCTGTGTCATTAATACCGTTCTCTCTTCTATGCACTTCGCAACCGCCGAATAGACAATTTAGCATCATTTACCGTTTTCCTCAACTAATTCGTCCATTCTACAAAGGAATTATTCTCGAAATTTGCAATTAGACCGAATCCGAATTTTCTAAAATTATTTCACAGACTACCTAAAAATTGTTTTTAACTCGCGGTTTCCTGATTATGTTGTTTTTCTCCTCGCTTGGTTATTACGTACAGATATCAAAAGGGCTCTCCAGAACAAGAGAAAGTTGATTATCTATTGTTCCCAGGATTCCTTGTTATATTATTCTCTTTGAAATCGACTTTCTTTATTCGTTAAACGCAGAAAATTTTGTTTTGTTTAATGTACAAGGCTTGAAGGAATTAGCAAGGCGGCAAATGACACATAATACTAATATTGATAAAAGCGGAGAGCATTACTGTCTGTCTTCGTTTCTTTGCTTATGTGATACATTTCCAGAAAAAACCTAGTTTTATAATTATTTATCACATGTAAAAATGCAACGAGAAGCATATTTAAGATATAGACCATCAGAAACACAGGCAGCGTATAGGATGGTTACAACAGGGTGAAAGATGGATCAAGTATATTATTCAAAGTAGATGTCAAGAATACGAGTTATAACCAACACAAGATTTCAACTGAAAGATCTTACTTTACGTCCTTACAAAATCCAACTCATGCAAGAATTGAAGGTACATCATCACCTAGTAAGGCGTAGATTCGGTGAGTGAGCCCAAAACAAGGTTGCCGATGATTCCGATTTTCATAAGCGAATTTTGTTTAGCGATAAAGTTTACTTTTGGTTGAATGGCTACGTCAACAAACATAACTGCTCTATTTGGAGTTGAGATAATACTCAAATGTATGTTGAGAAACCATTACATGCAGAAAAACTGACTGGTGTGCTTTATGGTGTAGTGGAATCATTGGACCGAACTTCTTTAAAAACGAAGCTGGCCAGAACGTTACAGTCAATGGTGACCGCTATAGAACCATGATCACTGCCTTTTTGATTCCATAATTAAACAACCGTAGTGTACAGGAGCTGTCGTTTTAATAAGACGGCGTCATGACTGAATTGATTTATTGAAGAAAACATTTGGTAACCGCATAGTTCCACGTTTCGGACCGTGAATTGACCTTCAAGATCGTGCGATTTAATATTGCTAGACTATTTTATGTGGGGATATGTGAAGGTGCTAGTCTACGACGATAAGCATGAAACGATTGACTACTTAGAAACATTCGCCGCGTTATTGCCGATATACGGCGACGAATATGAGAAAAAGTGATCGAAAATTAGACCTCTAGATTAGACTACGTCAGAGCCAGCCATGACGATCATATGCCAGAAATAATATTTAAATTATAATACCAAAAGATTATTCCATTTCAAAGTTCTATACCTCTAGAAAAAACATCCTTTATATTCATCGTGGCACAGGTGATAGAAAAGAAAAAAGAGAAGAATATTGAAACACATATGACCTTTATAGACCTGGAGAAAGCATATAATTGCGTACCCAGGAAACAACTATGGAAAGCAATGAGATAAATGCAGGTTACAGAAAATTGGATGAATATAACACAAAGACTATATAAAAAACAGAGGTGCAAATAAAGTTATGCAATGAAATAACAAAACAGGGATGTGGTCAATCACCTATATTTTTTAACATATGGCCTAGGAAGACAAATTGGTTAAACTTCCCTTGCTCGAATCGTTATCAATAGAGTGTGAGACTTATTTCCTAGGCCATATATTTGGCCATTTCATTCAACAAGACAGATCTGCTACACCTGACCGAACAAAAGAGGGTAAAACAAAACTTGGAGAAGCTCCATCATGGACGAGATAAGAGGCCAAGGAAAGTCTTGGAATGAGGTGAAGGCCTTAGCGCAAAATAGAACCCGATGGCGCGTTTTTACTGAAGCTCTATGCTCCACTTAGGAGTTCAAGGACCTGATATATATATATATATATATATATATATATATATATATATGTATATATATATATATATATATATATATATATATATATATATATATATATATATATATATATATATATATATACATAATTCAACAAAGTGATAGCAGCTTTTGCCAAAAGATTTAATCGTTTACATGTATATATGTATATATATATACATGTAAATCGTTTATATATATATATATATATATATATATATATATATATATATATATATATATATATATATATATATATATATATATATCGAAAGGTTATTTTAAATTTAATAAATTTAGTGTATTTTCACAATAAATGCTTGTAAATTTTACGAGCATTCGATTCACTTAAACCAGATTAATAATAGTACACATTTTTCTTTTAGCATACGTGAAAACATAAATAAATGCACAGACAGGTTTATCACTGAATTAATTGTCTGTTTTTTCATTATTCTTTTTAAACTATAGCAATGATCTAACGAAAAGCAGCAGTTTTAACTATTTTCATTCGATTTTATTTGAACTTTTTAGTTCGGCGAGTCGTGCAAATCCCATTGGAGATGTAAAACCGCGAAAATAAAACAAAACTGGAGGCGATTTAAACACCTAATTCGTTTTGTGCACACCATGAAATGTGTGCACCCTTTAACAAAGAAAATAAACGACTGGAAAGCACCGAAAACGAATTAGTTTCTGCGGTTATAATGGGATCCACCTTTTAGGTTCTTCCAACAAAAAAGAACAACATTCTTGATGGATTTTCTACAAGGAAGTTTCGGATATAATAATCGAATTAGAAAATAATCGATAAGGGAAATATTTGTGCTGGCAATTTTTGCCAGCTGAGGGAAGTAGCTTTTAATGGGTTTTCAAAAAAAAATAAAAATTGAAAGAATTTATGGAGCCTGTTCAAATGCCATCTAATGTAGCAAAACTATTTTGATAAAAAACTAAGGCAATCGTGATTTCAGCCTAACCAAGAAGTTTCACTTCTATTTACGTATTTGAATAATTTTAACGTTTCCTGGAGTTTAGCTCGTTTTCTTATCCTATCGAAGGTATTTCCACGATCGGTCTTCCAGTAGAGCGTCCTCGTTAATTAGCAGACTTAGGGAAAAAACTTTTGCATTTTTTTATATAAATCGAAGTAAAATGTATAAAAATACTGAAGTAATGCCCTTATTTACATACAAGCCTTTTAAATGTTCTTGGTATTTTACAATAGATAAAAATCCCGGGAATAACAGGGACAAATACCCATTATTTGTAGTTTGGATGCAAATAAATGATGCTTTTAAAATTCCCTTGGTATTTCACACTATAAGAATAACAATACAATTTCTTTAATCAGATGGGGAAATACAAATCTCTTGTTGGAAATTTTAGAAGGTATAGATAATATTCGGCATTTTAGAAACATTATAAAATAGACGGGCGAAGATTGGTTCTGTTCGTAGGTCGAATAATGTCTTGGGAAATTGCTTCCCTTGTCTATATTTATTTGGATTTATTTATTGTTATATAGTTTATGTACGATAAAAATCATTTTAACCCGCTGTTCTTTTTAAAATTGCACTCTAATTATACCGGAATTATTTGGCTGAAGTTTACAGGCTACTCATCAAATGATTACTGTAAACAATAAATGCTTTAATTACTATTCTTACACACCTCTTGAAATACTGTAAACATATGAATATTTACTTTATGTTTCTATAATTTTTTACAAGGTGTACAAAAAAGTGGATTGCAAGCCGATAAATATATAATTTCTAAAAAATTCCATTGTGAGACTTTCTAGTTACAATCTAAGTTACTATGACATCGCCTAAAACGATTCCACCGTTTTACGACGTAATATCTCTGTTCGCGTCATGGCGTCCCACGTTCAGCAATTTACCAAAGATTCATGTTTAACTGTTCGACGACCAAAGAGGCTGACGCGTCTTCAAATGTTTTAGGCAGTTTCACAACTTCCTTAACCGCATCTCCATTTCGACACTTATCCAGTTTTCTATCTGGGTCGTCCTTGCCCTACTCGACAAGATTGATTGAATCTCTAGACGATTATTTATAATATCGGAAACTGCTCTTTTAGACACATACGTCGTACAGGGAGGAGCGCACAAAATGTAAGAACAACGTTGAAATTCAGAATGTGTTACTTTATGCTTTCATTGTCGATGTTGTTTTGTGACCGATTGGTTATGTTTTGTTACTATTAATTGATACACATCTAATTTGTATAAGCTATCTATAAAAACGCGCTACTTAATTGATGGTCGTCATTTAAATCCATTCACGTCCATTGAATACTATTGGTCATAAAAAATCCAATAATTTCATTACAGAGAAGAAGGCATATTTACAAAATAATATGAAGTATATTTTACGAATTTGCGACTGTTTTGGATTATTACTAGACATTCGACAGCCAATGGTTCACTCTACTGTACAGCATAAGAAGTACGAAAGTAAATTGCTCTAGTAATGAAAATATGAAACAATTAATTTCTAAAGAAGTTATTTACAGTAAATAACTATATATTTTTGAGTTCGGCCCTGATATCGATCAAATCTACCACGTTATCAGCTGTCCCGAAATATAGTCTTTTTAAATGGTAAAAACAAATCATAATTTAATATTTTATACCTCTACTACAAATTTAAGCGCATTAGTTAGTGCTGACAATATTATCTCAAGTGAGTAGCACTTCTTTTCCTATTATTTTTGTAACAACAACAAATTAACCTTAAATATTACCTACGTAAAGATGATACTTCTGATCAAGAAAATTAATCAAATGACTTCATACAACAATAATACGACACACAACTCCACTAAACACAGTTACTCAGATGTCATAAATTATTTTAAACATCCAACAAAACAACAAGCAATAGTCATTTCCAGCATTGAAGGTACAAAAATCCATGATTACGTCGTAGCTGTTGGATCACTAGTGGGTCCAGTTAATGTACTTTTTGCCTCCAGAATTGCTAACAATAGGATATGCATATACCTCTCTTCAAAAAACACTGTTGATGCTCTTCTTCATTGTTATAAATATATCGAAATAAATGGATGTCAAGTCGAAGTAAGAAGATTAATTTCTTCAGCCCAGAGACTTCTAATATCTAATGCATGTCCTACAATCCCGAACGAAATAATTGAACAAGAATTACAAAAACTTGGTATTCACACTGTATCCAAAATGACTTTTCTTCGAGTAGGTATGTCTGAAGAAAGTGAGTACAGTCATGTTTTGAGCTTTAGAAGGCAATCATTCATTACATCCCTGGAAAATATGTCTATTCCTGACTCTTTTACCATAACTCATGATAATACTTCGTACTGGGTATTTCTCTTCATAGACGGATTCAGTTGCTCCAAATGTAAAACCATTGGTCATCAAGAATCAGAATGCTCTCACATTTCAAACCAAACTAATTCAACTACCCCCTTAGATTCAACCCACACCACATCACCATTATCTAAACCTCATGAACCTAATGATACCCCTTCAACTCCCCTCTCAGATTCCACTCAAACCACATCGTCATTATCTAAACCTAATGAACCTAATGATAAAATATATCAGTCTACGGAAACCGACCTCATCAAAAACATATCTAAAGATAATCCAAACACTTCGTCTTCTTCTTCCAAAACAACATTACCAGCCGTAAATAACACTGAAAATACTACGGAAATCGACCTCATCCAAAATATGTCTAAAGATAACCCAAACACTTCGTCTTTTTCTTTCAAAACAACAGCACCAGCTGTAAATAACATTGAAAATACTACGACACCAGAAACACCAATAACCTTAAATAATGTAGTCAATTCTAAAGAGCTAAAAAGACATAACATATCATCTCCTGAAAGGAGACGGCGTCATGAGAAGAAGAAACAATATAAACCAAAAAAGAAACCCAAAACCTCTTCCAAAAACCCCCGCGAAGATGTCATTCACTCCCTAGAATCCATCAAAGACAAAATCGAAAATAGATCACCTCCATTTATACTAAATTTCAATGAAATATCATGATTTTATGGAAAATGTTTTAAACTGTCATAACCCTGAATTAACTTCTAAAGATTACTCCAATGAACCAGAGGAACTAATTCTGATCCTTAATTTTGTTTATTGTTACACACAAAATTCTAGCTTAAGAAATAATATCACCCGACTAAAGAAAAAAATAAACCCTGACCCTTCTTCAGCTGACGAAACTGACGAATCATCACTAGTTGAAGGATAATTAAGGGATGACTAATTTTCCCTAAACTATATAAGGAAAATATCAGCACACGAACAACATCCAGTATTCTCCCACATTTTTAATCCCGTATTGGTTCTACAAAACTATCTAAAAATAGTAATCCCCTTATAGAACGAATAAAATCTTCTAACTTTGATATGGATAAGCTAAATCGATCTCCACAAGTCAGTGTAAATTTTTCTCCATGGACAATCCAACCACTTACCATTCACTTAACCCTCACAAAATACCCCAAATCAACTACAAATCCAATTTTCATTAAATACTTGTACTCCGAAGTGATATCTCATTATCCTAATTATCTCCAAATTTTTCAGTGATGCCTCTAAAGTTCATGACGGACACGCTGCTGCCTAGTACTGTAAATACACTACTCACACTATATCCATACCTACAAACTTCTGCATCCTCACAGGCGAGACCACAGCCATTTTGGAAGCCTTAATTTTGTGAGAATTAACTGAGAATAAATAGTCACTGACTCATTAAATGCTGTATTAGGTGTAAAACATATATACCCTACAAATCCATTATTTCGGACTATAAAAAATAAGATAAATATAATTTAATCAACTCAAAAACAAGTAGCATTTATCTGGGTACCGTCGAATGTAGGAATAGCTGGAAATGAAAAAGTGGACAACCTAGCAAACACAAGTCGAATAAACTCACAATACACAACCAAATCAAGAAATTACCCATATTCCGATCTCAAAAACCTAATTAAAGACCACTGTATGAACATATGGCAAGACTACTGGAAAGATTCAGGAACCAAACTATATTAGATTTATCCCCTTGTGAAGACCATCTTGAATAATCCATCCAATAGAAGGGACCAAGTAATAACTAACCGACTAAGAATTTGACACACCGCACTGACCCATAAATTCCTAATCAACAAAGAATCTTCTCCAACCTGCAGAAACTGTTCTCTCCCATTGACGGTGAAGCGTATTCTGATTGACTGCCAGTACCACGAAGAAACAAGAAGAAAATATGGAATCTCAGATGACGTCAAAACCACTTTAACCATAAAAACTGACCATGTAAAAAATTATTTAAAAGACTTACGTTTATATACATCTATTTAATGTAAATAAAATGAACTCTTGTGTACGTTACTCCGCTAATAATCCTGCGTGGTTGATGTGGATTATATGTTTTTTCTAAATAAAAAAAACTATATATTTTGACTTAATACTTAATAATTTTGACATAAATCATATGAACTGCACATTCTACGAGGGAATGTTTGTCTAGCAGTTTATGAAACAGGGTTATGAAAAGATTTAGATTTTTGAAACATATTTTTGTTTTATATTTATCTGCAAAATATTTTATATTTGTTACAACCAGATTAATTATTACCTAGAATTTAATGTGGTTCTAATCAGGGAGCTCTGAAAGATTAACATTAGCATATATATTTATTGAATACCCTAATAACTTTGTCATAGTAGTACTTGTGATTGAAAAGAGTTTGTGTATTGACAGCGAAAATGGAAAAAGGTGTTTTAGATATAAGTTAAGTAATATTTAATTTGCAAGCTTATCACGCTTATTTTACTAATGAAAAAAGCAAATGGGTGTCCTTTGCGACTAGTTCAATCCGTATATAAACGTACGTGTGATGTATTGTGTATTAGTGAGACAAAACTCAAGTCAGTTTTAGAAAACAGAAAAAGTGTTAATAGTGAAGCAGAGGTCGCACAATGTAAACCTAGACCACACACTAAGACTAAAGATCTTCCTGGTGGTTGTAAGTTCTATAAAATTCGTGAAAAGAAAGAACGTGTTTTTGTAGAGACAATGTTAAAAAAATTAAAAGACAAAAATACATTGGAAATTTCCAGACCAAGTAAGTCTCAGGAGAGGATTCGAACAGATTATAGTTAAGTTTGTTCAAAATGGAAGGCAATAGAAAAGCCATGTGTGAAAGAACTAGTGACGTTCACAAAGTAATCGAACTTTTAAGAAACTATAATAATTTTAAAAAAGAACACACTTTATTTGGTTTATTTAGACGAAATTTGAATGTTTGCTTAAGAGGTAAAATCCATCAAATACACCGATGCTGAGGGAAATAGACGTAATATTGCATGGAATGGTTTTATTGATGGAGCGGATCTTGTGTTTTCGTCAAAATTAAAATCGGCTGATTATCTGTCTTAAAAAAAAACTGCTTCAAAATTTTACATGAATCATCTGTAATAGTTTTTGATAATGCCAATGATTAACCATTCGGAAATTTTAAAGAAGAAGTCAGCACATTCCTGACCAGTACATAAAATAAAGGGATGGTTAACGAATGAAAATATTTCATTTCCTCAGGATTCTTTCAAGCCAGAATTATTACAATTAGCCAACAGGAATGAAAATAAAAAAATATTTATAGTAGCCGAGATTATACATAGTTTTGGACATAGTTCATTAAAACTGTCCACTTACCAATGTGAATTCAATATCATGGAACATATTTGGGGAATATACTACAGCAGTAGTGCGCAGTGATGCAGCAGTTTTGGAAATTTAACATTGATAGAAAGGTTTAGATAGAAAGAAGCATTAAATACTGCTTAGAGGTCGCACCCCCACTTTGTCCCGCAATTTGTCATACGGGAATAGACCGGACAGCGATTTTTGCTGCGGGACGGGACATTGCTGTGCTTTGCGCACTCCAAATTGCTTTGGCAGGACCCTGGACTACCTGGCCTTTCGGCTATACGTTCGTTAACGAAACCTCTGCCCCTACGAGTCCGACACCAAAGTGAAGGTGCCACGTCACGTATGCAAGAAACGTTTTGTGGGGCTCCACCTTCCCCGTAGTACCTGTGTTGCGAGTACCTCACCTACCCGTTATCCCGCCCCCGGGCAGATAGGTTTGGCAGGCGGAGGAATTTCCACCTCGCACATAGACAGGTCGCCGCCGAGGATCTCTCCTCTACCACTCTTGGATCTCCCGGTGGGTATGTGCCGGGGCACCCACACCACGCCTGACACAAGGTCAGGAGAGGTATGTACGAGCCCAGCTTGTTCAACCTCACCAGGCTCTTTTGGAATGAGAGTAGAGTGGTCCCACGAGAGTCTCGTGTCGGATACTAGGAGTGTAGACTGGTGACCGTGTCGCCGAAGCGACCGTGGTCGTTTCTACAAACCCGACACCTAAAGCGACGGCTCTCCACCTCCCGATTCCTACCCATTAGTCGCCTCTTACGACAGGCAGGGCTTTCTGACCCCGGCCGTATTCTTATCTCCGCGAGGCCGGACGGAGAGGCGGGACGGGACAGCGATTTTTCTGCGAGACGTGACTCACAGAATAACAGAAACTTTAAATGTTTTCGACAATTCTTTTTGATTTACTGCCCACGCCAGGTATGCAAAAAACTGTTTTGACTTAGGTCGTCCTAATAAACCGCCACCCGAAGTTATGACGACACCACCAGATGATGATAACTTTGAATCTAACCATGAACATGATAAATAAAAAGAACTTTTTTTCCCTATTTTCTTCTGTGTCAGTAATTCAAAATTAATACCATTCTGAATCGAAGAAGTAGAATGGGATTTACTAGAACCAATAGAAGGTTTCTTAAAAAACTGCAAGAAGTTACAGACTTGATAGGAGAAGAAAAGTATGTCAGGCGTCGGCAATAAATGATTTTTTTTTATTTTTGGTTTTATGAAAAAAGTTATTCTTTATAAAGTTCTGCATGTTCTAAAACCTAAAACAAAATTATCAGATACTAATTTTTGTCAGTCATATACGAAGTTTGTCAAAAAATATTGAATTTTATGAAGAGTAAAGTAGTTTGCTGTCAAAAATTTTTTGGTTTGTTAGGTACAAATTATAAATTAATAGGAAAAATAATAATAATAAACATGGTATCAATAATATAATTTAATAATATTAATCCGACATTACTCAATTTCAACATTTCATTTAAAATAAGATTATTTTAATAATTTAATTTAATTATTAAACTGTCCTAATAATATTATGTTTTTATGTTATTATTATGTTTACTTGTTAAGACAATTTTTAAAAACAAATTATGCTTAGAAAAAATATAAATATTTGTCTTTATACCATTATTATAAAAATATGTTTACTTATTTAGAAAATATCTATTAAGTTAGCTTTTCGTGACAGCCGGACACAGGACGGGACAATAGCCTGTTCCACGTCCCGCTGTCCGCGTGAAACCCTGTACTGCTACTCCTGCAATTTGAAAAAAAAAGTGTAAAGAAATGTAAAAAGTTAATGGAAGAATGTGGATACGTGAAAATCTCATCGAAGCAATTAACCCAGTCCCAACCCAATCTAAATTTTCTTGTAGCATCTTAAATCAATTACTATTTTATTGGGAATAAGTCACAATTGAAGTTTAAAATAAATTTATTGATTCTTCAATAAACATCTGGACACATACTGAGAAATGATAAATATAGTCGTCTGCAGGTCATCATGCAGGGTAGAGTCGATGTTAAAAAGGGAATAGGTAGAAAGAGGAAGTCATAGCTGCGAAATATTCGAGACTGGACAAACATGACTGTAGACGAATTATTCCACGTTGCAAAAGACAGGGAAGCTTTTAAAAATGTGGTCGCCAACCTCCGTTAATGGGGACGACATAAGAAGAAGAAGAAGATGTTTCAATTTCCACTTCGGAAATCGTTCTCAAAATACAAACATTAATAAATCAAACAAATTTCTTGTAATGATTTAATTTTATCTGACTCAAATGACATTGCCAATATTGCTGAGTTGCGTTCCTGGGAGGACTTTATTGTAAGATAGTTCATTTGGATATTCTCAAGTTAAAGTTGATTTTATGTAATCCATCAAAAATTCAGTTATAATATTAAATCTTCTCTGCGGTAAGTTATATTTAATATTTAAAAAATTTCCAGTGTCTTTTTATGATTTCAAATTTTATTTTATTTTTTATATATTATTTATATATAACCTCTTCCGCACATGTTTCTTTTAAATTTATAATTCGTTCAAAATGCAGTTAGTATCTTTATAATAATTTCACTAATTTGTTTTTTC
Organism: Diabrotica undecimpunctata; assembly: GCF_040954645.1. Lineage (NCBI taxonomy): Eukaryota > Metazoa > Arthropoda > Insecta > Coleoptera > Chrysomelidae > Diabrotica > Diabrotica undecimpunctata. The sequence continues at coordinate 46,375,529 of NC_092809.1, forward strand.
CATAGCTAATGTTAAAGTGTTGCTATAACAACTGTTTTGAGTAGATGAAGTATCACTTTAACCGCAAGGGTAGATAAAGTCACACTTAAACAGCAAGAGTAGATAAAATGTTTTAACTGTTTTTTATTCAATAAAATTTACAAATTCAAGCACATTAAGGATTAGAAATTTTACAATTAACAGTATTAGAAATATCTATTTTTGGAGCATCACAACTTGTACTCGTTTGCTTAAACACTTGATTCGAGGTACTGGATTGATTTTCTGGTCCACCAAGTATACACTTCATTTGTTGACAGAGTAATTCATATCTCTAGCAACGGAGCAACACAATTGCTATTTTTGTGCTAAAAATTACAATTTTCTTTGAAATTCTATTTTTCACCTGAACTTGAAGTCTTGCTATAGAAAAAAATGTTGTATTGCACACGACGATAAAATCGCATTATCTTCTCGAGCATAATTAGCGTCTCGACTGACGTCTCGACGCTAACAAACGCTCTCGAAGATAAAAGATAAAGTACAATTTTATCGTCTTGTATAATAAATAACTATTAATAATAATTATATTCATTTTATCCTTGCCTATTTTCTATTTGATATTATAATTATTTTCAATCATCATATGGCAAGCAAATATTTTAAAATCTACGTAGTCACTAACTCAAGATTTATTATTTTAGTTTTTTTGGCCTAATTAATTTTTCCTGTTCCCCTTGTTGAGGTGGTTGGGTGGAACTGTATAAAAGCCTTAACATGAGTTTCATACATGTACACAGCAACGTTAATTCTCGAAATATTACATTCTCTCCTATCTCCTTTTTTGTGTATGGGTACTATTACTTTCCAATTGTTCGGGATGTCTTTGTTTTTTAGTAATATTTGTTCTCCATTTTTTCCCATATTTTTTTTATAATCTCTGCTTTTTTTCAATCCGCTCCAGGTCCTTTTCCATACTTCCAGATTTTTATTGCTCTTAGTTTTTCCTCGTTTATTGAGTTTTCTGTGTTATCTTTAAATATATTAGTTTGTTCTTCATTAGTGTCATCTTGGTTTATATTCTCTCTTATTCGCCATATCTATCCATTTTTTTATTTATTTTGCTTCAACCACTTAGGTTATTAACATAACAAAATACAAAAAGTGATAAATAAAATTACAATATACATAGACATACAAAATATTAATTACAGGTAAGGTATACAATATATATTTTAATTATTGATGTATTGTGTTAAATTTTATTAAAAAAGTTTATAGATTTTAAGAATTCAGAATTTTAAGAAGTCAGTTACGTATTTAGATTCTCCTAGAAGTTCTTTTATTGCTTTTGGAATGTGGTGATATAGTCTTTCAACTGAGTATATTGGACAGCCGATCAAAATGTGCTTCACTCCACCTACTAGAGACATCGTTACAGCTTCTAGATTTGTTATCAGATGTTATCAGAGGAATACTGTAATATTAATAGGAATTCTTGATTAAAATTGAAACTTCGCTACAAGCATGTTCTTGATTTTGCTTAATTTTAGATACACTTGTATAATTTCCTAAATTATGAACTTTGTTGTTTTTACAATGAGTTTCTTATAGACAAATATAGAAGGAGAATTTTGAGCAATTATTAACTGTAACATTTTTTTCTAAACGGGTATAATACCCGTTCAAATTCCACTGTAGAATAGACTTGAATGTAAGCTTATGTAAAAGGTTCTTGTAGAAGAATCTGGAGGAGTCGCTATCAAGCTGAAGTAATAGTTTTCTAGTAATTGAATTAGTTATTTTAGTAAATCGCGATTTACCCATTTGTTTGTTTCAATTTGTTATTTCTCCATTTTTATCATTAATGTTGTATATTTCATGTTTTTTGTATTCTTATCATCTCAAGATTCTGTGGAATAGCTTTTGTTTACTTTTGCTATCTTTTTCCATCTTATCTTTGAATTTTTCCTAATTATTTTTCTTTGCTGCTGTTAATAATACTTTTAAATTTTTTTTTTTCATATTTATAGTTATTGTAATTCTTGTTTGTTTTATCTTTCAGATATTGTTTTCATGCTTTTTTCTTCAGTTTTACTTGGTTTTTTTTAGTTTTTCGGACCGCCCTGCTGTCTTTTTCTTTGGATTTTTTACTTGTTCCACATACCTCCTTGGCTGCATCCAATAGTAGATCCCTATTATAGTTATTCCATAAGTTTTTATATCATTACTGAGTTCTGTTTCTTTAACTGTTCCGTTTACTCTTTTACTCTTTTTTAAAATATTTTTGCCATTTCTTTGTTCTTAATTTATACGTTTTTGTCGTCTCTTTTTTTTGCTTGATTGATTTTTACTTTTCTGTACTACTTTTCCTTCTTTTTTATTGCTTCTTGTATCTTAGTTACTACCATGTAATAATCGCTGCCCATTTTGGCTCCTCTGTGTACTTTTGTATCTATTACTTTTCGTTTGTCATTGCTTTTAACTAGTATATGGTCAATTATAGATTACTCATTTCGACTTTTGATTTCTGTAGTTCACATGTGGATTTTTTTCTGTTTAAAGATGTATTTGTTATTGTCATATTGTTTAAAGTGCAAAATTCCAGCAATCTGCTCGTTATTGTAAATTAAAAACATTAAAATTGATTTGTAAAGTGGAAATTTTGGTACAAAACAAGAAACTTAATCAAGTTTTTGTATTCAGTATTCGATATATCAAAAATAAAAGTATTTTACTTTTACAATTTTTATACAAATGAAAGAATTTGATTTTTTCTAAATAATACCTAATAATAAAACAGTTTTGTGTACGGTTCCAGCTTACTGAGACATACTGTATATTGCGTTTAACAACAAAATAAAATAAGCAAGCACGGTCGAATATGTATCCACAGAATATCATCGTGTTCAATAACCGCGGCTGTTTGCCTGTGCCTACGATAATAAATATAACTTGGGAACATAATCACCCTGTAGCCAAATTTAAACAGCAACGAATTTGATCAAACAAATATTTTCACTATCGATTTTACTTAAAACTAATGTTTTCTGCAGAAACTCGGGATCTTTCCAAAGCGATTTCCAGAGTGGGATTCAATTATTTCTATTTCAATGCTTCCAGGCACAAATAAACGAAAATGGGACATCAATTAAAACCGATGGCGATAAAATAAAATGTAGCCATCTATTTGTAAAGTATACTAAATCGATAATAGGTCAGAGTCTAGGAGTCTAGATATGTGCTGTACCTAAGAGGGATAATGTACGTAATGTTCGTGAGAAGAGTTGGCAGTGGTGGTAATATATAGTGTGCTATATAGAAGTTGTTAAATTTCTTACCTATAATATATATATATATATATATATATATATATATATATATATATATATATATATATATACAGGGTGGTCCTTAAGTAATTGTACAAACAGAAACCGTAGATTCTGCTCTTTAAAATATTACGATTTCAGCCAACTTGCTTTAATAAAATGTTGATATTAAGAAATATACAGGGTGTTAAAGTGGAAATTTAAAATTTTATTTTTTGCTATAACTTTTACGTTTGTAAACCTTTTTGGACAAAAATTTACAGTTAAATGCTTTTGAGTAGGATACATTATAATTTTATACTTACTTTAATGTAACTAATAGAGGGCGCCACATATGCCACATGTGTGACATAAATTTGCGATTAACTTTTTTACTCTTTAAGTTAGCTCTATTTGTGTTAAAAATTATTAAAGAAACATTATTTTTACAAAGAAAAGGTATACTTGTTAGTAACCTGAAAATTCAACCGTTTTAGAGATAAATGCATTTTATAAGTCAGCTGCACAATAACTCTTAGTTTGATATTTTTGCGGTAAAGCACTGAATACCTGTAGATAAGCATAATTCATAGTTTATTCTTATTAAAACAACTCAAAGATGATAATGTAATATCACAAAATGCTTTGGTATGGGTGCTAAATGTCTTATTGGAGAAAAGATATTTCATCTTCTTCTTTAGGTGCCGTGTCCGTATTCAGACGTTGGCCATCATCATGTTTACAATTTCCCTTTGCTATCGCTTCTTAAGTTTCTATAATGGCGTTGTATTACATTTTCTCTATTGTAAAATGCTAAAAATCCAAAATATGTGGTTTATGCAAAATGGTACACCACCACATTCTAGAGAGAAGGCAGTTAGAACATACTTAAATACAACTTTTCTGAACGTTGGATTGGTCGTGGTAGTCATATTTCTTGGCAATGTGGTGAGACATTGATATAATTATTTAATTCATAAAAAATCCGAAAAGAATACTTATTGTTCATTACGTAAATTGTTTACCGATTTTTATTAGGACAAATAGAAACTAAAGCACAGGTACTGAATAACACATATGTGTCCTGTTTCATAATACTTTTGCTACAAATCTAACCTGAACGACTCAGCATTTTTACAAAAACATCATCATTGTCCTAACAACCGATATTGTTATAAATATAGTAAAAACACAGGCAATTTAGGTTAGGATAATATTAGTTCGTTAGTAAATCATAATAGTCCATTTTTTCGAGATGTAATTATAGTTACTCGTAAGCTGTAACGTTTTCATATAAATAAGTAATGTCATCGATAGGTTATTCCGTATGTATATAAGTAACTATTGAACGAGATACATCACAGTTTAATACATTATTTAACTTCTGCGACAAATAAGATGTAGTTTCATAATATACCATAAGATTTGGATATGTATCTAAAATAATATATTCATCCATTATACATTATAGCCACCATGTAGCCCCGAATTTAATCCGCTTGATTTTGGTGTATGGAACGCATTAAAACAACGTGTCTATAAGAATCCCATAAATATTTGCAACCAACTATGGGAAGAAATAAATACTTCAGCAGTTTCTTTAGAACCAATGATGCTATTTAATATGAGACGATCTTTTATGGAATAATTGACAAATGAATTAAAGAAAATGGTGGACATATCGAACACTTACTTTGACAAAAAGTTAGGTTATTTAGTTTAACTATTTCTTAATTTGGTTTGTAAACAAAATGTTTTGATTATGACTTAATTTAACATAATACGTAAAATGTTTGATGTAAAATCCTATTATTCTGTTATTTTGTCAAATCCTATTATTAATTATCCTGCTGATATATTTATTTTATTTAATATTTCGTTAACTATTAACTTTAGCTAAAGGTATGTTATACCAAAATTCAGAAGTATTAATGTTTTTGTCCATTTTTTCTTCGTTGCCTGGAGTAATTGCCTTAGATCAGAATTATGCAGCTGATTTTTAAAATGCGATTATCTCGAAATCTGTTAAGTTTTGAATTTATTAACAAGTATAGCTTTTTTTTGTTGAAATAATGTATCTTTAATATTTTTTATCCCAAATACAGGTAACTTAAAGAACAAAAAAGTTAAGTGCAAATTTATACCACATATGTAGCATTAGTGGCGCCCTCTATCAGTTACTTCAAAGTGTGCATCAAATTATAATTTCTCATATTTAAAAGTACCTAGTTGTAAATTTTTATACACAAATGTTTACAAACATGAAAGTTATAGCGAAAAATAAAATTTTAAATTTCCACTTTAACACCCTGTATCTTTCTTAATATCAACATTTTATTAAAGCAATTTCTCTTAAATCGTAATATTTTAACGTGTAGAATCTACTGTTTCTTTTTGTACAATTACTTAAGGACCACCCTGTATATATATATATATATATATATATATATATATATATATATATATATATATATATATATATGTATATATATATATATATATATATATATATATATAAGAAAAAAGAGTAGTTGTTGACTCGTTTGGAAAAAATATAAATATGTTTGAATGGGTTGGAGTCAATAAAAAGGGGCTATTAGATAACTATTCTTTATACTAAAGCTTTCCATTGTGTTTACAATTCTTTAGTTAAAATAATATACCATATAATATACCAAATAAAAATTAGGTTTGTTAATAAAATTTTGCTGCTACACATACTTAAAAAACACTATTATAAATATTCCTTGATCTAATAAATGTTTCTTTTTTAATAATTACTTTAGAAATGTAATCTTGAAAAAATTATTTAACCAAAAAAATTGAATTTTGATAATTTATAAATAAATTAGAATAGAAACCAATAGAAAATTACAAATCACCCTCAATGTCAAGAATGTCAATTTGTATTTTAATTTATTTTTGACAATTATATTGCCAACATTAAAATTTTGTTAAATATTCTTTTTATTTTTTATTAGAATTAAAGATTTATTTATTATGAGCAGATACCTGAAAAATGTAACAAGTAGGTATATGGAAAATTAAATTAAAAATGATATATTGTTGGTTTTATAAATGAATTATAGAGAAATAATGTAGTTATAAATTTTGAGTAGATTTTGAATTTCTGATCTTTTGTTTCAATTATTATCACTCTTGCTAATACAAACCATTTCTAAAAAGGTCCTTTTGAATTTATTACCTTCATTACACAAAATTTAAATGTTATTAAAATTCATAATATGGTCTTTGTCGATTACAAGCTCTGCCAAAGGTCTGCCAATAGCGAATTAGTGAACCGCAAATTCAAAGTCTCTTATGGCTATTGAACGATACTAGAAATAACCTTTTATTCCGACATGCATCTACAGTTTATCTTTCAAAACACTATCTTTTTGACTCTTTACGTAGAGAAAATACGTTAAAATGAAAGTAAAAGATTGCATTTCATTTTAATTCGAATTCCGCAGACTGCATTGTTCCTGATTAGAATCGATATAACTCAAAAAACGTATAGAACAATGGTGGAATTCGAATTGAAATGAAATGCAATCTTTTAGTTTCATATTATAAGAGAAAAAAAGGATATAATAAAGGAAAAAATGAATTAATGCGAGACTAGTATAGTATAACATAGATAAGGAAAAAATCATTGGCAAAACTCGCAACTCAGTAAAAAAAAGATAAAGGTGGAAGGCAACGCTGAATACGTATTTCTGACTATTTGGTCGTCATCAGTACGGTGCAGCCAAGTTAGAAAATGAGCAAATTAACTTGGGAAAGGATCTACAGCAGCCGACCAAGTGTGGCAGTCCTGTCAGAAGTCGCTGCATTTCAACCTGGTGACTCATATGAACAGAAGAAGCTACAGCTACCTGAAAAAAGGATCACTCAGGAGCAATGTTACCAATTGTGGCAATAATGTCAGCAGATCCTTCGTTCTAGAGCTACAACTAGATAAGGAAAAAGTCATTGGCAAAACTCGCAACTAAGTAAAAAAGAAAATAGATAAAGGTGTGAAGGTGTCAGAAATAAGTATTTACGGTTGCCTTCCATCGATATACCTTTTACAAAACCGTTTACAAAACAACGGTACACACGTTGAACATTTACTTAATTGACATTTTTAACAAATTTGTAGTTCAACAAAAATCTCATTAAATTTTCCATTTAAGCCAACATTTTACATTTATTGCTTCACCCTATATAATTATTATTTATACTATTGGATAGCATTTTCAATGATGTATCACAAGTAACATTAAGTTTTAAAAAGGCCTACTGATATGTACTAATACTACTAACTAGATTTTATTAATGACATCCTTCGGCCGCCTACGATTATTTTACTTTCATCTTCCCCTGCGTAATTAGTCTTGTATTTTATACCACTCACCTCCAATCTAATATCTCATACTTCTACCTTTAATATTTTTTATCTTTATTTCGCAAACCTTTTTATCTATTGCTAAGGCTTACTTTTCTGGCTTAAAGCCTTAAGGCTTGCACATTTGAATTTTATCTTGATGTTAATAAAAAAAAATAAAAAAAAATAAAATAAATAAATGCTTAGGAAATGTATGAAATGTGAATAATTTAATACAGTGCAGATAGCTTAGTTATTTTATGTCATGCTGGAATTTTAACTTTTTTCCTAAAATATTATAAAAGTTTATTCTAACTATTTTCTAACATATTGCCATATTTTTCGTCAAACCGTAAAGGGAACATGTGTTACCAATACATATATTTTATATTTTATTATACAATACGCTAAAATTTACAAAGTTTCAAATTTAAAATTTAGGCAAAATTTCTTCGAAAATCATAAAATATATCTGTGCTATTCAGCTCGCGAGATGCAAACAGTCACGTCCATGCGACTCTATATTTATTAAATGAGACGTAATAGTAAACTGTATGACACTGAAGTTGATACAAATATATTATAGTATAATGCGATGAAATTTTTTATTATCTCTACACTCATTGACAAAAATATCGAATATTTTGTAATTTTCTAATTTTTGTTTTTTCAAAATAAATTCTGGTCAATCAAGTCGTTTATTGTGAAACAGAGTATATTTTAACAATGTTTAATGAACAATTTTAAATTTTGATCCGGAGAAAATTGCAAAAAAAATAAATGTATATTAGATAAATTAGGTTATTTTACTCCAAATTTAAATTTCTTAAATAAGATTTTTTAAGTGAAAGAAGTACATAAACAGTAACGAGTATTCCCCCTCTTGCTCTTATTACTGCTTGTATCCTTCTCGGCATGCTTGCATGTAAATTTTGGACATATCCTTGGAAAATTGTATTCCATTCATCCTGTGCAGCAAGTCGAAGCTGGTCTATTATATTTGAAATGGGATTTCTTTATCGTATGCGGCGTTTTAGGTGATCCCACATGTGCTCTATTTGATTTAAATCCGTGCTAAACGATGGCCAATCCAATCTTTAAATTTGGACCTTATCAATATAATTACTCACTATGGCAGCGGCATGTGGTCGAGAATTATCGTGCAATAACATAAATCTTTCATAACCAATGTAACCAACATATGGCAAAACATGATCTTCCAGGATGTTTTAAACGTAAGAGTCACCAGTCATCCGTCCAATCACTTCCACAAATGCGGTGCGTACCTCCCAACTAATAACTTTCCAAATAATTATGTCACCACCTCCAAAACTTACGGTCTGGGCGAGATTGCAGCTGGCGAATCGTTTTCCAACACTTCTGTAGACGTAATTCTGACCATCTGGCTTCCATAATATAATTCTGGTCTCATCAGTGAAAAGAACATTTTTAGTTGTCGATATTTTACTGAATATTTGTTCTTGTAAATTCTAAACGACGAGATTTATGATTTTGGAGAAGACGTAGAGCTTTGGCGGGGCGTCTGGGCTTTAAGTTTGCTTCTTTTAATCTTCGTCTAACTGTATCTGAACTCACATTAACTTGTCAAACAGTTAATAGCTCATTTCTGAGGTGCATCGATTTCGTGTAGAAGAACCAAAAATCAGTCATTAATTGCATTTTTGCCCCTTGGGCGTCCTTTTTCGCGATACCTTTTTAAAGTATTTGAAACCGTAGATTGACTTCTGCGATGTCGTGCGATATCTTTTTGAGCGTATCCTTCCTCGTGCAAAATTACAATTTGTGCTTGGGCTTCATTGCAGTGTCGAATTGGTGGAATAATTGTTTTAAACTTAACTGTTACGTTGAATTATTATTAAATCAAAACAATATTTAACTAAACTTAATAAATTAAACTAAAAATAACCGAATTAGTATGATGCTTTACGTGAAGGTTTTTTATGATAAAAGGTACGAATGATACTAAACGCTGAATAAACGTCAAAGTTAACATTAAAATATTTTAAAACAGTTGAATACATCAGCCTACTATATGAGTATCATCAGCAATTTAAACTTATTTTGAAATAATAGTTACTACAAAAAAAAAAAATTGAAAAATTCCAAAATATTCGATATTTTTGTCCATGAGTGTATATGCAAATCCCTATTATTTAACTTCATAGACGCATTGACTTCTAAAAATGATTTTTTGAAATTATTTTTAATAAATATACTATTTTTCAGTATATTAGAATGTCCTTAGGCTATTTTTTTAAATTTATTAATAGTTTGTAATACGAAGAATTGTTAATTTCAATGAAAAAATGCGGAATTTACTACGTGTATTTTAAAGAATAAGTTACATTTCCCTAAATAACTTTTTCAGCATTCAGCGGATCGTCCGGAAATGTTTACTGGAGTGCTTTCTATATAGATGAATGTAACCTATGAGTATTAAAGGTGTGCCAATAAAAATAACAGACTTACAAGCGTAGCAAACATTTTATCAATTTCAAAATTTTTAAGTTTTCCCTATGTAACTGTTTCAGCGTTTATGATGTAAAAATTTTACAAACAGCATTTTATTCGTTGTTGAAAAATATAAATTGTCTGTGTTATCAAAAATAAACTCTAGGTAACATTGTTCTCGTTGCAGCCTTATTTGTGATTAATTTTGTTAAGATTTTTTTAAGCACACTATGGATATCATATGCACACCTTCAAAACTTGGCATGATCATTAGTATTTGTGTTATACAACAATATCCCGAAAAGCTAAATCGTATACTTAAACGCTGAAAAAAAAAATATAAAATATAAATATAATGAAAATGGTATTATTGAACAAGAAAAATTCATTTTTCAAAGTGCATTTCGAAGTGATGAAAAATGGATCGGAAATAATTAACGTAAATGAGTTCAATATTACTACTCGGGGTTTTTGGGGTCACTGAACATGAATATCAGGGCGGCAATGTTTTCCAATGCCCCTGAGTCCGGTCTCCTGGTGTTTTTTGGAAATTAGATACAAAATCAGTGCAAACTTATGACTTAGGAGTTTTTGGGGTCGGTGATCATGTCAGTGATAGTGTCCGAGGCAGCTATGGAGAGGGCTGGGATTTCTTGGAGTTTGTGCATGGGAGACCATCTCCGTTATGAGATTCGTGTTTAGCGACTCCAAAATACCTCGAGTAACGAGTTTGCACCACTGATTTTAGTATCGAATTTTCATGAAACTTAAGGGAAAAAGGCCTGTCGTGGGCACCAGGTGGCTCAAAGACCATCGCCGACATAATATTAGTGTTCCGCGACCCCAAAACCTCCGAGTAACGAGTTTGCACTTCTTTGTACAAACTTCCACAAAACTCTAGGAGACGAGGCCCATTATGGCACCAGGGTCATTGGAGACAATCACCGTCATGATATTCGGGTTTAGCGATCTCAACAACTCTCGACTAACGTATTGGCACTGATTTTGTATCAAATTTACACAAATCTCCAGGAGACGGGGCTCAGATGTACCAGGTACCTTGGAGACCATCGCCGTGGTTACATAACATAACATAACATTCGTGTTCAGTCACCTCAAAAACCTCCGAGTAGTAATATTGAACACATATCCGTCAATTATTTCTGAATTACAAATTTATCTTAATTTTTCTTCACTTCGGAATGCACTTTGGAAAATGCAGTTTCCTTGTTCAATAATGCAAATTTTATTTCCACATCGTTATTTTTGTTCACAAATTTTCCCAACACTAATACGAATCGAATGCAAAAAGTTTCATTGAGTTCCATCCTGCTGAAAAAATTTGGTAGAAAATTAACGTTCCTTTAATTATATGAAGCGATATTAACAAAATACGAGTAGTTCAACATCCACAAAAGGTCAAAACATTACCTATCGTCTAAAGAAAACTCGTCGGATAATAACGAACTATTGCAATCACTATTAGTCACATTGATAATTAAAAGTTTAATGGAAGTTTTGCTTTCTTTGTTTTTTAATATATGTAATGCAATTTTCCATGAGTTTGGCGTGAAACTTTCTAAAGCAGTAGTCAGCAGCCCTTTCATATCATCCATTTCGATAAGGTTTAGCTCACAATGATAAGTAGGGGGATGCAAAACAATTATGTTCTTTTCACGAGCCTTCTCGAGCTCTTTTATTTCGTTGACAACGTATTTCTTGTATTCGGATATATATCTCCTTGCAATCGTTAATAGCCATCTCAGAATTAGCGCTTGCTGAAGTCAGTGAGGGCCTTATAATAAATGGTGAGCCACTTAATAACATAAGATATTCTGACGACACCGTAGTTCTGGCAGGAACACTAGAAACACTGCAACACCTTGCTGAACAACGAAATATATATTGCAACGATTATGGACTAAAAATATATTTGAAGAAAACCAAGTTCATGATATTTACAAAAGCATAAAACATCAAAGTTAAGCTAGTACTAGATAATACAGAAATTGAACAATTATCTTCGTACAAATACCTTGGAGCATGGATCACAGAAGATACTGATCAGACAAAGGAAATAAGATGCCGCATTGAAATTGCACGGTCAACTTTTAATAGAATGAAAAAACTTTTTTGTAATCGCGATATCAATAATATCGCTCCGAATAAGAATGCTTCGATGTTATATTTTCTCTACCCTTTTGTATGGGGTTGAAGCTTGGACACTTAAAAAATCCAACATTAAAAACCTAGAAGCATTAGAAATGTGGTGTTACCGACGTATTTTGAAAATATCATGGATGGATCGCAAAACAAACGAACAAGTTCTCGAACAACTAGGAAAACAATGCGAAGTTTTAAATTCCATAAAAATCAGGAGATTGGAATACTTGGGGCACATCATGAGAGGTGAAAAATATGAACTACTAAGGAATATAATGCAGGGTAAAATTAAAGGCAGAAGAAGCGTAGGTAGACGTAAAATCTCGTGGCTATGCAATCTCCGTGAATGGTTTGGATGCAGTTCAATTGAACTATTCAGGCGCGTAACCAACAAAATTATATTTGCCAGAATGATTTCCAATCTCCTATAGGAGCGGAACATGAAGAAGAAGAATCGTTAATAATTCTACTTTGAACATATAGTCATCGAATGGTATATTTCTTTGATATAATCAGTTCCTGGTATCAACTTTTCGCCGGGTAGTTGTTGGTAACGCCTCCACTGGTCGACTATGGTAAGATTATCCATAACGACGACAAAATTCGGTTTAAGGTTTACTAAATTATTTGAAAATCGACCTTCAAATTCTTGGGAGTCCATTTCTTCATGATAATCATTGGATTTCTTGGGTTCAAAGAGTAACGTACCATTATCAAAAAAAACCCCAATCACTAAGTATGTTAAAATGAGTGTCCGTCCTTTCGCCGCTGGTGTTTTAAAATCCAATGATTACCTTTCAACGCTTATTACTTCAACACCGACTTATCGACGGTTTTTAACTTCAAAATCTTACCACACATTTAAGACAGTTTGTACTTGATTTGTCCAAGTTTCGTCGCAATAGTATATTTTTCTTTCTTCACGACAATAGTCCTGGTTTTTTTTTCATGTAATGTCTCCGACACAAAATAATATCTTCTCTGTCTATAAGAATATATTTGATGTCACATATCTAATATTCATTTGCTAATGTTCGTCGTGATATTTTGGGTATCAAATCGTCGGAATCTATGGTGGCTGCGAGCTTTTTTAAAGTTGGAATTTAATTTCGGATAAAGAAGGTATGGATTTTTTTCCGAGTAGCATATTAATATCCTCTTTAAGCTGAATACCTTTTCTTCCTCTGGTTTTATTTTTTTTACACAAAAAGTTGTCGGCGATATTTCCTTTTCTATTTTTCGACTTTTATATTTCTCAGAACTCTATAAAAACGTGTTAACCGTTCAGATCACCTATAATACTAATGTTTTTCAGTAATAGCAACAACAAAATCGTTATCAATAAACCAGTTGTTGATAAACCATGTAATGGAAATTCCAGGGTTTATCACAAAATTTGTAAAAGCCTAGGTGCCAGACGACATACTGTATCACTCATACATAACAGGCTACAATTTTAAGGATAGCTTCATAAGACCTCGACCCCCAAATATCTCTTGGGATACTTTCTGTACCGGGTGCTTTTTTTTCAGTTCATCCAAAAGTGGTCATTTTGAAGTGATGTATCAAATTTATTAATAACCTATTGCTGTTTAATGAATACAAAAGTCGACTTCGTGAAATATCCGAAAAAAATCTTGTCCGACAAAAATTTTGGTTCCATTAGGGAGTCCACCAAACTAAACATGCCAAAAAAAACAACTTCAAAAAATTTTGTAATAACAAGCTAATTTTCTCTGTATCGCTCAAAAATAATGTGAAAAATACTATTTTTACATTGTCCAACAAAATATACTCTCCGATTTTTCCGTCCGACAGTGAAAATCGGCTTTTCCACGAGTCTGTGGAAATTTATTAATAACTGTCGGACAAAAAAAAAATCGATTTGTGAAAGATTTACATACTAAATGGAATATGTGTCCGACAAATATAATTTACCCAAATTACAGTCCGACAAAAAATAACAATTGTTTTATTTATTTAATCTATATAAATTTCAGATAATTACGCAAAGCTTAAATTTGATTAATAATCGTCAGACTAAGTACAAAGTTCATTCTTTAGATAATTATTTAATGTTTAATACTATTGGCGGACAAATCAAATGGTGCGGGAGCGCCCCATGAAAAAATCAGTTATTTTTTGCATGAAATGCAAAAATTCGCATTTATTAAATCACGTTATTGAGAATTATGCGTATAACAAAGATTACTGGTATTTAAGTAAGTATTTGACATTTTATATTATATTTTGTATGATTATTAAGAAAATTGTAAAAATAATATTATTATATATATATATATATATATATATATATATATATATATATATATATAAACATATGTATACAATAAAAAATAATTAAATAATTAAACTTCATCAGAACTGTTATTTAACTCTTCATCACTTGAACTAATAATGTCCTCATGGTTCTCTTCATTTTGACTTTCCGTATCTGAAATAATAATAAATTATGATATTTTACAAGTACTATATTTCAAATATAAATAACAAGCATAAAATATTATTACCTGATATATTTGAAGATATATCATCAAATGTAGGACACTGAGAGTCATCAAACCAATGGTGGCAATATTTTTCTTCTTTCAGTGTCCATCCACAATTTTCATGTTTTAAATTTGTTGGTGATCTTAAATGTACATTGCACCACACACTGCATATATATATATATATATATATATATATATATATATATATATATATATATATCTTTATATATATATAATAATAATACTGCTTTAAATAAGTTGATAATTTTTTCTCTAACAATGTATGATATAAAATTATACTAATTTTATCATTTAATATAAAATTTAATTTAATTTTTTTAATTACTATATTATTGTATCCTTCGCTGAAATTTTGTATATAATTGTTTTTTACTTGTAAAACACAATTTCAGCGAAGGGTACGACGAAACGTGTCCGACTGAAAAATCGGAAGAAGATTCTTGTCCGTCAATTCTACATTTGTATACTACGAGATTTTATAAAACAGCTTTTTAAAATCAACTTGTTATTTATAAATAGGATGTATCTACAATTTTAGTGCTCACACATTCTACAAAAGTATATTTTTTTAATTTTTACATAAAAGGCCCTATTTTTTGTCGGACAATTCATTCATTAAGTTGTACTCTTCATTTAAAAAGTAAAGATCATGAAAAAAAAACGTTAATAATAAATTTCGACAGACTCGTGGAAAAGCCGATTTTCACTGTCGGACTAAAAAATCGGCGAGTACATTTTGTCGGACAATGTAAAAATAGTATTTTTCACTTTATTTTTGAACGATACAGAGAAAATCAGCTTGTTATTACAAAATTTTTTGAAGTTGTTTTTTTGGCATGTTTAGTTCGGTGGACTCCCTTATGGAACCAAAATTTTTGTCGGACAAGATTTTTTTCGGATATTTCACGAAGTCGACTTTTGTATTCATTAAACAGCAATACGTTATTAATAAATTTGATACATCACTTCAAAATGACCACTTTGGATAAGCTAGAGAGAAAAAGCACCCGGTACAGAAAGTATCCCAAGAGATATTTGGGGGTCGCGGTCTTATGAAGCTATCCTGAAAAATGTAGCCTGTTATGTATGAGTGATACAGTATGTCGCCTGGCACCTAGACTATAATTTATGAGATAATTTCACGTCTTAAAAATCTTCAGGTAAATTTCATTTTGATAAATTTAATTATTTTTTTTCTTTATTTGAGCATACCCAAATATTTTTCCTTTTTATTAGTCTATAATCCGATGTCAAAATTATTCAGTTGCAATATGGTCGATCCTGCATATGATTTTAGAAATTTATTAGTGCTAGTCTAGTTAGAGAATAGTAGTACATATAAGTTGTAAAAATTCTATAATTCAAGTAGCGTTAGCTCTCCAATCTCTACAAAAAAAATTGTACGGTATTAAAAGTCCAAGAATAACTGGGCTAGAGTATCTGTTATTTCGAAACTATACTATAGTAGATATTCAGAATATAGAAATGTCGACACCACTATTTTGTATGAAAAGAACATGATATACCGATATCTTTTTACGGGATATGTTTTCATTTCGCCTTTACAACATTAAATCTTCTGCTTGGCCTTTACAGACAAGTAGCTACCGGTGTAATCTATGTTTGTTGTTTGTATCCTCCGTCAAAATTGGCTTTAGGGTCGCCAACGTGTCTCTTACCTTCTCGGCTCGTAACTTACAAACTACGTCATCTGCTGTCGATAGTTTGTTATGGTTGGCATTTCAAAGTTCAAAATAGAGTTGTTTGCGTAGGTATACTGACAATAGAAGTGTTTAACCTAAATTGTGTTATGTAGGAAGTTGTAAATTCGGCACACAGAAGTTTTACTATCTTTTAGTTTATTTCTTATCTGGTAGAAGAGTTATGACAACAAAAGGAATTATTAAGTGAAGATCCTTCAAATAGGTCTGATATCAAAATATAAAAAATACTGTATGTTTATCCTTAGATTTAAAAAACAAATTATTCAATGGCGGGAAAAACGTTTGACATTTTATCTCCGTTGATTGGTAACAAAGTATTACTTTTTATGAAATTACTTTTTTTCCCGTATAGAAAGTGAATGTATTTTCCCGTAAGTAAAAGTAGATATTTAATTTTAGAGAATTGTGTGATACAACAATTACTTTTCCTTTATAATTAAAATGTATGCCTTGGACACAACTGCCTTTGATGTATCTGGTCGCAAATGGGGTGATATTTAAGCACTGCCACACGTTCTAATCATTTTATTACCTATTTATGCCCTGTGTGCTAGAGATTCATTAACATACACTTCAGCTACCATTCACGACTTCCAACAACAATGTTTCTTTAGTGTCATTAAGCCTCCCCACATTCAACAAAAAATGTAGTAGACCATCTTCGAAATAAACGACGTATATAGAAGTCAGAATTTTTAAGTTGAAGAAAATTTCCATTGCGATATGATAAAATAAGTGATCATTATTTGTTTTTGGAGAACGATTTAAACCTTTGGCGAGGTTGGACGTATTTAATTATCAGTCTAATCGCACCTTTTTTGTGTGCTTTTATTTATATCCACTCAATAATTAAAGTGTGTTATTATAAATAAAAATTAGTGAACTTATTGGAGAAAATCTGTAAGTAATTTTAATCTAATTAGATACTTACTTCACAACAATTTCATATTGTTTATATTACCTGATGTCATTAGAAAACGAAAATGGATGATGTTAATAGTCCAGGGACGTCGAGGCCCCAAATGTTATTGACATCATATAAAACTTCTTCATATTCAGCAGCGTTAATCAATTCAACTCCAAAATTTCCATCCAAGAAACAAGCTATTTTATATAATGCTCTGGAAAACGCCAAACTTGAGGAATATCTACTTGCACTGGAAAAAATTATAGAAACAAGATATATTATTTTTTCATCACGAATTTCAAATCACCGTATTTGTATTTATCTAGCTAGTGAAGAATTAGTAGAAACTGTCATGAATGCTGACAACGGAAGAATAACTATCAATCAACAAATAATTAATGCTCGACGCTTAATTACACCAAATGAAAGATTTCTGATCTCTAATGTTTGCCCTAGTATTCCTCACACTTTCATAGAATCTGAACTTAAAAAGTTAGGCCTCAATTTATTAACTCCAATTAATTTTTTACGAATAGGTACAACAAACCCAGAATATAGACATAGCTTTCAAAGACATACATTTATCTCTCCTTTGGAAGCTACATTAATTCCTCCCTCAATTGTCATAAACCACGAACAAACATCTTATCGTATTTTCTTATCTTTAGCAAAACCGATGTGTTACTATTGTAAACAATCTGACCATTTTATAGCAAATTGTCCATCCTGTACAAATCCAAATCAAAACTTAACAACAACAGTGCCAACTACTACTATAAATACAGTAGTTAATACTCTTCCACATGACGTCCCGATCACATCAGCATCTTCAGCGAATTCCTTTTCCTTACAATCCTCGACTATACCTTCTTCATTAACTACACCAATATTAACTACATCCCAAATATCACCCTCAACATCATTCCCAAGTTCTCAAACTACATGCACAGATACAAATATAACAACTACCCACTTATCAACAACACCTAATGTTTCACAACCTCATATATCAATCCCAACCTCTTTCTGAACACTAGCATGTCCTATCAATAGCATATCTATAGATACCACTGATACACTTGAAATAACTAATACACCTAGTAAAGAAGTAAACACAGCTAAGCTCAGTTTTGATGAAATTTTAACCCCACCTTTACAAGAACCTAAAGAAAATTTTACAAAACCAATACAAAAACTTAAAAAATCCAAAACTATTGATAATTCTGAGACTATTGCTAACAGTATGGAACCCGTAAAAGATTTTATTACTAATAAACTTATAACACCGATATTAAATTTTGAACAACTAACTGATTTTTTTGAAAATGCTTTAGGATCTCCAGATAAATTGAGTCTATCTAAAATTTATACAGAAGACACATTAGGCTTACTTAATCTGTTAAAAGAGATCTATCCTCACATTATATAAAAAAAATGAAATCGCGATGTACTAAAATAATTAATTCAATTACTCGACAACTAAAATTTCAGCTCGATAGCGACTCCTCCATAGAACCTTCTACATAAGCTCACGTTCAAGTCTATTTTACAGTGGAATTTGAACGGTTATTATACCCGTTTAGAAATGTTACCATTAATAATTGCTCAAAATTCACCTTCTATAATTTGTCTACAAGAAACTCATTTTAAAAATAACAAAATTCACAATTTGAAAAATTTTACAAACGTATCTAAAATTAGGCAAAATCAAGAACATGCCAGTGGTGGAGTTTCAATTTTTATCGAGAATACATCGCAACTAATTCTGATCCAAGTATAGCACATATTTCTAATCTTTTATGTCAGATTCCTACACGTCGAATTATACTGGGAGATTTTAATGCACATAATTCATTATGGGGCTCAAAAAATTGTCAAAAATGGGAAGAAAAATAGAAAATATCTAAATAATCTCAATTTAAATCTATTTAATGACGGCAGGAATACTCGATATAATGCAGCAACAGGAGAGTTTTCAGCAATTGATTCACTTTCCGATCTTAGTTAACAATCTCTTGTGCCATAAACACAATACACACATCACCAAATGGTCCTTAAATAAAGCCAACTGGAAACCTGTCTCAACATTGATTTCTTCATCAGCTATGAATCTTAGAGAAATGTTAGACTCAGAACAAGATATTAACGGGAAAGCATTATTTTTCAATAAAGTCATCATTGATGCAGCGAATAAATCCATTGGAAAAACAGCTTTTCATCCAAAACATTCACCTGTACCGTGGTGGAACGATGCGTGCAAAGAGGCAATAAGGGAATCTAAATCGGCTTTTAATAGATATAAACGATATAAAACTACTGAAAATCATTTGGAATTTAAAAGAATAAGAGCTAAATGTAGATTTATTATTACAAAAAGCAAGCAAGAGTCATGGCAGTTTCAAAGTTTGTTTCAGAAATCAATAGATCTACTAGATCTACTAGAAAAGACAATCAGACATTTACGTCCGAATGCAATATATCTGAAATAATGGCAAATCAATATTGTACCGCTTCTAGTGATGAAAGCTATTTAATAGAATTCTTAAATAAAAAACGATTTGAAGAAAATAAAGGAATACCAATAATCAATGACACATCACCAATAAACAATCCTATAAGTTTGACTGAACTTATTGAAACTCTTAACTCCGTTAGGAATACTAGTCCAGGACCAGATAATATACCTTTGATTTTTCTACAGAACCTACCACTAGTAGGCTAAGAACTATTATTGCAACTATTCAATTATATATATATATATATATATATATATATATATATATATATATATATTCCCACACATATGGCACTCGTCAATCATAGTTCCAATATGTGGTTCGACTCATGTGGTATATTGAACATAAACATCTTATTATATCCGAAGTGGATTTAGGAAAAATAGATCAACATTAGATAACTTAATATCATTGGAATCAGAAATTCACGAAGCATTTATATGTAATCAAGAATGTTTAGCCATATTCTTTTATGTAAAAAAGGCTTTTGATACAGTATGGCGCTACGATATTTTAACCACACTCCACAATTGGAAGATTCACGGTAACATGTTTGCTTTTATTTCAAACTTTCTACGGCAACGATATTTCCAAGTTCGAATCAATAACGATTTGTCTAAATCTAAATTACAGAAAAATGGAATTCCACAGGTCTCGAATTTAAGCGTAGCACTATTTTTAATTGCTATTAACAATGTTGTGTCGCACTGCAATGGCACAATTAAAACTATTTTTAAAAGTTTATTATTAAAAAAAGTCTATTTTTAAAAAATTCTCCTATAGAATATACAAAAGAAATAAAATTCCTAGGGATGCAACTGGACTCAAAATTAAGTTGGACAAGTCATATACACTTGCTAAGAGTATCGTGCCAAGCTGGACTAAACATTATGAAATCTGTATCACATAAAAATTGGGGAGCAAGTTTTTCAACTCTAATAAATTTATATAGAGCTTTAATTAGATCAAAACTGGACTACGGATGTGTTGTGTATAACACCGCAAACCAAGCATTGCTTAAAACTTTGGATACTCTGCAGAGTTCAGCCGTTAGACTTGCTCTAGGAGCATATTGCACCAGTCCTGTGGACAGTCTACTCTGTGAATCTGAAGAGCCACCCTTAAACCTAAGAAGAAAATACTTAACTCTATCGTATGTCTCGAGTATAAAATCTAACCCAAAAAATCCAGCTCTTCATCATGCTGTTGCTAACAGGTTCCAGGAGGTCTATCAAAAAAGAAATAGGGGTCCTGTACCTTTCTATGAACGAGCTAATAGATACTTATTCGATTTTAATATTGAACTACCTCCCATTTATCCTATCTGTGAAATAAATTTATGTTTTCCTTGGGTTGTTCCCTCTCCGCTTTGTAACCTTAAACTTACAGCATATAACAAAAAGAACGTGATACCAAATTTTTTTAAAACTCACTTTCTCCATGTTCTCACACAGTACAAAAATTACCATTTTATATACACGGACGCATCTAAGACCATAAATGGAGTAGGAGCATGCTTTGTGACATCCCATGAACATTCCATCTATAAATTGTCTCCTAAGACAAGTATTTTTACAGCAGAACTATTTGCCATCAATAAGGCCCTAACCTATATTCTAGAAAAAAAACTTCCCAAATCTCTTATAATATCTGAGTCACTTAGTAGTCTGACATCAATTTCTCAGATTTATCCCTCTCATCCAACATTACAGCAGATTAAGTTTATTTCATACCGTATACACGAAGACAATTTGACAGTAGAGTTCCTCTGGGTACCGTCACACGTTGGAATAGATGGTAACGAAAAGGCAGATAGTCTAGCTAGGTCCGCAGTAACCAATACAGCCGCAACAGTGGAAAATCTAACGGTGCATTTCGATTTAAAACCTTACTTAAAATCAAAATTGCACGATATTTGGCAAAACCAATGGAATAGAAGCACCACTAAATTGATAGAAATAAAATCTTCCGTCCTTCCATGGAACTTCTGGCCTTCAAAGTGACAACATCAAGTCCTAATAACACGTCTCAGATTAGGACACATTTCTACAACACATGAATACTTGTTAAAGAAAGAAGAGGAACCAGTGTGTTTTGTTTGTGAATGTAAAGTGACAGTGAAGCACATTTTGATTGACTGTCCAATATACTCATTTGAAAGAATATATCATCACATTCCAAAAACATTTAAAAGAACTTCTAGGAGAATCTAAATAAGTAGCTGACTTGATTGAATTCTTGAAAACTATAAACTTTTTCAATAAAATTTAATACAATACATCAATAATTAAAATATATATTGTATACATTATTATGTAATTGATATTTTGTATATGCCTATGTATGTCTTTATCATTTTTGTATTTTTCTTATGCTAATAACCCTAAGTGGTGAAGCAAAATAAATAAAAAAAAAATTAAATTATTTGTTTCTGCTGGATGGAGCGCTATGTAAATTTGGTAAAATTTAATATATTCGTCAGTTACTACAATTCTACTGTTTACATCAATCTCTGTTACACAATTACGTTTCACAGTTAATAACATTCTCAAATCTTCAGTACCATCTTATGTTAACTGACTGATTTCATAAATTAGACAAGCTCGTGTAGTGCCAAATACAACAACATTGACTTTTAAATAAGCTTCATCGGGAGTATTATTTTAAAAATCACTAATTTGTGCACTATACCAATCCAAAGAATCTATTTTTTTATTTTTACTTAATTCAGAACGCAGTCATTTGTATACGCCCCCTGTAAACTTATTTTCGTTTCAAAAAATGTAAAACATAAAAATTTTTTTGATCAATCGATCCTTGAGGCATCACTTAAAATTATTCCGGAATTATTTTTTTCTATTGGTCGGATTTCATCATAAGATTGAGACTTTGGCGTGATTTTCTGAAGATGAGTCGTTATAATTGTTCTTTAAGCTATTTTCTACCGGTTTTAGTACTGATGCGGCATTAACAAATTCTTTCGCTTCTTTACAACCGGAAAAAATAGCGTTCTTTCCTTTCAAATATTGGACTGCTCTGTCGGTCTTCAGTATTATTGGTCTTGCAATTTTATTTTTTGTCTGTCTTGGAATGAAGGTGAGCAGTGACATTGGGTCGTTGTTCTTTCTGACACTCATAGACGACTAACTAGGACTTATGGATGTCCTTGTCTTTCTTTTTATTGGTAGTTCCATTTTCTGATGTCACATTTTAGTTCTTTTTTAATTGTTTTATTTAGCTATAAGTGGACTCATGAAAGACTTGTTAACTAGAACTCTTTATTATCAGAACAGTATTTAAACTTTTCTCTGTTGTATTTTGGGCTCAAACGGTATGTTTGTAAAAACAAACATGTTTTACTTTGGAAGTAAAGTACATAAAATTTTAGTATTTACTTTGTAAGATATACAGTGATGAGTGTCTTACCACCCGGCTTTTTAACGTAAGAGATAGAAAACACAGTTACCTTGTGAAATAAAAAGAGATGAAACTCGTAGAGGTGAGAAATAATCGGAAAAACCTATAATTTATATTACATTACATTACCACTAACGATAGTCTCACACCTTTAGACGTTAGATTCGAGCTAAATCACCTCGGTCATAATTATTATGAGTAACGTCGAATGTGTGACGTATTTCCATTTTTTAATTTCGCATAAAGTAAAAACTGATTGGCCACAATAAAGCAAAAATGTGTAGTGATTATTTAATCTAAAGTTTTAAATTATTAACCAAGAATAATTTCTACTATGATTTGAGGAGTTTCATACACTCTTGTCACGGAATAATTATAAATCCTTCGTGGATTAGTGGTAAGAATTACAAAATAGTATCGTCGTACTTTCGAAAATAAAGTAAAAACTTTTAAAGAATGTTTAAATAAGTAAGAATTCTACAAAAATAAAAAAATATCCGTGGCCACTAATCAATCGATTAGGAAAAGTCGCACTGAGATATTCACTGACGATGCGAGAATTATGTGCAGGACAACCATCGTGTTGAAATCGTATGGAATCGAAAGGTATTGGTAGATTACAAAGGGCTGGGACAATTTCATTTTGCAGAAGTTCCAAGTATTTCCGCCCAGTCAACATACCGTCTATAAAAAATGGACCTATGACATGATTCCCTATTATGCCTCCCCAAACATTTACTTTTCGAAGACGCTGGGTATGAGCGACATAAATCTCACGAGGATTTCCTCGAGATCAATACCTAGCATTAATTGAATTGTGACGGCCATGCAATGAAAACGTACATTCATCGGTGAACAAAACGTTCTCTAAAAAATGTTCATCTTGATGTGACATTTCCATTGCAGTTTGACAAAATTCTAAACGTCTATATTGATCCCCAGGGAATTGTTCGTTGGATTTATGAAGTTTATAGGGACGGTATCGATGTCTTTACAAAATTTCACCTACTCTAAATCTTGGAATTCCACATTGTTCTCCGAGACGAGGTGTTGATTGGGTAGGATTTTGCTCAATACTTGCACAAATCAAAGTGTCCCTTAGTTCCAAATCTGGATTTACCTCCCTTCGTCTACGAACTCCTCTTGGATCGAACACGGATCCATAAGTAAAAAAATTACGTATAATAGACTGAATTGTTGATCGTGCTGGAGCCGGCCTATTTGGAAACATATTTACAAATTGTTGTCTAATCATGTCTGATAATCCATTCACATGCCAGACAACAATTTGCACTTTTTCCTCGACCGTTAAAATCCTTTTCACGAATTGTTTTTTCAATAAAAAGTTTCTGTTTACCGTAAAAAACACTTCTCGATGTGTTATTATTTGATAACTTGGCTTATTTGAAGGCTTGATGATTTGGTTAGCTATAAAGCAGGTAGCTGTTCGTCAATTGTTTTGAAAATCATTACCTGTACAGAGGAATTGATATTAACACTGAAAATTTAGTGATGGATTTGACATTAAACAGTCTTCAAAGGATTATTTTCCATTCACAACTGAAGACTGTAAAACTGGAATTGAATTTGAAATATTTTGTATTTCTATTTTATAACATTGAAATAAGAATAAATTGTAAATAATGAGTTTTTCGAAAACTTGTTACCTAATATGTATCATATTTTCTATTATTTTTGATTGAGTAAAACAAAAATTTTACCCTTGGTGTGAATTGAACCCCAGTCTTCTTATCGATAGACAACGTCTCTAACTATTACACCAATTCTAGATACAATAATTGTTTTCGGACGGATCATACCTATTTAGTTTAGTCAAATATTTCAGTTGAGTTATTTTTATTATTAAATAAACTTAAAGATTTATAACTTAAAATCGCAACTAATTAATGTTTTTTACTATAATATATCTTAATATATTTAATCATTTATTCTAACATCAGAAATTATTAAAATAAAATATTTTCGAGGTCATCCGTATAATTATGACTGAAGTCAAATAGACACGTCTAATAACTAGCCTTATCTCGTACTATCTCACAACTTAATCTGTCTTCTATCCTTTCCGCTATTTTGCCGGGTGGTAAGACACTCATCACTGTATATTCTTTTTTTGAATAAATAATAAGGATACGTAAATATGTTGTAATTATTGTTAATTGGGAATTTCGACAGCAAATTGTTCAAAAAACATAAATAAATATTATTTATATTATTTATTAGTTTATTAATCTGTTTTTTATCAACACCTAACTTTCACTACATTAGTATTGTTGATAGTTGCCCGAAGAAAAGCAATATTTCATATTCCTGAATTTATGCTTAATTTTCGAGTTTCGTCACAAAAACACCGTAAATTTAGTTTAGATCCTTCTCAAATCCTGGGAAGGATATTCTATAGCGTTTGAACCATTCTCATACGGCCTTAAGGGTAATATATATCCGACAATATTATAACCGTAATAAAGTTCAGATCTAACGATCTGGTCATTCGGTTAGTTAGTTAAATGTTTCGAGGATTCGATTCCTTCAAGTAATAATGAAAGTGTATGAAATTATTGGACATATACAGGGTGTGGCGCGACAAGTTTGATTAAAAGTAGTGATGGATACAGTTATGTTAAAAATCTGAAATTACGAAGCTGTAGCTTTTATATGACACTGAGTTGAAATATGTTATCCTGAATGTGGCACTTCCATTTATACCGGAAGTAGATGTCAACTTTGTTATTATAAATAGAACCTAATATTTTTATTTTATTTTCGAATTCTACATGAAATTTTAGATATTTGTGCAGAATTTTGATACATATTACATTTTCCGCTGTATTTTTTTAATATTATTATTGTACATAAGCAAGGGCAGATGGACAAGTCCCTAGTATAACCAATAACAAAGAAATTGCATTAGTAAATTACATAATTACAAAAAAAAATTAAAAAATTACAATTTTTTTAAAAGAAAAACAATATTTTTACTATAGTATAAAACGGTCAAGTCTGTTTTTGAACATAGGTAGTTGTTGGGGGCATAGAGACAATGTTATTATTTAGGTTATTCCAGCACTCCAAAACTCTATTTGATAGAAAGTTCTGTCTTGATCTTGTAGAAAAGTTCTCTTTTTTAAGTTTAAATTGGTGACCTCTGAGGCATTCATCTTGATTTATGGTGAGCATTTCATCGAGATTTCCAAAATTTAATTTTAATATTTTGTATGTGGTAATTAAATCTCCACGTTGTCGGCGAAGTTCAAAAGAAGTTAAGTTAGCCATACTAAGTCTTTCTGCATAAGAAGGTCCACTCGGTCGCAAAGGAATTCCAGTAGCTTTTCTTTAAACGTTTTTCAACAAAATTTTGTCTCGAAATAAATCAGAATACCACGTTGGTCCATCCAGCGTATTCAAGAATGGGTCTTATGTATAGAGTGTAAAGTTTACAGATTGACTGCATTGAAACTCTTGAAAAACACCTCCGAATAAGATATAGTCTGGAGTTCGCACGTTTACAAATAGAAGTAATATGGTCGGACCATGGTTAGGCTGCTGTTTACGAGAACACCAAGGTTAAGATAATACAGAATCTAATGGTTGCTCATTTACAAAGTACGGCACATGTGGGTCATTTTTTCCAATTTGAAGTACTACACATTTTTCCCATTTAAGGGTAGTAGCCACTGGGAACACCAAGTGAAAATAGAGTACAGTAAATGAAAATATAGTAAAGTCTATTTGGAGGGCTAGCTGGTTTGTAATTGGATTGGCATATATTTTTGTGGCATCAGCATAGGACGTTAATTTACTTGAAACATAATAAGCAACACCGCTGGTATAAACCGTAAAAAGCAGAGGTCCAAGGACAGAACCCTGAGGCACTCCACTTTTAACGAACCTGTCTTGTGAGAAAGATTCGCCAACTCTAACTTTGTAATGTCGATCTGTCACGAAATCATCTACACAACGAAGTAATTTACCGCGAACTCTGAAATGTTCTAGCTTATGTAGAAGTCTGCGTTTAGGTACACTGTCAAAGACTTTAGAAAAATCTAGATAAACAATGTCAACCGACTGCGAACTGTTAAGGGATGACGTCCAGTCGTTAACACAATGGAGGAGATTGGTTAGAGTAGAGCGACCAGAGACAAATCCATGTTGTTGTGTTGGAATAACATGTTCGTGAAGAAGGAGTTTGGTCATCTCCTCGGAAATAATGGCTTCCATGGCTTTGCCAGCTACTGACAGCAAGCTAATCGGACGATAATTGTTGGGGTCGAGTTTGTTGCTTTTTTTTACAAATAGGGTTGACGGATGCTAATTTTCAACTAGGCAGTAAAGAACTCTGGATAAAAGAAGTTTGCATAATTAGCGTTAAGGGAATGGCAAGCGAATCAGCGCATATTTTTAACAGTTTTGGTGTTAAACCATCTAAACCAGGTAAAGCGATTGTGCGAAGTTTAATTAATTGTTGTTTGACATGATCCATTGTGAATTTAATTTGCCGTAAGGATGCGCCGACACGATTACAGTTAATAGCAGATAGATAGCCATCATTCGGTTCTTTAGTAAAAACCTGTGAAAATGCTAAAGAGAGAGTTTCGGAAGATTCTTTGTTAGAAGAGCATAAAGTTCGGTTGGGTTTTTGAAGTAGAGGAATGGAAACTTTAGACGTCAAAGAGGATCGTACGTATTTGTACCTTTTTTTGTTACCACTTTCAATAACAAGTATTTCAAAATTTTGTCTTAGAGTTTTTAGAGATGTTTGTGAGTTATTTGAAAATCTGCGGTGGTTTTGGAAATCACTGAGAAGCCCGGTGTGTTTAAATTTTCGCCATAGATGTCGTTTGTGATTAATAATAATTAATTCAGTGTCAACTTCAGAAAAGTCAGTAGTAACATGTTACAATATTATTTTTGCGAGGTAGTCTTTGATTGAACTGGATGTTGGTTATTAATTCTAAATCTAGTAGGTTCTGTGATGAGTTGTATCAGGTTTGAATTTACTACTAAGCTTTTAATCAAATTATGAGCGTTTTCGGCGTCAGATAATGAAGTTATTGGCCAGGCTATCTCTGGGAAATTAAAATCTCTAGTAACGATAAGATTATCAAAGAGGTGATAGTTCTTCAAGTTTTAGAAAGAAAACATTATCGTGTGCAAGTAGTGTGGACGATATATACATACTGAATTAAGCTAAAAAAGATTTTTAGTAACAAATAAGTTAATTGCATCTATTCCATGAATGTCTAATATCTTGATGTTAATTTTGAAAGTTGTTGTAATAATATTAGATAAACAAATGAATACACCGCCACCCACACGATTTTCTCTGTCTTTACGATATATTGTATATCCATGTATATTAACAGAGGAGTTGAGAATTCAGAGTTTAAGCCAGGATTCGGCAATACAAAGAATGTCCGGTTTAAGAGGTTACGCTTTGCATACAAATTCATCAAACTCAGCTGAAAGTGAATCTAAATTATTATATAGAAATAGCGAGTCATTAAATTTGTCGGTAGAATAATTACAAACGAAATTTCGTGATTCTGGGAGTGCTATTAATGTATTTAATAGTTACATCATGTTCACCGTTATTTTTGAGAGTTTCTAGTTCGCTTCAGAGTTCTTTTAAACGTACTTGTTGGATGGGTATCTTGTCGTCAATTAATAAAAAATTTTCCGTGGCTTTGTTCTTTAGAAGTTTTGCTTTATATCTCACAATATCTTTAACGTGGTATTTTGAACCAATTTTTTACCCCATGTTTTAAATTAATTCGTTTGGCATCAGTCTTTTTTATACCTAAGTCCAACCACTTTTGAGATATTTCATTATCTAAGTTAAAACTTAACAACATTTAATTATTTCAATATTAGTAAAGGGTAGGCCTGTCAAAGATTTGACAGTTAAAACGTTAATTGTTTATATGAATTGTTTTGACAGTTTTCCTCACCAGTTTGATTTTCATAATAAATAATAGCAAATTTAGAATTTACTAATTATGATTTTTTAAATTTTATTTTTATTTACGGCGAGTGTAATGGAACTGTTGAACGGACTTAACGTGTTTTTGCAGAAAGATATCCAAATTGACCAAATGCAACTATTGATATTGTAAGAAGATTTCTTAAAAACTGCCGTCAGTTTGGTCAATTTAAGACAAACATTTATGAAAATTAACCACTAGAGGATAATGACATAAACGAAATTAATGTTTTGGGTTATTTTACGGCCTCTCCAAATGCCTCCATTGGAGATTGTGATAGAGATTTTATTTTGTCAACGAGAGCAATTCATCGCATTAAAAAAAAACAGAGATGGAAACCACTTTCGTATCATTTGGATAAATACCGTCAACGTTTTTAATGGTATCTATCTACAATTAATAATCATTTCATGCTATTGGTTACTTTTCCGAATTAATAAACAAATAATAAATAATGAAAATCATGACATATCCTTTACTAATATTGAAATAATATTGTTCTGAAGCTATTTTCTTGTGGCATCTTAAAACAATTACTATTGTTGCTGGGAATAAGCCACAATTTAATAATGCAAATAAAAATGGCACATTTATAAAAAATACACAGCATATTTTAAATAAAATATCGAATATTAAATTTTATTCAAATAATATTTTAGTAAGTTTTGACATAAATAGTTTATTTACAAATGTGCCATTATATAAGACTTTAAATATAATCAACACAAAATTAGAGAATAGTAATACATTGGCAAACTATAACAAAACTAAATGTATCAGCTGTAATGGAGTTACAGCTGATACATTTGACATTATGTGTTGATAATACCTGATTTCAACTAAATAATGAATTAATTCTATAGACAAAATTTAAAACCCACAGTATGGTGAAGATATGTAGATGATGTATGCTCAATATAGCCTCATGGATCAGAGTTTTTGGACCCGGTCTTGAATGATATAAACGATAAAGAAGAGACAATAACAGTTACCGTGGAAAAAGAATATAAAAACACACTACCTTTCGTGGATGTTTTAATCTCAAAGAACGATACTGGATATAAGACTCAGGTGTACAGAAAACCAACACACACACCAACAGATATCTAAATTAGAAATCAAATCAAAACATTAATAATTAAAAGGACATCATTAAATTCTTATACGATAGAGAGAAAATTACTTGTTCTAACAAAAATTCATTCTTAGAGGAGAGACATTTGTTGACATCTGTTTTCTGAAAAAATAATTATCCTTTATCGTTTATGAATAGGGAATTTTCGAGAATGGACCGAATGAAACAGAACAACTTAGATCAGGAACCTACAGCATCCACAAGGAATCTTCTTCTTGTAGTGCCTATCCGTTTCGGATGTTGGCGACCATTATGGCAATCTGTATTTTGCAAACTGCGGCTCTGAATTTGTGGTTGTTGTGTTGAACCACTTACGCAGATTTTTCAGCCAGGAAATTCTTCGCCTTCCCGAAGGCGAAGTTTTCGTTTTCCTTCTACTTTTCCATGAACGAATAATTTTCACAAGGAATCATACGAGGAAAATAACAATATTGTACACAAAAGGATTATCAGAAAAACTTAAAACGCAAAAAAAAATTCAAGATTGCAACAGCATTTGCAATTACAAACACATTAAGATCTATTTTGTCTCAAACTAAACAACGAACAAAAAAGAACAAATAATTGTATTTATAAAATATCTCGTGAATGCGATCATTTTTGTTTAGGTGAAACATCAAGACCATTAATGCTAGAATAAATGAACATCAATCTTTATTCAAAATAAAGAATTTGGTAGATCTCAAATATGTGAACACGCATGGGAAAATGAACATGGGATTCAATGGAACGAAGTATAATCCTAAAAGAAACAGATGGTAAAAAGAGAAAAGTCAAAGAAGCAGCTCTAATTAATAATAAGTGAATAACATGTCGAGGATACATCATTTATGAGGTTTTTTCCTGTGTTTTTTCTCATTATTTACTATGGAATCACTAACAAGAGAATTTTACTGTTATCATTCCATATGGTTATCTTTTTTTAGACGAATCACATGCTGTAATTTTTTTAACGGATATTCTCAAGTTAAGTTGATTTCATGCAATCGAATGAACTATCTTACAATAAAGTCGTCCCAGGAACGCAACTTAGCAATATTAGCAATGTCATTTTAAAGTCATCTACTTTAAAATGTATAATATATCTCTGAATTGTCGGTATGAATGAGTCAGATAAAATTAAATTATTAGAAGAATTTTTCACCAGGAACAAAAACCAAATTTTTTTAATTTAATAATTTTTTGTATTATTTTGTATTTATATCGTTTGAGAACGATTTTCGAAGTGAAAATCGAAACATAAAAAATAAACTTATTTTAAATTTAAATCGTGGCTTATTCCCTATAAAAATAGTTATTTAACCAACAAATGTATTAATAAGGGCGATTAACAAATGAGATGCGTGAGCGAAGCGAGCACGTTAATGTTCGAGATTGTTAATCGCCATTTTAATTCACGAGTTCGTTACAAAACTTTTCCGTCTACCGTACTTTTCAGAAATAAAGATATCTTAGTTTAATTTTTATTTACGGAACGATAAACAACAATTTTTTTAGCTTTCATTAACTTTATTCAAAGTTTAATTTTCCTTAGTGGTAGTTTTATTATTGTAAACATTAATATTCGAAATAGTACAATTACTGAAATTAAAGGAAGGTATTGATAAATGATTATCTGCTGTATAGCATTTTGACAAATTCATATTTAATTCTTCTTGGACCTCTGTAAATTCTATGATCGAAGAAGAAGCGGTGGTGCTGAAGGAAGTACTTTGACAAGGTTTAGTGGTATTTTGTCCCAAGAGTTTTTCAGCCGTCTGAAGTTTATTTTGCATAGAATTATCTATACAACCTTCTGCTACAGCAGTCGATTTCCAGCCACCTAGTCTTTTAATAGCTGAAAAGTCTGCACCACTGTTACACAGTATTGAGGCAGAGGAACGTCTAAAACAATGCCCAGTGTAGAGATGCGGGTGCTCTAATTTTAAGAATTTAGCAATAACGGAAGGAATTTCGGAAAACGTATTTATGCCAACTGACTGTGTAAAACATTTGTTATTTTTATAAAAAATGAAAAATCGTTTATGTGGTGTGTGTGCCGGTCTTAAAGAAATATAGTTTTTGATCGCATTGAGAATGGTATTTGCTTCGTTATCTACTATGGTAAATATTCTATTTGTGTGTGTTTTTGATACTTTTATTGTGACAAGAAACTTTGACCCCAAGTCTTGAACGTTATTTGTTTCTAATTTCAAGAGTTCGTCCTTTCTTAACGCACCAGCCACTGCGAAAATCAATGCAACCTACAAAATGAAATGTTATGAAATACGAATATTAAATATATAAACTTAATTTACTGGTTTACCTTTATCATTACAAACACGTCGTTAGGGGCATCAGAGATGAATTTCTGGACTTGTTCTTTTTCAAGTGTTTTTGATTTCTTTGGTACATAACCTGTTCTTTTTTCTTGATAAACATAATTAACTTATTATATTTAGATATATCAATGTTTGATTTTACACTTAAGGTTGATTTTAGCATCGAATATTAACTTAAAGATATTTCATTTGCAGTTTCTGCCACTTCTGGTGGAGTTAAATTAAATTCTTCGTCAATATCCATCTTTTGATTTTTCAAATACACAGAATTTTAAACAATAAAGTAAATAATGACATACAATGACAGATACTACTAACAGCGGCTACATCATTTTAAATTTTTTAATGGGAACATAAATAGGTATATGTTTGGTTGCCTACACCACAGGTCACTGTCAATCACAGAGCGTTTAATTAATTTATGAAAGCAATGTATGTTATGTTGCCTATAAGGATATCGTTCATTAATAGAGGTCATTAATCAATGATTTTGAGGGTGTTAAAATTGATCATACATGGACGGTCGACGGAAATAGTAATTTAATGTTGAAATAATTAAGTGTTGTTCTGAAGCTATTTTCTTGTGGCATCTTAAAGCAATTACTATTTTAATTGGGAATAAGCCAGAATTTAAGTTTAAAATAAGTTTATTGATGTTTCAATTTCCACTTTGGAAATCGTTCTCAAAATACAAAACATTATTTTTTTTTCTTGACTCGCTTTACAACTCGGGGTGAATCTTCGCCGCATCCACTATAGCCCTCTATCTTCTACATCTCCCTCATCCATAAAACATTGTTTTATTATTAAGCGTATTATTAAGTGTAGCCGTGTTGGCAGCTAATTTTAAAACACCCTGTATGAAATATTATTAAGTTGAATATATGGAGTTAACAGGCAAGCGATTGTTGTTTATTTGTTACAATTTCATGTCACTAGCCTCTTTATTAATGAAGATATCGTTATTCAATATAGACTAGGATTTTTCAAAATTTTGAAAAAAAAAATCAAAATATCTCGAAAATACTTCATTTTTGGTATATGACATTGTGAAAAAGTTTTATCTAAAATTTCATGTAGAATTTGCGTCATCCAAAACCTACAGCTTCCTAATGTTCGTATGCACACCCTGTATAGTTGGTATGTATACATTTCTCAGCAATTGTAGTGAATATCATGGCATTTGCAACTATAATAGTAAACGAAAAAAGGAGTATAGAAAGGGAGAGTTTAAAATATGTAACACCGAATTTAAAAATACCGTTGAAAGAAAAATGTACCTTAAAAATTAATTACTATTTAAATGGGAATAAGCCACAATTAAAGGTTAAAGTAAGTTTATTGACGTTTCAATTTCCACTTTGGAAATCGGATTTCCGAAGTGCAAATTTAAATGTGCATAAACTTACTTTAATCTTTAATTGTAGCTTATTCCCATTTAAACAGTAATTACTTTAAAAATGCCACAAGAAACAGGCTTCAGAACACTATTAAAAAAAAAATATTTACATTCGTTCAAATTTTTGTGAATATTTATTATTTATAGTATTATTGATACTATTATATCTAGTATTACTTGTAGTATCATTTGTAGTATTATTTGCTCATCTGTGGGTGTACTCTAATAACTTTTTTATAGTACAGAAGTACAGAAAATAACGTACAAAAAATAGCAAAAAGTTTTTCCATAATCTATAAATACTATCGACACAATCGAATTTGGCCTCATATGGTAAAAAGCTTTCCCGTCTCGACCATAAATATTTTTCTTCGCCTAGCAAAATTGCGTTCATACCGAATAGAATTTCAAACAGTTAGAATAAGAGAAAAAAGGCTTAAATTTAATGCCCGTAAAACGTCTTCGTCGCTTTTCCCTTTAATTGTTCTATGTATTTAACTCACTTATGCAAGATTGAAAACCATGAATATGCATACTCGGTTCAATCAAATCCCAATTAGTTTGAACGGAATAGGACTCTTGACATCTCTTCGAGTGGTCAGTGGCGTCTCTTCACTGTACTTCTAACATATCAATAGCGGTAGAGAGAGTGAAATTGCGTATTATGGTAGATACAGTATCGAAAACAACAAGACAAGTCGTACTCTATTGATAGAATGGGCGTAATCTGATCATAAGAATGTTATTAATGTAGTAACAGGAAAAAAACTGTTATTCCCTATAAACACATTAATAAATGTGTTTATCCAAAAATGCAAATCATGCATCCAAATGCAAGTTTAACACAGGAAAAAAATCGTAAAAATGCTGAGAATTATTTCTAAGGATTGTTATAATAGAGGATAGGACTAATAAAAAGTTTACATTAATAAGTATAAATATTATAGTTAATTAATAATACTATAAGTCACACTACAAGGCACAAAAACATTATGTTCTTAGTGCAGTAGGAAAAACAACATTACCGCGTTATCTAGGAGGAAGAGGGTTAATGAATACAGCTCGGAATCATAGGCAAAATCCTTTTTTTTCCTGTATTGTCCATTCTAGCGGTTTTTCTTTTTTTTTTGCAAATTCCGCCTATTTGTGGTTTTTTGTTTTAAAATTTATGCTACTATCCATGATATTATTCAATTTACTATTACTAAACGTATAATACAAACATATAATAAAATTTTGGTACACTAATAAAATTTCAATGATTTGTGTGTAATAGATTTCTAAGAAAATGTACCTGCTAATCGAGACTTAAGGCTTAACTCT
The DNA here is from genome assembly GCF_040954645.1 of Diabrotica undecimpunctata. Lineage (NCBI taxonomy): Eukaryota > Metazoa > Arthropoda > Insecta > Coleoptera > Chrysomelidae > Diabrotica > Diabrotica undecimpunctata. Next base: position 46,411,098 of record NC_092809.1, read on the forward strand.
TGGTAAATCCCTACTAAGAAAACAAACTATGAAAACATGATATGTGGAATTTATTTCAAAAATTAAGGAGTAAGTGTGTAGCGTTTTGTTTTACAAGGTATATTATAAAACACCGAAAAAGATTCTTAATCTTTTTCCATCTCTGAGATTGATAATCTAAACAGTTTGAAGTCTGTTTATAATAAACAAATTGCTCTTGCGGGTTCCGCCTAGATATTTACGCAGGAAATAAACAAGAATCTTTCCGCTTACGCTTACGAGTCTTGGCAGATAAGGTTCGTTTTCGGAGAGTTTTACAAAACCGGCAAAGTTTTCCCATAATTAAATGTGTGTGGTGAGAAGAAGGTGATTTGAGCTCAAAATGCCATGTGGCAATCTCTGTAATGTGAGTTAGTCTCTGTTTGTTGTAAGCTGTATCTTTTAATAATTTCAAAAGAAATAACTAGCCAGTGAAGCGAATAGTTTTGTTAAATTTTTCTAGATAAACATTTATCGTTAATATACTAAGATTTGTTCTCATGTCAATTTAAAAAGTTTATAAATGAATATAAGTTTTATGTATCAGCTTATTGTCATATTTTAGTTTCCATGAAATAAAATTAACCTTTTATAATACAATCTTATATACTAAAACGCTAAGCCCTTTTCTTGTCCACCACTTTACTCAAAAACCATATTAGATAATTAAAATATTTTTTCGGAATATTATTAGTATTACGTATGAGATTGTCGAGATATACTTTTGGTACAAAAATTCACTTCCGGTTTTGAGATGACCGGAAGTTAAAATTTACTTTAAGTTTTATACCCCACAATGTATATATGGATCGAAAGGTCTCGTCGAGACGAATCTAAATATGTACTTCCGGTAGCGATCCGACACCGGAAGTGACCCGAAACGCGCATAAAACGTCAAGATAGAGCAAATCTGACACCGGATTCGTGATCAGCATACAAAATTAACTGCTAAATGATATCCATGTCGACATTTGATGAACTAAAAATTGCATTCCGGTTTTGAGGTCGACTTCCGGTTAAGTTTTTATTAGTCAAATCAAGAGAGAATTCAACGTAGAGTTCAAAAATGTAAGTTCACGAAATTATCATTTATAGTTTTTAAGTTATTTTTTACTTCCGGTCATTGTATATATTGTATATTTTTCTCGCAAAATAAAAATTTCATTTAAAAAACTCGATGTTGAGTTGGTCCGCTAGTAACAATTTAAAACGAAAACAAAATGAACTACCAAACAGAAAAGTTTGGTAGTTCATTTTGACAGATCCATAGTTTTTCATTTTGTTTTGTTAGAAGGTTCAATGTAATGTTTGTTGATAAATTCGGATATTTTTTGTAATGACTGTTTATGAGAAATAAAAATATACATGTAATTTTTTCTTTTTAAACTAAGAGTTTAAAAAAATTATTTCTTTTAAAAAGATTACCCTTAAAATTTGTTAGGAAAAAAAGATCCCAAACCTTTCTTTATAAGGAGCAAGAGGATTTTTTTAAACGGTGTCCTAATTTTAAATAGTTTATAAATCTTCTTGTTTGGTATTTACCCAGGACATTTCTGTAAGGATTTCTTGATTCTTGATCCTTATCCACGACCTTGCTCTCCAATGAAAACACGAAAAGCCGTTCTTAAACGTTTAAATTTTTTGCTTACTCTATCTCGAAGCCCAATAATTGTTCAGTACCACCCCCTTTGGGCCCCCCGTAGGCAAATTATATTGTTACAGTTAAAGTTCCATTTCTTGTATATTATCGTGGATGAAACGACGGATGTAATGTGGCAGGTATATAGCTAATTTGATGATTGGAATTTTGAACGAGAAATTTGCTTTATTTCTCTTTTACTCATCTGAGGAATTTTATTTCTATAAATTGAAGATAAACCAAATACTCATATAATATAAAACACAACATCATGACAAGAAGTATATTGATCTACAAGTCTGAAAACCGGATTATAAAGGAAAGATACAAAAAAAGGCGAACAAAGATGTAATAAGACGTGATAAGACTGGGATTAACAAGCAACATATGACCAACAACATACCGATTTTACCGATAACAACCGACTCAGTTCGACTATTAATATACAAAATGGAATCCAATAGAAAGAAGAAAATGGAAGAAAACCTCGAATATCGCTCAGAGATGAAGTAATCGAGTGAATGTAAAAAAATTGACAAGATATAGAATGTCAGAATGGAACGATCTGAAGAGAAGGGATATGAGAAGAAATACAGTGAAATTCGTTGAAATCATTAGTTATATTATTGGTTCTTTTTGGTATATAACTTCGTATAAATATAATTGGAAACGAACTTTAGCTGTTTTACACCGTCGAAAGATTTATCACTATGCCTTAGTCGAATACAAGTCCAAATCACGGTTACTCCAACACAGCAAAACTTAAATTATCTAACAATAAGGGAGATAATCCAAAATACCAGGTTTAATCTTATATCTTAAGACTCAACACTTCTTTAATTAAAATTAATTCGAAAGCGATTTGTAATTGGACGTCTGCAAACACTTAAAAAGGGGAGTCTTAATTACTTGACAACAGAAACTAAGATAATGAACGAAAACAATCAAAAAGTTTTTGAAGTTTTAAGCATTAAGCAGCAGCAACTTTATTATAACTTTTATGGCCAAATATTTATTAGAATAGTTAAGAAGACCAAGCGCTCTATTTGTAATATTTTAATTATTATTATTACTAATAATGTGTATATTTTGCTTCTTGAATTTATTCTCTAGATAAAATCGTTGACGAGTATTATTGAGAAATGGGAGCAGTTACGAGTTTGACAGCAAAATGTGATTTAGTTTGAGACAAGATGGTCTCGTACTTACTTACAATGAAGTAAAATCTTCTGATGTAAGATTATCCAACAGAATTAAAGAAAATTTTTAAAACATTTTCGGTTCTATTAGACCATCATCAGTGAAACAAACGTTTAAAAAGTATTTGAAACTAGCCACATATCATGTTGAAGGATTTTACTAGGAAACGTATACATCCCTGTCCGAAAAGAACAGAATCCTACGGTTGATACCAGCCAATTAATTAGCTGGTATTAACCAAAGGACAGAGTCCTATGGGTGATATTAGCCAATTCATTGTAAGTTTTTTAAAACTATGGTATATATATATATATCCAACCAGTGGGTTTTTCCCTTTTAATAATTGTTTCTTTATAATTATTTCTACTAATTATGACGATTTCGATGTTATTTTTTTTATTTTACTAGAAAAGTAATTATAATTTTATTCACTAAAACAAAACGTATTCAAAAAACAAAAGATTTGTTAAAAGGAAACAAATATTCATCTTTTTATTTTAATTAGGCAAGTTTTCGGCAATTTTAGTTTTGAACACTGCTGCAGTAAAGACTTACGAAAGATCTTCTCAGCTTCTTAAGCCATGAGTTCTGGCATCTTTCGACTGATCTTTTGTCCTGTACTTTACCTCTAATATGATTCAGAGTAATTCATATCGTTTACCTTTTAATACATGATCCAAGTAGTGTTATTTCCCCTTTTTGATCGTGCTTAGCAGTTATTTTTGTTTACTCATACGCCGAAGTACTCATAATTGGTAACTTTTTGTATTTATGGAATTCTCAGGAAGCGTTTGTATATTTACACCTCAAAGGCATCTATTCTTTTTTCTGTTTCAGAGTCCATTATTCAAATTTCTAAGCCATAGAGCAAGACAGAGAAAAAGTAACATCTAGTCATTCGGATTCTGAGCTCCAGACTAAGGTCTTATCTTGTAAAAAACGTTTTCATGTTTATAAGCGTGTTCCTCGCTTGCTCCCTTCTTGACAGAATGTCTTTTATTTGGTTACATTTGCTGGTAATCTTTGCTCCCAAATATTTTATGGAAGTTACCTGTTCTGTTATCTGTCCCTTGGCATACAAATGTACGTTGATATTTGTTCCCTTATGTAAACATTTAGATTTAAACCTAACATTTCGCTATGACGAACTACCAAATGTATTCCATTTTGCAGTTCTTGTGCGTTGCTTGCTATTAGGAAGGTATCATCAGCGTACCTGATGTTGTTTATGCTAGTTTCGTTGATCTTTATGCCACCTTGAACCTCATATAATTCTTATCTGTATATAGACTTCAAATACAGATTAAATTATAGCGGTGATAAGATGCAACCCTGTCGCACTCCTCGTCAGATTAGTGTATCTTTTGATCTTGTGTGCTCTATTTCGATTGTGTTCTTTGCTGCCAATATAGTTCTGAGATGCATACAAATTTATGACTATGAATAATAATAATATTTACAGAAAAGGCAGTTAAAATGTGATTTCAAAATCAAATCTGCAAAACTGTCTTTCTATATCTTTTGAGTATTAGTTCCTACTTGTTTTTTATTAGGAAATGATAACATCGAGGAAAGCTGGGAAAAACTCAAAAATAACATAATTAACGCAGCAACGGGATCACTTGGAGAAAGGAATGTAACGAACGATAACATATCAAAAACGAAAATCCCATGGTTTAGAGAGGAAGTGAAAACAAAATGTGAAGAACACAACAAACACAACATGCATACAACCACTATAAACGAATACTTTAGTTAAACAAATAAAAACAAAACACATTCAGAAGGAAACGTGTGCTAACTACTTTCGATCCCTATTTGCTAAAGACGACAATAATGAACCACCAACATGAGAGGTGACGACAAACTAAAAAATAGATATTGAAGAGGAAGAGATACAGAAAGAATTAATGAAATTAAAAAATAGAAAATCACCAGGAGAGGGCAGAATACTGAACGAACTCCTAAAATATGGAGGACCAGATCTGACCAAACAACTATTAAAACTATTTTAAAAAATAATAGAACAAAACCGCTTAATAATTTTATGTAACAATAAAACACTGAAAACCTTGTTTTCAAACCTTGCTTAATAATTTACTTCGTTTATGTATTGTTTATATGATCTATAAGTTTGACCGGTTTAAAGTGCCTTATTAAGGCACAGACATACTTTCACCTATCCTTACAAACTAATATAGATTGTTTTTTAAGTTGAAATAAAATAAATTCATAAAATTTTGATTTAAAAAGTTATTGTATTTATAGTTTCAATGAAAAAAAAACTACATCTAGATATTCGACTTTCTTCGCAAGGGGTGGTTTTTATAAGGGTAAAAATTAGGTGATAAAAAAATTATACAGAAATCTTAATTTAATGTCACTATATAATTAAATAATTCCAAATTGCTTGACGACGGCGCAAGTCCAAAAGGTAAGTGGAGGGTAAGTAGAACCTAAATTAAAAATTTCATCCAATTCGGTGGTGACACTGAAAATTATACAGTTTCGCGTTCATTTACTGGAATATTAAAATTAATTTAGCGCACGTAACTGACATTCAAAATCACCAGTCGTTTTAAGCGTTGTTTCTGAGAGAACCGTTTATTTTACATAAAAAGTGAGAATAAACATTTATGTTTAAAATTATTTCAGCTACATTTTTTATTTGAAACATTTTTGTCTACGGCGTGCAGATTCTTGGTAAATCGATTTTTTCCGTTTTTTACCGAGCAAAGGGACCTTCGGGCAATAGCTTTCGACCCTTTTGTTTACTAATGTTCTAAAATTAGTTCTTCAAAATCTAGATCACTAGGTATGATACATGTTTTATAAGTTTTTTAACTTTTTTTTATCCTATTCTTTTTTTTTCTACTTTATTTCGATTGGGAGTCTCTCTGGCTTCTTTTGTGGCTTCTTGTAACTTGTATCTCAGTTCCATGGGATAGTTGTAGAAGTTATAAAAGTTTGTACAATCTGTCTCGGTTTGGATATTTGTCGGTAGTCTACAGGTTTTTCTATATATATATATATATATATATATATATATATATATATATATATATATATATATATATATATATATATATATATATAGGGATTCTACAGTATTCACTGCCTTCCCTCGCTCAACCGTTTCCATCTCTCTCTGTTGTCCCATTCTCCATCTCTTACCCATGGCGTCGCGCGTCGTCTACTTCGTTCCTCCAGGATTTTCGGGGTCGTCCCCTTTTACTCCTTCCTATGGGACTCCATTCGGTTATTCTCTTTATCCTAGTCGCTAGTTCTTCTTACATGTCCATACCACTTTAGTCTTTTTTGTTCTATATATGTTAATATGTCTGTTTCTATTGATGTTCTTTGCTTTATTTCGTCATTACTTCTCCTATCCATTCTTGTTACTCTGCAGCATCTTCCCAGGCATTCCATCTCTGTTACTACTATCTTACGTCTGTTTTTCTTGTTTATGATCCAATTTTCAGCCCCATATGTCATAATACTTCGCACTAATGTTTTATAAATCTTAGTTTTTGTCTTCATATTTAGGTGTCTATCTCACCATACTGAGTAAAGTTGTCGGATTGCTGTTCTTGTTTGTCCTAATCTTTGTGTAATTTCTTCCTCTGTTGTTACGTTGTGATCAATCTGTAGATCTTCTATGTCTTCTTCACTTGTAAATAGGTACTCTATTTTCGCGAAGTTAATATCTAGGCATGTAGCTGAGGTCGTCTTGGTCTTGTGCAATCACTACTTGATCGTCTGCAAAGCTTAACGTATATAGGTATTCGTTCCGTACCGGTACTACCATGCCTTCGCATTTTCTTTTTCATGTAGTCAGGGCTTTCTCTAAGTATATTTTGAATAGGTTTGGAGATGTGGAACAACCCTGCAGGAGCCCTTTTGTTGTTGTGAAGTCTCCTATGATTATTGTTCCCATTTTAATGGACACTTTATTTTCTTTATACAGAGCTTTTGTAGCTTCTATGAGTTTCGTCTGTATTTCTAATTTGTACATTGCCTCCCATAGTTCTGACCTTGGTACAGAGTCATACGTCTTTCTCAGGTCCACAAATGCCAAATGTATATCTCTATTTTTTGTTTTTTTCTTTTTCAACAGTTGTTCCAGTGTGTATATGTGGTCTATGCATGATCTTCTTGCCGTGAAGCCTGTCTGATCGTCCCGGATTTTGCCTTTTATCGCTTGCTCTATCTTTTTTCGCAGTATCTTCTCATATAATCTTCCTATTGATGATATTACGCTTATTCCTCTGTAGTTTTCGCATCGTTTTCTATCTCCTTTCTTAAATATAGATGTCATATATGCCTCTGTCCATTCCTTTGGGAGCTGTTCTCCATTTATGGCTTTCTGAAATATCCATTGTGTCATCCGGTGTAATTTTTTTGATCCGTATTTTATAAGCTCAGGTGGGATGCCTCCACGTTCCGGTGCTTTCTTATTTTTGATTGCTTTTATGGCCGTTCTCATTTCCCTATCTGTTATTTCTATTTCTTATTGTGGGGATCTGCTTCGTCTTCGCCTGTTTTCTTTTCCAATGAATTGTGGTCTTTGTTCTGTTAACAGTTCCTTGTAATAGTCCTTCCATTCTTTGTCCTGTATATTTCCCAATTTATTTTTTTCTTTTGAGTTTTGTTTCAATCCTCTCAGTACTTTCCATGACTCCGAAGTTCTTGTACCTCCTATGTATGTTTCAATATTTAAACAGGTTCTTTCCCATCTTTCATTCTTTTGTTGTGTTATTTGTTTTTTCACTTCTCTATCTTTTTCTCTATATTCTTTATAAACTTTATCGTTGTTTGTATTCAGCCATTTTCTGTATAGTTGCTTTTTTTCTTCAATTATTCTTTTTGTTGGTTCATTTATTTCATAAGATGCTCGTATATTTCTTCGATGTCGCCGTATCTAAATTCTATTAATTTTTGGTCTAGACGTTGTTGGTATAGTTTTCTTATTGATTGTTCTTGGAGTAGTTCTATATTGTATTGTTTTTCTCTTATAGTATTCAACGGTTCTTCTGTAGAGTTGGTCTTGTTATGCTTCCAATTTTTCAGGTTTTTCTAAATAATACTAATTCGAATGATATGTAACCTGTCGCCGAATGTATCGATCTGTTATATGAAAAGCAGAAATATGGCACCCATGTACTTCAGTTCGTGGGGAATTATGACAACTGAATCCTAAGTTACTTATTTAAATGTTTATTATGAGTATTTTCGAGTCTGGTGGTGATATGCTGTGGAGTTCAGATGCTCTATTTGCAACAATGAGCATGCCTCCTTAAAAATCTTGCCATAAACTCTGAGCCTTGGTTCTGAACCAATGTTTTGGCTATTTCTTCGACTTCTTTACTCTATTAACATATCTTTCTATGTATTTACTTAACTCACATTGTAGTGTCAATATATATCTATTTCCATCGTCCTCCATTTTAAATATGCCTACTTGATCAATAAATATTTTTTCAATCCCAATAGCGGCGGCTGATGTGATAGTAAGGGGTTGTTTAGTAACTATTGAATTCTTATGCCTTTGGCAATCATCGCATCTCTTGAGATATTCCTTAACATCCTCCCGAAATTCGTTCCAAAAGTAATGTTTTCTTATGTTTTTATATATTCTCTTTATTCCTACATGCGCTCCTGTCCATAACATGTGTAAGTCGGTAATTATAATTTTTCTTAGCTTCCAATCTGCAAGTGTTCTGGTGGTCTTGTACTATACGTACTCTTACGTCTTTGTCTTACGTACTTTTTAGGATCCTTAGGTATTTCTTCAATAATTAGCCAATTTTTTTCAATAATTTGCTAATTTGTGCAGACACCGATCGAGGTTCTTGGCACGCCGAGTCTCTCAGCGACGCTAGTAATGTAAACCAATGCTCTTCGTTGTACTATATATTATTTGCTATATGTACCTTAACAGAATCTATATTTATTTGTCTGGTTCTTCCTGTTTCTTAGTCTGTGCTCTCGTTGATACAAACATGTTTCTTTCTGCGTCCTTACTTAGTTGTTTGAGCTCTTCTGATGTAACTTCCGTTCGTCATAGGACATATATTGTAACGTTTCCACCTACCTTCACGTATCTAATTGTAAATAAAATATCCAAAATAAACATATTTTTTATCACAAAGAATTTGTTGAAAACTATTTCTGTTTCTGCTATAGTACATTCACTCTATCTTTTCCCATGCATGAAATTATTCACGAATTACTTTTTATACTAGGTCTCTTTTGACGTGACAACGTCTTAAATTAGGTTGTGGCTCGGAGTCACTCATGAAAAAGTGTAACGCCCGCTCACGTCTGTTACGATGAGTCACCGAACGAGAGAGAGGCCCGCCGGACCGGCGAATGCCTTGCGTCTCTCTCCCACTCAAACATGATCGGTCCGCTGCGCGCGCAGCACTAGAGAATTAGGCGCGTTGAATCGGTGCGTGCTTGTGTCTCTGTCTTTCTCGAGCGTTCTTGGCGTTGGAAAACCGAGAAAGCGTCATAATACAAGTTCACACGTGTGGTTAAAGTATCGTCAGCTGTGTCTGTAGTGAAAATGTGGAGTGCTTAGATTCGTCATTTACAACAACTACAACAATAAAGGTAAATAATTGTACACTAATATTTCATTATCGTAAACTATGATTGATTGATTAATTGTTAGATTGACACAAAAGTTGAGAAACTGAGTTTATAGGTTATGTCATACTATTGACAAATGTTGATAGTGTTAAGTAAATTATTAGTTTAAATCACTCTGCAATCAATCGTAATTCAGTCGATTGAGAAGAAACAGCGCGTTTCAACTGCAAACAACTATTGTGAAATTTAATAATATTCATATCAATAAATATTCTACCGAGAAAAAGACGTTGTCACGTAAAATCTTCGCCCGTAAAACCGACTTTACAGGCAACCGATTTTTTTTACTCACAGAAACTAGTATTGCAAAATTAAGCCGCTTTCCCATAGAAATCACAATAAGTTAAACAACTATCAACAATATGGCATGTCTTTGATACCTTGTTTACTGTAAATTTTGACGTTTATAATTTTCATTGACAGTGACATTAGCTCATTTGTCGTGTTTATTGATTTATTTGAATTAATTTTTTTTTTGGTTTTTCAAATTATTTAACTTGTATGATAGAGCTCAAAATTATCTAAACAGAGTTCTTAGGTGGCGCAATAAATGAAGAGTCACTATTAACGCCTCCAAAACTCAATTAATATTATTTAAATCCCCCCACTGCCGTAATACTCGGGGCCAGATAACCTTGCTAGGAAAAGACCTTGCGTTCAGAAACTCGGTGTCCTATTTGGGAGTTTATTTTAATAGGACTCTCAAGTGGAAGACTGATAAACAAAACACCCTAGACAAGGTAAGAAAAAGAACAAAACTCCTGGCTTCGTTGTCTGATAAACTTGGCAACAAGTCAAATAAAACACTATTGCACACCTATAAAACTTACATAAGACCAATAATCGAATACAAGGCATGCGTCTACGCGTCGCTTAATACCCGTCAAATGACCACCATTATGGCCACTGAAAGAAAAATACTCAGATTCAGATTTGTTTTTGGGTATGGCATTTGAATTATATATTTTCAAGCATAATTATTGTTAGAACGACTAACTGTTGCTCTCTTAATTGGAATACTTCCGGTAAATATTTATTTTTCAGCTAATGAGAAAATTATTATTTTCTAATCTACAAATTGTCATTATACTACATGAGTCTAGCTAAACATTTGTATATTTTCGAGATTACTTATTATTATTATTTTTAATATATGCCTGAAAAAATACTAAATTCCCAAACTTGTTTTAAATTTATATGAATATTTTTTTGAGTTAGAAAGAAGTAATGGAGGACCTTTAGAATCTTTTACAGCTGTTCAAGAGGTAAAATATCTAATGCATGTTTGCTAACTGGTTACTATAAAATAATTATTTTTTAAGAGAGTTGATGCTTCATCATAATATCACGGCGGACAATATACTCGATAAAAACAGTGAAGAAAACAATCCCGTCCTTTCAAAACCAGGCAAAAATAGACGTTGTCTTAAAAGTAAGACGACTGATATACCAGAGGCATCAAAAATGGCAGTACGGAATACGTTGTATGATATGTACCAACAGAGTAATTATTGATTTCTTCAGTGTAAATTTTATGATAAACAAGAACCTGGGTAGGTATTATACTTGAATTTTCATGAAATTTTCTATCTACTTATTTTTGGCTATAAAAGACGATAATGAATTCTTTGTTTTTTTAAGAGAAACATATTACTCTGCAGAGTTTGACCTGTCAATTAAGGGATAAAGAAGTAGTGGGGATAATATTGGAAAATCATCGCCTAGTACATTGTTAAAAGACATCGAATATAAAGTCTAAAAGGATGACAAACGACAAGCATTAATTGAGCAAACTAGTATTGCTGCTCTAAGAGCCAGATTCCTTCGTAAATATATCGAAAATGTTGAAAGTCTATTTACAAGAGAAGTTGTTTTTTTTTTAAGATGAATCTTGGATTTACTCCAAAGGAAATAAAACAAATTCTTGGCTAGACAATAGTGCCAAAAGTGTCCAAAAACCAGGTTATGATGATAAACGTTTTGTGATTGTTCATGCTGGTTCACGCAAAGGATTTGGTTCGGGAGCAAATTTATTGTTTTGTTCAAAGTCTAACGTAGCTGATTATCATGGAGAAATGAACAGCAATCTTTTTACTAAGAGGATAAGAACACAATTAATACCTAACTTAGAAGAGCCATAATTAGTTGCAATGAATAATGCTTCTTACCAAAGTGTCCTTTTAAATACACAACCTTCAACTACTTCAAGGAAGGATGAAATTATTAGTTGGTTGATAATACATAATATTAAATATGACCCACATTTTTCTAAAGCTGAATTGCTACAAACAGCCAAAAATAACAGAAAAGAAAATATATATGTACTTGACGAGTTGTTCCGAGTATCACTGTGAATTTAACGCAATAGAATTAACTAGCGGACCAACTCGACATCGAGTTTTTTAAATGAAATTTTTATTTTGCGAGAAAAATTAAGAGATCAATACAAACAATATAAGCAAGAATATACATAACATTCATCAATAATAATGCAAGTAAAAAAAAAGTGATTATGGAAGTCGACCTCAAAACCGGAATGCAATTTTTAGTTCATCAAATGTCGACATGGATATCATTTAGCAGTTAATTTTGCATGCTGATCACGAATCCGGTGTCAGATTTGCTCTATCTTGACGTTTTATGCGCGTTTAGGGTCACTTCCGGTGTCGGATCGCAACCGGAAGTACATATTTACATTCGTCTCTTATATACTAAACCGCTAAGCCCTTTTCTTGTCCACCACTTTACTCAAAAACCATATTAGATAATTAAAATATTTTTTCGGAATATTATTAGTATTACGTATGAGATTGTCAAGATATACTTTTGGTACAAAAATTCACTTCCGGTTTTGAGATGACTGGAAGTTAAAATTTACTTTAAGTTTTAGACCCCACAATGTATATACGGATCGAAAGGTCTCGACATGGATATAATTTGCAGTTAATTTTGCATGCTGATCACGAATCCGGTGTCAGATTTGCTCTATCTTGACGTTTTATGCGCGTTTCGGGTCACTTCCGGTGTCGGATCGCAACCGGAAGTACATATTTAGATTCGTCTCGACGAGACCTTTCGATCCATATATACATTGTCGGGTCTAAAACTTAAAGTAAATTTTAACTTCCGGTCATCTCAAAACCAGAAGTGAATTTTTGTACCAAAAGTATATCTTGACAATCTCATACGTAATACTAATAATATTCCGAAAAAATATTTTAATTATCTAATATGGTTTTTGAGTAAAGTGGTGGACAAGAAAAGGGCTTAGCGTTTTAGTATATAAGATTTGGGCAAATTGAATGTCGTATTACAATAAGTATTTTAGTATAGATGGGCATGGGCATTCTGATAGTGCTATTTTAAATATGTGGAATAAGGCACTGGACTAATGTAATGCAGATATTTGGGAGAAATGTGTCAGACATAATAAAATTATCAAAAACTGGTATATCCGAGAGTATGGTGAATGTTGACATTCAAACAATTATAATAAATCCTGGTGATAGCTCAGATTCAGACAGTGAATCTGAGCTATCATATTTCATTCAGTTTATTGTTATATAGTTACCCAATCTTTTATTTTAGTCTTGTTTGAAGGCATGTTTGGTACTTTCTCTAAGAATATGCTATGGTATGGAGCGTTATCTATTATAATTATTGGGGATGGTTCAGACAAATTCTTTAATAGTTGGTTTTCAAAACACGATAAAAAATTTGCTTGATTCATTTCTTCATGGTAGTCCGTTATACCCGGTTTAGAGGAAAATATACCCTATGCACCCTTAATGAAGCAATTTTCATTACCAGCATGAAGAATAATATATCTACAAAAAAATTATTTCAACACCTTTATGTTTTCAATATGATTACGGTTGTATATTATGGTGAATATAAATATATTACGGTTTTCCATCAGTTTTAATAAATTTTACACATATTTTATTCTCATCTTGCCATAAGCGACATATAGATCTATAGCCCAAGGTTCATCTATAAAAAAAACTTGTACAGTTCTTCATGTTTATATTTTTTATTTAATCTCAAAGATTCTGCTCTCTTTACAGCAATATGAGATTGTTTCATTAGTTCTCGCCTTGAATCATCTTTTAGCCATTTAAAACCAATGTCTTCCAGTACAATATTAAGTGACAAACGATAACCACTAAACAGATATTTTTCCTTCAATTGAATTCATAAACAGGTCAAAGTCACATGAGTGACAAAAGGAAGAGTTGCAATTCTGACTTTTGGGTCACCAGAAAAAGACGAGTATTAGTAAGATTGTAGTTTTGATAACTCAATTTGTGAAAAATTTGGACTTGTGTCACTGTTTTTCTAAAGTTGTGATATATTAAAAATATTAATTGTTTTTTATGTAATTCACTCGATAGTTTTGTATTTCTCAACAATAGGTAATATTAAATCTTCTTAAAAACATTAACTTTGTTGTTGTGACTTTTTTTAAATTTATTTATTACCGTTCTATATTTTTATGTTTATACTAGTAATAGTCGGTATGAGGTTCAAGCTGTTTAATGTTGAGTACATCAATCTTCTCAATAGTGAAAAAGAATAAACACTTTAATAAAAAAAAGAGTGTGTGTACTTAGTATGCACGTAAGAATTTATACTTCTATTATATGATTTCAACGAAATAAATATGTTTTAAACAGTTTTTTTTTTTAATTTAAATATTAAAGTAATTTTAATTCTTACTATTTTCTAAAAAAGTCCTTAAAATAATACCAAGAATTAAAAAAAAAAGTAAGGCAACAACACGAGGTGTTTCACAGCTACTTGGTTCCATAGCGGTCTCCCATCCAAATCTTAACCGCGTTGGAGATTTCTGCTATGTGGCAATAGAATAAAATTGATACAAAATTAATTATTTTAGCAGATTGTATAAATGATATTAAGATTAATTTTTAATCTTCTTTGAATCATATTTTTATTAATCCTATTACCGACGAATACTTATCCAAATACACAAAAATTATAATAAATAATATATTTACTAAATTTAACTTTATAAAATACATACACATCGACGCGACGTACGTTTCATTTAATATTTTGATTTAACTTGTTTGAAAGTGAATCATGACTCACGGGAAAAAGAGTGGACGTACTATATAAGGAAAACGCTTGCTTCCCTCACAAGTTCTTCAGCGAAGAAGAATTAAAGTCTCTTTCCCGTTAATGTCATAAAAACTCGTCCACCATCTGATATTTCTGATAAATAGGTCTAAAAACTTTTTCAGTGCGTTTTAATTATAAATAATTGTGTATAAATAATTATCTACCATAATATTAAATTCCAGTCGTGTCACCAAAATTGATTGATTAAATTAAACATGTTCATATTCATGACCATGTTTAATAATTTATTTTTGGTATATAATGCACAGTTAAATTGAAAATTGTTTCGAGTATTTAAATTACATCTGGAAAATATATGTTTGCCCTAAAACCGACAATTAATGGTAGATAAATTATTTAAATTAAAAGTTTTAAATGGCTGTAAGTGTACACACATTTAATACCAACAGAATTTTACTAAAATTTATATATTTCCTCGAATAGATATAGTCCGTTTTACCCATTTTGGCCTATTTGATATTGAAAACCACTGAAGTAAGATGAAATTCTCAATCAAATTAACAATGACGGAGAGAAATGTATTTTTTAAATTCAAATTAATCAATCGCAATTAAATTGTAAAAACGGACAAATAATAAAAATTAATAAGAAGATACAAAGTACTCTATGATTTCCTCGAAAATTAACAGAATTGGTTACAATTCCTGATTTAAAGCAACCTTTTTGAATAGGTTAATAAGAGAGCTCCCAAACAACTCGTCTACTCACCCTCTATTTAAATACAAATAGAGGTATTAGTAACCCTAAGACTGATTTAATGTGAAAATAATATCTAATTAATACTAAAAACTACTTAAGTTTAATAAATAATTTAATGAAAAACTCGAAAACTAACAAAAATAAGTGGTACTCTAAAATCGAGTGGATTGCCTTGTATTTGCCTACTGTCTTGAGCTATTTTAAACGGTTCGAGTTTCCGTGTCTCGGTCTATTCTCTGACATTCTTCAACCACGAGGCTTTTTTTTTACCTACTATCAATTCCCCTGTGGCCCTTTGATTTTACCCATCATAATTAGTCGAAGAATATTAGACTGTTTATTATGATAAGGAAAGGGATTCCTGCAGGGGAATTTAAAGCAAAGACCGGATCAGCAAAGAAGATCTTAAAGAAAAGATGTTAAAGATTAGTAGGACAAAAAGAGTATCTAGAATGTTTATTTAAAGATATAAATATTACTACAGAATGATAACTTGGGATTACGAAAACTAATATTTTTATAATAGAGGAATCTATTCTGCTACTTACACATACGAAATCAAAACTCTAACCTTCACCAAAACGTCAACAAACAATTTAAAGTCATTCAGAGAAAAATTAAAGATGAATGCTCGGAATCACTATCAAGGATAGAATTAATAACTAATTCATCGGCATTAGGCATTAAGCGAACTGTGAAACTAAAAGATTGAAGTCATTTGGAAGCAGTGACTGATGATAGGCTGATAAAAACGTGTTGAAATGACCAAGAACTGATAAAGGCGGAGGTAGGCCCCCTAAACGCTGCACAAATGATCTGAAAAGAGTGAAAACACAATTAATCTAAGCAACTCAGAGCAAAAGGGAGTACTTAACTTTAAGGTGACTATGTTCAACAGTGAAGGCATAAGAATGCATGATGATTATATTATACAAAGCTTAATAAAAATTTTACACTCTGTAAACAATAATATCCATTCCTAAACTGTCATTTGCTCTGCATAAACAAGAGATGATTTGGTGTACTGCTTGTTCAATTAAGTTCCGAGACTCTTGATATAGCATCTATATTTAACACTTTTTATAATAATTTCTGTTTTACGTTATTTAGTGATTTTTCTTATGTAGCGGCCTCCTTTCAAGAAGTATTTTTTTATAAATAGATAAAGGTTGCATTATGCTAAATCTAGTGAATATAATGCACGTTATGAGCCTGCGCGTTGTGGTGATGGAAAATTCGTGACGGAAATTCTCTTCTCATATTTCGAGCCTCCTTTTGCGAATTGTTTCTCGGGTTGTTCGTAGAAGCTCTAAATAATAATTTTGATTAACTGTCTGACCTTGTTGTACGGTTGTACAAATTACATGCTGTATCCCTTATGTCAAAGAAAACAAGCAACATCGTCTTGAATTTGGACTTTAAAAGCTCTCCCTTTTTTTTCTCTCTCAAAGAGTTTGGAGTCTTCCACTGCATGGATTGCCACTTGGTGTACGTTCATATTGAAGATTCCATGTTTCATCACAAGTTTGACAAGAAGTCTGAGTCCTTTTCAATGCATCCCAGAGTGTCAGAGCAAATATATTTATATCAGATGATCTTCTGTTCCGTTGTAAGGGGTCTGACCATAAGTTTAGCACAGACTTTCCTAATGATCAATTCCTCAGGCAAAAATTTTGCTCATAGTTTCTTTATCAATCTCCATATATTCAGATATGATCTTATTACTTAACAGTCGCTATTTTCGAATCATTTCGGTCACTTTTTGGGCGTGACTTTTTAAGACACCGTTTACCTGGCGCGCTCATCGTCTTCAATATCCGCCTTTCCTTCTTAAAACGTTTCTTTTTTTTTCTGGTGCACTCCATTACTGGAGGTACGCTATCACTACATCAAAATGTTCTCTATTCTGCGCCACTCTTAGTAATTGTTTAATCGTAGCAAGTTATATTTGTCATTTTTCGTTATATGGCCTAGGTATGTGGTCTTTATTTTCTTAATCGTTGCTATAAGTTCTATTTTCTTCTTCTTCATGTGCCTTGTCCGTTCCGAACGTTGGCAATCAACATGGCTATTCTGACTTTGTTTACGGCAGATCTGAATAGTTCAGCAGATAACAATCCGAACCATTGCCGCAAGTTTTGGAGCCACGAGTGTCTTCTCCTCCCTGGACCCCTTCTGCTGTCTATTTTCCCTTGAACGATCAGTTGTAGTACTCTATATTTATTATGTCTTATAACGTGACCCAAGTATTCCAACTTTATTTTCTTTATACTTATTCCTACCTCTCCCTCTTTACCTATCCGGCGTAGTACCTCTTCGTTGGTCACGTGCTCAGTCCAGGATATACGTAATATACGTCGGTAAGCCCACATTTCGAAGGCCTCTACTTTTTTCATCAATGTTGCGGTCATTGTCCACGCCTCCATTCCATATAACAAAATCGGGAATACATAACATTTCAGAAGTCGAATTTTGAGAGGTAGGGTGAGGATTTTAGAGGTGAAAAGTTATATTTATGGTGTTTAATACTGTTTGATTCGTAATGTTTTGTGTCCATGATATTCTAAGCATTCTGCAATAAAGCCACAAATCCTTCTAGTAGTCTCACGGTATTTAAATTTAATGTCCAGGCTTCAACTCCATACAGAAGGACTGACCAAACGTAGCATTTAATAACTCTAATTCAGATGTCTAAGCTTAGTTTGATGGTATAGATAATTTGTTTCCATTTATTGTGCCTATTTCTAGCCTGTTCTTGTCTTGTTTTTATTTTTATATCTGCATCCCACTTCTCATTTAGTACTACTTCTAAGTATGTGAATTTGCGAACTTGTTCTAATTGAGTGTTATTTAGATCAATGCGACAATTTTCATCGGTTTTGCTAATCACCATTACTTTAGTTTTTTGAATATTTTTTGTCAGTCTCATTGCTTCACTTGCATTATTAACTCTGTCTGGTAAATTTTGTATATGTATATATATATATATATATATATATATATATTTATATAGGGGCCTGCGTAGCGCAAGCGGTAGGATGCTCGCCTCGCAAGCTGGTGGTCCGGAGTTCGAATCCTACCGCCGGCAAGAACATCTAGACATTTTAAAAATGTCTATAGGCCCCAGGTCGACTCAGCCTGAATAAAAATGAGTACCTTGGGTAAAACCAGGGGTAATAATAGACGGTTGAAGCGTAGCACTGGCCATGTTACCTTCCTTGTATACCGTAGGCCCTAGATATAGCAGACTACCCTGCTATACTCCCAAAGCCGCGACAGCGGTATAAAACGGGAGACTATTATATATATTTATATATTTATATATTTATATATTTATATATTTATATATATATATATATATATATATATATATATATATATATTTATATATATATATACATGATTATGCGGAGATCTTTTCCGTCTAGCTTCATTTTCTGTAGTTCATACAACGTTTTTTTATGCTAGATTCTATCAAAAGCCTTCTCCCAGTTGATGAAATAGGGATATACTTTTTTCTGGGTATATTAGCATAGTTAGAGAAATTCTAACCAGATTATTGTAGAAACAGAAATCACATTAATTTTTAAAGTGGACATTACCAGTGGTTGCCTGTACACCATAGTTTAAAAAGCTGTACAAGAAGATATAAAACTCCTAGTGTAATTGTTATATTCAATTAGTATTGAAGATATCTAAAGAGTTTAGACAATTTTTCAAAATGTTTGGTTTACATACATCTTAATTGAACTTAAAATTAAATGACATAATGTCGATGATTATGGATTTTTTTAACTAAAATTAACACACATTTACTCGAAAATGGCGGCCACGTCTGAGTCAAGCTAAAGTTATCAGCCAACTGAGTTGGTAGACGGGTAACTGATAAGAAAATCACCTTGTTAACGTGAAACGATTCATATAGGAAAAACAGTTTGATACTATTACATATATAACTATTTCATTAGTAAGACAAGACACAAAAAAGGATAGTAGGAAAAGCTACACAAAAAGAAGAAACAAAGAAAGCTCAAATATTACATCTACAAAATGTGAAACATACACCAGAAAATTTAATTTAAGTTATATGTGCAGCGATCTATAAAACAAAACTGAATGCACCAGTACAGTCTTCAACGTATAATGTGTAGTTAAACAATAAAATACGAGGCGACAAATATTTTAATATTATTCGATATTAGCCGTTTAACCTAAATGTATTTTACTGTTAATTTTCACCAATATGGATAATATAAAAAGAATAAAAAAAACTTTACTGTTATTGTTTACCCTAAGCTTATAAAAGTCCGTGTCCCAAATATAATTTGTAACGCTATTTCCAATTTAACTCTTGAACTTTTGTCGAAATGTCTCGACTTATCTCTTTAAGACTGTCAAATATTTCTTTTATGTATTTGTGCTTCACTGTTATGGGAAAACTTTTCCATTAAAGTCGAGATGACTTTTCCACTCTAATCGTAAGGTTGGGGTCATAAATATCATCCTATTAATAACGATGTTTTTGTATGAATTGATATAATGTATATTAATGTTTTAAAGTAAAAATCGCTGACATTTAGTTCCTGTTACTAGCAGAGTTCGGGATCCTAACGTTAACACTGCATTATTAAGTACCTATTTAAATATTTCTTCTGACAGTGAAAAATAAATGTTTATGATTTCTAGCACGAGAAATTATTTTGAATGTGAAGTTTACTACTACTTCTTCTTCTTCAAGTGCCATCTCCGCGGCGGAGGTCGGCAATCATCATAGCTATTCGGACTTTTGAGACGGCTGCTGTGAAAAGTTCATTTGATGTACATCCGTACCACTCTCTCAAGTTGCGCAGCCATGACATTCTACGCCTCCCTATGCATCTCCTTCCTTGGATCTCTCCCTGCATAATCAGTTGGAGCAAGGTGTATTTCTCTCCACGTATAATATGTCCGAGATATTTCAATTTTCTTGTTTTAATTATATTTAAAATTTCTATTTCTTTATTCATCCTTCTCAGAACCTCTTTGTTTGTGACGTGTTCTGTCCACGATATTTTCAGAATTCTTCTATACGCTCACAGCTCAAATGATTCCAGTTTTTTCATTGATGTCGCATTCAATGTCCAAGATTCCATTCCATAAAATAAAGTCGAAAAAACATAGCACCTCGCCAACCTAACTCTTAGTTCCAATTTTAAATACCTTGAACATAACACTCTTCTCATTTTGTTGAAATTTGCTCTAGCCTTTTCTATTCTGATTTTGATCTCCTGAATGTAATCATTTGTGGAGTTAATCATTGTTCCCAGATATGCATATTTGTCCACTTCTTCGACGTTGGTTTCGTTTATTAGAAGATTCTCGTTATTTCTTTGAGTTTTGGATATTCTCATAAATTTCGTCTTCTTGACATTCATTGTTAGACCATACTCTGTTCTATACTCCGCTATTCTGGTCACCAGTTTCTGAAGATCTTCAATATTTTCGGCTAAGATCACAGTGTCGTCCGTATATCTAATGTTGTTAATGGGAACTCCATTCTAGCTGTTTCGCCCCCCAAGAGCGTTCTTCGGGATCTCTTCGGAGTAGGCATTAAAAAGAATTGGCGACAATACGCATCCCTGTCTCACTCCATATCTAATTTCAATTTCTTCTGACAGCTGTTCGTTAACACGTTCTTTTGCTCGCTGTTTATAGTATAAATTTGATATGATCCTGAGGTCGTTGTAGTCAATCGTCTTTGATTTCAGGGCATTAATTAATTGTTTATGTCGTACTTTATCGAATGCTTTATTATAGTCAATAAAACATACGTATATATCTTGATTGACGTCCAGGCATCTTTGTATCAGTATATTAAGTGAAGAAAGAGCTTCACGCTTTCCTATAAGGACGCCTTCACGTCTTATATGCCTTTGTTTACTACAGAAGTTTACTACAGAAGAAGCTAATTCAGATAGACTTTTAATAGTTCTGAAAAAAGTGCAAGATCATGTTGCTAATTTACCGGGTAATTAATTTAATAATAAATTAAACATAATGCATCAATATAAAACACAATTTAAAGTCTATTTTTTTACCTTTTAGAAGAAATAAAAGAATTTTTGAAGACCATGAAATACGTATGAACTGGTTTATAATACATACCATGACTTAGAATCGACAAAAAGTATCATTGTATAATAGCATGATTTTTAAGCTATTTTTCTTCTGAAGCCTTGATTGATTTTGATTATTTTTTTCACGTTATAGGTCTGTTTCTAAGAAATTAGTGTCAACGTTTTAGTTATATACGGGGTGTAAAAATAAAGATGTGTTTTTTCATCCTATTTTGCAACACCCTGTGGAATTTATTAGAAACAAACGCAAAATCTTTCTCAATATTATCGTAAAAAAATCATCTCGATATATCCATTATCAAAAAAAAAGTACGTTCAAAGCACGGGATTTTCTACTCTCCAAAATTAACGCATCACCTCAACAGTAATTTAATTTTTAGGCTACTTTTCTTCTGAATCCTTGATTCTAGATTCTACCTATTCTATCGAAAGTTAGATTTCGATGATCTTTTTTTCAAATTGTGGGTCTATTTCTATGTAATTACTGTATTTTTGTTTATGTTCTTTGAGAAATTTCAACGTGTTACCCATAAACGGGGTGGAAAATAAAGTTATGTTTTTTTGATACTATTTTGAAACACCCTGTGGAATTTATTAGAAATAAACACTACATCTTGTGATATGCCATCATAAGATATATATATATATATATATATATATATATATATATATATATATATATATATATATATATATATATTATTGTGATATTTAAAGTCTTGGTGTGCCAAGCAATAATTAGCTAATTAATTTTTTGATTAATTAAAATTATTTAAATGATATGATTATGACTCTATCACAATTTTTAATTCTTTTATCTCAGGGTTAAAATTCGTGCTTCAATATCTATGCTATTACATGTGAAAGGTAGTAAGGTCCAAAGAATACTGGAATAATAAAAAACACATATGATCTAACACTATATATTGAAATAAAAATAATGAAATAATTCACACTCAAAAGTTTTCAATAAACAAATCTCATATAATGATTCTCAAAATTTTGTTCTAAGTACGTGAACAATCCAAATTTTATGGTACAAACAGTATTAATTGAAATCGCAAAATCTCAAACTATTCTAACTCTCCTAATCAAACTATTTATATCCTTTCTAAATTAAGTGTAAAAATTGTGTTATCAATAAAAGAAAAAAACTGCAGAAAACAAAAATATCTCTCTCTGATGATGAGTGGTCCAAATCCTTGTTCCTTGTAGACTATATTATCTCCTCTCAACCGCTCCCTATGTAATCAGCAATCTTACAACAGATTGTTGCAAGTATATCGTCCTTAATGATCTCCTTCAAAAGCAACAATCATTCAAATTATGATAGCCTTTCTCCTCTCGATAAACTGAATCTCTCGTTGGCCTGAATGAAAAATGACTCTTGGAATATCTTCTCTTTACGATAAACTGAATCTCTCGTTGGCCTGAACAGTGACTCTTGGAATATAAGTAGGAAAATATGACTTACAATATTTTGCTGCTTCAGCTTCTGTCAGATACACTAACTCCACAAAAACTCACTAACATTCAACACTACTGCTTGCTACTTCTCGGGAAACGCCAGAGAACAATCACTGTTCGTCTTACAGACTTGGAAAACCAACTGATTATCTTTTTTCTCTCCTAAATCTAGCCAAACTCTCACTCCTACATACCTATCCCACCTTTTTCAATCTCCGCCAATCAAAACTCGTCACAATTCCCCCATTTTTTCATTTCGATAACAAACAAATTTTTACCTATAATTATAAATTTCCTAAAACTTATTTACAAATAATATTTTTCTATAATTCTTAAAAACTAACAAAAACCTCTTTCTAAAATCCCTTCTATTGTCTTTAATCACTGCATTAATGTATTTAGAAAAACCCGGTTCAATTGTTTTCACTTAAAATTATGCGGGTCACTCAAGTATAACAAAGAAATAATTTATGTATAGCTTACATTTTGTTTAGTACAGGTAATCCAAGAATTTAATAACTTTCCTTCTTCGAAATGTTTGTTGATTATTATCCTACTTATCTGAATTATTTTAATGTTTTTGAACTTTGAAATATTTTAATCAACCCAATATTTTTCTCGATTTTGCATATCATAACAATATATATATATATATATATATATATATATATATATATATATATATATATATATATATATATATAATCTTTAATAATAGAGATAGAGATATCAAGATCATTTTTATACAAACACGTCGAGAAAAGATTAAGCTATATCGCAATAAGAAATAGCGTTTTTTCTAATTCCACAAGGTGTTTCTAAATAAGATCAAAAAAACACAAGATGAAAAATCAGAACTCTATTTTTACACCCCGTATAAACGTTGATTTTTTCAAAAAACATTAATACTGTAATTTATTAGAAATAGTTTCAGAAAATAGAAATTTTATAATTATACCGTCAATTTAGATACAATATGTAGTTCGGTAAGATACTGGAGGGTTATCGGTTAAAATTTTTTACAATAAAAGAAAGGATACTTGCTACTTCATCCTTCATTGAAGTCGTTTCGTATGAATTCATACAAACCATCAGTCCATCTTAAATAAGTTAAATGTGCATACGTCCATAGATAATTTTAAGGTAAATCTTTTTGCGTATAAGGAAATAGAGCAGTACTTTTGATTGCAGTCATAAAAAGTATGACATAAATATGCATATAATCATTAAAATAATACAGTTAAACTAAACAAAACTAAGTATCAAAACAATGTTTAGAATGACAACAACTAAAGGGTGCAGTATCTTATATGTAGGCTAGCCGGACGAAAGAGGCATTATCAGGAACTGTGAGAGGATTTTTAAAAAACCCAGCCACACGTTGATTTTTGATTAAAAGGGGAAACATTTTTTTTGTAATTTCGTCCAATAATTTATATGATTTATTTTAAAAAAACTAATTTTAAAATTAATATTTTTATCTGGTTACTTATTTCTTAGTTGACCAAATAAAACTGATGACCTGCGGCGTCTATACAATGATAAAGGTTTTGATCGAAACTTTCTCTCATATTTCGAAGTATTTGCGTAGTGAAACATTTGCCAGTAATGTTTTAAGAGTATTGTCAAATTTAGACCACACGTAGTACATAATAGGTATAACGGGTTGCGTTTGGTCACAATCAAGCTATATATTAACAATATTGCAATAAAATTACAAGTATAGACCAATTCCAAGTGATTGAATAATTCAAAGGATTTTTAAAAAGTTTGAAAATACTGTAACCGTCATTCCTTATTGTACCTTTACAAATATTATTGCTGAGGTACCAGAAAATTTATAAAATCAAAATGAATTGAATGTATTTACAAGAGTATTTGAAACTCCTACAATAAGTTTTCGAACCATAACAGACGAGTTTGATATTCATAATTCGACAGCCTTAAAATTTTAGAAAAATAAATTCCGCTCGTATTAATTTCAATAAAAGTGATGGATTCGACCGTTACTTGATAAAAGATAATTTTATCTAACAATAAAACACTAAAAACTTTTGTTTTCAACACTTTCACAAAATTTATTTTAAATTATTATCACTACAGCAGTTTCGGCAGGGTTTCGTTCTCAAGTGATGTATTTTTACTAGGCGTCTACACTTTACTATAGTCTTTAGCTAGTTAAGGAGGTGAGAGTTGTTTGTCTCAAGTTAGTTGTTCAGAATTATATCTGTAATTTTAATTCATTAATTTTCATAGATTATAATAATGATACCTTAAGGCCTCTATTTTGAATATATTATTATGGAGAATTTGAAGTTGGTCATTGAAAGAATGATTATTATCTAGACGGTAAAATGCGTATGTAGAATCTGTTTTTCTATTATTGAAAACCTTTTGTGTTCTGCTATGAGTTTGGTAATGGTTCGACAAGTTTGACCAATATAAGTTTTATTATTAATAATAATTAATAAAATTAGTATTTACAAACGTTGTTAAAACCTTTTGAATTATTGTATAACCTGGAATTCTAAATCTATTATAATATCTTACGCTAAATAAAGATCTGTCAGTGCTCGCACTATTACTTGAATAAAAAACTATTGCTGATTTTTCCTCAACTGAGTACAGTTCATCAAATGTTAACGTTTCAATTAACATTTCAACTAATGTTAATATCTAATTATTACGATCCAACGCAACCCACTATACACTTTCTGCAGTACGTGTGGCCTAACTTTTACAAGAATACTGTGGCAAACGTATTTTTGCAAAATTTTGGAATGCGTTTAATTCATATATTAATTTAAACATTTTTGTTTTCATTACAGGTTCCAGTTCACTACAAATAGTATTTTATAACTTTTGATGTAAAATAATTGGGAAGCAGGAATTCAACACTTTCGAATTTCCCATTCGCTTTACGATTAGATTCGATTTCATTTGACGATTCACCATCACCATCCAGTATACATAATACTAAAGATGTTAAAACAGGATTTTTGTCTCGGCCCAATTATATTTAAAAAAATTTCTCTACGAACGGACAAGAAAATGCGGTCTCTTGGGAATATATATATATATATATATATATATATATATATATATATATATATATATATATTATCTCTCACGTCTTTATTTATAATAACTCAGTCGTAGTCGTATTCTTTCACCTACTGTGCGGAGTATTTTATTATACTCCTCCTCTTGTTTCTTTGCTCCATTTTGTAAATTCATCACATGTATATATATATATATATATATATATATATATATATATATATATATGAATTCACAAAATGGAGCAAAGAAACAAGAGGAGGTGTATAATAAAATACTCCGCACAGTAGGTGAAAGAATACGACTACCACTGAGTTATTATAAATAAAGACGTGAGAGATAATAAAGATATACGAAAAAAATAGGAATCAATATGAAGGAAGAACTGTAACGAAAACTCTAAGAAGAATTTAGCATTTAATTTGGCTAGTACTGATGTGGATTAAAAATATAGACAAAAATATCACATAACTTTCCTCAATATAAAAGATGTACTGGAGAAGGTGTTTGTTTTAACTAAACAGGTCCAGATGAAAATTGAGACAAAAAACTCTTAAAAAAAAAAGAAATGAAAGTACACATAAATAAACGAGAAACGCAAACCAAAAAATTGATTATAAACATTCGTACGACAATGGAAAGCAAAACGTTCCACGATGAAGACTGGAACGACAAGAAGTGTTGACGCATGAGATACGAGAAGTAACATTGCAGAATTAAAATTATATATATATATATATATATATATATATATATATATATATATATATATATATATATATATATATATATATATATATATAATATGTAATAAATTCTATTTTATTTATTATAACTGTGTACCTAAGAATGTAAAAGTTGCCCCAAAAACTTCTTATACCTCGTCGTTTTCATTAACATCGGCAGTTTCTCACACTCCTTTTCGAACTTATTTCGTAACGGTGGAATCCTTGGAATTCCGTCCTACACCACGACGATCCCCAATAACCAATCGCGACGGAGTTCCCGGAACATGTTTTCGGGCCAAAATTCGCGATGATACTGCAAAGGATTCTGTGCGAGACTCAGGAACGCCTATTTTCTCTTTCCCTTTCCAACGGCAAAGCGATTTGAAACTAAAAGTTGGACTAATTTTAAAAAAGGGGGCAGTGGACGTTCCAGAAACATATATTTGGTGGAATTTTTATTATATATTTTACTGATTTGTGTACAGAGTAACAAACATTTAGAAAAAATACAAAAACAAAATATTTCGTTATAATATTTTTGGTATTTATACAAAATTTTTTAGATATATCCTTACATGATAAAGTAAGATTTTCAAATGAAATGCGCAGAATCAGTAAATTTCAATGTCGAGGTCCAAATGCATTAGAAGGCCTGTTCATTTCTTCTGCACCAAAAACAGATTTGTTTTTAAGTTTGTTTTTAGCGAAACTTCATAACAACTACTTCAAATTTGAAGTACATAAATAAAAGTTGTAGCACTTAACATATTTCTACAGAATGCAATTTATTAAAAGCACCAGTCGATCATCACTTCTTTTGTAACGGTTCAAGTTTTATGTTCGGAGTCTATGACGCATTAGTCAATTAACCAATCAAAGCACAGAAATCTGCATCAACATGTCCTAAAGATGCTGCGTTAGTTGGTTTCCTAAAAACACATTTTATCAGGACTATAGTCATTTTTAGTTATTTATTTTTCCGTATTTAATTTTATCTGTTGTTTAAAGTGTGAAACTAATTATTTTATATGGAAGGATTTACTTTTTAAATGAAATTATATATTTTCTTTAAATTCATGTACGCCAAACTATCTTTTGTTTTGGAAATTTTCATATGATTAATACTGAAATTAATAAGTTTACTATATTGTTACTACAATGAGATTTTACTCGTTGTACAATAACGAAATTTTCTCAACATGAGCTCTCTAGTTTAAACTAGTGTTGCCCAAAATCGGTCTTGGTCTTGCAGTCTTGGTCTTGTTCTTGCGTTTTCGCGCAAGATTTACGCAAGAATAAGACTAAGCCTGCGTCTTGCGTCTTGCAATTAGGACGGATTGTCGTTTTAGCGAGTATTGTAGTTCGGGTATATGCTTAAAGACTCTATGAGACGCAAAAAAATGTGTAATACAAATTTGAAAAACTGGACTTTCTTTTCCAGCATACGACTTCTTCGCTCTGAAATTAATTGTCCAGATTTTGAGAATAGCCGCCCTCTAACCATAAAATAATCTTGCATTGCTACGCCGACAGTAATATCGTATCGAAATTTTTTAAAAATATGTCACCTTAGCTAATAAAAAATATAACACTTATTATTACGGACACCCACTTAATAATTCAATTTTTTTCCCATTATAATTTAGTTAGTAATTTAGGCTAAACATTGTTTCTGCTGAGTGTGCGATGAGATCATTCGATTAAACCAAATTTGCTGAAGAGCGCGACTAATATTCAAAAGTTTATTAATACCCGATAATGTCGCTTACCGTGTAACAAAATACCGAAATATTTAGAATAACGAAGTAACGATATATAATTCTCGGTTTGTTATTAATACTTAGGATATTGAATAGTAACGGACATTTATATTAGTAGTTACTTTTTCGACATCACTAAACTTGATTTGACAAGTTTACAATTTGACATGGGGGACAAAGATTCAAATAGTTTTAGTCGGAGTAGTGAGCGTTGGAATTATAGATCTAAAAGACCTAAAAGCCAATTTGATCAGTTTTTCGAAATAATTCATGCATCCCAAATTGCTTCGTTTAAATTGTGCCTACATACAAAGGTTAAAATGAAAATGAAAAACAGAAACACTTCAGGTTTAAGGAAGCATCTAATATCTTTTCACACAAAAGAATTACAAATATTTCTTCCTGAAAAACCATAATTCTGGTTCCTAAAAAAAATTTTCCTACTACTTTATTTTGGTAAATTAATGTATTTATTAAGTAATTTAAAATAACTTCTTTTGATTATCATTACTTTCTTACCTATTCTTTATTTTTTCAAGTTAGTTTTTTATATAAAAGTAGAGCTAAGATTTAACATTTAAGATAACATTTATGTTGCTTTAATAAGTGGATTATAGTTTGTTATCTTATCACCTAAAGAATATGTGCCCTTCATACCTGTATGTGGATTTTTGCCACGTACCAATATTTTTTAAGATTTCCATTTCATATATGGTGGAGGTCCATGAATACCTTTCTAGAAAATGTTCTTTAAAATACAGTCAAGTTTATGTCATTAATTTGGTTTTTTTGTGTTTTAACCATGTTTGATTGACTTTTGGTAGGCACGGATCGCTTAGATCGTGGCTTCAAACTCCTCTAGAAATGTTTAATAAATAGCAATAGGCTAATGGGTAACTGCAAGACTTGCAAGACTCTTGCTGCAAGACCAAGACCAAGACCGGGAGTGCAATACCAAGACCAAGAACAGGTGTATTGGCGCAAGACCAAGACCAAGACTGTCTCGTCTTGTTCTTGCATTTGGGCAACACGGTTACCGCGAAAATCACATCAATAGGTGCATCCACAGACGTCAATCTCCCACTCAATCTCAACCCAAAAACTCAGACCCTCATCATACGAAAGCTTTTCTTCCATACATCAAAGATGTCGCTGACAAAATCGGCAAAATTCTTTAATCAAGAGGAATAAAGACAATATTTAACCTGTAACAAAAACTTTCATCTCTTGTACGATCAATCAAAGACAACATTCCAAATCAACAACACGGAGTTTATGAAATTCCTTGTGCAGACTGCCCCCGATTTTATATATGCCAAATAAATGGTAGATTTCAAAATAGGATTTATGAACATTTCATTTCTGTCAATTTCAGCTCTAGCTCAACACCGTCTTTACACAGGTCACAAAATTGATTTTGAAAACTCCAGAATCATAGCTCCCAACCGCTTCTATAAACCAAGAATTATCCGAGAAGCCATAGAAATTGAAAAAAGGCCAAATTGTCTCAATAAAAGAGATGACGGCATATGGTTACCTTCGACATGGAGACCTCATAAAGAAAATATCGGCCGCTCCACCCGCCAATTAAAATCCTACTGCTAGAAATGTTCTCGCCAATCCCACGCTAACATTCACATCAATCTCCACCCAAACCACGTCACCATCGAGGGTATAAATAAACTGTGTCCTCTGTTCCTAGTAGCAGTAATGCATTGTTTATTGATCAGTGTAGTAGTGTCTGGGTGCTCGGGAGACTGAGACCTCGGAAGCCCTGAAGAGGATGTCGAAAGCTCGGCATCACAGACTCGGTACAGTTCAATATTAATTCTTGTAATAATATTAATCTTAGCTCTAGGTTAATTTCTACAGCGGAAATCTTTCGGAACATTATATATATATATATATATATATATATATATATATATATATATATATATATATATATATATATATATATAGATATATATATATAGAGATATATATATATATATATATATATATACAAGAAATACTGGAAATT
Organism: Diabrotica undecimpunctata; assembly: GCF_040954645.1. Classification (NCBI taxonomy): domain Eukaryota; kingdom Metazoa; phylum Arthropoda; class Insecta; order Coleoptera; family Chrysomelidae; genus Diabrotica; species Diabrotica undecimpunctata. Next base: position 46,441,625 of record NC_092809.1, read on the forward strand.
ATTGACTGTCGATATAAACAAACAACACAGTTTATTATGGCTGCAGTCAGTAGGTTTGGCCGGGATGTTATAGAAACACTCTTTTGACTTTTGGTCGAGCTTTCGGAATTCTTTTATACCTTCTTCAAGACACTGTAATTAGAAGAAAGTGTAAATATTTACAACATATCTCAAATTGTCATTACAACTTACTAGTCGTTGAGATTATTTGTGTAAAGCTACGACACTCAACATTAAAAACACACATATAAAATATAACATGTAAAATAATGGACAAAATACATTTTAAAATTTAGTTGTAAAGTTAAAATTTTGTTAGGGACATCTTTTAATGGTGTATTTTGACTGATCCATAAAGAACAGAAAAAAACAAAAATAGTGTGATTAAAAAGTAATTAGGAGTTCTTGCTATTATATTAATGGAAGTAGTATATTAAACCTGTCTTGATAGTATGCAGCATGTTTTGTATGCAGGTGTATTATGGTGTGTATATGTAAAAGTAAATCTTTATTTTATTTTTGATGTTTTGTCAGTAAGTAACAATAAATGTTGCTCAATTTATCTATGTCTGACTTTTTATTTATACAAGACGTATTAGATTTTATGAAACACATTTCCAAGAATGGAAGAACGCATGTGCGCTCACAGAACATGCACTAACTTTAAAACATGAATTTAATTTCGAAGATTCCTGTATTTTGGCAAAGGAAAAAAACCATTCAAAACGTGTTTTCTTGGAAATGTGTTTCATAAAATCTAATACGTCTTGTATAAATAAAAAGTCAGACATAGACAAATTGAGCAACATTTATTGTTACTTACTGACAAAACATCAAAAATAAAATAAAGATTTACTTTTACATATACACACCATAATACACCTGCATACAAAACATGTTGCATACTATCAAGACAGGTTTAATATACTATTTCCATTAATATAATAGCAAGAACTCCTAATTACTTTTTAATCACACTATTTTTGTTTTTTTCTGTTCTTTATGGATCAGTCAAAATACACCATTAAAAGATGTCACTAACAAAATTTTAACTTTACAACTAAATTTTAAAATGTATTTTGTCCATTATTTTACATGTTATATTTTATATGTGTGTTTTTAATGTTGAGTGTCGTAGCTTTACACAAATAATCTCAACGACTAGTAAGTTGTAATGACAATTTGAGATATGTTGTAAATATTGCAGCCTTAATAAACTGTGTTGTTTGTATATATATATATATATATATATATATATATATATATATATATATATATATATATATATATATATATATATATATATATATATATATAGCAATAAATTGACGTTTGTTTAATTCACTAAAATAAAATGAAATTGCAAAAAAAAAAAATAGTAAAATAACGGAAGATTATCTTAGACTATGGAAGATTAAAAGGCCCGTAGTATGCTTATTCAATTGTTTGGTCTATTATTTACTCATTGTTTTTTATTTTAGTTCTTTATCAAGACATAGTTTCTTTATCTCGCTTGATATATCTTTCCACTAAAATTTCTGAATGCACCATTACTATGTAACAGTAAACAAATATGTTATTCATTTACTTTGTAACTCTATGCAAGTACTGTTATTTACCATTTTTGTTAGTGTAATTAGTGAAATGGTTTGAAATAGGAAAACATTCCTAATTTCATTGTTATTGGCGACGATCAGATCGCAAAATCAAGTAGCTCTATCGTTGACTTTGTCTGAAAGAGCTTTAACTTTTGAATAGCTGAATGGCGAATATTTTACAGGTATGCAAATTAATCGTTTATAACGAATATACAATGGCCCACAAGAGATCATTGGAAGCACTAAACAGAATTTTAAAAGATATTCGTGACAATCAAAACATTTTTTGTGGAGTCATGATTTTATTGTTAGGTAATTTTCGGCAGACCCTTCCAATTATTTATCGATCAACTGCTGTGGACGAACTAAACGAATCCTGGAATCATCCAATTTGTGACGGCACTTGATTGATACGACTCCAATTGATAACTAACATGCGAGTGTTTTGCAACAAGATGAAAATCAAATTTTGTTTTTGGAGCAGTTTTTGGACATTGGAAATGGTCACTATTGATACCTCGACCGGATTCATCACATTACCTACATATTTCTCTTAGTTCACATTCAAAAAATGAGCTTATTTAGCGTCTTTTTTTTTTCAACATAGCGCAAGAGTTTCATAACTATAATTGCGTGATTCAACGAGTAATATTGGCGGCAAACAATACAGATGTCGATGGTCTTAATGAAACCATTAAGAATTGTCTTCCCGATTTCGTTCAAACCAGTTGACACAGTTATAATCCAGGATGACGTAGTCAACTATTCTACAGAGTTTTTGAAGTGCATTCCATTGCCGTACATCCGTCCTGTTGAAGTCATTTGTTACTTCTTGTAACCATGTAGATCTTGGTCGTCCACTTCTTCTTTTGTCAGTTGGTGTTCATTCTATTATTGAGAGTATTGACGTATATGGTTTTGATCTCCACATATGTTCTCCATATATGTTCTAGCCATTTTGCTCTTTCCTGGTTTATTAAATAAATAAATAAAAGCTCAGATTGTCTTATTCAATCAAATCAGGCAATATTATTTTGTCAACTATAAAGGAATTATAGAATTATCATGAAGGCAGTTTATTTTCTCAAACCGTTATCGGGTACTGTAACGGGTAGCTCTGTTAGACACCAGACTCAGTAAAACACAAGTTTAATCTAAATAAAAATATTTTCGAAATAAATAAATAATAAAATAAAATTAGATTCTATATAAAATGTACAATAAAAATAAAACAAAATACCAATCCGAATGAATTAATCGGCGACGCTACGCTCCACTATTAAAAAAAAATACTGGGAATGCTAGGAACGAAGTATTATGTCACTTTTTATTCTGGGTTAGAGGTGGCGGAATCGATCACTACTCGATCCGGATAAGGAACGGAAAGTGACCAATCAGTACTTGGTCGCGGCTGGGATTGGACTTTGGTAAATACCCAAGGGCCCGGTGAAGTTCTTATCAGATAAATACTGTGGTAGAACTGGAAGTGGAAGCGATGAAAGTGTGTGTGTACAGAGCGGTGGCAAGCCGATGGCAAGAGCTTGCGATGCTCATCGTTACCGTACTCTATTACTCTTTACCTTTATTAATATTTGACAGAAACAAACTTTTTCTTCTTGTAATGCTTATCCGTTTCGGATGTTCGCGACCACTATGGCAATCTGTATTTTGCAGACTGCTGCTCTGAAAAGATTTGTGATTGTTGTGTTAAAAAAACCACGTACGTAGATTTTTGAGCAAGGAAATCCTTCGCCTTCCTGGTCCACGTTTTCCTTCTCCTTTTCCTTGTATAATTAATTGCAGCAACACATATCGTTCGCTGTTTCTCATGATTTGACCGAGTTATTCGATTTTGGCTGTTGTTATTGCGGTTAACAACTCTTCTCCTTTTTGCATTCTTAATAAAACGTCCTCAACTCCGTACAACAGTATAGGAAAGATATAACATCGTAATAACCTAATTTTTGCGGGTAATGATAAATCATGGCATTTGAATAGCTTAGCCATTTTTTGAAATGCAGATCTTGCTTTCTCTATCCTACATTTTATTTGAAAGGGAATGATCCCATTTTCGTTAATGTTCGTATCAAGGTAGGTGTATGTGTTTACTCTTTCTATTGGGTGGCCATTCTCACTGATTCTTTCAATTTGCTGTTCCTTTTTAGAAATCATCATACATTTTGTTTCCTTAATGTTCAATGAAAGTCTATATCTCTGACGCACTTCTGTAATTCTATTCATTAACTCCTGGAGCGCTTCATAACTACGTATCCGCATATCCGCGTATCTGATGTTATTGACATATTCTTCGTTAATTCGAATTCCAGCTTCAACATCCTCTACTGCTGTTGAAAGATTTGCTCAGAGTATATGTTAAACAGCAAGAGTGATAGTATGCATCGCTGTCGGACCCCACGTTTGATTTTGATATCATCGGATTCTCCTGCTGTGTTAGGATAGACGATGTTTGATTCCATTAAAGATTGCTAATAATTCTAAATCACAGGTGTTTATTCCAATATTTGTTAATATCTCCATCAGCTTGTTGTGTTTCGACACTATATCGAACGCTTTATGGTAATCAATGAAGTATGCATAAATATCGCAATTTACATCTCTACATCGTTGAAATAGCACTTGTATGCTAAAGAGAGCCTCTCTCGTACCCACTGCGTTCCGAAAACCAAACTGTGTACGGCTGATTTTATTCTTCGCATAGACTATATATCTTTTGATGTATGATTTTTAGAAATAACTTTAAAATATGGCTCGTTGGGTCACATTTAAAGTAAACGTTGACTTCAGCCATGATCTTGGTATTACTTCGTTTAAATATAATGTCATTGAATATTTTTGTTAGTTGTTGAGTACCGTCGGTGTTAAATAGCTTTATATTGTCAGGTCCAGGAGCTTTGACAAACAAACAACTAATAATAAAAAAAATCATTCGCATATTGTAAACAACTTATTTGAAATTAATTTTATGATTATGATTTTAATTGTTTCACGTTTGTTTTAAATATAATTGCAACAAAAATTTAATGAAAATATTTACTGAATTTTAATTAAATATTTTTAAGGCATATAACATGAATTTATGACATCATTAAATCTACGACATGCAGCAATTATTTTGTCACTATTATCTTATATTTCTTTATAGAGCATTTACAACAAAAATTATTTTTCATTTTATGTTGAATTTTTCTTAACGGGGATAAACTATCAAAAGTTTTACGATTATAATAACATTTTATTATGCTGAAACGACCTTTCTACATAGCCTCTGAAATAGTTTGGGTATTTTAATGGTAGCGAACAAGTAAAAACACCTCCAGTGGGAATCAACCTCATAGTTTTTTTTATTAAAGCTTTTGGAAACATATTTCCTCTAAAATAGCGATATATAAACTAAAACTTTGGTAATATATATTTAACGGCCTGGTTAATTTAGTACAGAACATTAGCCAAAGAAAAGCACCTCGCGCTTTTTAATGTAGTTAGTGGTTTAAAGTTTGGACTTTCTAAGTGCTATACAATGTTAATAGAGTTTGACATGAGATTACAGTATTGTATTTTTTTGATCTTTATTATCCCTTAATGTATTATCCTCGTCAAAAATAAACAAAAACTTGTCACCAAGGTTGCAAGTGTGCAGGGTTGGATTATTATTTGTCTTTATGTGTTTGAATCTTTCCTTCTAATATGTGTTCTAAATATGCAGTTTCTAATACCACTCTTCTTAGTACTTGCTCATTTGTGACTCTGTCCTTCTATGATATTCTACGCATTCGGTGCAGGCACCACATTTCAAAAACTTGTTTGAGTTAAAAACAAACCTAAGTTTGTTAATGGGTCTGTCCTATAACGTTCATGCTTCTATTCCGTACAAGAGAACAGGCCAAACGTAACACTTCAGCATCTTCTATCTCAGGTTTAAATCCAACTTGCGATCATTCAGAAATTTACAAAGTTTCAAAAAAGCCTTTTTGGCTTGTTCTACGCTACTGTTTATTTCAGTTTCATGATCCCAACTATCGTTTAGAAGACAGTCCAAGTATTTAACTTGGTTAAATACTTGGACTTGTTAGATTTATTTGCCTGCCTTGCTTGATTTCTTCTCTAGCTACATATATCTTTGTATTTGGGCAATTACTTCTACCTATAATCATGATTTTTGTCTATTTATAACTATTTTTAAATCCAAAGCTTCACTTGGAAGAGTTAGATCATTTAAATGACAATATACTATTTACTTTAATACCGTTACTAGAGTATGCCTCTGTTTCTACGAATGCTTTTTCTGCGATTAAGTTAAACAGCATTGGAGAAAGTATAGTATATAACTCAGTATGGTGGGATAGACACCTAAATATGAAGACAAAAACACAGATTTATAAAACATTAGAGCGAAGTATTATGACATATAGGGCTGAAAATTGGATCCACAACAAGAAAAACAGCAGTAAGATAGTAGCAACAGAGATGGAATGCCTGCGAAGATGCTGCAGAGTAACAAGAATGGATAGGAGAAGTAATGACGAAATAAAGCAAAGAACATCAATAGAAACAGACAAAACATACATAGAACAAAAAAGACTAAAGTGGTATGGACATGTAAGAAGAACTAGTGACAGAAAATGGATAAAGCTAATAACCGAATGGAGCCCCATAGGAAGGACGAAAAGAGGACGACCCCGAAAATCCTGGAGGAACGAAGTAGACGACGCCATGAGTAAGAGAGGCCTAAACGATGGAGAATGGAACAACAGAGAATGGAAACGGTTGAGCGAGGGAAGGCAGTGAATACTTTAGAATCCCTGAAAATATATATATATATATATATATATATATATATATATATATATATATATATATATATATATATATATATATATATATATATATATATATATATATATATATATATAATAATACAATACTCTGATATTCTATTTTTATCGTATAAATAAAAAATCTATTTAAATTGACCATACTAAGATAAACCAACATATTTTTTAGATAAAAATAAAACACTATAACCTTTTTTCGATTTTCACAACAAAAAGTTACCTAATTCCAGTACATTCTTTTAATCTTTTCTTGTCGCCCGTTTTCCTTCGATGTTTTAAGCTCCCGATTTGTTTTTAGTGAGATCAGGTGTTCTCTACACAGAATCTAATTTAAGTTCCCTTTGGACCTTACTTTAACTTTAAATTTAATGTCTTTAGTGTCGCAACGATAATTAAATTTACGGTTTGGAGCATTTTCTGCTTACGTTGGAATGAATATTTGCTGTTCATGTAAACGTTTATTCGCTTGTTAGATTTAATTTTAACATGTATAATGTCACGAAAAATCTACGTTAGGTAAATGTATAAATGCAGGATAAATAAATGTCTTGGGCAATTCAATAGAATTCGTTGATTTATTGGTAAAAATTCCTTGGTTCTAAAATTGGAATCATCACACAAAAAAACTATATTATTTGCACTATTAATTTGATCTTCCACTTCTATTTCCAGCTTTCCGTAGCTAGATAGAGTGATGCCTAGATACTTAAGCTCCATCAATTGTTCTATTATCTGACCCTTTAGTTCAAATTTTATGTTATAGCCATACATTTTGTTTTTTTTTGGGGATAATAACATATTAAATTTTCTCTTGATTATATTAAATTGGTGCAGCATACGTTGTAAATCATCTTCACTTTGAGAGATTAGTATTACGTCATCTGCATAGAAAATTATTTTAAGTTGTTTTTCTCCCATTTGGTGTCCTTTTTTAGTTCCTAATATGTTTATTATTTCTTCTGTAATCAGATTATAAACTAGAGGATTCAGAGAATCTCTCCGTCTTATTCCATTACTAGCGTTAATTAGAGCAGTTAGTTCTTCCACTTTTACTTTTATTCTAGGTAGGTATATTCGATTGATTTGATTATTCGTAGAGGTATCTCTCTTGGGCACAAGAAGTGGATAACTTCCTTTAATTTGACCCTATCAAATGCCTTTTTAAAATATACGAAACATAAATAGGCCGGTTTGTTGTATTCTAGTGATTTCCCTTGCGCTTGCCTAAATATAAATATAGCGTCGGTGCATGATCTTCCCGACCTAACACCTTGTTTTTCTTCTGCTAGTTTTATAATTTCATTCAGTTTATTTGTTATCACTTTGGTTGTTAATTTGAGTGTTGTGTTTAATAAATTAATTCCTCTGTAATTCTCAGAATTCGATTTGTCTCCCTTCTTGAAGAGAGGTGTTAGGATGTATGATCTCCATTCTTGTGGTAGGTATTCTGTTTTATTCTATTATTTTTTGGATTGGCTTTCTTCTTCTTCTTCTTCTTAGCCTTCTGTCGTCCATGTTTGGACATAGGCCTCTCCCAACTTCTTCTATCGGTCTCTATCTTCTGATTAGCTTTAATAATCGTTTAATCAGGTCTGGTCCTCCGTATTTTAGGTTCGGTATTCTGTCCTCTCCTGGTGATTTTCTATTTTTTATTTCCCTTAAGGCTTCCTTAATACTTCTTTACCTCTTCTTCCCCAATGTTTATTCTTCATTTGTCGTTACTTCTGGTGTTTGTGGTTCGTTATCGTCACTATTATCAGATAGAGATCGAAGATAGTCTGCCCATGTTTCTTTCTGACTGTGTTTGGTTTTTATTAGTTCATTCATATCTTTTCTTTGTCCTCTGATCATTCTCCATATTTCCTTTTGTGTTCCGTAGAAGTCGTGTGCCATCTGTTTTTAAAGGTGTTCCCTTTTTATTTGTCTGACTAAAGTATTTATTTCATTTCTGGTTCGTTTATAGTGGTTGTCTATAGGTTTATAGGTTTTCTTCTTTTCTTCACATTTTTTCTTCACTTCCTGTCTAAACCATGGGGTTTTCTTTTTGATATGTTAGTGTTCGTTACTTTCCTCTCTCCAAGTGATTCGATTGCTGTGTTAATTACATTATTTTTAAGTTTCTTCCATCTTCATTCTCAGCAATCTTCTCTGATGTTCCTTTTCTGTATAAGTATTACGTGGATTCCGTATTTAGTCGTTCGACTCTGATTTTTGTTTGTGATGGTACTGCTCTCTTGGGTGTAAAGAATTTCATGATTATTCTTACTTTATATAATACTAGGATAAGATCACTACGTACATCTGCTGAGTTGAGGCATCTTACGTCGATTATTTTTGATGGATGTATATATCTGTTGGTTATAACGTAAATTATCATAGATCTTTGTCCACGTGTGTTATTGAATGTGTATTCGTGTTGATCTTTATGGTCAAAAAATGTTTTGTTTATTCTAAGTTCGGTATTCGTGCAGAAAATTATCATCACTTCTCCAGTTTCTTTTTTAACATTCTCGTTATATTTTTGCTTTTTTCCGGGTATTATTTGGTTACCTATTTGAGTGTTAAAATCCTACGCTATTATCATCTTCTCTCTGACTAAGAAAGTGATAATGACGAGGCAAGTGTATGAAATAAAAAAGGACCTTTGAATCGTTTAGTGAGTCTAGTAAGAAAATAATCGACAATAAATACAAACAATTTGAGTCTTATCGAACTTTTCAGTCAATACAATGATGGTACTGCAATAGCTACACCTGTAATTTAACTCAGAGAAAATGAAAGGAAGGATAAGAAATCAATACAGACGCTCTTAGGCTTAATTTCCAATCTGTGCGGTGAGTTTTTCGGTAATATTCCAAATGAAAAAATTCGTTCTGTTCAAAATAACGATAGAAAAGAAAATATGTTACAGCCTATTTAAAAACAAAACATATTAAATGATTTCAATAAAAAGATTTCAGCTGGTTATCCATTTGCCCATCTTGGAACAAATTAGAGGACTTAAAGTCGTCACTTAAACACCATCGCCAAGGTTATTTTGATGTAAAAACATCTCGATTGCTCTCTGAAAACGAAGAAATTGACGCTACACTAAAGGAAATGCTTATGAAATCAAACGACAAACCCTTTATTAAACTAACTCTCCATATGACTTTAAAAGACACAAACGAGGGTTTCTTACACATTGGAGAATTATTTAACCCATTTAAGATTTACTGTGAACCCGAGTGTACTCTCAGAAAGCTTTTCTAAAATTCTTTTTTTTAGAACAATGACACAATTGGAGTACATAGATGGATATACTCACTTTCATAGATTGATCCTTCAATCGATACGAAGGTACGAAGATCCCAATGTGAAGGATATTTTGCTTGCTACACAATGCAGTTTTCCGTCATTTGCTAAAGTATTACAGAGCATCTGGAGTCCAACAAACAGCGTAGACGCAGAACGATTCTTCGGCAAATATAATATTGTAGTGACAGATCGAAGAACAGCTTTTAAAGAGTCGAATGTCGAAATTAGATCGATGATAGCTTTTAATTAATGTTTTTTGTTGTTTTACTCGTAGTTGAAAATGAATGCGAAATTCATGTTTTTTATTTGCGAAAATTCCGTACCCCTAATAATTATTTAATGGTGTGGTCAACTTGGCTCCCCGATACATACGCTTAAGGTAGCATTCCGCATCATGCGACCGAGACAGAGACAGGCGACAGATAGGCGAGACCGCGACACCAAGTGAACTGTCGCCCCTTGAACTGGGTACGCGACCGAGACAAGCGACATACGAGAAACGTGCGGCTAAAAAGAAGATATAATGACTTCGAAACTACTCTTTAAAAGGTTAATGGAAGAAGAAGAAAATGCCGATATACTTCTATATTACATGTTTCGAATAAAAAAACGGAGTTGTATAAATTCTATATTTAAAACAAGGCGCGAGGAAGGCTTTTTTAATTTATTAATAATGAATTATTTATCATTAGATGAAGAAAAATTTAGAGGTTATTTTAGACTGAATAAAACACAGTTCGATTATATAAACAATTTAATAGAGAAGGACATACAAACGAAACGCGACATAACATCAAAAGAAAAATTATCTTTAACTTTAAGGTAAGTTTTATATCTTAATACTAAAAAAAATATTAATTAATTTTATAATGAAAAAAGGGAATTGAAATAGTCTCCATCATGTTGTGAAGCAGGCGTACTACTATTGGTTGCAGAGGCTGATCCAGAGGGAGAAACGACGGATGAAGCATAAATATGTTCGTCTGATGTCGGCGGAGCTGTTTGAATGCTGCTTTCCATATCCATTTGCATTAGTTCATATTTTGTCAAAATGTTTTCGCTCCTTGCCTGTACTTGAAAACGCTGGTTCAATTTTCTCATTATAGATTTAATATGGTTGCCAAATGTATTAACTTCGTCATCATTTTCTTTGATAGTGTTTATTGCTTGCAAGAATATTTGTCTCCGGTCGTCTCGTTTCTTGAGATAAGTCAAAAAATCATCTTCGACTTTCTTTCGTTTTTTAGCTGGCGGATGTGTAGATTTGGCTGCCTCCGGAGCCGGTTGGATCGACGTATCTAGATTTTCTTAACTAACAAAGAGGATTTCTGCCTCTTTAGTTGACATAAGACTTTCGGAAGAAATATTGGAGGCACTGGCTCTTTCGGTGGATACCTGTTCCAAAAACCGAAGTCTTTCAAACAGCTCCCATTTGGAATTTTTAGCTGTAGCACCCGATCCAGTTGCCATTTTCTTTTTACGTTTGTAACGATTATACGAATCTCGAATGTACTTCCACCTTTTTTTACAGTCAGCATCTGCAAAAAAGAAAAGTATTGTGTTATGTATCAACTAATTGTTAAAATCATGTTATTGTTATTGGTAAAAATTTAGTGATACAATTGTATTTTTTTCAGATTTCTTGCTACTGGAGAAAGCTTTGCATCTCTCTCATATGCTTCTAGAATATCTGCATGTTATATTTCAAGAATTGTGAAAGAAGTATTACATATTTTAAGAAAAAAAATAATTCCTCAATTTATGCCTGAGCCTACACAAGACGACTACAAACGTATTTCTGAGAACTTTTGGACACAATGGAATATTCCGAATTGTATGGGAGCCATCGATGGCAAACACGTTCGTATAAGAGCTCCTTCAAAGAGTGGATCTTTATTTTTTAATTATAAGGAATATTTTTCTATTGTACTCTTAGCTATTGTGGACTCTAATAGCAAGTTTATAACGGTAGATGTCGGTTCTTATGGTAAAGAGGGAGACAGTAGTATTTTCAAAAAATCTGTAATGGGAAAAAATATTATGGACAACAAATTTAATTTTCTTGAGCCTCAGTGCCTTCCAGGAACTGATGTAAAACTAGGTTACTATTTAATAGGAGATGAAGCTTTTGGTCTTGACACTTACATGATGAAACCTTATACAAAAAGAGACCCGAAGAATGATTTAAGTAAACAAGTTTTTAATTATCGACTTTGTCGGGGTAGAATAGTTTCAGAAAATGCATTTGGGTTGTTGGCCCAGGTATTTAGAATATTTTACACACCAATAGCGATTGCTCCAGAAACATGTGATGACCTAATATTAGTTAGCTGTTGTTTACATAACCTACTACGTGAAGGCTTTCTAGAAGAATCTGGGAAATCTGTTTATCGGTTGAATAGTTCCGATGTAACGTCACATCCAAATATGCAGTCTTTAATTCACACAGGCGGCTATACAAATAAAACCGAATTTACCGTAAGAGATGAGTTGAGAAAATATTTTACTTCTGAGGCTGGTAAAGTTTCTTGGCAAGAGGATCACGTAAAAAGAACAAACTAATAAATATTTTAGCTGTACATGGTTGAAATTTCTTTTAATAACGATAACCTATATTCACTGGAATATTCAATATCTCACTATTGCTAACCTTTATAATTACGTATAGTATTATAAATATCTATTCACAAGAGGTTATACCTATTAAAAGTAATGAATTAAAAATAAAATTGTAACTTACCAGTTCTGTTCATTTTTTCTGCTATATCCTTCCAAATATTTTCCCGAACGATAACATCCTTGTAGGATTCTACTTGAGGATCGTATAGTGGTGGGCTCTTAGATAATAACTCTATTAGCAATTCATCTTCCTCAGCACTAAATTTTATTTCGGACATTATTATTAACAAAAATGCATATACAAATCAGCGCCAAATCAGAAGTGTCGCGGGACGACACACTTCACTACTGCTCTTGTAGGAGACCGAGGCGACACAGACAAGCGACAATCGTTTGTAGCTTGTCTCGGTCGCGGTGCATATAACCTGATATAATTGCATTGAGAACAGACGTGGAGAGACCACAATCGGTCTCGCCTATCTGTCGCCTGTCTCGGTCTCCTGTCTCGGTCGCGTGTTGCGGAATGGTACCTTTAGCCACTAAAAGGTGCACTTTGAAGTTGGATACTTGGATTAAATGTGTAAGTGAATTATAATTTAAGAATATTTCCCGTTTTAATTTAGGGGTTAAAACCATAACACAAAGTGTTCTTTACTTTTTGTAAGATTGTAACTATAGAAAATGTTCCAATCAGCCTCAAGAACACCTTCCAAAAGAAGATTTCTAATAATTCTAGTAAACTGAACTTAATAAATTATTGTAAACTGAAGGTAAAGTATGACTCTCTACTTGATCTTTATATAACACACTACTTTGATAACACAAGTATCTTTTTAAATAAATGTAGGTACTTTTATTAGAGGATTTTTAATAAAACATTTTGTCATTATGGTAACAGCCGACTACAGAAAATTAACTTTTTCCTTGTGAATTGTATTACAAGTATACTTACATATTACTGTATTCTATATTACATTAAACTATATTACATTGATATGAAAACGATTATAGGACATTTCTCCGAAATTGTGTTTTTAACTTTTAACCCAAAAAATAAACGACCAAAAGAGCATTATTTTCTGAATTATTTTCTTGTAGTGAGCAATGTCGAGTAGTTTTTATACCCTACTTTATATTACATTTAAAAGAAATTCATCAACGGGGTAAATGGAATAAAAAGGGCATATAAATTATTTCAGCGGTTCAAAAACTAAATTATAATTTTAAATTTCGGTTTAGATTGTACAGCGAATTTAAAGTATCCAACTTAGAGAGCTCCGGAAGTCATTGTTATTCGCTCAGATGATAGGAATGCTTAGATACTCAGCGCGCAAAGGGCGAAACTGGAAAGAACGAAAAATTCGTCTACCCTTAATTAAAGTCTTGTACACGGAGTAAATTCCAAAGTGATATATGGCTTAAACGAGTTTTTGAAAACTTGCCTCTTGATAAGGGTGGATCCAATCTAGGGTTTACCCAAAAAATAACAAGTCAAGATTAGTGACATGATTTTTTATAAAATATAGGTATATTAAAAATGTGGTCGGTCAATTATACAGTGCGATGCAAATCTATTGAATAAATTCACTATTTCAGAAACAGATGACTTTCAAAAAAATCGTCAATATTAATTTTTGAATGGATATATTATGTGTTGTAAATTACGTCATCTTTTTTTATAAATACAAATTAAGGTCACGAGACACCTCATTTGAAAGTTCTCCAAATCGCCTTTGCAACGACGCAATTATTTGAATTTTTATTTCTACAGGGTTAACCAAAACCATAACTGTTTAGTAAAATACAATCAAATTATAAAAAACTGTTGAAATTGGCGACCTTCAGCAGTAATGCAATGAAGAAGATAAATTATTTTTATGTCATGAGCAATGAAGCACTGAAAATAATAGATAAACGTTCTCGATGACTTCAGGAGTTATTTGTGTAATTTTCGTTTTGATCTTCCTCAATTCCAGAACACTTCTAACACGCTCCTAACTCTTCTAGATTATTTAAATATCCCCATAAAAAGTCTAACCTAACCTAACTCCTCTACATTATTCATATATTCCCTTAAGAAAAGTCTAAAGGCCCGAGTAAAATCTTAGTCTACCAATATACGAAAGATAGGCTTGCTGTACTTGTCGATTTTGTTATGGTTAAGGTTAAGGTTATTTTGTTACATATCTAGAGAGCACCCAGAATGTTAGCAAGGTGGGGAACTCTCTTATTTAGCGGTTCATAACCTGTGGTACATGTACCACTGATAGTACATATCATTATTTGCGGCGTACGAAAAGCGCAAAAACACGAAAAACAGCCAAAATCAGCACCGGCATAAAATAACACAAAAAAATTAATATAGTATTTTACGTTACAAATTCAGTAGGTGACTATAAAACTAAAATACGCGAGCTAAAGTGACGGTAAGAGCTAAAGTGTTTGATTTTTCGCTAACGATAATCCTGAAAATTTCGAAAGCTGTTTTGAAGAATAAATACTAACTGACAGTACTAGGTGATTATAAAGTGAAGGCCAATAAAACAAGTGTAAATCCGCTGCGAAGAAGTAATATTCGGTATAAAAAACAACTCTGATAATAATAGAAAGAAGTAAGGTTATTTTGAAAAGATAAACAAAACACCCGTTTTTAAGCCGAAGTCCGAGACAAATATAAAGCGGTCTTGCCAAACCTCAATTTAAGCGAATGGTTGTTGAAAAGCGTAACTAAACAAAATTTAGTGAGAAGCAGCTGGCACTTAGAGTGGTGGATATCTCTGAAGGGTGGACCTGGGTATCAACTCCTATCGCAATGCAAGGAATATTCACGCAAACCAAGGGCAATATTAAGAAAAGTGAAACCTCATATATAAAGTTTTTTATACATGAGGTTAAAAAAAAAACTTTATATACTTGGGATCCCTAGTCACGTCTGATAATAACGTTACGGAGGAAGTGAAGAGGCGAATATTTATTGCAAATAAATGTTACCATGGCTTAATTAGACACCTAAGATCAGATAACGTCGCAAGAAAGACAAAATGCCAAATATATAAAACCCTAATAAGACCGGTACTCACATATGGCTCAGAAACCTGGACACTTACTAAAAGAGAGGAAACGTTGTTAGCCACCTTCGAAAGAAAAATCTTGCGACACATATATAAGGGCACAAAAGAAAACGGAATATGGCGAAGACGATACAACTCTGAACTATACAAAATATACCAGGATCCGGATATTATAACATTCATCAAAATAGGACGGCTGCGTTGGATAGGACATGTAGAAAGAATGGAAGAAGGCGAAATACCAAACAAAATATTCAAACAGATGCCAGTAGGAAAAAGAACAAGAGGAAGACCGAAACTGAGATACTTAGAACAAATAGAAAATGATATAACAACCTTAAAAATAAAAAACTGGAGAAAAAAAGCACGAAACAGATCGGAATGAAGAAGAATCCTAGAACAGGCCAAGACCCAAAAAGGGTTGTCGAGCCAGTGATGATGATGATAAAATCTCATATATAGGACAGACTCCGATTTTACGTATTCAGATGGAGGAAAGAGAAAAGTAGAAATTTAGGGATGATGTATTCAAAAAATCCGAGAAAACGATTAGATCGCCAAAAAAAGGTGATGACCCAAACCCAGATATGCTAGCCCAAATGATGGGTTTACTGAAAGAACTGGCTGAGGATTCAAAGGAAATAAAAAATCAACAGAAAAAACAGGCGGAAACCATGAATATACTAACTGGAGAACTGAAAGAGCTCAAAAAAGAACAAAAGGAGTATCGAAGAGATATGGGAGGACTAAAACTAGCTAATGAAAAAGCGATGAAAGAGATCAGCTGCTACACGAATTAAGTAATACTAATATAAGATTACAAAAACTAGAAGGAGAGAAACGAAATAGAAATATTGTGATCCAAGAACTTCCAATTGACACTGACAATACAAATATGCTAAAGAATGCAGTAGAAGGTTTCATAGAAACGAAAATGAGAGTTAAAGTAAAGATGAATGATGCAAGAAAGCTGGGAGACAAAAAAATGTCTAGTAGAGTTCGATAACAAATATGAAAATTCCAAAGAATGCAAAATAAAATGAAGTTTAACCAACTGATGAAAAAATATATGTAAATGATAATTTAACAAAGGACGAAACGGAAATACTGGTCAAAGTTGGAATAATGGCTAGGGAGCAGAAAAGCAGGGGAAAAATCACAAAAATATGGTACGAGAGATTAATAGTAACAATGAACTAACTATAATTATAATGTAGGAGACGCGTATGCCAAAATAGGCAGAGAAGAAATAATAATGCCACTATAGGCAAGCACAGTTTACATGTAGAGACCAACGAAAATGGATATTTCCTGGTGGATGATTTTGCTAAAGCAAGGGGACTTATAATAAAAAGTACGTATCAACGAAAAGAGGTGACCACCACAATAAGAGAACATGGAGATCTCCGGACGGCCGTACACTCAACCAGATTGACCATGTTGGAATAGGGATGAAACAGTCAGTACCTACCAAATCGTCGAAACAAAAAGAAATTAAAATACGAAAGAAATATGCCAGTCAGATGACAAACAGAAAGTGAGCAAACATTGTATGGACAAATTATTAACAACAAATTAAAGAGCGTAGTAGGTGAAAGGAATGTAAAATGCATGTGAGGAACATTAACAGATGTAATTAAATAAGCATCAAATATTTCCAACACTAATGACAACACAAAGAAAAAAAAAAAAGAATGGTTTGATGAAGAATGTGAACTGGAACTGGAAGAGCTGGCCAGGCTACGATTAAAAATGACAATCCAAGGAACAAGAGAAGCGCAAAAAATTACTTCGAGGAAAGAAATAAAACCAAAAAAATACTACGAAAAAAAAAAGAAAACATAAAGCTAAGCTGAAAAATATAGAGGAAAGCTATAAAATTATCAAATAAGGAACCTGTACTAAGGAAAAAAATGAGAAACGAGAACACCAGCCGAAAAGTGTTTCCGGTAAAGTAGTATTTTACGTTACAAGTTCAGTAGGTGACTATAAAATTAAAATACGGGAGCGTTTTCAAAATGACTGTCACTCCGGCAACATTATTATACTTGATAATTAAGTAGTAGTACACTCAATTTTATGTTAGCCGCGTACCTTGTTATTTTAATTATAAAGTAATGGCTAAATGGTTAAAGAGACCCAATGGTTGCAAATATTTATCGATATTTCAGTTATTTTTCTGTGCAGGACCTTTAAACTCTTTTTATAACTGTCTAAATACCACATAATTTTCTGTGTATTTATATTTCTATTCTCTTCTTTTATTTATAAGATCTGTCGTGGCAAGGGAAGTTAATCCTCATTGTTTTCCTTTTCTCCTTATATCTTCAATAGCACTATATATTTGCATGTCAATTTAAACGGCCGCCAATAATGAAGAATTTTTTAACAAGATGCAATAGTTTGAGTGCCTAGGGTTACTCTATCAAATAAAAAGGAATACAGTCAAGAAATTGAGAATCAGATTTCAATAAAAAATATTTAGCTCTTTATATACTATTGAAACCAAAAAATATCTTTAGAGCGTCATAATTGAACTATAACCGAGAGTGGTTTAATACCCAGACTTTCCTGATGGCAGGGAACTCTGGGTTATGAACCAAAAACAAAAAAATATATCTGGGAGAGGAGTCGGATGAGGAACATTTTTGGAGAAGTTAAATTGGGAAACAGCGATTGAAATAAACCAACAAATGCATAAATTGGGCAACTTTATGGAAAACCAAAAATTATCTAGATCATTACATCAAGAAGAATGGGTTTTCTGGGTTACTTGGCGTCAATGGAAGATAAACCAACGATTCCTTGTTAAGAGCCGAAGGAAATAAATAATGGGACCTAGAATCCATAAGTTTACAAAACTGAGGACAAATAGTTACCTTGGTGGACATACTAGTTACGTTAGTTAGACTGAGACGCTCACTTGGACTCACTTTAACCAATACGAATCACTCCATACATCACAGGTTCCAACTTTTGAAAAAAATTCCTTGTTCTCCTAATTTCTGGATGTTCCTCGTAGTAAATATTACGGGCACAATAATATAGATGGTAAGTTTGATTTCAGCCCCATAAACACTAAATGAATATAGACAAACGCCTGTCGTTTATGGTATGGTAATTTTTCCGACGAAGATTACACAAATGTACTAAATGAGTTGCTATTCGAGATTAGAAGACCACAGAAAACCGATTAAATTCAAAATTAACTAGCCTTGATTTATATGTTGAAGCAAATGTATATATGCACGGAAAACCGCTGCTAAACACGTATATATACGTAGTATAATTGAAGTTCACATTGCACACCCTGACCAACTGTATAAATTATACAGTACAGATATTGGCTCTAAATTTCAAAATTTGACACATTTGCAAAATTGTACCTACTAGTTTGATGATATATTTTGTGAGAACAACTTTGTCAGGGTGATAAGTTTAGGCTCAAAATTCATTTTATGCATCCAGAGTTTTGAGTTTCATCTAAAAATGAATTGATTTGTTTGATTCTAGTGTTACGTGAGTTATTTACCATCACTTTAAATTAAAAGAAGATTACAGGTACAAATTATAAATTAGAAAGTAAAAAATACAATCTCAAAGATAAATTTAACCCCTTCAGTCACGCTACAAGAAATAATATAAATAAAAATCTGAAACTTGCCAGCCTGTTTCTATTATTATTTTGAACATTTTTAAACCATAATATTTGGTTATAGCCCTTTTGGTTTTTTATTTATTGCATGTCTTTGTACAAGGACAAAGTTACTTTAGGTAGTCCACCAGTAAAATCGCAAGAAAAAGTTAAAAACTAAAATATATTGAATTATCAGAAAAGGAAATACACAATTATAATATTTTTCATGATACATATGAAAGCAATAGTTTCGCAGAACGTCCGTTCTTTATATACTGTTACGATACATAATGACGCCTCATATGATACCTGTCTACCTGAGTTCTGATGAGTCACCCGCGACTTGAAATTTCCAGAAGCAGGTCTAATAAAACCAGTCTGAGCGACCTTCTGGGCTCTGCGATGGGAAATCGCGGCAATTCTCGAATAACGGGATTTTATATTTAAAGAGGAATTTTGTTGTAAAGAGAACAGTTAGTTTTTGAACATCGCGTCGAGTTTTTAAAATGTAACGCACGTAGATAAATTATATAATTGTTAGTGTAAGATAAATTAGTTATATTGTGCAAATAAAGACTTTAAATAAACTTATAAGTGTTATAAGTGTAGAACCTTTAATAATAAATAAAAACAATAAATTAGATTAATAATAATACTACAATACTAAGCAAAAAATCAATCTTATCGATTTGGTTATATAACGTAACATCTTTAGGTTGGAGTACATCCATATATATTGTTTATTATTTTTGTATCCCTTTGTAAATTACGCAGTTGTCATATACCAACAAAATTAGATGCAACAATCACTGGTTTATTATCAAATCGTTTCATGATGACCATTTTTCTTACTTTTTGGCATATCTAACAGCTGTTTTTGACTGCTCCTTAAATTTTTAAAAATAGTCTTACATGAAATATGCCCAGATGATAATGACAAAGTAAATTAGAAATAAATCAAAACTAGAATATACTAAAATTGAAAAATTTTACTCTCACAATTTGTGTCATGAAGTACGTTTGTCCTTTCTGGAGAACGTTGATGTTTACAAAAATATACAAAATTTGCAAGAACGCTAAGTGTTTAAATAATAAAGCATAAACTATTAAGCTTTTAGTTATAATCAAACCAATTGTATATATATTTCAGCTTTTAATTCTACTTGTAAATGAATCTCTGGTACTGCGTTCGCTCCTAGGTAGCACCATCATTCATAAATGAGTAAATACATAGTCCTTTTACAAGGAATATGTTATTTTTTTGGGTTAAATGTCACTATCTGCCAATATGATGCTTATTAAGTTTGTGTCCTCGTAGGAGGACGCTCTGACTGAAAGGGTTAAGAAAAAGAAATTTTGAACAGTACGAAATATCAATTAATTCTTGAAAAACGAAGTGTTTTTAACAAAAAAAAAAATGTAAATTCTTTCTGAGTCTGGTCAGTCAAACATTAGATGCTGCAGCTTTAAAATGCAGTAAATTACAAAGTTGGCATAGTTTATTAAACCTGTACCACTTATAGAATATACTTTTATAATCATTATTGGTACTTCCGATCTAGTTGAGTTGCTAAGTCCCCTTAAGATGTCTTTTCTGTAATTTACAATTTGAATTTATTAAATATTATCATCATTGGCACTACAGATCTATTTTAGTCTAGACCTTTAATATTTCGCCAATGGTTTCTACCAACCGTTGTCAATTTGTCGCTTCAATCCTCTTCAATTCCTCATGTGTACTATCTTTCGACCTCATTCTTGGCCTGGGTCTTTTTACTGCTCGTTTTCTATTACCAACAGACATTTATAGTGTGATCGTCTGGAAAGTAGTTCGCTTTTGGCAGGTGTCCTGATTCCTGTTTTTACAGTTTGCACCAAATCTTGTTCTTAGGTCTTTCATTGGAAGTTAAGTAGATGATTAACACATATTATATAAAAAATACATGTTTCCAACAAAAGATCATCATTGAGTTTCGAAGGTCTACTGCTAAACATAAGCCTCCTGTTCTTGTTTTTAACCCGATCTATCGTGCGCTGCTCTCATTCAGTTTTTATTTGTTTTCTTTCATTATTTTTATTCCGTTTATTGGTCATTCAGTGGAACTATAGAATAACATTCCGTGGTATGCTGATTCCAAGTTTATATTAATGATGTAGTGTTCTAGATGATAATGTGATGTAGATCATGTCCTCATGGATGCAAGACACTCTAGTAGCATTATTAATTCGCGAAGAGTAAGAACAGCGATAGTGATCACTTTTGTAAAATCTAAGTTGAGAACACGAATATCACTACCGAAGCTGGAGCAATAAGAACAAAGAAAAAGATGGGACATAGAAGCTCTTCAAACACCAAATAAAGAACTGGATTATAAGCAACATATTCAAATTGTTAGGAGAAGAAGAGCATAATGAAGACTTAGGAGACTTAGGACAAGCATAGAAACGAGTGGCATTACTTATGGAACACGCAGCGAAGGAAACCAATGCGAGGGAATTCTGGAAATAAAAACTCACACAAGATTGAAAAGCTACAAAACTCTACAGATGAGAACAAAGCAGATTTTCACTGAACAAGAACACAGACAAGACGACTACTCAGAACTAAAAAGAGGAGCTACCTAGAACAACAAATACGAGTAATGAACAAAGTGGTGAGACGAATCAAGTAAAGAAATTTTTTAGGGAAGTGAAGACAGTCAGACAAGGTGGAACTGTTGGGGTAACACAAGCTATGAGAAATGAAGCAGATGAACTAGTAATGATAGAAACAGAAATCGTCGAACGATGGAAGGAATACTTTCGGAATTTACTAAATATTGGAAAGCCAGATGGAGGAAACAGATATGACATTCCATTCTGCAGATATGGAAATACCAGCACCATTACTTCAAGAAATAAAGAAAAGCATCTCTTAAAGATCATAAAGTGCGAGGAAATAATGGTATAAATGGAGAATTGATAAAAAAGGAGGAATCCTTTTACATCAAAAATTTTACATGATAATATTTTGAGAGTATGGCAACATCAGAAAATGCCTAGGGAATAGAATGGAAGCATTATAATGCCCATAAATAAGAAGGGAGATAAAAGGACAATTTCGAAACTATAGAGGCATATGGCTTATTACCACAGCATATAAAGTTTTATCAATTATCTTGCTAAAGAGGCTCACACCGGATTGAGAAGATATGCTAGGTGACTACCAATGCGACAAATATTTACGATCCGACAAATATTAGAAAAAACCTGGGAATTCAACCGAGATGTACACCAAATTTTCTTAAATTTCCAGTAAGCATATGATTCGGTAACAACAAGCAGACTATGGCTAGCAATGCTAGAAATGGGAATACCCAGAAAATTACTGGAGCTAACTCAAATGTGCGTGATAGACTCATAAGTGCAGGTAAAAATAGGAAATACGACATCGAAAAATAGACAAAGAAAAGCCTTATCACCGTTGCTATTCAATTTGGCTTTAAAATATGCAATAAGTAAAATATCGTCTGAGGTGACAGGGGGATTTGCGAATCGAGGATCAGAACTATTGTTGGCGTTTGCTGATGATCTTAATTCAATCACTCATTCTACAAGAGACGTGAGAGTGGTGTTTTCACAACTCGAAAAGGAAACAGATAGTCTGGGTCTTCGAATAAATGAAGAGAAGGTGAAGAAAAATCGAAGTCCAAGAGTTAGACAAAACATAACTATAAATAACCACAACTTCGAAGTAGTAAAAGAGTTTAAATATTTGAAGCGGTAATCACAGATGACAACCACATAGAAAAAGAGGTCTCAGCAAGGATAGCTGCAGGGAATAGACCATTATACTCCCTATCATCATTATTAAGATCTAAACTGCTAAAAAGACAATCTAAATTAAGACGTATGTACATGTCAATTATTCGCCCAATTGTTACATATGGAAGTGAAACATGGACTCATTACATGAGTGGGAAATGAGCTACTGGCATTTGAAAGGAAGGTTCTCAGAATGATATTTGGTCCTTAAAGAGATGAATGGACAGGAGAGTGGAGAACACGCCGAAATGCTGAATTGGTGACTCTGTATGATACTAAATACATCGTCAGGAAAGCTAATCGGATAAGATGAGCAGGTCATGTGGTAAGATCAGAGGAAGGCAAATTGCTAAAGATAGTGTTTTGTGAGAGATCAGACGGTAGAAGATCAGTAGACCGTCCCAGAAAAAGATGTATCATGTTGATGAAGCCGATTTATTTAGGATTGGGGTACAACAATAGGAAATAGAAGCGCAAGATCGTAGAAGATGGAGCGCTATAGTGTAACCGGTGAAGACTCACACCGAGTTGTAAAGCCAGTCAAAACAAAGAAGAAGTAGATATAGTGTTAGTAGAAAATACTGAAAGGGATTTAGATCAAGACAAGCGGGATCAAGCTCTTGAGGAACAAGGCCTAGAACTTAGTAGGACAGTACCTAGTGAAAATAGATGGAGTCTTCCCTGATATCGTTCTCCAAGGCTTTTATGAATAAAGCTTTAAAAGTTATACTTTTAATTATTCTGTGATTTAATTAAAGAAGCATGCAGGGGTCTAAATTAACAGAACCTGAGTTCTTTTAATTTAGTTTTAAACCTGAAAGACAAACAAATGATAATATTTTTTAAAAGAGTGTTTTATAAAGAACAATAAAAAAAAGAAGACATATTTATCACATTCATAAACTTAAAGTTAGCATTCGACTCATTTGATAATTGTGCATACAAAAAATTGAAGGGCATGCTACAATTTAAAATATAATTAAAAGCACGCCCGAAATAGTAAGTGCACAATAAAAATACAGCTGTATTTATAACAATCAAGTAATAAAACAGTTATTGGTTTTTCTTTCATACCAATTGTATATAAAATTAAAAATTGTATATAAAAATAGGTAAATAAATTTCTATTTTACACTTTGCCAATTTAAATTTTGGACGCCACTGAGAACGATCGATTATGCCGAGTAAAACACATTTGCTGTCGGATATGTAGCCTTTTGTCTTCTAAGGTTGAAAAATTAGTTACAATATCCTTCTTTTTGCTCAATTCCCCAAAAAAGATCTTATGTAATATCTACTATTCGTGTTTCACGTCTAGTTTGAGAAATTACTCTGGATCATAATAGCATCGCATCAAAAAATAATACGAGAGTATTTGGAAAACTGACAAAAGGGTGATAACTCAGTAAGATGGTGTCGCTGCAAAAAAAAAGAAGAAATAAATATTAAAATCAATAAAAATAAAATATAGTATGTCTCATACTACATCAATATGTAAAATTGATGTTCTAAGCTATAAAATAAGATTCAGGTTCTAAGATTATCATACTTAAAAGCAACAGCACTAAAAACATTATTCTTGATTTAAAAAGTTACCATTTTAGATTTATTTTTAAAGTGAATACTTATCATTGTTCTAAAGCAATTTTCTTGTGGCATGAAAAGTAATTATTATTTAAATGGAAATAAGCCACAATTAAAGGTTAAAGTACGTTTATTGACGTTTCAATTTCCACTTCGGAAATCGTTCTCAAAATACAAACATTAGTAACTTAAACAAATTTTTTTTTGTTACTTGGTGAAAATTTATTAGAAGAATTTTAAGAATGCTTAAGATCCCGTGGACTGACAGAGTCACAAATGAGGAGGTCCTCAGAAGAATGAATAAGAACCGAGAGGTACTGACCACCATCAAATCCCGAAAGTTACAGTTCTTCGGACATATTATGCGAAATGAATGCAGATATACTCTCCTTGAAGTCATCCTGCAAGGAAAAATATTTGGAAAACGAGGTCCAGGAACCTCAGAATCTGGTTCAATACAACATCTGTGTAGCTTTTCCGCGCTGCTGCAGATAAGATAAAAATTGCCATGATGATCGCTAACATTCGTAACGGATAGGCACATACCGAATCTTCTAAAATAGGACTGAAAATGAATTTAAACAAAACAAAAGTCATGCACTCCGAAGACACCGTGACAATAATAAACGATAAAGTTATAGAAAAAGTTGAAGAATATATATACTTAGGACAAAAAATAATACTAAATAGGGAAATTCAAACTGAAGAAATAAAAAGAAGAAGAAAGTTAGCTTGGGTAGCATTCGGTAAACTGAACTATATACTCAGAAATCAACAAATTCAATTACATCTTAGATCTAAAGTTTTTGATGCATGCATTATTCCGATATTAACTTATGCGGCACAAACATGGACAATCACAAAAAAGAATATGAATATACTTAGAGTCACTCAATACGCGATGGAAAGAGCAATGCTAGGTATATCACTTAAGGACAAGAAAACAAACACATGGATAAGACAGAAAACCAAAGTCACCGATGTGGTGCAAAAATCATTAAAGTTGAAATGGGAATACGCTGGACATGTAGCTAGGAGCGATCTAAACAAATGGCACAGATTAATTTTAACCTGGAGACCATACCAACACAAAAGACCCAGAGGCAGACCTCCTATGAGATGGACAGATGATCTGAAAAGGACTGCCGGGAAAAATTGGTTACAAGTAGCGTACAATAAAAAACAATGGAAAGGAAGACTTGAAGAGGCTTATGTTCAGATGTGGACGCGAATGGCTAGACGAAGAAGAAGAAGAAGAAGGCACATCAAGAAGAAGAAGAATATTTATTATGCATCAAAATGTGAAATGATACATATGCGTAGTGTATGGCAAAATATATGGTTGGGTTCATGTAGTTGGATGGATTGTAGGCTTCATGTAGTTGAAATATAACTTGCGGTAGAACGTAGTGTACGTGTAGATGAATGCTACTTGTTTGGATGTAAGCTGAATGTTAGCTGAAGTACTTTAATTTCGGTGTGGAATTCTCCAAAGTGGCGACCATCTTGTTACTTCAGTTTTATTCCCTGTTGTACGACGTGGTTCGGGAAGTCCCTTCCAAATAGGGGGAACAATTTTTGAAGTAAGGCCAAAAAACTAAAATGAGAAACCTTATGTTAGCGACAGCATACATTTTAAACATTTCCTTGTCATATTTTACCAAAATTACACATAATTTCAATTTTAAGACAATTAATAGATATACATAAAAAAATATAGCAAAGATTAAAAGAATGCAATTATATTAAAATCATTAGTTGAAATGCCAAAAGATTCTAGCTACATTCACTTAAATAAAATTTAAAAAGAAACGTGGCTTGGAGAGTTAGGTTATGTCAAAAAAGAAATGTTCTACCCAGAAACTACGGTATATGCAGTAGTAATCTGTAAGAACCAATCAAAAATAAATACTCATAATTCTCAAAGTAAATAAAGTAGTTATAAATTAATCATAAAAAATTTCGAGTATAACTCAGGGAAATTGAAGATTTCCCAAGAAATTATACTATCTGTCAAACTGAAATTGATCAATCAAAAAAGATCTTTGTTAGGATGGACAATAAAATGTCCAATTCTTTCTGTAGCAGCGCAGGATATATTCAATCTTCCCAGGGAAGATAGAATGTCTTCCCCTGGGAAGATATAAGAAATAGCCTCTATCCAGGGTTAGAGAAATAGCCTCTATCCCTTCATACTCCTAGTCCTCTTTTCTAGGACCTTTAGTTGGTTCTAGGTTTCCAGCATGAGTTTGCTCATCAATAATAATTGTTGATTCTGGAAAGTGGTTCTAGTGGTTCATCAGGTCTTGTAAGTATACCTGGTCGCTGTACATTTACAATTTAATAATTTCTTAATTTAAAAATTTGCTTGACAAAAATTTCCGGATTGTTAATGAAAACGTCAAATAAACGAAAAAGGGGATTTTATTTACAATCAAATGTTATTTAATACTATATATATATATATATATATATATATATATATATATATATATATATATAATAATATTTAACCTAAATATGCTAAAATAAAACATTTTGAAAAACTCTTTTACTCTAATTACGTATTTTTTCGATGGCTCTATACAACAATAGATAAAAATAATTAAAAACGAAGCAGAAAAAAAGTCGACAAAAATCCAATGAAATTTGTTTAAATGAACATTTCATTGTCAAAATGTAATACCACTTCTGTCAAATTCATATGATCGAGCTGTTTTTATACATTAGTTATTATATCTCTTTATCTTGGTGTAATATGACCGAACCACTGCCAATGTATCCAAATGTACTTGAATCTTCATCTACGCGAATAGTTGGAGGAAAACCGTGTGACAAGGAATATCTCTTTATGGTTTCTTTGCGACCTCCAGAAAAGCCAAACTTGCATAAATGTTGTGGAACTTTAATAAATCCTGAGTGGGTACTGACTGCTGCGCACTGTAGCACACCAAACGCCATCGCAGTACTTGGTATAAGAGGTAATAGACTCAATAATATAACACTCACAAAAAATAACGAAAATATGACCGTCATGTTCGTAGATTATACGGTAGTACATCCAGACTACGATCAGTACACACATATGAATGATATAGCACTGTGTAAATTATCCAATGCTACAAACTCCCTTCATGTGGTCAAATTGCCAGCTAAAGACTACGGAATGTCCGTACGATTTTGTGACTACGGTCTTGCTATGGGATGGGGATACATTGAAGAAGATAAACCTGTTGCACCCTCTCTCCTACAGTGTGTGTATATGAGAGTATTAAAGTATGTGGACTGTCAAATAAGAATATCGAAAAATGTCATCTGCACATTTACAAGAAACAAAGACACGTGCTTTGGAGACTCCGGAGGACCGTTGTTATGTGGAGAGGTTCAATTCGGAATTCTTTCTTGGGGTAAAGGATGCGGGGGGAAGCATCTCAGTGTCTACACCAGAGTTGACAAGTATTTGAAGTTTATCAAAAAATATGCTAAAACATATACTAGTGATGGGCATATACGGATCGATAATTTATGTGATAATCTTTTGACATTTTGGTTTTACATAATATTTGTACTTTTAACTTTGTGAGATTTTTTTGTCAGATTTTTTTGTGGAATAATATATAATAACTTCTTTAAGGAATCTGTGAGTAAATTTTATACAGGAACTTCGCAACCAGTTATGTGTAGAGAGATAATGGGGTGGAATATGTTTGCATACCGTGATACTCAACAACTAACCCCTGCGCTGCTTGCCTGGTATAGCTTTGCTGCATTCCATACTGTATATAAAGTTAACAAAAATTTTGAAGTATGAATAAATATTTTATAATTCTCTTGTGAAATTTGTTTAGCTGGTTATTTTTCATGAATTTAAAAAGAAGTGTTATAGGACCACTTTTAAACGAGACAGTCATTTTTTTTAAATTTGTTATTTGTTTATTTATTATCATTAACCCATTAATGCCCAAAATTAAATTTTAATCAAAACGAAATCAAAACTTCAGAATGAAATAAAGAGAGGTGGTTTTTAACCCGCGATCAGTACCGCTGTTAGAATTTATCTAACATTTTTAATTTTTTTTTGTATTACTTTTCTTTCGCGACTCGTATATTCATTTCCGGTTCACTATGCCCCACTCAATGTTTTTTCTAGTCAGTCCCATGTTTAATTTAGATTGAAATCAACAAGAATTTGTTCAGTGCGCTAATGAAAGTTGTCAGTGTCGGGATGTTAGTAAAAATCTAACGCGGTACTGATTATGTAGTTAGGAATTTTGAATTATATTAAAATATTTTTTGTGATCTAGAATAAATTTGGACTTTGTTGTTGTTTTGTGATGGCGTACGATAGGGAACAGCAACCGTTACTAGCCCTTTGGGAGGCTATAGAAGATGATATGCAACAAGATGAAATCGATCAATCGGACACATGTTTCAGAGGCCGCTTTCTCAAGTGACGAAATAGATAAAGAGAATGTACAGGGCCCTGCCTCTACACAATCAAATTTAGAAAGATATGACAGAAGTGGTCCCTATTATACTGGTAAAAATGGTACTAAATGGTTAGTGCACGAAAATAAAAACAAAGTTATACTTAAACAAAGTAGATACCAGGTGTAAAAGGTGTTGCAAAAGAAGCCAAAACAATATTGGATTGTTGGAAACTTTTTTTCTCGGATGAAATCATTCAATATATTACAGATTGTACCAACGAGAAACTTCAAAAAATTAGATTCACCAGAAACGCAAAACATTACAGTCCTACAGATTTTGACGAAATGAGTGCATTTGTCGGGCTTTTATATCTTGCTTTTGTAAAAAGAGCCCAATATTTAAATACCTCAGAACTTTTGAGCACGGACGGAACGGCCCCAGAATACTTTGCTGCTACTATGTCAGAACGCCGTTTTCACTCTTTGGTACAAGCTTTTAGGTTTGATGATGAATCTGGAATAAAAAGAGTCCAAGAAGATCATTTGGCGCCTGTGCGATACGTTCTGGATAACTTTGTTGCGAAGTGTTTACAACATTACTCGGTGGGTAGTTACATAGTCTAATCTCTTACTACCAAACGAAAAGTGGTTCTCTCCTTCTCAAATTGGACAAGCTATCCCCTTGAACTGGATCATTCCCACTTAAAGAACTCCCTCGTAACACCAACCAACTTATTTTCAATTTCGCGGAAGCATATAAACATAACGGTATTTTTTAAAAAGGGAAGCAAAAAGGCAAATAACTGTACAATATTGAGGGAAAAGTTCTCTTTGAAGTAAAGTAGCCGCTTCCTTGACCCAACCGTCACAAGCCGGATAAAGGCAGCCATAAAGCAATCTGCAAGTTTTGGTATTTCTTGTAAGGAATAAAAAAGCTGAAAGATATAGGAAGAATTAAGTCTATAAAGATACAAAATTCTAAAGTACTGTTACATTCTCATAAAAGATTATATCGGCACCTCTCATACGGCGCAAAAGGGAGATTTTTGGATACGGCCATTGGCGTAGCTGCTGTAATTGCAAAGAGTTTTTAAAATTAGTCTTAAAGTAATATATAATAATTAGTTACTAATCTGCCGGAAAATTTAGAGAATACAATAGAACTAAAGGGGGAGTAGAGTTCGCGTCGTGGTTAATGGCCAATGGTTTTGTTTTATGGTGCAATGAATGTGACTGGCATAAAAATGCATAACAAATGCCATAATAGAGAAACCTAGAAAGATTTTTTTGGAAAAATTTATGATTTACTAAACGATCATATAAAACGACGAGTTCAACAGGACACTATTCCTAAAAAAAATCGATCAAGGCTTTCAGAAATATTGGCATACAATTTGATTATCATGAAATTAGAAAAGAAAAAAATCGTATAACTCCTCAACGGATAGAACATTTTTATCCAGTCGTATCTTCTCGGAAATTAAATTATCACTATTTTATTTCATTACGATTTTGCTCCAAAATGGAGCGGTTTTACGGAACGGAACGGAAACGGTTTTAAAGTTATAAACAAGAAATTTACAAAATAAAGAAGATATTTTTAATCATTTTTAAATATTTTAATTTTTCAATTAATATTGCCGGAAGGGAATATTATAGAGAGGAAAGATAAGTCAATTATTATTACTGAAGTTGCCACACAACTATTTCTGCAAAAATCAGAATGCCACCTACCTCTCACATCCACCTCAAAACACCCTGGTCTATTCGCGAACTCAATCGCCTATAGGGGGCAGTGCAGTTGTATCAATATGGCGGATATAATTGGGATATCGTTTGTGGATATAATTAATATTGTAGGTGATTCAAAAAGACCTTTAATTGAAGGACAAGCAGTGCTCGATGCCAATCACGTAATAATGTGCGGGGTAATTTCAAAAAATGAATTTCAGGTTAAACTTGAGGCATTATGTTTGCAAACCAGCAATCTGAAAGGATTGCCCCATCAAATACAAATCGACATAAAGTCGTCAACCGATTCGAAAAAGACCTTCATTTGCAAGTGCACCTGTAAAGCTGGAGCCTCTGGGAAATGCAAACACATTGTCGCTGTTTTGCTCTTTGTTTTTCGGTAAAAATACATATTAATTTTTTGTAAGAATTGACAATATATGTTATTTTTGTTG
This sequence comes from Diabrotica undecimpunctata, assembly GCF_040954645.1. Taxonomy (NCBI): domain Eukaryota; kingdom Metazoa; phylum Arthropoda; class Insecta; order Coleoptera; family Chrysomelidae; genus Diabrotica; species Diabrotica undecimpunctata. Next base: position 46,472,704 of record NC_092809.1, read on the forward strand.
TAGATGCTCCATTCAGAACTTGGAAGACTTAAGTAGTACAGATACGAAGCAGCAATGGGGAAAATTAAAAAAAGAGTATATAGTTTATGAAAAAACCGTTCCTATAAATGGTTTCTGCCACATGGGGAAAACTGATTCTCAAGCAGCACTAGAAAGTCGCCTTGATAATAATGCCGAGACCAGTGTTTTAGACATTCTACTTTCTGGTGCAGAAGGATCGGAACTGCAATTAAGTTTGCATGAAAGTGATAACATTAACTCAGTGGAAGTGTCTGACGGTGATAATTTAGTACAATTAGCAATGTATCATGACATTTTTACTAACAATAAGTTATTACCTATGTTTGATAGTATTTTAAATGTTACAATAGAACTGAGTGATGATTTGGTACAGTTCTATAACAAAGAAATATTTGTTGCTCATGAAAATGGCATAAATTTATGTAGGGCAACTATTTCTCAGTCTGGTGAAATGTGGCGGAATGCTCGAAGAATGAGGATTACTGGAACTACTTGCTACAGTGTTTACACTTATTACAAAAATAAAAATCAAAACTGGGCTTCGAAAGTAAAATCACTATTTGACACTCACTTCAAGGGTAACGTTGCAACTCGCCATGGAAAAAAATTTGAAGGAGATGCTTTAAATGCCTATCAACAAAAATCAGGCAACAAAGTTGAACGTATTGGCATTATTGTACCATCAAGTGTTTCATGGTTGGGTGTGAGTATTGATGGGCTAGTAGACAACAAATGTTGTGTAGAGGTAAAGTGTCCTTTAGCAGGCAAAACCAGAACTTGCTGTGAGGTAATAAAAGAATTAAAATACCTGAATGGGACTTTACACCAAAGGACATTAAGTTTAAAGACCAATCACCAATATTATGGCCAAGTGCAATTGCAGATGTTATTAAGTGGATTGGACCTCTGTCACTTTGTTATATACTGCTCGTATGACAAATCCAGTATTATAATTGAAGTACCATTTGACCCCCACTTTACAGGAGAGATGTTATCCATAATTAAAAATGCATATTTTTATAAAATGTTACCTGTTTTGTGTAATAATATGTCTTCTTCTTCTTCTAATGGCGCTACAACCCGTTGTGAGTCTTTGCCTGCTTAGTAATGTTCTTCCATTCTGCCCTGTTGGATAATTTTCTTCGTCACAGCCTGATGTTGATGGTTCTAAGATCTTCCTGTACGTTGTCTATCATCTTTTACTGGGCCTTCCTCTTGTTCTACTTCCTTGGGGCTCCCATCTCTGGATTATTTTTACAGCTTGATTATGTGGCATTCTTTCTAAGTGACCAAGCCAGTTTAGTCTTTGTGACTTTACAAATCTAACAATATCTATGCTTTGAGTTAGTTCACTTTAAATCTCCACTAACTATTGCAGCAATGGGTTGGTCCAAATAACTTTCTTAGTATTTTGCCCTCAAATATTCTCAGTTGATTTTCATCAGTGGTGGAGAGGGTCCACGTTCCACGCTTAGATTCACGATTCAATAACTTACTTTTCATTAAGTCTTTGTTGCATAAAAGCACTTATTACCGCTAAGAATCTGTGCTTGTATTCCTTGACTGACATTGTTGTTGTCATTTATTATTGAGCCTAGGTAGGGAAAAGTGGAGGCATATTCGTAGGTATAGTTGTCTACCTTCAGGTTCTCATGTAGCTCAAATGTAACAGCTTCCAGTTTCAGCTCTATAACTTTTTCGCTGAATTCCCTTTTGTTGTGACTTATTATGGCAACATCATACACATATGCACATATTTTTATGGATATTGTATTAATATATCCGTTCATATCCAATTTTCTAACAGCTTCTGGGTTTAAGAGCTCTTGATAATGCTCCTTCCACCTTTTCATTAGTTCCTGTTTCGCACTGATAATTGCTCATTTTTGTTCTTTGTTTTAATATGTATGATTAGGATAAATTTTAGTTTTATTATATTTTATTTTTTTAGTGTTTTTATTAGAGTAGGTATAAACAATAAATGTTAACAAACAATTCAAAATGTAAAATATATTTTTAAAACAACCTAATTTGTATATTTATCAACAGTAAGTATTGGAGTAGAAAGATTTACAATTCCTGCAATTATATTCACAATTGAGTCCATATATGGAACCATATATAAATTTATTCGTCCTTTAAGAATTTTAAAGATTTTCATTCTTTGAATTGTCCTTTCAACATGAACACGAGCTGCAGCTATCTCAGCAGTTGATAGTGCATCTTCTGCTGAGAATTGCTTCGTTTTCCCTAAAAATGGTGGACGTATTAGTCTTATTTTATTTTGTAAACATTCGTCTTCAATTAAAAACCCTTTGTCCACCATTATTGCGTCTACATTAGGGATTAACTTGTTTATTAAATTTGATTGCACAAAAATTTCCTTGTCCGAAGTTCTACCCCCATATACTTGGCTTATAAATGTGATCAAACCTGAAGGTGCAATCCCAATAAGTACCTTCAGTGTGTGATCACCTTTATAATAACTATAGGACATTATGCGGCACTTTAAACACCTATTTTTTTCCACAGGAATTTCTGTGCAATCAAGTATTATTCGGGTATCAGGATACTTTTCGAAACAAGTTGGCATTCGTTTCGAAACTCTTTCTTGTGACAGCCATGGTACAGCAGGTTGTAGTACCTTATGTAGTACTTCAACTGTCACATGAAAGTAATTTTTGCAAGTATTTGCTGATACTCTGAATAATACAGATAAACATCTAAATGAAAGGTTAGTTTTTAACTTTACAAATACCAGTATTATACGCTGCCGTAATGATAAATGTAATGGTTTTGCATCTTTCTTTTCCAGCATACTGGCAGCTAAACATATTTTGTCAAGTAGACCCACTGACTGAATTCCTGTGAATGCGTTCACATCTCTGTTGGTTTTTAGCATATCTTCCAATGTGGATTTTCTAGTTTGATTTAGCATAGTTTCCGTAACCTGTACACCTTTATCAGTTAAATATGTTTTAAATCCAGGATCATCTTCTGCAGCTGTCAAAATTTCCTCCATAACATTTATCTCTTCATCTTGTGCAGGTGGAGGTGATGTAGATGTATCGTTAACACCAGAGGAGGAGCAGCAACTTTCATGTTTAAGTGCCCGTCTTCGAGCTAGTCTTGCAGCTCTTTCATGCTTAAGCACTTGTATTCTAGCTAGTCTTGCAGCTCTAGACTGCTGTTGAGATGAAGATGATGGTCTATCCAAACTCCTTGTTGGTAGGTTCTGGGATGGAATACTACCTTTTTTTAAAAATCTTTTGTGAGTGGTTACATCTGAAAATAAAACCACTATTAGGCTCACAGAAGTGAACAAAAAAAAAATGTTACGCCTTGTAATAAAATAACATGCAAGATTGAATATGCAATGCCCATTATTTAAATATTTACTTACTTGGTAGAAAATAATCATTCTCCGTAAAATGCAAACTGCATACATTCATGTATTTGGATATTTTCTTTCCAATGAGAAGTACACGACCCCATTCCTTCTTCTCCATTTCATTTCGAGGAAAGTAATGCAAGGAGATATCTTTCGTTGCTCTCGCAGAACACTGCGGAACTGAGCACATTCTGTTACTACGCTTTTTGGTCTCCATAATTATAAATAAATCGTTAAATGAACAAAATAACACAATCGACAAGCACTCAAATGACGTTTATACATAGGATGACTTAGGTTAACAGATGATTTGTTTACATTTTTATCCCAATTCCTCTAGTTCCAAATAAGCGGCAGCACCGTCGCTTGAGTTCGCGAATAGCGAGTGAAAATAATAATTACGCCATCCTTTTTGCAATAAACATTTATGAATTTATTTTCCAATTTTGTTTTCTTTATGGCATTATTATAAAAAATCAGAATGCTTATAAGATAATGACCATAAATTTTTATTCAAAAATATATGTTTATACAAATAATTATTACAAAAATATTTTTTCAACCATTAACCCTTTCAAAATGTTTGTCATTATATGCATGTCAAAAAATTACATAACTGTTTTTGCGAAGTAAATACCCTATAAACGCCTACTTGTTATACTAAGTTGTTATTCTGAAGCCTTGAAAACAAACTTTAATAATGTTAAAAGCCAAATTTAAATCTTGAGTACTATAAAATAAACAGTCCCTCGCGACTCTTTATAAAGTTTAAAAAAGCACGTAGTAATAACTTCCTTTTTTATCTGTTCTTTCCAGACCGATTATAGCCGACACTTAGATGAGATAGCTAGGGAACTGGAGCGAGTATGTCTTGAAGTGAATCAAGAATTCCTGGTAAACGGCAAAAATGGAGATGCCCTAAGGCTGATGCAGCACTGGGAAACTTATCGGCAACTGTCAGGTGAGAATTTGCCCTTTTTTATTTACGAGATAAGTTATTGAGACCTAAAATTCGTTATTTTAATTCTTAAAGTACTCAAACAATTTATAATAAAAATGGAAATATCAAATTTTAGTTATTTGACTGAATCAAGATACAAAATTAACATGCTATGCGGGAGTTACCTTTTTAATTTCTGCTTAACAGGCTATGTCAGGTTGATATATTTAAATTTAATGAACTTTATATAAAAACTTTATTTTAAAATCCTTTATAAAAGGTATATAATTAACTAATTAATTATATGCCTTTTATAAAGGATTTTTAAATAAATTTTTTGTGATACATGGTATACAGCCTGCTACAGGAACTTGGTTTGCTTGTGAACTTTATATAATTTATATAAAATACAGTTTGACTTTTTACATCTTTTACTTTCGTTCATAAACATCCACTGGATTTTTTTTTATCTTTATAAAACTCTTCCTCCTCATTCCAGTCAGGGCGTAGTGACACAACATTGTTAGCTTGTTGCCTCCACTGGCAGCGGTCCTGAGCCAGATGGACGGTTTCATGTGGGTAGTTTATCACCAAAGCTTTCATATGGTCTGCTCATCTTGTTGGAGATTTTCTCCTAGGTCTTCACCCTTATACCTTCCTTCTACTGCCAATCGTTCCATTGTCCCGGTTAGTAGTAGTAGTAATTTAAGTATGCTCGGCTGTTTTTTTAATCATCACCATCATTCAATATTCGCTTGTCCACTGCTGGACATAGATCTTCCTCATAATTTTCTGTCTGTTCATTCAATTACTGTGGCAACGTTCTAGATCGTCAGTCCAACGTGTTGGTGGACGACCTTTGCTTCGGTAGGCATCATCCCTTGGTCTCCATTTCAGTATCCGCTTTGTCCATTTGTTACCTGTCATTCGAGTGACGTGACCTGCCCAGTTTCAATTGAGTTTTGTTATTCTCTCTACATCAACCATTCTTGATCTTGGTCGTAGCTGGCGGTTCGGGATCTTGTCACCGATCTTTTTCACTGTTTTTTTTTTGTCATGGATGGATAGTCTATGGATGTTGTTCCTACGCATATATATTCGCGGACTGCAAGATTTATTTGTCATCATCTGGGTTTTAAATATATTTATTTTCAATCGCCCTTCTAGCGAGGAAAGGTAATTCCTCCGTAATTTGAGGATCTGGACAGATTTTAAAAATGACATACCTTCTTGTTTCTGTTACTAACATCTGGATAATATTATTGTTTAACATTTTTTCGAACAGAGCAACAGGATCTTCGATATCTTTTTTATTACTTTGCACAGGAAAAGGTCGTGCATGTGATGGAACTAAATCATAATTCTCGTTCCAGTTGATTTTACTGTTAAGCTTAATTTTTTTGGGATATCTTTAGGTAGAGGAAAAGTTTCTGGATTGATCGGAGACTTCGGACTTGGAGCAAGGAACGAGAGGGGAGAGAGAATGGCCGAATTCTGCCAACAACACAACATAGTAGCGACAAATACATGGTTTAAGTTACACCCTCGCAGATTGTACACCTGGACTTCACCACAACACAATGAAAACAGAGTAATCCGTAACCAAATAGATTACATATTGGTCAACAAAAGATATCACAATGCAATCATCAGTGCAAAAACATATCCTGGAACTGACATCAATTCCGATCATAATCCTGTTGTTGCAAAAGTTCGCGCAAGATGGAAACTAATAAAAAAACAAAAACCTCAACACCAACTATTAGACATCCAATTATTGAAAAACGACACCATACATCAGACAGTAAATAAAGAATTAAACAAAAATTTAGGAAATATCGACCACAATAGAATTAGCGAGTACGATGACATAAACGTTCTGTGGAAAACTATTAAAGAACAAATGAACAATGTAACGGAAAAACATCTAAAAGTAACACCTAGAAATAACAAACAGGAATGGATGACAGAAGAGATTTTACAATTAATGAACAAACGAAGAGAATCTAAACGAAAAAATGCCAAGGACGGAGAATACAAAAAACTAAATAGAATAATTCGAAAAAAAATAAACGAAGCAAAAGATAAATGGCTGGAAACAAAATGCGTAGAAATAGAAGAACTACAACAAAGGCACCATTTTTTTTAATTTACATAAAAAGGTAAAAGAGTTTACATCGACTACCAAGAGAACGACTTTTCAGATCATGCTGAACACAGATGGCAAACTGCTAGAATCAACGGAAGATAAACTGAAAGAATGGGAAATCTATATTAAAATTCTTTTTCACGACATACAAGAAGAACCAAGATTGGAAAATAACAACGAAGGGCCAACAATTCTGAAATCTGAAATCATAAATGCAATTAATCATCTTAAAACAAATAAAAGCCCAGTTCCAGACGGAATATACCCAGAAAGTTAAAATTAATCAGCGAAGAAAATATCGAAATATTTGCCCTTTTATTCAATCGCATTTATGATACAGGCAAAATACCCCAAGATTGGCTGGAGTCAATATTCATCCCACTACCAAAAAAAGCCAAACCCACAACACTGCAATGAGTTCCGTCTGATAAGCCTTATGAGTCATGCAGTAAAAGTCCTACTAAAAATCGTACATAATCGTATCTATAGAAAGTGCGAAACAATCATCGGAGACGATCAGTTTGGATTCAGAGCCGGCATGGGAACGAGAGAAGCAATGTTCAGTTTACTAGTTCTCGCCCAAAAATGCTACGACCAACAGAAAGATATATTTATATGCTTTATAGACTTCGAAAAAGCATTTGATAGAGTAAGACATGACCTACTATTAGAACGTTTGCAAGAAGTCGGTTTAGATGGAAAAGACATCAAATTCTTAAAAAACTTGTACTGGAACCAAAACGCCAGAGTTAGGATCGAAGGTTCCACATCCGCAGAAGTAAAAATTAGGAGGGGAGTTAGACAAGGATGTGTTCTGTCGCCTCTGCTGTTTAATCTTTACTCCGAGTTTCCATTTAAAGAAGCATTGGAGGATTCCAAGGATGGAGTCAATGTGAATGACGTAAATATCAACAGTATCAGATACGCCGATGATACAGTGTTAATTGCGGATTCCGACTTAGGTCTACAACGACTCATCGACAAGACCAACTCGACCTGTCAGCAATTTGGTATGAAAATAAACATTAAAAAAACCAAAGTGATGTCAATCCGAAAAAACCAAAACGTACATCAACCTTGCACAATAAATGGGCACATTTTAGAACAGGTCAATAGATTTAAGTACCTGGGATGTTGGATCGATAGCAGCCTAAATCCTGATCTAGAAATAAGATCGAGAATAGAACAGGCCAGAAAATCTTTCGAAAAAATAAAAAAACTGCTTTGTGATTCTCGAATAAAACTCGAAATTCGACTACGTTTATCAAAATGCTACGTCTGGTCGACTCTTCTATATGCAGTTGAAACGTGGACCCTTAAAACATCAACCGTAAATAAATTGGAGGCCTTTGAAATGTGGATCTACCGGAGAATACTTAAAATTTCATGGACATCGCATACCTCAAACGAAGAAGTGCTGCATAGAATAGGCAAGGAAAGAGAACTTTTTAACACAGTAAAAGTTAGAAAAACATCATACCTAGGCCACATACTGAGAAATAATAAGTACCAATATGCCCAACTTATAGTGAAAGGAAAAATCGAGGGAAAGAGAGGCCTAGGAAGGAAAAGACTATCGTGGCTCAGAAACATCCGACAATGGACAGGGCTAAATTTTGAACAGCTAATAAGAACAGCTGAAGATAGAGAAGAGTTTAAAATTGTAGTAGCCAACCTCCATTGAGGAGAGGGCACTTTAAGAAGAAGAAGGGATATCGTCCCTCTCTTCCTACTTTTCAAAAATTCTCATTTTCTATAGTTTCTCCGTCTGTATTTTGTTCGGATGTATCATCTGAAAGAGCTTCGTCATCATCACCATCTCTATATTTTTTAAATTTAATTTCCACTTTGGACAGAAGTTGAAGGCCAGTTAGATTGTCTAAAGTGCCTCCCTCATTATCATTTCCAGAATCCTCATCCGTTAATTCACTGGCATCCGGAGGATCAATGCAGATTTCATCTGCACCATCTATATATACTAATTCTATTGCTTCTTGTAGAGTTAAACCTCGTCTAGAAAGAAATAAAGAGTATTAATACTTAGTTCAAGGTTGAAAAGGACACGTACTCCAGAGAGCCTAGCGTTACATATATGTAACTCTGCAATTCAAAGCTGTTTTTATCAAACATACACAAAGTATTTTATAAATTTTCACAGACAACAACAAAAATTATGTAACAGTGTTCTTGTAAAAATATCATGCATTTTACTCTAAAAATAAGATTTTTGTAACACTTACTCGAAACGAATGTTATGCTCCATGTTACTTGCTAAATTATATCTGATTTAGACTGCAGTTACTCACTAACTAAAACAACTATCAGCATGGCTTTGCACAGAATGCTTTTTATGTTTGTTTTGAATGCCTTACAATGTTTTACACCGCCATCTACGTGATAATAGCCAAACTAAAACTTCATGTACAGTTTTCTAAGTACCTCTACAACCGTAACATAAAAGTAACATTAGCTCATAATGGGTTAAGGGTTTTTACCCAAATATTTAGTGGCTTGACACATGTACACCAGGTAAGTATTTAACCACATTAGTTTTTTCCTTAGTCAAAAATTGATCTTTACGTTTGTATTCGCTAAAGTGGTAATACTTATTTCAGGTAAATACACTGATGATGGAATTGTTAGTCCGAAAACGTTCTGTAATGTAACCTAAAAGGGTTTCTTAATTATATAACTGTTATAAAGGATTTTTAAATAAAACTTTTGTGATTGATGGTATACAGCCAACTACAGGAATTTCATTTTCCTTGTGGAAGCGGAAGAATATTAAAAATAAAATACAATTAAAAATACACAAAATAAATTATACTGCAAACATTCATAATTAATGGGCCTATCCGTAAACCGAGCAAAAACCTAAAACATATGCATTGGGAATTCAACAGCAAACGTGACCATAGATGAAAACAATATGATTGTTTTTATCTATGGTTATTTTTTTTAAATACAACAAAATAAAACCTACTAGAATTATATACTTTAGGTGAGCAAACACAGGATGCGTAAATTAAATTTTTACACGCTCTCGACACCTTTGCCCACAAATCTCCCAGAATTAAATTCAACAATCCCAAGGTAGAAATTGAAACTGTCAAGAGCACGTGACGTTTGAACTTTCGAACTTCATGTTCAGTGCACAAACATTTCGGTTTTTGTTATCTCGTTTATACGGTCGTTTACACCAAAATGGACTGCAATTAAGTTTATTAAACCGCAATGGGTAACATCGGTGCAAAAACTCATTTCAGTTTCACACGTGAAATTACTCGTTGTTGATATATTGGTCGACCCATACCTTTATGTAGTTGTAATTAATAATTAATACTAATATACGATACAGGGCATAATATCGGGACGATGCAGTGTAAATTATCATAAATCGGAAACTCTCTCGTCTCCTAGACACATCAAATGCTTATCTCTACAGCTCTTGCAAATCGAAGAAAGTAGTTTATTCCACCGTTTTTTATTTCTACTAAAAAATAATTCCGAGCCTATGAAAACGGATTACAGAAGTGGCACAAGGAGAGTAGAAAAAATCGATGTTTTTAGTAATTTATTAAATATTGTAATTTTTTTATTAATGTTGCCGACATGTCTGTACGATTACAGCTTTAGAGTGGACAAACACAGTACAATTATTTCTAAAAATAGGAAACTATGAATAAAATTATTATATAAAAATATTTTCCATTTAAGAAGACCACTTTGCAATTAAGTGCTGGTGACTTTATTACTAGCGGACCAGATAAGCGGCGATATATTCTACACTACCTTTATGAATAACATTTTACTGCTCTGTTGTTTCAATCAGCACTGCTTAATAAGTTATCGTTTATTCGTTTTAATATTTTATTGCAATAGTACGAGTACGGAATATTTATTTAAACAGTGAATTTATTACATGTTAATTTTTTTCAATTTCTTCTGACGTATCGTATAATATCGTGTAATGTACCCAATAATCAAAGTGATGCCTTTACAAGAACATATTATTTAAAAAATAAGGAGTACAATGTGCCATAATAATTGTAATCTCCTTTATACACACTTTAAAAATTTGTTTAGTAATGTATTTCTTAAATCCACATAATCATTGAAAAATGATTCATGCTATTTAAAAATATCTTTCTGTTAACGACACTATTATCGACAAAGTAGATCAAATTTAAACTTGTCATCATATTACACTTCTGTTTATCGTTAAAAATTAATGGATGGTCGTGGATTGTATTGGTCTTGTTTAATAATTTAGCAAAATACATAATCAGCAAAAATCTTATTTAAAACATGCGAACGGTTTTTATGCTTGTTTAGCATTGGCTATTAAATAATGTGTGTTCGATTGTTTCGTCTGTTGTACAACCCTCGTCCGTTTTAGGGTGTAGTAGTTGTATAGAAGTACCTTTTTTTTTATAGTAGTGTAGTGAAGCGGTACTTTAAAGTAAAATGAGTAGAATGAAAAAGACAGCAAAGATTTGATTTCACGTTCAAAGCGTCTATGTATCTGTTGATACGTATTTCGACTTAGTAAGTCTCATCAGAACAGTTATTCATAGCCGTTCTTAACGTGAAAAATAATCTTCTCTGTCTTTTAGGAAGCAACAATAAAATGGCTTCGTTATGGACGCAATAGCGACATCTGATAGAAAAATCGGTAAGATAGTTTCAAAACAAATTCAGATTTCTGCTTTAATCTGAACCTTCTATAAATGCAAGGTATAACAGACGTTGATAAAGATGTTAATAGAGACATTGGGAATCTAAAATTTGCATTCCACGACATGTCTATCAACTAAGCAGAAATCCATAACGAATTTGTTTCTTGTACTCATACAGAGTAGATCCGAATAAAATGAAAACGACAGCAAAAATTTTATTTCACGTTCAAAGCGTCTATGTATCTGTTGATACGTATTTCGACGTCGAAACCTGATAGGAGACCAGTAAAATCCAATAATATTACTGAACATAAAATCTTCTTCTTTGGGTGCCGTGTCCGTATTCAGACGTTGGCCGTCATCATGTTTACAATTTCCTGAAACCTTTCCCTGTCGGCTGCTGCGCGAAATAATTCTTCTACTCTGGAACTACACCATTGTCTAATATTACGCAGCCATGAAAGTGTCTTTCCACCAATCCATCTCTTGCCTTCCACTTTTTCTTGTATTATAAGGCGAAGTAGATGGTATTTAGGTCCTCTAATTATATGGCCGAAGTATTCTGTTTTTCTCCTCCTTATGGTGTTTATGAGCAGACGTTCTGAATTGATCATTTGAAGAACATCTTCATTGGAAGTGTGCGAAACCCACGATATATTTAGGATTCGTCTATAGCACCACAATTCGAATGCTTCTAACTTGTTAAGCATTGTGGTTTTTAACGCCCATGTCTCACAACCATACAATAGGATGGACCACACAAAACATTTCAGGACCTTCTTACGAATATTCATCGACAGGTTTCTGTTGCATAAAACTGGTTTCTAGGTCATAAAAGCCTTATGTGATATTTCGATCCTGGTTATTATCTCTTCATCAGAGTCATAATTTACATTTAACCGGCTGCCAAGATATTTGAAATAATTTACCCTTTCGATCACCTCTCTAAAAAGAGAAATCAGACCTTGATCTATATTGATCTTTCCAACTACCATTCACTTTGTCTTTGAAATGTTGATTTTTAGGCCTCTCAGATAACTTGCTTCACTGACTAGATTTAGTAATGTTTGGAGATCTTGTGTAAATTTTCTGCAAGAATGGCTGTATCGTCAGCGTATCTAATATTGTTGATTACTTCTCCACCTAGTCTTACTCCCTCTTGTCTGTCATCCAAAGCCTCCCTAAAGATTTCTTTAGAGTACAGATTAAAAAGAGTGGGTGACAAAACACAACCCTGCCGTACTCCACGTTTGATGGATATTTTTTCAGTCGGACTGTCTTCAATTTGGATAGAGGCTACTTGATTGTAATATAAATATTTTAGCAGTCTTATATCATAGTGGTCAAGTCCTGCTGCCCGTAGACAATCGAAAAGTGTATCATGTTGTACTCTGTCGAACGCCTTCTCGAAGTCGATGAAACAAACATAAACATTCTTTCGGAATTCACAACTTTTTTGTAATAGAACGCGCATACAGAATAGTGCCCCTCTAGTTCCTAGACCGTTTCTAAATCCAAATTGCTTAGTATCCATCCTACTTTCGCATAGAAGGAATACTCGGTTTTGTGTAATTCGTAGGAGTATCTTCAGTGTGTGACTCGTCAAACTGATTAGTCTAAAATCGCTGCATTTGGTGTGCCTGCTTTTCTTTGGTAATGTTATAAACAGTGACTCTAACCAATCATCTGGTATTTTCCCTTCGTTGTAAATTTTGTTGAAGAAAGTGGTTAAGCAGGCAATGCTTTCCTCATCCAAAAGTTTAAGTAGCTCAGCAGGGATTTGATCTGGTCCAGGTGCTTTATTGTTTTTGGCTTGCTGTATTGCCTTTTTGACTTCCGAATTCAGTATACTGGGACCTCTGTCTAACTGGTTGTCACAGGCAGTATTTGGAGCATTTTCTCTAGAAGCATCATTAAAAAGGTCAGTGATGTATCTCTCCCATTCTTTGCACTGTTGTTCGTGATCACAAATTTTTCCGTCCGCGCTTTTAAGTATGTGAGCATTTTTCTGTTTTCTAATTCCGGCAGTATATTTAAGTTTCTTGTAGAGGTTGAAACTGTCATGCTTTTTTTGGAGGTCTTCTATTTCTTTACATAAATTCTCAAGCCAGGATTCTTTGGCTTGCTTAATTTTTCTTTTTATGCGTTTATTGATTTCACGGTATTCGATAATATTTGTATTTTTGTGTTGCCGTCGAACTTCCATCAGGTCTAGAATTTCTTGTGTCATCCACTCATTTTTTGCCAACATGGTAGGTGTTTTCAAAGACTCTTGTACGTTCTCAAAAATCGAGTTTTGAATATCATACCAGCATTCGTTAATGGTTCTGTTTTCGTTTGGTATATTTGATATTCTGTGTATTTTACTATTTATCTGCTGTGATATGTGTTCGCGCGTTTGAGGGTTTTTCAGGGGGTCGAGATATATCTTACAAGGCTTAGTACAACATAAAATATAGGAAATGAAATATTTTTACTTTTCAAGCGATCGGAGTTAATTAACGTCCCACTGTTAGAGGCCCACTGATCATATCTTTATTGCATATCGGCCGTCATAGGATAAAAGAACTTTAACACTGGTTTTGAACTTGATCTTTTTATTTCTGTTTCACGTTTCATAACAAATTTTTTTGTACACACAAAAACTTTACACTGAAACTGTCAATGTTCGTGTTTTCTAAGACACATTAAACCTAAATAGTCAAAATTTAATATTTCCTCACTTCGTATTAATTATTGATTTCAAAATTCGTTGATTCAATCTTTAAAATGAAATAAAACTCCGATGCTCAATATGCTAAAACGAAATTTATTTTGAGAATATTCTAATTTAAAATCGCAAGATTCAAAAGATTTGATATTCACCTCGCAACTTGTGTCGATTGGATTATTGCATTATAAGATGAGAAGAATAAGATAAAAATAAAGGAAAGATATCCGTGATTACATTTTGCCATTTGTCGTTCGGAATCCCTAAGGAATTCAATAAACATTTGAATTTTTTTACCTTTTACTTAAAATGGATCTCATTACAAAAATGTCAACGTATAGGCGTTCCAGAATTAGATATTTCGAAAGTTTTTTCTTTTTAAAGATAAGTGAATATTTAATACAGTCTACGTTAAACTTTGTAAATTATTTCAAACATTAGGGGCCGATTGTTCGAACGCTAATCAAAACTTGATTGTATTCAAATATTTAATTAAAATCAAATACGTCACATTTTGAGGTTATGTTGACTGATTTATTTTATTTTATTCAATTTTGTTATTTTGCATTTCAATTTAAAATAAACCATAATTAAACTCTTTCTGATGTTAATTTCATGTTTTTATTTACAAATCAATAATAATAATAAGCAATTTTTAATAATTTTGACAGCTGCTGTGACGTATTTGATTGTAATTAAATATTTGATTACAATCAAGTTTTGATTAGGGTTCGAACAATCGGCCCTAGAAGTAACATAATTGATTACTGCACCCGTATCAAGATTCACAAAAAGATAAACTTAGACCCACTTTATTTAAAATATCGGTCGAGGTGATTTTCGATTTCTCTAGTATCTACATGTTTAAACGGAATATTTTTAATCCAGAAGAATCAGATGTAGCACAGAAAGCTTTCAAATCAGAAACTGATTTTGAATCTTGTCCAAATTGCGTTGTTGTATTAAATTTAAAAACACCCCGTATATCATTTTAAGTTCTTTTTCATGAAATAATTTTAGGCCGACATACTTCTTAATAAAAATACCGCAATAAAACCTGTTTAAAAGTTTCAGTTATTTAAACCTTATTGTTCCCTTGTGTGGTTATTTACCTAAATGCTGTTTTGACTTAAGTTGTGGGTAGTTCTTTTGTTTGCAAATATACAAGATAATCTCTAAAGAAGAAGCGTCAAGAGATTGTCCTGTTAGATAAAGTCTATATTAGACCACACAACAAGTCAACGGTATTTTGTTATTTGGATATTATCCTATAAGTAGGCCTAGTTTTTCTATTCTATTCATTTTCCGTTAGAAATTGAGTTGTGAAGAAGTTAATATGTTTGGGCTATCGTCTCTGTTCATTAGATTATCTAATTTAATTTGGGACAGTAAAATGCATTTAATTCCTAATATGTCTTCTTTATTTTTCGTATTTTCAGTTTTCCCGGTCTTACTTTATTCTTCCTCTGTCCGTCGATACGAATCTCGTTGTTACTGTTTTATATGGTTCCAGATTTGATTGGTGTGACAAGCAAATTTTTTCTAAAATTAAGACCCATACTCCTCGCTACTTCAGCCTTCATCATAAGAAAGTTGACTACATAGGAAGCCAACGATCAGCTATTAGTTTTACAGGTCAATATGAGGTAATGTGACATCTTTTGTCAGCCAATTTAAGTGAAGTTTTTTCTTAAGAAAGTTACAAATAGAACAAGAGGCTAAATACAGTTACTTAATCGAAATCAATGCTCAAAATCTCTTATTGAAACAGTGCACATTTTATTATTTTTGAAGTGAAAAATTCCTTAGCGACGTTGTGCACTTTTTGGTTAGGATAAAAGCATTAAATACGCGACAGATTTTTGCGACCGTCACCGCTACGTAAATTATTCGCAAAGTCGCACAGCTCGAGAGTGGCTCGACAGATCGTAAGTATGAGGTCTCGTTGGAAAGGAGAGATGGTAACTAGTACAATGACGGAAAAAACAAACAATGCACAAAAAGGGCATTACATCATGTTATTGGTCCGATTTGAGCGTGTGGTGCGTTAAATGAAAAGGGATGGGATAGCGATTATATTAAGATAGAAAAAACAAACAAGGCGAGTACCAAAAGGACACTACACAGCATCTTCGTTATTAATGAATGTATAGTTACATAAGAGATATCAGATGTCACTATGGATGAAAATAGATATATTGTAAGGCAAAGTTTGATTTATTGACTTTACGAAAGCCTCTGGCTGAGTATAAAATAAACAACTGATTGAATCCTAACGTGCGACATATCAAATGAAAGGGTAGAATATAACGAGTTAATTAATATAGAAAAAAAGTAAACAAGGTGACTACCAGAAGGGCACTATGGATGAAAATAGATTTACTATAAGACAACTTTTGATTTATTGACCTAAAAAAGGCTTCTTGTTGAGTAAGAAATAAACAACTGATCGAATCCTAACATGCGACATATCAATTTAAAGGAGAGGATATAATGAATATATTAAGATAGAAAAAACAAATAAGGCGACTACCAAAAGGGCACCACACAGCATCTTCGTTATTAATGTACGTATAATTACAATATACTAAATATTAAAGGGTACTATAGATACAAATATATTTACTATACGACAAATTTTGATTTATTGACTTAAAGAAGGCCTCTGGCTGAGTACAAAATAAACACATGCGATATAGTAAATGAAAGGGGAGGGGATAAAAATTATATTAAGGTATAAAAAACAAGCAAGGCGACTACCAAAAGGGCACTACACAGCATCTTCGTTATTAATAAACGTATAGTTACATACGAGATATCATAGGCGACTATGGATGAAAATAGATTTACTATATGTCAGATGGCACTATGAATAATAATAGATTCACTGTTAGACAAACTTTGATTTATTGACTTATTGAAGGCCTCTGTCTGAGTACAAAAGTAACAACTAGCCGAATTCTAGCATACGATACATCAAATAAAACGACGTAAGACGTATAGTACTTATTATAATGTATATAGCATGCTATCAAAAAATAGTTATGTAGGGTATTGTAAAATTATTCGGGGGATTGCCGAAATTTGGATATTTGTCATTGCACACCAATGGCCAGAAATCTGAATGTGAACCTAACCTCGATTTCAAAAATACATCGCAGCGCATATCAATTATTTAATTTTCTAGAAAAAGTAGGTCCATTTGAAATTTCTCTGAAAATGTTTGGATGTTTCAAAGGTGTCATGAATAGTATCATAAATTTGACCAACTTTTCAATTCTATTGAAATCTCTAAAACGGATTTCAAAGTCTGATACCACTGACTGAATGTCTGTTGTATACTTTTGTGGCTTGACAACATAGACAGGGTGTTTTTCCATGTGATCTTTAATGTTCGTAAATCTTAGAAACCTTTTCTTTTTAATATCAACTATTAAATATACTGCTTGAAGTTTGAATGATGTAGTAGAACACATCATTCCTGATAATGTTTTGTTCTTGCCTTGCAGTTCCAGATTCAATGTGCTCAGTTTACCAGTGAAATCTGCTGGAAATGCAAAATCACATTGCCAGTCTAAGTTACGTAAATGCTGATGATCATTACCCCTTTTCTCAAGAAACTTAATAATGTCATTTAACAAATCTGGAAACATTTGCAACAACTTGCAGCCATTTAGCCACCTTACGTCGGTGTGTGGGATTAAATCTGGTTCTTTGTCATCCAGTTGTTGCTTAAACAGCCGTCTCTGAGAAGATTTTTCTTATTGAATTGACAATTTTAAACGCAATATTCATCATGTCTTTTGTGCTAAGCTTTTTACTGGTCAGGATTTGTTGATGAATAAGGCAGTGGTAATTAATGAAGTCCGGAAAATCTTTATCTTTGTGACATAGTGATGTAAATCAATTATTATCACCAATAATTTCCGGAGCCCCATCTGTCGTTACCAAAACGAGCTTAAACAAAGGCAGATTAATCTTACCGAAAAAATGTTTGAATCCCGTGAATAAATCAATGCCACGTGTTCTGCTTTTTAAAGATATCATCGTTATCAACTCTTATCTTGTTGAAAAATCATCAAAGACCGTCCGAATGAAAATAAGTAACTGTGCAGTATCCGTGATATCCGAAAAAGCAACGCACCGGAGTAGATCGCTTTGCAGTTGTTTATTAAGATTACTAGTTTTGTGTAAAACGTGAGGTCGCTGGTTAAATGAATTAGAATAATAACGAAGAAGAATGCGATATTGTGATTATGAATAAATTAGCAATTAATTTAAATTTCCCGAAAAATAGCTGGCTTAACTCATTGCTGTTATCTGTACAAAGAAAAAAACACTTACCTTTTAAATATGGTGTATTAGTTGTAGCAATCGAAGTAAAGTAGCCCCTGCGCGTCGCGACGCAAGGGCCGAGGCACAAAAAAGGACGTCACCGATAACCTGAAGATGTTTTCCGTAAGCTCTCTCGATTTAAAGCGTCTTTTCTTGTATAAAATAGTATAAAATAGTCAGAAACTCTTTCACCACTCAAACTGATTTCACTTAATTACTGTGTGCTGTGTATGCGGCTTCTTCCGTTCGGTTTTAAAGGCATGTAACTTTGCAAACAGCCAATCACAAACCCTGAAACTTTCCAACACTCAGTGGTCACGCGTCCTTGGGATTCTATCTATTCGACTTCGCGACTTAGTAAAGAAACCAAAACATAAATATTGTTGTTGATTTCAAATATAAGATCAATACAATATCAATGCAAAATGTAATTTCAAAAAAAGTAGAAATAATAAGCTTTATAGATAGGTACACGTTGCGTGCATTATATACTATTGAAGTGAAAACTTCCCCGAGTGTGAAAACCTTCTTATTGAAGTTATACTTCTATACGCACGCTCCACGTTGAAAATTTGTATGGGAGTGAATCTGTGAAATCATTACATATGTAAGATAATGAGTAAGAGAGAGACAGAAGATATATTTTCTCTCTCTTCCTCTCTCGAATAAAAAAATGTTCCTTTTGTATATATATATATATATATATATATATATATATATATATATACATATAATATTATATATATAATAAAATATTTATTAATATTATTATTTATGTGATATGTTTTGTATTATTTATTAAATGTTCATAATTATATTAGTCTTTTGTATTTCAAAATAATAATCTCAATAAATCACTGTATGACCCAGAACTGTCAATTTTGAAATGCATTTGTGTCATGTCATCGGTAGTATAGTAGTCAGTATCCCCGCCTGTCACGTCGGAGACCGGGGTTCGATTCCCAGTGGGGGAGGACTTTCTTATTAATATTATTACATGGTAAATTAAACATAATATGCGTAAGTAGAAAAGTTATGTATATTATTGTCATTTTTAAATACTTAGGAATATTGCATTTTAATTTGTATTTGCATTATTATATTGAATTATGTTGCAGTGTATTGTATTGTATTTTTATATTAATAACAAAATAAACAATGAATTTTACTGCAGAGTATGTGTAAAAAATTTTTGCATTCAACTCCTTTCATACATATATGAAAATAAAAATATACATTTTCATCAAAATATTGATTCAATCCTTCATTTACCATACTCCTATTACAGGTCAAATGTTGTTTATTAATTGTTAGTAAGTTGTTATTAATTCTGTTTTTCTTTCTGCTATGTCTTACCTATAGCATTACATATGTAATGATTGTGCAGATTGAGTCCCAAATAAATTTGTAACTGCGAATGAGTGTATAGAAGTGTAACTTCTACCGGGAGTCCCACTGGACTGCCACACCCGTTTTTTTTTTTTTAGTATTAAATATTTAATATTCTTGTACAGTCTGCGACTTATGTTTAACCTAAAGTAGATTAACTAGGCAGTAAATTTTTTAGTTCTTTTATATTTTAAACTTTTTTTTTAAACAAAGCAGATTTTTATTTTTTTTTTAATATTTTTTCAACATAATAAATCCATTGAAGCGAGGACTTAGTAGCTAGTTATTTAAAGAGTTCAATAAAAAGGTTCTCATTTGTTATGATAATAACTTTATCAATATCTGATATTATGTTTAATACGATATTTATTTGAATATTTTACGTGGATATTTCATGTCTATTTTGTGATATTTATGATTTTAATATTGTTGAATTTAGTTGATATAGTGAATTTTATGTTTTTTATTTTAATGATATTTGCATTAATTCTCTTTAATTTGTGACTATCCCGTTTCTGTTTTTTGGAGGATCCAAATATTTAAAAAAAGTATTTAAAAACTTTTTTTTAACAGTTGTTTTCTTCCTTATTGCCTTTTTTGCTGTTTAATATCTTTTCTTTCTTAAGTTTCTTACCTCTATAATCGTCTCAGTTCATAATCAACACGGATTGAGCAACGGTGCCTTCGAGCCTACTGTGTACCGGTGTTCTAAAATTAGTTCTTCGAAATCTAAATTACTAAGTAGGTTACAGTATTGACTTAAAGTAAGAGGTTAATTTGATATAAACTATCATTACACTATCACATTATAGGTTTTCCAAAGTTCGCAGGTCATGTTATCTACGGAATCAATAGAAATTAAGTTTTTTATACTTAAACCTGTAAGTTGTAGAGGTACCGGTTGCTGCAAACACTTTAAGCTAAACTTTGTATTAAATCTTGTGTCATATCAAAATTTAGTTCAAATTTCAGGGACTAAACTTTATTTCTAAACTGCATGTATACCATGTATCAAATTTTTTTAAATTCTATTATAAAAGGTATGTTAATATAAAAACCCTATCGGGCTACATCACAGAACATTTTCGGAATAACTATTCCATCGTCAGTGTTATCTGGATTTACACGTTACATGAACAAAAAACACATATAAAATATATCACATACACTAAAAAATATTCTTAATGAAAAAGAAATTGTATTCAAGGTAACTTATATGATGAACTATCTATTTAACAAGCCAGGTAATTAACACTACTTTTTCATAAAATTAAACATTTCGGGTACATCATATATTCCACTAGAATTAATTTTATTTGGTTCAGAAATTGCCTGAACAAGGTCACACTTTTCGTATACAAGTTCATTTTTTTTCTGACCACTTCCAGTGATTTAATGTTTTGACCATTGTTGTAACTATATTATCATCACCATTAATTTTAATTTCTGTTTTTATATATTTTCAGGTTCTTTTTTATTTCTTGTGCTTCAACATGTTTCTGTTGATTTTCTTTTCTTTTTTCTTGTTTTTTTCTTTTTTCTTAACTATATTCTCTCTCACATAATATTTTTTGAACAGAATAGTACAATCCATCTTTGGTCATCGGGAAACCTCCTTCACACGAAGCTTCCATTTATGAGCATAGCGTTTTTTTAAGATCGTCTCCTAACACATACTTTGGTCCTACTTTGCCAGTTGTTTCAGGCCGACGATTTACATCTGAGGGTAGTCCTGAAGCGGTCCTGGAGTCCTAAAGCATTTTTTAATGCTTCTGGAATATAATTAAACAATTTGTGTTGTAATTTTTTTTTTGTTTTCTGCATTTGTCATTTTTTTATTGTTGCCCTTTTATTACTGAAAAAAATTGCTGTCTTTTACAATTTTAATGTGAGAATACTTTCTAGATACTCCTAGTTCTTCAATGGAAGAAGAAATTAAACTGTTCCTAAGAAAGATCAGCAGATTGGAGGACGTCGCTCAGTTTATCAGCTCGTACTATCAAGAATCAGTAGTTGCGGCTTTAACGGACCGTCTGCAAAAAATATCTTTCGCAATAAAGAACGAAGCTTCACTTAATGCTGGAGGAAAATTCGAATGGGTCGATTCTGTATTGATAAAAGTAAGTATATATGCTTTTTAACTTTCATAAAATGTACTTAAACTTAAAATTTATTTATAAAATCGTGCCTTGGAAAAGTTAAAATAAATAAAATTAAAGATGAAAATCAAATCGAAATAAGTGGGAAAAAATGAAATACATTAAAAAATAGATACAGATTAAAATAAAAAATGAGGTGTGAGATTCAATGGGAAATTAGTAAACCTGAACTAATGAGAATGTTGAAAGGCATGAAAAATAATAAAGAGTTTGGAAAAGCTGACATTATTATCTTCTTCTTCTTCTCCTAACTCGGTTTACCTACTAGGGTGTCGGATTTTTATTTGTGTTGTATTAAATATAAAAATTAAATGTTACATGAACCTATTGAATATTATGTAACTAATTGTGTCCAGTTTCGTAGTGGGCAATAATTAACTCCTAAACACCACCTACAAAATCCTGCTAGAAAGGACCAAAACATACACAGAAGGAATCGTTGGAGATTATCAATGCAGATTTAGACCGGGCCGCTCTACCATTGACCAGATATTCACAATAAAACAGATACTGGGAGTTTGATCGTGAGCTTCATCAGATGTTCATAGATTTTAAACAACCATTTGATAGAGTATGCAGGGCCAGACTGTGGACAGCGATGCAGGAACTTATCTTTCCAAAAAAACTAGTCAGGTTGATACGGATGTGTATGGAACGGTTACGATGTAAGGTAAGAGTGGGACAACAATATTCGGAGACATTTGAAATAAACAATGGACTAAAACAGGGAGATGCACTTTCACCACAACTGTTCAACTTAGCTCTGGAACACATAATCAGAAGTGCAAGAATCGAAAAACCGAATACAGTATATCATCGAGAAGGACCAAACTTACTACTGGAATTTGCAGACGATATCGATCTAATAGGAAACACACGATTAAGGATGAAGGAGACTTTCTGAGGTTTGAGAAGGAAGCAGAGAAGATGGGGCTCCAAATCAACGAAAACAAGACAAAATATATGTATATGAGCCGCAATAACCAAAGCAGAGACAGAATCGGTCAGAACATCACCATCGATGACTTTAACTTTGAGCGCGTTAGAGAATTCAAGTACCTTGGAACAACAATGACTGAATACAATAACGGATCACAAAAAATAAACAACAGGATCCAGGCCGGCAACAGATGTCTTTTTGCCCTGCAAAACCTTATAAAATCGAAACAACTAACAAGACGTATGAAGGTAAAAGTCTATAAAACAATCATACGACCCGTTGTGATGTATGGAAGCGAAACGTGGACGATAACAAAGGCAAACGAAGAGAGACTACGTGTTTGGGAAAGAAAAATCCTAAGAAAGATGTTTGGCCCTGTGCTGGATGAAGCATCAGCACAATATAGGATAAGAACTAACAAAGTGCTCGAAGAACTTTACCCAGACGCCAACATCATAAAAGAAATAAAGTCCAGAAGACTCCAATGGGCAGGACATCTCAGAATACATTCTGACGAACGAACAGTAAGACTGGTGTGGGAGGAAGTCTTAACTGGAAGAAGACCACGCGGACGCCCTCGTCTCTGGTGGCGAGATAATATATCAGGAGACCTAAGCACTATGGGCGTGGAGAATTGGATGGAGGTTGCTCAAGACAGAAAACAGTGGAGGCATGTTGTCGAGTCGGCTAAAACCCACGAAGGGTTGTAACGCCACGGAGTAAGAGTAAGTAAGTAAATAATTAACTGCCCACTGCTAATATATTATTAACTGCGTCACTATTATTTCGCCTTAAATCCAAATAAAGTCCACATATGGTTAATCGGATTGGCATAGACTAAAATCTAATGAGAATTTAGCAGGTTTAAATTCATCGAGTACCGGTAAAAATTAAGAAAATTTTCTCACAAAATTGGCAAAATAGAGGGAAAATAAATAAATTCGAAAATAAATGAATTTGAGAAGTGGAAAAAGAATACTGACAAAACTGACGATTAAGGAGATTAGCTAAAAGGGACAAAGAATAAAATATTATTAGTAATCGCTGTTGAAAATCATCATCATGAAAATATCTTGAAATTTTATTTCAAGTTCTCTACTCCCAAGTTAATGAGTTTGTTTTCTATAGATTGATATTTGTTTCTTTTGTAATAATAAATATAAAATAATGAATCTTTACGACATATACATCGTATACGAAAATCTGCAAAATATAAAACAACAATTAAATTAATGATAAACATTATAGATAAATGATACACAAGCCTGTATTGACGTACAGAAAGACTTGGAAAATCACAAAAAAATACAACAATTCAAGCTTCGAAGATGAGTTTTTTAAAAAGGTATAAAAAAATGCACAAGACTCGTCAAATTACGTAATGAAGAAATAAGAAATGTAGACATTGTCTACAGTATACAAAAAATTATAAGAAACTCTATAGTAATATAAAAAAAAAATAAGAAAGAACGCCAACGAATCATAGTAAGACCTCCAAAGGAGTGAAAATACATCCAACACTTTGAATTCTTTTTCTTTAAGTTCCATCTTCTATCGAAGGTTGGAAATTATCATGGCTATGCGGACCCTCTTGACTGCCGCTCTAAATAGTTCTGCACTACTGTATTCAAACCATTCCCTCAAGTTAGTAAACCACGATATTCTTCGTCTTGCCACATTTCGCTTTCCTCGAATTGTGCATTGCATAATAAGCTGCAATAATGAGTATCTTTGGCCATGTTATCTCTCATAACATGGTCTAAGTACTCAAGTTTTCTTCTTCTGATAATCAATATTATTTCAACTTCATTTCCTAGCGTTCTAGTAACTTCTGCGTTTGACATTCTTTGAGTCCATGATAATCGTAGAATTCTTCTGTAACACCAAAATTCAAAGGCGGCCAACTTATTTGGATGTACTTGTTTTTAATGACGCCATAAAGAGGAGTAGTGAATACGTAACACCGAAGTATTCTTAGGCGTAGTCCTAACCTTTTATCTCGACAACAAAGAAACTTTTTAAGTGTCTGTCATTTCTTTGATTTTTTTGTGTAAATTTAAGCTATCATACTTTTTATCCAGCTCTTCTATTTCCTTGCATCTGTCGGAGAGCCACCTCTCTGTTGCCTCTCGAATTTTCTTTCTGATAAATTTCTGGATTTGTTTGTAATTATTGTATTCTATTCTTATTTATGTTTTCTTTGTTCTTTCTTAAGTTCAAGAGTTTCTACTGTCATCCAAGTTTTCGTTTTTTCCCCAAGTGTTTTGAGGGTTTCTTTTCCAACTGATACAAGGGCATGTTGAATTTTTCCCCATTTTTTCCAATAGTTAGAGTTTCTGCATTATCTTCTTTGACTTCCCTAAGTTTTCGTTTATTTTAAATTTCGTTTCCGCGTATCGATGGCCTGGTTCCAAAAGTGGCTAACTACAAAATCGTCGATTTCGCTTAAACGAAATTTTAAGTTTAACCCTGTCGATCAAATGAGGTATTTCAAGTCGAATTATTGTTTCTCTATAAAATATTAGGTAGTAATACTGACAAACACTTTAGATATAAGAATAATAAATAGTTATTTAAATTATTCGGTATGGGGAGTATGGGTTTTTCGTAATAAAATGCACGTAGCTACATTTGGAACTTAACTTTATTTTAAATTGAAAAATGAATACTGGTTATCTACAATATTACAACTACAGTAAAATTTATAAAAATAAGTAACAAATAAACAACGGTGTAAACTTCTTGTAAAATAAATATTTTTAAAAAAGTCTTGCTCTTCCTGGTCATTTATATCGGGTAATACCGTCTTCTCCTCAATATTTGGATCTCCAATTAAGCCTCTATAAAAGGCTCTGCAATCGCCGGAAAAATTTGCGGCACTACTGATTTCTTTTAAGTTTTGCAGCCGATATTTTTCTTTTTTCTTCAAACAAAGGCTTTAAACAACTTTCCATGGTGGACGTAACTCTTCGACCCCTACGGGGAATAATCAATATTTTGTGAAATTGTTCTTCATCTAAATAGGTTTTGACGTGCATCACAAAAGGATTACTTTTTTCATAACGAATCCACTTAATGTCACGTCAATTAATCACAGTTCCATCTTCAGCTTTGTTTCGATTAACCATTATATGTAAGTTTTGCAAGGGGTTTCCAATCAATAAAGGTAAGGTCAGCTGTTATATAAACTTCATATTTTGGAGCATTTCGTTTTGCGTTCTTTGCAATAGTTACCCATTTATGCGGCAAGTATACAGGGATATTTTTGGTTGCGGTTTCTATTCTAGCCTTTCTTTGATGACATTTTTGAATTGTCCTAAAACATAAGCTATACTTTTATAAGGTTTCTCCATACCTAAATACAGGGTGCTTTGATTTATTAAGTGGCGCCCTATTCCTATCTTATCTTATCTTTGTTAATTTTACCCATCCATCTTTTTGTTTATTTCGGTATCTTTTCTAATACGTCTTATCCTGTCATACCTTTACTTATTTCGTCCGTTGGACCCATTCCCGGTTCTAAAAGCTAGTTTCGAACCCACGACTCGCTCTCCACCAACCATCTTTCTAGCACCATCTAAAAAAGGTTTCCGAGGTTACAACATATACAGACAATTTAATAGATCTCAAATATATGTAGACTCGCATGGGAAAATGACAAGCTACTTTAATTAAGTTAAACGAAACAAATTGCATCGCAAATTTTTCGCCAGAATGCAATACACTAGTTACCTGAAATAGGGTTAAAGATGCAGTTGGCGCCGAAACTGTCCGAAAGGTAAAAAGTCATACGATATTGTTATTATTATTATCCAGATTTAACCATACGGCTCACACTCCCACTAAGGGGAAAATTCAGATACCTACCATCCCTATCATACCATACCTATCCCAGATACCTACGGTATCAAAAGGATTAAGCTCTGGTGGAACTTTTCCCGTGTTATCGAGCCCTAGGTGACAGATACGTCGAAGTATACCCCAAAAATTTTTGTACGCATCTGGATGTCGAGATTAGCACAGCTTTCTGCCTTTAGATCTTATACAGGTGTTTACAGGTTATTATCTGAGATTTAGCCATATGGCTCACACTCCCTCTAAGGGAAAAATTTACTTATCCCAGATACCTACGGTATCAAAAGGATTGAGCTCTGGTGGGACTCTTTTCGTGTTATCGAGCCCTACGTGGGAGTATATCCCAAAAAATTTTGTACGCATTTGGACGTTGAAAATAGCACAGCTTTCTGCTGTCAGATCTTATATAGATGTTCACAGGTTGTTGTCATTATTACTATTATTATTATCACTACTATGTGGTCTGTACCTCTTAGATTAATTGGGCCTCTCTTAATTTTAATGCCACAATTATAACCATCCAAGGCTTTATTCAAAATATCATCTGAGTATATGTTAAAAAAAGAATGGTGAGAGTACACAACCCTGATGAACCTCTCTCTTTATTTCTATATCTTCGGTTTTCTTTCCATCTATTTGTACGGCAGCGCTTTGGTCGTAATAAAGATTGGAATTAATGTTAATATCTCTTGTAATTTATAGTAACATAAACGTATTTGTCTCTTAAGGGTCAAGGTAATTGTCAAACAAAAGTTCTCAATTAGCGAATACATTTATGACCAGCCTCCAATTTTACTAATGGGCAATTCCTGAGATAGTAAAAATAATCATTAAGGTCAAACATTCACCTACCCTTAATATGGACTTTACGACAGACAAAGAGGACAAGCGAGAAATTATTGAGATTGCAGTACAGTACATACCACTAGAAACAATAATTTGATTAAAGATAGGATAGGAGGAAAGACCGATACAGTGGGAGACATCAAAAATAGGAATATAACAAAGAAGTAAAAAATATTAATGAATGAAGAAACAATCTCGCATCTTCATAAAGTGTAAAACAATATAACCAGATACTTCTTTTTGACAAATAAGATGTATTATTAGCAAAATTTCATATTTTTATACAAAAATTAAACTATGAGGTTTAAAATCTTATTTACTACAGTATTTGGGATTAGTATTGGTAAGTGGAGCGGGCGATGTTTTATTTAAGTAGGGTCAATATTTCCAAGGCAACTGGGTGCTGTTATCTCTTTTATTGAGGCAATTCGGACGTTTTTAATCTCTATAGATTTTCAAATAATTCTTGGTTTATAGAATCTCAAAGGATCAAACTAAGATGGAATAAGACTCATTACAAGGCAGCTAAAAAGGAACTAGAGGAAAAAAAATCTGCTGGCGATGAAAATTTATGCATTAGATACCGCAGTGGTGCTCCTACAGTTTGTGAAGTTAAACTACAAAAAAACTACCTTCACATTAAGAGTTTTTTATCAAAATGTTGGAGGCATTCGTACAAAGATTTCCGAGATCCTAAAAAGTATTTCCTGCTGCTTGTACAATATAATTATTTTAGTGGAGAGTAACTTCATTGATAACATAACTGATTCTGAAATTAAATGTGATGGTTTAAATATGTGTTCATTGTACCATGGGTTATAATAAAACAAATGGCGCTAACTTCACCTACATCGAAAGATGTCCATTCTAAAGGTGGCTATGTGTTACGTTCATTGTGTAGGTAGATACTAATGGTTCTACATATTCTGGCGCTAATTTTTAAATTAATGCTATTCGCCACATTTGCAACAAAACTTAAAATGGCGCTAACTTCACCTACATCGAAAGATGTCCAGTCTAAAGGTGGCTATATGTTACTAGCTACATATGGAATTGCGAACTACGTTCATTGTGTACGTAGATACTAATGGTTCTACATATTCTGGCGCCAATTTTTAAATTAATGCTATTCGCCACATTTACAACAAAACTTAAAATAATTATGCGGTTTACTGTGTAAATAGCTCATAAATGGAAAAATTGTAGTTAGCCACATTTGGAACCAAGCCATCGATATGTGTTGTCTTGTTTGAGTTGCCTTGTATCCATGATTTTCTTGGAGCTAGGGTGCTTTACATTCTTTAGTTTCGTTCTTATCGACAATATAACCGGATCTTGCCCGGAGAATATGTCCGCTCCTGGATAAGTTATGTATGATATTATAGAATTTCTATATCTTCTGTTGATGATAATATAATCTCTTTGATTTCTGACTATTTTGTTGTTAATGTTATGTGTATAATCTATGTTTAGGAAGTTTGAACAAGGTATTTGCAATTATGAGTTCCTCGTTAATACAGAAATCAACCATCTACCACGATCGCCACGTTCATTCCTCTCTCCGAGTACATATCGCCCCACACAATTCTCTTTGGGCCTCTTTAGCTTTTAAATCTCTCAATATAATATTAATATGATATCTTTTAGTCAGCCTTAAGACATTGCCAATTTGTTCATAGAAGTTCTCTATGATGTCTTCATCCTTATCTGCAGTTGGTGCAAATACTTGGATTATATTTACTTTACGTTTTAAATGAGAGTTGAGAGACAGCATCAATACTCGATCAGAGTAGGGAACGAAAGTTACAAACAGCTTTTTGGGAATTATTATCAACTATAATGCCAACTTCCTGCCTGTGATTGGAGTTGTTGTTACCGGAATAATACATTGTTTGGTTTCTGGTGTTACATTTTTCTGATTTAGGCCATTGTATATCGTTAAGCCCCACTATGTTAATCTTCATTCTGCACATTTCCGACACAGTGTTATCTAGTTTTCCAGATTGGTATAAACTTCTTACGTTTCATGTTCCAATTTTCGTGTAAATCTGATTGTCCTCCACTGTTGGATCTTTGATTCCGAGATCCATGATCATTAAGCAAATTATCGACTAGTAGGTCCATGATGATTTTTACTAAGGATATCCATGAGAATCTTTAATGTGGTAGTCATCCAGTGGCTTTCCATATCTCAATACCGTTGACTAATTTAGCTCTTCCGCCTTCGGACTTAATTTCTCATCTTCAGGGTAATGAAGTGCCCTACCACGTGTCGGTTCTTCTATCCGTATCTGTTGACCAACAAGTGGGGATTACTTATAATATTTTCTAATATTGTATCGCAAAGTAAGGATTCAACTATTTATTATTTCTTATAATTGGTTTTATAATTGTAGTGTCTTCAAGATGGTTCCTGGTTACTGGTAGACAACGTGAACTTGTGTAGCTCTGCTGTTCTAGACCGTCTAAACGCCCTTCTAGAACCTAATGGAGTTCTAACAGTTTCTGAAAGAGGGGTGAACGCCAATGGTCAAATGGTAGAAATAAAACCGCATAAAGATTTTAGGCTCTTCCTTACGATGGATCCAAGAAACGGAGAAATTTCAAGGTACAAAAATATATAATGATTTTAAAACAGATTATTTTGATCTTACAGGTTAAACTCAAAATTATTCTCTAATAAGCACACACAATTTTAAATTGTAGTTTATTTACTCTATTAAGTCTCTAAACTAATAAAGTCAACTGGAGCATTGTTTAAACAATAACACTTGGCAGTAGTTATATATGTCCTGTTTTTCAGATGGAACTTCTATTATTCTTAGTATTTTTGTTCTTAAAAAGTTTCGCAATATCCGGTTTCTGTTATTTCCCCCAAGAATATTCATATAATTATCTATATGGAGCTGACAAAGCGTAGCTACACTATGAATTTGCCCCTGCTGATGATCTTGCTTCTGTAAAATAGTATTACCTATTGTAGCATGTTGAATTTCTTCAATTTAAAACTCTTGACGTGTCTGTATTTTCAGTACCATATCTAGAGATTATTAATTTTTATCGCTTCGAATACGAAGTGTTTGTACTTAAAAGCCTCCTTGTCGTAATAAATTATGTTTGAGGTTAGAATATACGTTCTTTTAAACCGCTTCATTTAAGTATTAATCGCACATAATCTCTCTCAATATTTTATTGGTTTTGGCTCATAATTTAGTTACGAGTTATTTCTCAAGGGAACAAATATTTTGAAACACACTACACAGTCTCTTCCCAAAAACTAATTAGTTTAGGTCTAGTTTATAAAAAGCCAAAATCCAATTTTAGTTCTCAGTTGTTATTGGTATATCAATATTTTCATCATTATTCATATTTTCATATCAATTTTGTGAGTCCGACTGGTAATTCACTTTTTGTCGCTACCATTTACAGGTAGCATTTGCCTTTTTGTCGACGCCAAACCACCTTTATCAATATTTTTGCCGAAGAGGAAAACATAGCGTTTTTTACATCTAGAGGGCCACCTGTTTTCAGAGATTACACATATTTCCTTTAGAGGCCAGTGGCTTTGTCATACTGTAAGTGCCAGAGACAATTTTTTGTTGTTTTTGTGTGCGGTTGATGTATTTTATTTTACCGAACGTTTTTTAAAGAATTTAAATTTTTATAAACTATTTTTATAAATAATGAATAGGAATTATGGAAATTCCTGTTTTTTTTTGTAACGGTAATTTGAGAATAAAGGAGACAATGGCCGATAGGATTCGTTTAGGTTGCAGTTAAATATTTATTTGATTATTATTTTTTATGTTGAGAGATTAAAGATTTAATTAAAGTAATTTGCGTATTGAGTTGATTTAAATTATTTAAAACCTGCAATCTATTTTAAGTATAAGATTATTGATGGCAATATGTGTCATTACCTGTTTTTTATTAATATGTCTTTGTTAATAAAACTTTTGAGTATTAATAAACAATTTTTTGAGGACTATTATTTTATTTTCGTTTAGAGACGATATAAATATTGTAAAGTATATTATTGGATATGTAACCATTTTTTGCAGCTTATGGGTAAATATGTCGATTTTCATGATTTTTGTTGATATTTTGCTGATATGTTTTCTGACGTGTGTCTTTATGATGCTTTAGAGAGAAATGTTGGTTTAATTTACTAATTCTTGAGTTCCACACTATGAGAAACAACAACTGGCTCATATTAACTAATAAGTTTCGATATCAAAGTGTTTAATAGAATATTTTACCGCAAGGACTTCGATATCGATATAATATTATATATCGATAGTGTGTACTCTTATTTGATTCGCTCCTATCTGTATTGAATTGTTGATATTCCCGACGAATATGACATGAAATTAGCTACAAGGTCTGTAATATAATATTTTTAATATTAAAACCTATCCAAATCCATCTAGACAAATCGTCAGAAATTTGATCTCTAAAAACGAGACCAGCAAACTGAATTTTTCTGGGAATGTCAATTTTGAGATCCCAAAAAATATGAAAAAAGGTCGCTACTCCTACCCCCTGGCCTCCTCCCCCGCCCTCTGAGTAGCGGCTGAGTGCAACCGCCAATCTGGATCAAACGTAAAAATAAAAATTAGGAATGAAAAAATAAAAATAAGAACGTTTGTTGCACTACCTAACTATTTACAACTCAGAAATATATTTTGTTCTTGATCTTCTTTTCTTCTATGACTGTACCGCCTCTACCACCAACTACTGTTGTATGGGACCGCATCCTGTTTGAGTTTCGGAATCGACTGCTTCTGATCTAGACGTCTGTTTCAGTAGGTACTTTTTCGGCGCTGTACATCCATGCTTGGTTTTTTTCAGTAATCGTCTTTACAATCGTTACACCCTGTTGTTGGCTGTGGTTTTGTAGATGCAGCCTTCTCAGTCATCTCCCTCGGTAGTGTGCACTGGATCCTACCCGGATGGTTGCACTGTATTATGTCATTCTCCGTCGGTTCGCGGAGATAAGAATACAGCCGGGTTAATTTATCCACCAATTTATACCTTTCCGCCCGGGGGGGATAACGGAAGGGCGTACCGCAACCCAGGTAATACGGGGAGGGTGGAGCCCCGCGATGTTTCATGCAACGCGCCACCCTGAAATGGTGTCGGACTCGTAGAGGTTAGTGGCTAGCTAACGGTCGTATGCCGAAAGGCCAGGTAGACCAGGGTCCTGCTAACAATTTATTGTTGGGGGGTACACGAATTTCGTCAATGTATTATGTTATTGCTGTATACAATGTCGTAGCTCTAACGTTGGCTTGCTATAATTAGATTTTCTTACTCTGTCATAGAGGGCTGGTCATGAATGTGTGTGACTAGATCATCTTCTTCTGGATTTCTTGCGTCGATTTAGACTTTCTGGCACTTGACGACATCTCGTCTTGGATTCTATTTCCTGTGGTAGTCTGTTGATTGAAAACCTTTGATGCTGTGTAGATTGTTGTGTCGTCTGCGTATACCGTCGTGTTAGTTCAGCCATCAGTGGGCCGGGCTAAAACAAAAATATTATGTAATAACGTCGATATAATGCTACCCAGCGAATCCCATCGTGAACGAGCTACTTGCACCCTAGACATATTTTGGTCTGTTGGTACCTAAAAAGTTCTGCTGGTTATCTATACATCACATACATTGACCAGGTATGAGTGTAGTCTTACTCTCGATTGAAGATATAAGTTCTTTCCAAACTGTCATATATTTTTTCTATGTGGCCATTTCGCTTCTTCTAGTCTTGTTAAAATCGATTTTTGCTTAACTAATGAGTCTTGTCAGTTGCAACTGGCTTACAATTTCTTCTTTTTCTGAATCCAAATTGATCTTTCTGGACAAGAATGTTGTAGTTTAGACTAGAGCAGAGTAGAATAGATGTGATGGAGAGCGAATGAGGGAGTGGAAGGAGCCGGCTGAAGTACTGCCATATGGATTTTCCATCATACCCTTCTCTACAAACGGAGGGTTTTATTGGGCAGAAATTCCAAACTACCATCTATTATAGAAGGGATTGTGTCTTTTGTATATCTTCCTTCTCTTTCTTAAGGTGCCCTCTCCATTACTGAAGGTTGGCTATAACTACAGCAAATTGCTCTCTATCTTGAACTGTTCTTAGTATCGAATATGTGTCCATGCCTGTCCAGTCTCTTACATTTTTCAGCCAGGAGCATTTTCTTCTTCCTGGACCTCTTCTTCCTTCCCCTTTCCCTTCCATTATCAGTCATAGGAAGTTGTATTTTTCTCCTCTGTAAATATGTCCTAGATAACTCGTTTTTCTGGTTTTTACAATATTTAGGAGTTCTCTCTCAGTCCCCATTCTTCTCAGCACCCCGTTGTTGGCCACATGCTCTGTCTAAGAGATCTTCAGCATTCTTCGAAAAACCCACATCTCAAAGGCTTCTTCACGTCTCATACTAGTGATTCCGAGAGTCCGTTTCCACTTCGTATATCAATATGGAAGAAATGAATGTTTTTACAAATTGGTATCGGATATCCAACGATAAGGTAGAGTTTATTAGGAGTTTTTTCATTCTTTGAAAAGCGGAACTAGCATACTCTATATGAGCACGTATTTCAACTTCGTAGTCAAGATCGTTTGTTATCCAGCAGCCAAGATACTTAAATTTTTGTACGGGTTCTATCTGTTTGTTGTAGATACGAACTAGAATTATTTGATCCCAATATAGGTTTTCAATAAGGGGCACCGTGTTATGGTCTATACATGTTGTGTTAGGGATTCTATGAGTTCTGTGTGTTTTACTCGATCAAATGCTTTTTCGTAGACGATGAAACAGAGAAACACGTCTTTTCGTTGATCTCGTCATTTTTGGAGTAATATCTGGAGGCCAAATAATGCCTCCCTCGTACCCCATACAAAATCCAAATTGATTGTCGCTCAGATTTCTTTCGCATTCTCTGTATAGATGTTGATGTTTGAGTAAAATTTTCAGAAAATGGCTCATCAGGCTAATTAATCTGAACTGTGAGCATCTATTTGCTTTATTTTTCTTGGGTATAGGTATAAATGTCGATCTAAGCTAGTCTTCTGGGAAGATTATAGTGTATATGTGTATATAGTGTATAGTATATATGTTGTTAAATAGTAGTGTTAAGGACTGAAGATTTTCTTCATTGATAAGTTTTATCATCTCTACATATATCTCATCTGGACCTGAGGCCTTTTGTGGCTTTGCCGTATTAATTGTTTTTGTAACTTCCGATGTTAATATATCAAGTATTGTGTCTTGTACTATATTCATTTGGGGTTCTGTTCTCTCGTCATTAAGCAGATCTTCGATATATTTTTTCCATATATTTCCTACATTTTCTGGACTAGATACTATTTGGTTGTTATCATCTACTAGAGTTGTTGTAGTGAATTTTTTCTTCATATTTGTGATTTCCTTAATCTTTTTGTATGCATTGGAGTAGTCATGTTTTTTTAGTAATTCCGTCAGTTTCTGACATCTGCTGTTTATCCAGTCTTCTTTGGCTTTCCTGATTTTGTTTCGGATTTTTCTCTGGGTTTCTTTATATTTTACTTAATTGCGGTTTTTGTAAGATCTTCTTTCGTCCATCAGTTCTAGGATGTCTTCTGTCATCCACGTATTCTTCCTCTTCTGTATATTCCCAAACCAAAGTTTCCGACTACGTCTTCGGTTCGTCCTTCACCTACTTTGGCATTAAAATCTCCCATAATAATGTTTACATCATATTTCTTTGCGATGTTTATTAGCTGTTTGATCTCTTGGTAGAATTCTCATATTTCTCTTTCTGGTTTTTCTCCTGTAGCAGCATATACTTGAATAAAGTTAATCTTTCGAGGAGTGGTATTAATTTGTAGCACAGCTACTCTATCAGATATAGGTATAAAGTTCTTTACACATTTACTGCTTTTCTCTTCAACTATTAATGCCACTCCGTTATAATGATGAGGATCGTCATTACCAGCATAGTATAACACATGGTTATCGATGTTTGTCTGTCCAGATCCAGGCCACCTAACTTCACTGACTCCGAGAATGTTGACTCCTATTCTTTTCATTTCTCTCACGATGTTATGAGATTTTCCTGGCATAAAGAGAGATTTTGCATTCCAGGTTCCAATTGTCAATGTGTCATTTTTGTTTTCCACTTTTGGGTGGTTCTTAGTATTTAACTTGGAGATTCTTAGCACCCCTTGACCATTTAAGGTCTGCCACGGACTAGGGGCCTTTTGTTTTCCATAACTTGCCATAGTCATAATATCTTGAGAATGTTTAGTGTATCGGTCTCTCCTTGCCTTACACACCGTAGTATTACATCCGATTAAACCAATATCAGATTGTCGCCTATAAGTATCTGATTCCAAGCCTATTAAGAAGTCATTCTTCTCTAGCATTGGAGTTAGTAATGGCATATCTTCCTTAACTCGCGTAAAAAAGGCTGAGTTGTCGAAGGAAGGTATATTTTATTGTGCCTTACCCGTTGTGTCCTAATTTGATGTGTTTTTATCGATTATTCCGAACATACGAGTATATTGTACAAATTGGTTAAAAAAAATTCTTTATGCCATAGATTTAATTCTAATTTTGATGTTTCTGAAATAAAATGTATCATTTTAATTTTAGGGCTATGAGAAATAGAGGCATAGAAATCTACCTATTAAACGAAGGAGAACTGCAACGCTCACATGACATCGACAGAAGTAGTTTAATCCAGCTAGAAGGACTAAGCTCATTCCATGCACAAATGCTAATAAACCTACACAATTTTATTTCCGAACTCATCATAGGCGAAAGACCAAATGTAAACGAGCTAATTCAAGTCTCAACACTAGCAGCTCAGCAACTAAAATATGGTGTAGATAGCAAACAGACTTTTATAAGTGCAATACTGGAAGTTTATTATAAAACTAGGTCACCGTGTGAATTTACTTGCACTAATTTTGAAACTGTTATAACCGAGGAAATCACTAAATTACTTAATACCGAATCCAGTACAGTCTCAGCTTGTTTTGACTCAAATGCAACACTTAAAACACAAGAAATATCTCTAAATTCATCTATCGAGAAGGTTAAACAACAGTCTGTCTTGCTGTTTGATTATTTAGAGAATATAGTCAAAACTTGCGCAGATGTAGACGTTAAACTTGGACATCTACTCTTTTGTTTTTATTCTACAACTTCCTTGGAAGATATAAACATTCGGCATTCCTATTTGCAAGCAAAAATTAAATCTATTCAACATTTAACTCCACCATTGCAAAATTTGCTGTTAAATATAACAAATAAGCTATTGTATATATGCCAGAGAAGCTCAACTGACCTCAGTTTGCCCATTGACCATAACTGGATTCCAGAAATATCTACATCGAAAGATACTTTTGAAAGCAACACCCTAATGTTGCCTTTGTTCTTCAGTGTTGATACTTTGTTAGAAAATAACAACTTATCTAATATTTCTGGAAATAGAATAGAGTTCGATGGCAAAAAATTAAATTTTATTAAACCAAAAAAAGGAAGCAAACTAACTCTAGTTGAATATTCTCGATATTTACAACACGGTTTAATCGAAGACCGCTTTGGCGATGTTGTTATTCAAAATTTTACCAATCTAACTAAAGCCTACAACGATTTTTTAATGACTGTTGTGAATATGACAGAAAGTATTAATAATCACGATATTATAGATTTGATTTACATGCTTTTTTGGAAATCTAAGTTGGTAGAACTTCTTCACTTTAATTATTCTGTAGATGTAGACAAAAAACAGCTACAAAAGGTTTTCGCTGAACTTCCTGTACACTACAAATGGTTTTATAAATTTTCTGTGCAGGCTGTTTCAAAGATTACTAATCTGCCAGTACTAGAAAGCTTAGAAGATATCCTAAAGCAGATAAATAGTAAATTAGATAAACAGTTTTCGGTTATGCATAAACTGGGCAAAAACTATCAGAAATCGAGCAACAGGCCTCCTCCTTATACAAGCAAAGAACACTATGATATTATTTATAAATTCAACGAGATAAGTGAACGGTACAATTCTAGTCGTAAAGGAAATGATGTTTTGAACATTTTTAACTCTTTCAATGGAAATAAAGGTTTAAGATCTTGCCTGGTGGAGTTCAAAGCAGAATTAGACTACGGGTTTAACGATTTTGATAAAAAGATTGAGCAAATAAATGAAATTAGCATCAAAATTAGTTCTAAGAATCTTGAACCTTGCACCAAATTTGAATTACAACTTATACCATTACTAGATCATTTAATGCACTTACAAATACGACATAATATTTCTACCGAACATGACATGCCGCTTACCAATAATGTACTCATCCCTACAGAGTTATGTGGTACTCTAGTATTATACCATAGAACAAAAGATCCACGATTATCGTACGAAATGTACCGGCACTACTACCAGTACCTTATGCTGTCGCCCTCTGCACAACCCTCCAAATTTTTGGGCGAAGACGAAGAGAAAGAGATAAATGAGTTTGGTCCTAAAATTACTTTCCTTTTAAGTAATTTGTTGATCAATGCCAAAGGTGTGGAAGATTTGGGAAGAATAACTCTTGGTAATTTTAGACATCTAATGAAACAACACGATGTTTTGAATCTCACGCTTTGGGGGAATTTGTATCAGTTATCCGACAAGGACTATTCGTTTATGTAAGTATTAATTTATAAATTCATATATATTTTAAATAAATTGTATTTGATTAGTTACTTTGTATTCACAACTTTCAGATCTTTAATGTTTTTTTTTTTTCTGGAATATTTGTTATTTCCAATAACACGATATAATCTATATACTCCAGCTCTCCCACCCAAAATCATCGCACACATCAAAACAAAACGTAAAATGATCAGAGAGTATAAAAGATTTCGGGACCCCCTCATCGAAGCAGAGTATAACAAGCTCTCGGCGTCTATAAGATTCGAAGTAAGCAGGCTGAAACAAATACCGTAGATGCGTGTTACGGCCAACCTGGACTACCCAGAGGGTGCTAAATTCTAGAACCAATTCAAAGTCCTAACGAAGCAAAAAAGTCAGCCACGTTTACATCTCACAGTCAATAACATCATTCTTAGTAACCCACAAGACAAGGCCGAAGCCTTCAAAACTTCACTCCAGGCCGCACTCTTTTCCCCCAATAATCCCAATTTCAATGAAAGATCCAAAAGGAAAGCCAAACGGAGAGTGGAAGATATATTCTATTACCCGCAGGCACATTTGGGGCCTCATTCTCACCCGATGAAGCCTTAAAAATCTTCCAGAGAATATAATCCCGTTGCTCACCAACATAATCAATGCATGTCTTACGATGAACTATTTTCCAATTCCATGGAAAGTGGCCATTACAGTTATGATTCCCAAACAAAGGAAACCCCTAACCAATCCTGAATCGTATAAACCCATTTCTCTACTGAGCACCCTAGGTAAAGTCTACGAGATGATCCTTAAGGAAAGACTCGTAGAATTCCTAGACGCTCACCTCGCCATTCCTAATTACCAATTAGGTTTCAGGGCTGGACATTTTACGCAAAATGCATTGGTTAAATCAACAACTTTCATTTCACAATCAATTAACGAAAGGAAACACGTCATAGGCATATTCCTGGACGTTTAGAAGGCATTCGATCAGGTCTGGCACACAGGTCTGTGTCAAAAACTCCGCCTTGCTGTATTGCCCACTTCTTTCGTTAAACTAATAAATTCCTATCTCTCCAATCGGACGATCAGGATCAAAGTTGGCGATATTTTATCCACACCCTTTACTCCACAAACTGGAGTACCCCAGGGCTCAATTCTTCCTCCAATATTATACACAATCTACAATAGTGACATCCCCCGCCCGCAGTATAGTTCGGAAACCCTTCTTCTGTATGCGGATGACACTGCACTCTTCACTTCAGGGCCACATAGAGAGCGTGGACAAATATCTATTCGAAAGAGCACAAAACTATCTAGATCGAGTCATTAGGTGGTGCAATAAATGGAGAGTGACCATAAACGCTTCCAAAACACAACTTTTATTATTCAAATCTTCCAATTGTCGTGATGTTCATAGCCGGATAACCTTGTTAGGAGAAGAAATTATTCTCGGAAACTCGGTTTCGTATTTGGGAGTTCATTTTAGCAGGACTCTCAACTGGAAAACCGACATTCAAGACACCCTAGACAGGTTAAGAAAGAGGTTTAAACTCCTGGCAGCGCTGTCCGGTAAAATGGGCAGGACGTCATCTAAAACATTATTGCACACCTACAAAACCTTTATAAGACAGCTAATCAAGTACAAGGCATGTGTCTACGCATCACTTACCAGCCGCCAAATTAACATCATCATGGCCACTGAAAGGAAAATCCTTAGATTCTGCATGAGGAAGTGCAGATACTATCTATCGGCACACATACATCAGGTAGCCAATCTAACACTCTTTAAGGACAGAATCCTATCACTCAGCAGGAGGTATCTCCTTCGAACTAGTACATTCTCGAACAACCGAGCCAAAAAAATATTAAAGACGCCATGCAATCGCTAAGGGCAAATACTCATCAGGGTTCCTAAAAGAAAAGTTCCCTCTAGCTAAACTTCTACACAACACTGGAAATGAACTTCCTGATGAGTATTTTAATATTTTAGAATCATTCCCCATCAAGCAAGCCAAAAACACTGATTAAGAGCCGTTCCCAGTATGGCTGGTAACCCCTGAAGTACCTCCCTTCGACTTGTTTGGCCTTTTTCACCAACAATTCTTCTTGTGCGTTTCATCATATCGTCCATATCACACATGCCTCCTTCTGAACCCCAGCTTTTTAGTAATTCACCTCTACATCTCTACAAGCGTTCGTCATCACGTTTACTACACCCTTTGCACCGAATAAAAAAGGAGTACCCCTTCCTTGAAGAAGCAATAGCCTAAAGGTTAAAACATTGGATCGATCGAATATTTGTGCTCAAACTTACGTTTTTCTATTTTGTCTATGTTTGTCCTATATAGCATTTTACGCAATAAATATGACTAAGTTTGTTTTAATCCTCTAATGTGCAAATTTGTATTTTTCGATTAAAAAATTTATAAATTTATTTTATAAATTTTTAAGAATATAATCACAAAAAAAGTATTTTAAAAACTCTTTTCATTGACAAATAGCCTTTTTTCACTTTCTTTTTGTATTGTAAGTTTGCTACTGAGCGATTTTTGGGACACTATTTTAAAGTAAAAAATATGTATTATTACGTAATATATTTGTTTAAAAAAATATGCATAGAGTAATTAATTTTTAAAGAAGTGAAAACAGTTTTGAGTGTTATTGGAACATAAACGGACACATAATTTATTACATTTAATAAAGGTCAAAAGGTAAAACCTGTACTATCAGGCAATTGATATAACAGTCGCTTCTTCGTCCAACTTGAAATGTGAGAATTGTGATTTTTTCTGATTTGTGAATTGTTAAGTTTTATATCTTTTGAAAGTAATGATTTTTGAACGCAGGGTAACGTGCACAAAGTAATACATGGACTTTAGTACACATTGGGCATTTGTATGAACTCACATCATACAGAGTATCAGCTACTGAAAATCGTCAAAATTAATATCTTCATATCTTCATTACCAATTAGACGGTCATTTATCTTATGTCTGACAGAGTTTTAGTCAAATATTCTAATTTTTGAACAGTACACCTTCATTTTTTGTTATATATTACCCAGAAAAATGTAAAAATTTATAAGAAACGCGAAATGTAACATATATGCAACAAAAAGTGACAAACAAAATACTTACATCCACATTGGGCATGTTGATGAACTCCCATCATGCAGAGTCTCATCCGATTAAAATCGTTAAGATCGCTATTTTAATATCTTCATCACTAATTAAACCCTCATTTATTTTTAACATTTTTAGCCATAATATGTTCTAATTCTTGAACAGTGGACCTTTGTTTTCTGTTACCTATTGCAAAATATGCAAAAATTTAAAAGAAACGCGAAATGTAAACATATAAACAACAGTTACAAATGTAACATTAGCATATATGCAACTGATACGTAAAATCAGATAGAAATTAAATTATGGTAATTTTAAATATACTTGTATTAGACACAAGACACAAGTTATACTTGTGTCTTGTGTATATACAAATGTATACTATACATTTTAAAAATGTGTATAAATACAATATATTGTGTTTTTATTTTTGAATTGACTCAAAAAATATTTGACAGAAAATACTTATATCCAAATTAACCATTTTGATGAAGTCCCATCATCCCAGATGAAGTATCATTTAATAAAAATAATAAAATCACTATCTTGACTATCTTTGTTACTAATTAGACGAGTATTGATCTTATGTCTGACATATTTTTAAGCAAATACTCTCACTTTCGAGCAAGGCACCTGCTTTTTTCATCCATTACCCTGAAATATCGAAAAAAAAATTATAAGAAACGCGAAATCTAACATATGCAACAGTTATATTTTTTTATAATATGTGGCATGTTGCATGTATGCAACAGATGTTAAAACAAGGTAAAAATATATAAAAATACATAAAAAATGTTTAGAAATACAATATATTATGTAGTGGTTTTTAAATTGAGTTACAAAAAGTGAAAAAGTTGGCAGCTTTTATTCTCAGTGATCATCATTAATATTTCATTCTTTTCGCCCTAACTGCTGTCATCTGTATCTCAGATACTGAAAGATTGAAAGTATGTATTCCCAAACAGCAATAAAACTATGGATTACTGTACATTTTAAAAATATGTCAGGTTTATGCTACACTGCACATTAGATGGTTAACATTATTTATTTCAGAAAATGTTTCACTTTTATATTTTTTTAGGTGTTGTGAGAAACAAAATATCACAAAGGTATACACCAAATTTTTACAAGAACTAGCTCTTTCACTTAAGGTAACCACTGAGAATAAGACTAACGATCTGGTGCAAAATATCCTAAAGAAACTTCAAGATGTTCATAGGTCCGACGCCCATCCTGAGCTAACTGCGCTCTTAGACAAAATAAAATATTCGTTCCTGAAGTTTCAACAACTGCAGAATATTTTAGAGCTCGATCAGTTTATTTTAACCGTTTCTTGTTTATACCAAAGTGTTAGTTACTTAAAAGCGAAGTTCAATTCCAAGCTTTCCTCGATAGATCCTCTTGCTAAGAAGACTCTAAAGAGGAATTACTGTTTGGAGGCTATAAAGATGTTTGACGTCTTAAGATCGTGTTATGATAGTCTTAATCAAATTTATAGTGATAAGAAGGAGACTGTTCATGATTACTATAAAGAGATAGAAGTTTTGCAGACGAAATTGCAATCTAAACATCGCGAACTTAGCAAATATGTTGCTTACAGGCCGGATGATGTGCTCTATAGTAATGTTTCTGAGGTAAGTGTTCATTTATCAAGTTAATGTAATTTTATATCATTAGCCTAATTTTTACTTCTTCTTCTTCCTTTGCCCTATCCGTTTCGGACGTTGGCTATTAACAAGGCTATTTTGACTTTGTTTACGGCACCTCTGAACAGTTCGGTCGATGTTAGTCCGAACCATTGTCGCAGGTTATGCATCCATGAGTGTCGTCTTCTTCCCGGTCCCCTCCTACTGTCGATTCTTCCTTGGACTATTAACTGTAGCAGCCGGTACTTAGTATGCCTCATGACATGTCCGAAGTACTCAAGCTTCCGTTTCTTTACGGTGAAGATTATTTCTTTGCTTTTGCCTATTCTCTGCATTACTTCCACGTTAGTGATGTGGTCTGTCCAGGATATCCGAAGAATACGGCGATATATCCACAGCTCAAAGGATTCTAGTTTCTTCAGGGTGGCTTCCGTTGTGGTCCATGCCTCTGCTCCATAGAACAAGACCGGGAAGACATAACACTTGACCAGTCTTAATTTTAGTTCCATTGAGATTTTGCTTGTGAACCACTTTTTCATATTGTTGAACGCGTTTCGCGCTTTTTCAATTCGTGATCTTATTTCTGTTGACTGGTCCCATTTTGTGTTGACTGTGGTTCCAAGGTATGTGTATGTCTCCACTTGTTCTATTTTTCGGTTGTTTAATGTCAATTGCATCGGAGGTTGTTGTGTTCTGCTGATGAGCATGCATTTAGTTTTGGTTGTATTGAGTTCTAAACCATATTCTTGACTTGCTGTGTGTATGCTTTGCATGAGTCTTTGAAGCTCGTTGCAATTTTTACTAGAAATAGAAATTTTAAATTTAAGTTATATCAAACATATTGCAAGACGCTGAAAAAGATTTTTATTACGTACCAATAAATTTTATATTCGAGACAATATATTGAATAAAGAACAAGAAACTCATGTGGTAATTTTAATTTTTTTCTTCTTCTTCTTTTTATGTAGACATGACTCTGTCTGTTTTTTAATATGCCTTCAGTAAGTTGTCGTTCCATTGTTTTCGTGATCTTCCTACTGATCGTCTTCCTATAGGGAAACCGTCTCTTGGAGTCTTTACTACTCTATTTGTTGTTCTTTTACTATTAATTTTTCTAAATGTTTTCATCTCTGCTGTTTCTAACATCCTTTTTGTCTTCTCTGCGCCGGGTCGTGTTTCTGCCGCGTATGTATTGGTCTGATGACTGTTTTGTAAATTCTGCCTTTCTTTTTATTCTTGATATTTTTATTTCTCCATATTGTTTCATTCGGGCAAGCTGAGGCTCTGTTTGCTCTATTTACTTGATCTTCCACTTCTATTTCGAGCTTTCCGTCTCTAGATAATGTGATGCCTTGATATTTAAACTCCATCACTTGTTCTATTATATGACCTTCCAGCTCCAATTTACATCTTAGTAGATTTGATGTTATAACCATGCATTTTGTCTTTTTTGGAGAAATTAACATGTTAAATCTTTTGGCGGTTATATTAAATTGGTGCAGCATACGTTGTAAATCATCTTCACTATGAGAGAGTAATATTGCGTCGTCTGCATAGCAGATTATTTTAAGTTGTTTTTCTCCCATTTGCTATCCTTTTTAGTTTTTACTTTTTTTATTATTTCATCCATAATCAGATCGAACAATAGAGGAGCTCAGGGAATTTTCTTGTCTTATCCCATTGTCAGCTTCAATAGGGTCACTTAGTTCTTCTTCTACTTTTACTTTTCTTGTGTTTTGGTAAATATTTTCAATCGTTTTGATTGTTCCTAGAGGTA
This sequence comes from Diabrotica undecimpunctata, assembly GCF_040954645.1. Lineage (NCBI taxonomy): Eukaryota > Metazoa > Arthropoda > Insecta > Coleoptera > Chrysomelidae > Diabrotica > Diabrotica undecimpunctata. The sequence continues at coordinate 46,517,325 of NC_092809.1, forward strand.
TCTCTCTTGCGTACAATAAGTGGATAATGCCCTCTAATTTGACCCGATCAAATGCCATAGATATACCGGTTTATTGAACTCTAATGATATCTCTTGCACTTGCCTCATTATAAATATAGCGTCGGTGCATGATCTTCCTGACCTAAAACTTTTTATTTTATGAATTTTAATTTTAAGTATTACATATAAATAGGAATTGATCCTGATTTGGGGTGAAATCTTTTAATATGTGTACCTTAGATAACACCTTGGTCATCAGTGTGAGAAATTTTGTTTTTAAGTGTATTTATTTTAAGCTACCAATAAATTGTTTTTCCACGCTGCGATCGACTGCTTAATATTTTTCCATCGTCGATAAAAAACAACGGACAAATGCACTTTATTTTTACATTGGTCCTTCTAGCTTCGAAGGAGATGGCTCATATTACCGACTTGATGAGTTTTTTTCTAAAAAATTGCAGTCGAAGGATAGAATAAGAACAAACAACAGCAGCAACATATTCTAGAAAAAGACCACAAAACACTGAATTCATATCAAGTAGCATATTAGCATAGAACGTAGTAACGTCCTATGTTCCAGTTCCATTAATTTTCAAGCAGAACGGGAATATTTTCCAGAGCGTCGCCAGTTCCATCCATTTGCAAGCAGAAGAAAAGGAGAAGCATCCAAAGTTCCAATTAGAATGTTTTAATACAGTGAAAAGATTATTCTAATTACATACCTGATGGTTAGATCTAAATAGCTAAACCTATATTTAGAACAAGATAAACTTGGATATTAACCGTTTTGTAATAAGATTAGAAGAATTTATTACAGTTTCTAACATGTCGACACAAATTAGAAAAGGATTTCTACACACACACACTTGACTTAGCGACTTAAGACCAACTGCGATTAACTTTTTTACACACACTCACACTCACAATTTACACAGGATTTTACCTAAGGGTCCGACATAGTGGCGTTAGTGTTTAAAAAACAACAAGCTTATATGGCACTTTAAGACGAATATTTTTATAGACAAGAGGTACAGTCTGTTCCATAAGATTCAAATCAATATTTATGAAATCGAAAAAAAACTAAAATGAATTTACATTGTTTTTACAACACTAAGTTTAAAATTACTACGCTAGCGCTAGTGTGCATCTACACTAGATACCTGAAACAGGGTTAAAGATGTAATTGGCGCCGGAATAATCCGAAAGGATCTGTCCGGCAAAAATGCCATGCGATATTATTATTATTACTACGGGGTGAAAATAAATTTCTTCAAATGTTTTTTTTTTTTATTTTTAGGTAATAAATTATGCGTTTTCCACACTTCTCGCAGATGATTATATTGTGGAAGTGAACGACACTAACAGGCAACAAATAATTAGGGAGAGATTAAACAAAGGTATTATTTTTTGTATTCTAATAAAACATACCGAAACTTTTGTAAAAAGACTTACTTTTGAGTTTTCTCCCTTTTGAAATTTTATATCAAAATATTTTTATTATTATAACTTTTTTGACTTTTGTTACACATTTAACTTCCACGCCATTAGCTTTCTTTATTTGTCATCACATTATTTATTCGTACCTACAACTTTGTTATTTTAACTCTTTCTGCGTTTGTTTTTATTGTGAATTTATTTGCTATCTTTATTATTAAACTTAAGTTCACACGGTTAAAAGTCGTCCTTCTGATGAATTTATACATGAAGAGACATGAAACAACCCATAGAAATTAATAACATTGCTTATTTTAATCAACAGTGTTCAATAAGTCTCTGGTCTGACATATATGTCAAGCTTTACTAATAAAAATCTCCCAAAGCATTTATTTGGATGCACCTTCAATTCATTGATTTATATGCTGAACGTTTTAGTCACCCAAATTTGGCAGTTGTAGTGCAAAACATTAAAAACTAGTACAAAATCGTTCCAATCTACTCCAAATTGAAGTCTCATAAGATAATAGCAGGATATACTGTACTCATATTTACCATTTGGCAATATTTCTCAATAAGAAAGCTGTGGACTCTCACAGACGCTACCTGTAAGAAAATTGAGGCTTTCGAAATGTGGCTTTATCGTAGAATCCTGAAGATATCCTATACTGATAACGTTACTAACCAGAACGTTTTATTAAGAATGCAAAAAGGAAAAGGAGTTGTTAACAACAATAAAAACAGCCAAAATTGAATACATCGGTCACATCATGAGGAACAGCGAAAGGTATGGGTTGCTGCAATTAATTCTTTAAGGAAAAGTAGAAGGAAAACCAGGACCAGGAAGGCGAAGAATTTCCTGGCTGAAAAATCTACGTACGTGGTTCAACACAACAACCACAAATATTTTCAGAGCCGCAGTTTGCAAAATACAGATTGCCATGATGGTCGCCAACATCCGAAACGAATAGGCACTACAAGAAAAAGAAGAAGAAAAAAGCTGTATTCAAAGTAGGTAGGACAGTAACAACTGTGGTACTTAGGGATAAGAATATCTCGACAATTAGAAGCATTGTTTGCACTTGTTTCAGCTTAATAAAAAGGAATTTTTTGCATCGTTAGGTAACAATGGATGAAACGTAGATCATCACTTTCTTCTAAGCTCAAATGGATTGTCAGCTGAGTAGACAGCCTATAGTTAAAGCCGGCCGAAGTGATCAAAGAAATGTAAAGTATGGAAGTTCCTCTCCCTTGCCGGGAACAAGGAATTTTAAATAGTTCCCTGGTTATAAAATAATTATGTATTTAAACTTACGACACATAATCTGATACAATTATCACTAGCTACATCAAGTGATTGTATTTATGGTTCCTTTATGAAATCTTTTTTTATGTGGCAGTTTAACTGTTAATATTATATTGATTTTTTTATATTGTAAATTAACATTTATTTTTTTATAGTTCCCAGCTACGAGAATCTCATCCATGAACTAAGCCAGTATAGAAGCAGCTTTCCAGATATAATCGAGCCTCTTCTGAGTAACATTAGTGAGTATTTGTACGGTTTCAAACTGTACCTAAGCGTATTGAAAATGCAAGATGAAAAACAGAAGCAATCCAATGCTATGGTATCTACCAATGATTTAATTTCTTTGGTACGGTTTCCATCCATAAATCAAGACTCTGAGCACGACCTCATTAAGATGAACAAGTCTGTTAAATTTTTCCTTGACGATTCCGAAGAATCTCATGCTCAGGAACAAGAAAACTTTAGGTACGTATTATTTAATTAGTCATTTGGTATTTATTGATCGCAAAAAGACATATGAAGGGTACAGGTCCAAAAGGGGGCAAGTCGCAATTTTTTATAAATCGATCAGTGGTGCCATCTTGTAACAATTTCAACATAGAAGTGGTCAGAGGCTTGTTACACGTCCTAAAAGCGTCTAGTTCGCGTGAAATGGTAATTATAATTTTCGCATACACCGCCAATAGGGGGCAAATCCTCATCAAACAGGTCCTAAAAGGGTACAGTCTAAAAAAAACACCTGATAGACGTTGATCTAATAAGCGCAGCTTAGAGTTAGGTTCGTCGGTTAAGATAGTGTTTTCATTGTTCTCCAAGTAAATAACAATGAATATAGAAAACAATAGTGGTGGAAACAAGACTGAGGCAGTGCCTAGAGAGAATGAATTAAAAAAGAGGAAAAAGCGCGGCAGAATGAGAGATGTTTTTCAAAATGTGCAGAACTCATACTTATGTGGATTGATTACCAAAATAGTGATATTTTAGTGATACAAAATATCACTATTAGCACACAGTTCCGAATAGCGACACCTAGTGGCATAAATCAGCGAAGGTGTTAACACTATTAATATTTTAGTCTTAAATTAGCTACAAATAAAGTGACATAAACTGGTTTATTTAATACAATAATTATTATATGTATCAATACTTAATTAAGTTGAAAAAATTTTGAATTGATTTTTAACTGTAAAAGTATATTTTTTATGTTTAGATTTCATTATTTGACATTTAAGATTGGGGTTATGGGGTTATTAAAAGGTAAAAATTGTATTTAGTGAATAAAATTAATTATTAAATTGCAGTATTACTATTACTAATATGGATGCAATAATAAAAACTGGATTCCAGAAAATAAATCATAAAGTACCTTGTTAACCAACTATCATATCCACTGTAAATACAATTAATAACTGCATATCATATCAATATTTTGTAGCGACATTAACGCCCGAATTCATAATGACAACATAAAGTAGGTAAACTTTAACTGTGTTCATTTTAGACTAAATTGTATACCTGTACCTTTGGCCAATCCAAACATTTAAAAGAAATATACATCACATTGGTTTAAATAATTAATTGTTTCCTAAAGTCTTGTCTTCCATTCTAAAGTTGACAAACTTGAAGAAATATTTGGCACTTTTTTAAATTAAAAAAAAAATAAAATTGTAAACAAACTTGAACCAACATGATTATTATTAAAATTTACACTTTAAAGTGAACTTTATGTTATTCAAATTTAATTTAATCTTAACGTCAGACTTACTAAAAAATCGGGCGGAAGAATCAATTTGGGTTATGTTACTTACTTCTGCTTTATTATGATATAAATCTACTTTTCTCGTTGCAATAATTTGTGCTTAGAAGTTGGAAACCGATAGAACTTGAATTTACTATTTTTGTTGTATTTTTCCAATTTATAACACAGCATTTGCGAAATCCCATTTTCTTCAATAACTACTTATGAAATACACTAACAAAGTTGCAAGATTTCACCGCTGTACGCGCAGGATCGTTTCTCGTATCCCCTCCAAGCGCTTGCACAGCGAGTAGGCATTGACCATGTTTTGTGTGAAATTCTGAGAGCTGTTGGTGTACCCTCGGGTTGCTATCAAATTCTGATGTTTCTGTGGCTATGTTCTTTTATATAATATTGTATATTCTTCTTTCGGTATTCATTATATGGATATGTTTTCTGCAGATTTTTCTTCTTCTAATAAGATGAACGTTTTGTTCATAACTATTTATGCACCTTTCCATTGCATTATGTGCTCATTATCCCAGGCATGTTTGCAAATCTAGGAATCTATCGAAGTCTCTGTTTTCAATGTATGATTTCTGCTCATTTATCCCAATACTTAGTGGTCTTAAAGTTTCTCCCTAATAAAAATTGTTGGTCCAATAAAGTCGTCCCAGGAACGCATCTTAAAAATATTGACAATATAATATTAAAATCTTCTACTTTAAATTGTTTAATATATGTCGAATTGGCAATATGAATGGGGCAGATAAATTATTAGAAGAATTTGGTTTAAATTTCTAAGTAACAAAAGAAAATAATTTGTGCCAAAGTGAAAATAGAAACTTCAAAATAAACGAATTTTAACTGAAATTGTTGTTGATTTAATTTCGCAATTGTTAGTCACAGATTACAGTTAACAACTAGGATGATACGGCCTGATACACTGCGGCCTTTATAGATCTATTGTGCTTCCCTTTGTTACTTAAAACTTTCATATAGAATGATGCTTTTGGTTTTTCCTCTTCGAGTTCTGGCTACCGCGGCCTTGTGTGGCCTTCACACTGACATAAGACGTCCAGAGCGGTTTCTTCTTCTTCTAGACAGAACCGACAAGTATCCTCTTCCGTCAAGCCCATACGACCTAAATTCTTACTAAGCCTACAGTGTCCAGTCAGCAGCCCAACTGTCACCCCGACATTCTTTCGATTGTGTCAGTTTGTCGGCTATGAATTACCTGCTGTTTTGTGTGTGTTCATAACCGCAAGGCAGGGCTCCGGACCAATTAATTATAAGCGCTTTCTCGGGCCAGTTTACCAGCCTATCATTACCTATTTACTTTGGTGCCCTGGAACTTAGGCCACCTAATGTTAATATGTTCCGACTTCCAGCCAGGTGGAGAGTACCCAACAGTCCCACGCAAGTTTTGAAGGGCTTTTGGAGTTACTTGTCTTGGAGTAGATCACGATTTAGTCCTTCTCCACTTGCCGACATATTAGTCGCATGGCACAACTTTGTATAGCGTTAACATCTGCCTGAAATACGGTAACATATATTTCCAAGGTTAACCGGATTTCTGTCCTCGGTCTTGTCATATACCAACCCCTGTACCTTCATCGGTTTTGGAGACGAACGATTGTACACTTGTTGGTACTTTTAAATTAAAAAAAAAATGCATTACTGTTTCAGGTTACTTAAATGTTCCATAGTAGAAAGTGTCAACACATCTATATCGAATTCGCTGCCTTGCGAAATTTTAAGAAAACACGACTTCTTCCAATTCAACAAACTATTAGATACGTTTATTGGCGCTTACAATAAACAACAGGAGCAAATGGAGATTAAGAAACAGGAAGAAGAAAGTTTATATAAGATTAAGTAAGTATGTGCTATAATTAGCATTTAGGTGTTTGGAATATCAGATTGTTAAATCTTGTGTTAAATATAATATATATTTATTTTAATTAACTGAATTTTGTGGTATAGTCTTGTCTTGTTGAGAGTGGGAACAATATGGTGTATCTTTAGATGGGTTTGTATAATAAACTAGTAATGGTATGTTCGCTTCCATATAGAATCTTGTTTATGTAAATGAGACCATTCAAAGTTGAGTGCCAGATTATGAAAAATTTCCTATGATCATATCCTATGGTTCTAGGACAAACTGACATGTGGCAAAAGAAGTAGTCGATCAGAACAAAAGCAAATGACAATAAATGCATTTAAGCCATATAAAATACCATGTCCGACAGGATTTATGCAATACTTATAACTTCTGTAGAAGAAATGGAGAGAAATCACCTTCTATACAAAAAATTATGTATGATACCGCAACGTAAAACAAACCTGGATGGGTAGAAAGAAGGCTCAGAGCTTAGTTACTTTTTTGGTTAACGTAAAAATTAACCTAAGGGGAAGTTTCGTCTTGGAATTTAAGTTGAAAATGAAAAAGAATGAAAAATTCCAGGTTTAAAGACGTTCAATATGCGAACCGGTTGGCAGGTATTTTGAAGGACACAACGGCAAGCGTTCAGAAGTGGGTCAAAAGATCTTTAGACGAGGGATACTGAAGTCGGAAAGAAAGTAAAAAAGTGAATCATACTAATTGAAAGGGAAATTAATTACTATTTAAATGGGAATAAGCCACAATTAAAGGTTAAAATACGTTTATTGACGTTTCAATTTCCACTTCGGAAATCGTTTGTATTTTAAATCACTAATGTTTGTATTTTGAGAACGATTTCCGAAGTGGAAATTGAAACGCCAATAAACGTATTTTAACCTTTAATTGTGGCTTATTCCCATTTAAATAGTAATTAATTAAAAATGCCACAAGAAAATAGCTTCAGAACAATAAGAATTGAAAGGGAAGTAGATAAAAAATTTAACTAAATAAATCAAAAAATGGATTTCTATCTTTTCTCTAAGTGACAAGGAAAACTCAAGAATCCTATACGGATTCATAGACAAATAAAAAAATATATAAAAGTAATAGAACAAATAGGTTATATCTTTTTCTCAAATTTCCGCAGAAACAATCACACTTACCTAATGTGGTCTTTATTACAAATTATTAGTTTTACATTTGCGGTCCAAGAGAAGGTAAGTTTAGTGGAGAGATAAAAATAATAAAAAGTGGTTACTAACTAATCATGTTTATTGCTGCATCAAACTACTCAGTATGGTAACTAACTGGACACATTAAATTACATTTTACAAAAACAGAAATGTCCATTACAAAATAATGCCTGGTTGGTTCTTTGCTGACTACTATTGTTTTAGTTTTCTGAGATGAGATTGTCATATTAAATTTTTTTGCTCTTATGTTAAATCTGTCAGTCTTTGCAGACTATCTTCATCTTGGGCTATCAATATTGCGTCGTCTGCATAACAAAGTATTTTGATGATTTCTTTGTTTCCCATTCTGTATACTCTTCCTTTATTAACGCTTTTGATGATTTCATCCATGATCAAATTGAAGAGCATGGGGCTCAATGAATCTCCTTGTCTTATTCCGCTGCCTATTTCTATAGGTTCTGTAAGTTGTACATCTATTCTGAGTTCCATTTTGTTGTTTTGGTAAATGTTTTCGATAGTTTTTATAATATTAAGGGGAGCTTCTCTATTATGCAGAAGATGGATTACATCTTTGAGTCTTACTCTGCCAAACGCTTTCTTTAGGTCAATCATAACACAGAAATGCTGGTCTATTATCATCATCATCATCACTGGCTCGACAACCCTTTTTGGGTCTTGGCCTGTTCTAGGATTCTTCTCCATTCCGATCTGTTTCGTGCTTTTTTTCTCCAGTTTTTTATTTTTAAGGTTGTTATATCATTTTCTATTTGTTCTAAGAGTCTCAGTTTCGGTCTTCCTCTTGTTCTTTTTCCTACTGGCATCTGTTTGAATATTTTGTTTGGTATTTCGCCTTCTTCCATTCTTTCTACATGTCCTATCCAACGCAGCCGTCCTATTTTGATGAATGTTATAATATCCGGATCCTGGTATATTTTGTATAGTTCAGAGTTGTATCGTCTTCGCCATATTCCGTTTTCTTTTGTGCCCTTATATATGTGTCGCAAGATTTTTCTTTCGAAGGTGGCTAACAACGTTTCCTCTCTTTTAGTAAGTGTGCAGGTTTCTGAGCCATATGTGAGTACCGGTCTTATTAGGGTTTTATATATTTGGCATTTTGTCTTTCTTGCGACGTTATCTGATCTTAGGTGTCTAATTAAGCCATGGTAACATTTATTTGCAATAAATATTCGCCTCTTCACTTCCTCCGTAACGTTATTATCAGACGTGACTAGGGATCCCAAGTATATAAAGTTTTTTACCTCCTCTATGTTGTATTCTCCTATTGTTATATTTTGTGGCTGCCTTATTTCTGCGTTTTTTCTTACCTGCATATATTTTGTTTTGGTCTGATTGATTTTAAGACCACTATTTTGTGCAGCTCGTTCTATTTGGTTGTATGCCTCTATCATTTCTCTTCTTGATCTTGCGATTATGTCAACATCATCTGCAAATGCTAGTATTTGCACGCTTTTATTAATGATTGTTCCTCGTGTATTGACTGTTGCTTCTCTATTATGCAGAAGATGGATTACATCTTTGAGTCTTACTCTGCCAAACGCTTTCTTTAGGTCAATCATAACACAGAAATGCTGGTCTATTATACTCTAGTGATTTCTCAGTAATTTACTTTATAACGAATATTGCATCTGTACACGATCTTCCACTACGGAAACCCTTTTGCCAACAGCTAAAATTATCCTCTGATTTATTAGCACTTTTGTAAAATTTTAGTTGTAAATTTTAGCGTAGTATTTAATAAGTTTATACCTCTGTAGTTTTCTGTCTGTTTTTTATCTCCTTTTTTGAATAGTAGAATTAGTTCGCTCGTTCTCCATTCTTCCGGTATTTTATTGTGTTTTATAATTTTATTAATTAATGTTGTTTATTGTTGTGCCATTGCTCCTCCACAATATTTCAGTAATTCGTTTGGTATCCCGTCTTTACCTGCTGCTTTTCTGTTCTTCAGGGTTTCAAGTATTTTCTGAACTTCGTGTACATTTATATTAAGTTCTTCATTTGTGGTAATTTCTGGTGTTTCCGGTTCTAGCGTCGTTTGTTCTTTCTCTGCATATAGCTTTTTTAGGTAGTCAATCTACGTATCCTTTTCTATGTATTTTGGTTCTATTAGTTCCTTTACCTCCGTTATGAACCTCTTATGAAGCGCCATATTTCCTTTTGCAGACCGTAAAAATCATGTTCCATTTCTTTCGAAAAGCGTTCCTAGTGATAATTTTTTATTTTTCTAACAAGTGCATGTGTTTCGTTTCTAATTGTCTTGTAATTATGGTATGCCTCTTGTGTTTTGGTTGACATGTATTCCTTGTCGGAGGCTAAGATATTAGACTAAATTTTTGCCCAGATTTCCATCACTTTCTGTGATACATATATATATATATATATATATATATATATATATATATATATATATATATATATATATATATATATATATATATATATGTATATATATATATTTCTGCTTTTTTCGGTTATTCTTTTTTGTAATAGGTATCTTGTGGAGTCATCCTGTAAGCTTTTGACTTTTATCTTTGTGGTGTATTCTGGTTTTTTGTTATCACATATATGTGTTTTCATTCGGATTTTGCACAATACCAATTTATGATCGCTTCCTATTTCTGCTGATGTTAGTGCTCTTACATCCAAGATTTGAGAGATGCCTTAATAACACTATATGGCGAAACAGACACATTAACACTGAGATGAAATCAAGAATTTATAAAGCCAGTGTAAGACCAATAATGACATATGCCTCAGAAACAGGACCCGACACCGCCACAACGCAAAGGCTGCTGGAAACAGCAGATATGAGAATACTGAGAAGAATTATAGGAAATACGCTTTTAATTTTATCTAAATTTAAATACATCTCTCGGTGACCTGGTAAACATTTTGATTTCAAATTGCTTGCAAAATGTAAAAAATTTAAGAATCTACCTTGGTTATTATCATTTCATGATATGTAGGTACTAGAATTTATTTCTTGCTACAATCTACATAGAAATTTAGTGTAGTATTAAAAAACAATGGTTATTCAAACATCCAAAAATATAAAGGAATATCCCAAAACACTTAACACTGCACTGACACTGGGTATATGATATGTTGAAAAAATAAAAATAATTACGAGTATCTTTTGTTTTTATAACCATCAGGAAATATTCGGCTTATCTAATTGTATTTGTTGTAGCAGGATATAAAAAGGATAAAAACTTACAGTGAATTATGCCTTTTAATGGCAACTCTGAGTTAACCATACTGCACATACTTAATTTTTATTTCGTGTTTCATCTTCTCTTGCTGGTGTAACTGCGCACTTCTGTTTACTGCATACTATTATTTAAAAAACTACCAAAGATACAACCATATCAGGCAACGATGCACCCATGCATCGTACCGGGACAATCCCAGCACCACGTAACGCCAGACTAATAATGCTCTTTATCCCTTCCCGCGGGGTAAATAGTGTTGCCTCTTAATCTTGAACATGTCAAGCGTAAAAAAGATCTGCCGATCTCTGACCTATATTAATATTTAAAACTCAGTTATTATTTTAAAATTACTATGGGTGACACGGAGTAAACGAATTAAAAAGAAAGACAGATATTGCTTTATCCCGATGCCATTTGACTGTGTAAATAAACAGTTGGATGTTTATTTTATGGAAGAGACACTAAAGTGTTTCTCGTCGAATATTTTAAGGCGCTTAGGACTAGGGTACATACCAAAAGCCTGCAGGCTCATAAGGGTAGCTTTTATAACCAAGCATCGCAAAACCAGACAGTAAAAAGCTATTTCCTATAATAAGATAATTGACTGCCTTACTATCTGTTTATATTATAGTTATAGTATATAGTTATACTTTATAGATAGCTTCCAAAAAAAAAGATATACAAGCTTTTTACGTGTTTACTTTTTTATTTCTACCTTTATATTTTAACAATATCTTATTATATTTACTGTCCTTTTAGAACAAATCGTGATGATAAATCAGAAGAGGAGCAGATCCAAGAAGATCTCGACACTCTATTTCCCAACTATCACACCATCGACTTCGCAGACTTTCAAAAAGATGCAAACATCGACGATACACCTATAGAAAATAAAGTAGAAGCTAAGTATGAAGAGGTTATTTCGTATAACGATCTAAAAGACATCACTCAACTCCACGTTGATTTACTCACTTGCATGACTAGAAATGAATGGCTAAATCCAACTAAGACCAAAAAACTAGTCCCCGATTACATTTTGCCGTTACTGGAGAAATTCAAGACGTTCTCCAAAATTCTGGAGAAGATTATGGATAGTGTGGACTATCGAATGGACGAAGATCTTATTGCTAGTTTGAATGTTTTATTGGCAGTGAAGAAAAGATATGGCAACAGTAAGTATACAAATATTTAAAAGTTTTATTAGCTTATACCTTTTTTTTCAATTACACCTTATATATATATATATATATATATATATATATATATATATATATATATATATATATATATATATATATATATATATATATATATATATATATATATTTTATTTATTAGAACAGTTTATATAATATAGTCAGATATTTTATAAGCTAATCAGTCTGTTGTGGGTTTATTCATCATCATCCAGCCTCAAAAATCCACGGCTGAACATAGGCCCCTTCCTCGTGTTTCCAACCCCATCCATCTTGCGCCACTCTCATCCAGTTTTTAGGTGTAGGTGGTCGACCGACGCTTCTCTTGTCTTTTCTTGGTCTCCATTCCAATAACCTCTTTGTCCATCGCGCATTCGTCATTCTAGCTATGTGTCCTGCCCATTTCCATTTTAGTCCGGCTAACGTTTTGATGACGTCAGTCACCTTGGTTCGTCTCCTGTCCTCTTCGTTTTTTATTTTGTCTCACAGAGTTATTCCTAACATGGATCGCTCCATTCTTCTCTGTATAACTCTGAGTTTGGTAGCCGAGGCTTTTGTTAAAGTAAGTGTTTCTGCTCCGTATGTCAACACTGGGAAGATGCGTTGATCAAGTACTTTTCTCTTCAGGCATATGGGCAGCTACTTTTAAAAGTTTCTCTCAGTTTTAAATATGCTGCTCACCTAAGACCGATTTTTCTCTTCAGTTCATGGGTCTGATTATCCCTGCAAATCATAATTTCATGTCCTAGGTATTTATATTTATCCACGAGTTTTACTTCTTGCCCACCAATACTAATGTTCTGGTTGGGTACCAAATTTGTCAATATTTTTGTTTTAGAGATGTTTATAATACCTACATTTTCTGTAGCCACAACGAGTTCCTGTACCATCTCTCTTGCGTCATCAACGTGGGTTTATTACAACTATCAAATTCCAAAAATTCAAAAAAGAACTAACACAGCCAAAGGAAAATTATACACTAGTTCTTTCAATTTAAAGTTGTACCACAATATATTATTAATTTTTCTTCCGTTTTAGCTGATGATATATTCCAAAGAACCTCATCTCAAAAAACAAATGACTTCTACAAGGATTCTAACGTCGAAGAAGTCAAATCTTGTTACCACGTTTTGGAAGATCTTAAAATCAAAATCAATGAATTGCTAGCAGAGTGGCCAGACCAGCCAACGTTAAATACGGTAGGAATAATTTTATTTGTATATGTATGTATCTGTAGGGGAACAATGTGAAGGACAGTAAACGTCTCTTATCATAACGTAGTAGCTGATTGTGAGAATGGAGCCATCGGCGTAACGATGGGAAGCTCAGCATTCATTCAGTGGCGTATCTGCGAAGTTAATTACTGTTGTTACTAATTACTTGTGCCTGTTTCTGTTTCTTTACCACGATTTACTTTACGAATGTCCCTAAAATTGCTTGTTTTAAAACCTGCGCGACGAAATGTCTAGGTACTTAAAAGATGTAGCAACTGAAGGACGGAATTCAAAAGATACGTAGAAATAAAAATCAGTAAAGAAGGTGATAAACCAGGGAAAGGTTGGAACAGATAGAGAGCGGAAAGAAAAAGAGAACATATGGTCAAAAAGTGAAAAATACGGAAAAGAAAGAGAGACAAAGATATGCGAAGATAGGGACATTTTTTATTTTTAATTTGTTAGATATATATAGAATGAATGCACTTTTCTAACATTTATCTTATTTTTTAGATCCTTACAGTAATTGACAGGATCTATAAGTTTGAAATAACAAGTCCTATATCAAGATATCTCACCGGTTTTGAAATATTGCTAACTAAGTGCCACGAATGGGAAGAAGTGGCTCATTCTGGCGTTAGTTTAAGTCAACACACTCAAAATTTGACGAATCAAATTGTAACTTGGAGAAAAATAGAACTTTCGGTATGGAAAGATCTTCTGAGTAAAGTACACGATAGGTAAGTGTTTGATAGTATTTATTTGGAGTTGCTAAAATAATGTATTTATTTACTTTGTAAAGATGTTCTCAGTATTACGATTTATGTTTCATTTTGTTTATTTTTCATTTGCAAAACCTGCCTTTCCGTTTTTTTACCTTTATTTAATTTAATTGCTCACCCTTCGTATATTGATAAGTAAGTGCAAGAAACTACTACTATCAGGCTACTAAATGTTAATTATTTTAGCGTGTTTTGACATAAACTATGATACATTGTTATCTTATTTTTATTACCATCGAAAATCACTTCAAAGATTCAGAGAGAGAAATAAATATGGAAGATTTTTGTCCTTTTTGAACTATTGCATCCATGTTAACGCATTAAACACACTAAGTGAAATAACAGAATTAGGGCACGGCTTTGCCAACACCCCGTTTTAGCTCTCGTCGCTCGAGAATGACATGTTCCCAATATTTAAGTGATTTTAATAACTGTAACTAAATTACCTTATAATTTTCTCTAAAAACTAATTTTAATTCTTTGAAATACGTCCATACATCCAAGTTCATTCTGTAGTCTGGCAAATATTAAATGAAACTATCAATCACAAATCACGCGCCGTAAGTGGTCAAATGTAGCCGAAATCACGTGCTCATTATGAATTCTAGGAAATTTTCATTTCCATCATTTTCGGCGCACAAGAAAATATGTTTCCTTATTGTCACTTTACATTGTAACAATAGAATATTATATTTCTGCTTGTAATAATAAATACATTAGACCTAGTTTATAAAATAGGTTCTCATTCACATTAATAATGTGTCGACTGAGCGGATGGACGGAAGTTCATTATATACCTAAGGATGTAAGATACTCAAATTGGTATATTCTTTTTCTTTCAGAAGATCAATTATTTAGTCTATCAATAGAAAGAATGCTAGCAACCGCAGATGCTTGTGTGGTCTGTATATCCATAATGTATTTTAAAAACATACCAAAACGTGTTTATTTGGAAGGAGTTATACATCGAGTCATGCAATTCATCAATCATATTGTTACAAATACGTTCTTCTCCGCAATTAATTCTACGTATTGCGTTGATGGCAGTAAACAGAACGAAACGCAATTGTCAAGATTCAAAGTGTTCTTCTGAGAAAAATTTAATTCTCTTGAGTATCAAATAACCGAGTTAGTCTATTTAATAGCGGAATTATTTAATGTCCTGACATTATATCGAAATGTGTTTACACAGCTACATATTTTTAGGTAACAAGGTCTTGCCAAGACGGTCGACGGTTTCCTTTTTCCATTTTCGAATTTTCTGTAAAACTGGATCTTTTGTTCTTCTCTGATCTTAGTAGGCGTTCACTCCTCGTTGACCACCGTTGTTCTCTGTGGCTTCAGAATTTTATGCATTTAAATATTTGGTTGATATAAGCCATGTCTGAACAAATTAGTTTCCAAATTTCTGAATACAATATAGCAAAATCAATTGCTTGTTTTGCGAATGTATAAAATTATTGTTTTATCTTATGTATATCTGAGCTATCCACTTCAATCACCACCATCTTTATATCTATAACATCTTATCAATTCTTATTACTTCTATCTCACTATCTTATTCCTTCTATTATTATCTACTATTCAAGAAGGCGCTAGTATTCTTATTTTAATCCCCCTTTTTCCTCCCTTCCGATTTGAACTGACTTGAAATTAACTCGTTCCAAATTGGCGCCTAACGTGGGGTACGACTGAGCTAGTCGTAGCGATAGAAGAGAGAGAAAATATATATGTTCGCTTGTTATCAATGGGAACGTGCTGTAATTGCATCTTATTCGTTAGTGTTAATTTTTAAATACACCTTTGAATATTAGCGACTCTGTACTGGAAAATATGTAATTATTAACAAAAGTACTTATTAACGTAGTTTGTAGTGAAAGATCTATTTGAACGAACTGTAAGAAGATTTTAACTATGAGTGATGTCGAACTTTTATGATTGAATATGCACAATGTCTTATTTTGCAGATTGAATGAACCTTTACCTAAATGGTGGTTACATCTGTACAACGTAATGCATCAATTTATCCACGAAAGGAAGTTTGGAGAAAAAGAATTAGTAGAAACATTGCAGACGTTTATAACCAAATCAAATATTGCCGAATTTCAGGGTAGACTGAATCTTTTGTACGCTTTCCATTGTCATGCTACCAATTTGGAACACACTGAAGAAACTGAGTCCTTCATCAATATATTATGGAACGTATATAGCTACTTTAGGCAATTTAACGACGTGGTTTCCAAAAAAATTAAGGATTTAAAGTAAGATATATTTCAGTTATAGTTAATAGTTTGCCAATTTAATTCTTTCGAACCCCTAATACAATATTTTTTATTTAGATCTCCAATAGAAAAGAAATTAAAGGATTACGTCAAAATAGTCAGATGGAAAGACATCAACTACTGGGCTATAAAAGATACGGTGGAGAAATCCCATAAAAACATACACAAGTTTATGAGAGAGTACCAAGCAGCCTTGGAGCAACCAGTATCACCTTGCATTCATAATATCGATCCTGAAACCAGTTCTCAAAATGTTGGTATTTGGGATAAACCGAAGAACGGAAAATCGCCTGATTTCTACAGCCATTATTTAACTAGCGAAATTGACAACTATTTAAGTGATCAACAGGTAAGTAATTGATGTGTTTACCATTGTTTGTGTCTGTAGTACGATAAAGTACTTACTGGAATTATAATTTTCAGCATACTTTTCTATACCAACCGTTTTCAATATCTGCCTGTGAGTTTTTATTTACTTTGAGTATGGATTTTAACCATTAACAAATGTTTGATTTTTTTGTTTTCTTCTCCATTTACGCTTTTTGTCTTAATCTCAGGATTCGATCTAGCCGTCCTCTTTGGGGAGCATCTTCTGTTCAGACAATCCAATGAACTGAACTGAACTGCACATTTCCATTTCCTTGTGTAATGCTGTAGTCATTATGTTGATTCTCCTTTGCTTTATATTTTTTGTCCAGTACTTTTTTACTTATTCTATGTTCCTCGAGCGTTTTTTGAAACGTCATTTTGATTTGCTATTGTATCTGACTACTTCTTACTTAATCATAAGTTTCTTATACTCTTTTTTCTTGTTTTCCTTCATTTTCTAATTTGTTAAATAATACAATTTTCTTTTTAATCTTTCTTTGACATTTTTTCACTGCTTTCAGCCATTTTTATTAGGGAATAAGTTGCTATAATTGCTTTATGCCTAGGTGTACTTGACCTTATGATATCGCCATAAATAATTCGACTTTGGTTTTCTTCTCCAGGTCTTTCACTCTATTTTAAACTGGCAAACAAAAGGTTTTTCTTAGATTCTGTTAGCTCTTCCTCGAACTTTAAATGCCCGTTTTAGCTTAAGTTGGGTTAGAATGTGGTTTCGAATGTCTGTTATCTAGTCAAATATTTTACAGTTCTTTTTATATCTTTCTTATTACCTTTTTTAAATTTATTTCACGTGGTATTACCGTTTTTAAATGGGTATAGTGCTGGTCTAAACTTCGCCCCTTTCCAGCTACTTTCTGAACCACAAAATAATTATTTGAGTGACTAACCTATGTAACCAACACATTGTTTTTATGATATTTTAGTTATGTAATCATTCAAAATAGTAGACGGTTGCAAAATTATTTTAAATATGGCAAAAATATGGCAAATAATACTTTATTTGACAGATCTTGTGTTACTCGGTATGTTACTAGATTTTTGTGCGATGCTAAGGGGTTATTTCAAAAGTGCCGACCGTTTAATCTTCAGTGACGACTGTATAAAAAAATGTATGGTCTTCAGCTTTTACGGAAAACCCTAGGCCAGTTTCAATTTGTTTTCTAGCGTTTAAGTCTAAACACAAACTAACTTTTCTCTACAACAACCAAAACACATTTTGCAAAATTTTCAGGTTTTAAATTGGTGATAAATAAGAAGGCCATACAAAAACATGATTATGTTATCAAGAACTCTAAATCGTTTCTCTGGTTGTCTTGTTAAATCATTATTTTGGCTTTACCAAACTTTACTTGAAATGTAAAAACAATAATTTCACGTCATTCAGCATGGTGACTAAGCTACTACCGACCCATATAAATATATAAGTCCATAGCCTTTCAATTCTTAGTTACGATTTTTTTTTCGACCTCTCTATATTTACTGATATCTTTGTATTGCTAAGTTACAGAGCAATCGGCAACGCCAGATACATTCCCGCGTGTGTCTTTTTAAAACGAGTAAACTGTAAGCTAAAATGTATTTAACAAAATATTTTTTTAGGAAATTCAACATTCTATTGAATCTGCTAACGGTTCAGCAAAGAGGTTGCTTGATAAAGCAACAAAAGTTCGTGAGTTATCTAGGAAAATAATTTTAGCTACAACGTATCCTGCATTAATACAAGACTTAGATGGGTTTGTAACGGAAGTTATAGAAACTAGCAGTCATCTTCAGAAATTAGAGGTAAACATTTAATATATTTTTAATGGAATATTGTATTCAGTAGTTTACATACTTGGTAGTGAGAAATTTGATGGGTAGTATAAAGGTTTTGTCTCGATTTCTAACGCTGACAGAAAATATAATGAAATATTCTAATAACTAGGTGTCAAGTATAGTCAATATTGAAGACTGGGTACATCACTGAATGTCTCCATGTATGTCATAATAGGTCAATTGTAAGTCGAGACAATTCAAGTATTATGTCATGCATTAAACATTTAGGTCGAGATTGTATTGTTAGGTTGTAATGAAAGTGGGGTTATCACAAAAAATATTTTGAAGCCTCCACGTTGGCCTGTCGGAATGAAAGCAATAAATACCCTGGTCTTGGCTACCTGTATGTTGATATGCCGATGGTCCATGCAGCGTTAAAGTCAAACTTAAAACTCTTTCTTTCAAAAGTAAGCATTAGCATATTTTTTTCTCTTTACTCCTTTAACTGATACCCTTATTGATGCAGTTTTTCTGATTCTACTATAGTTTAAATATAAAATATTTCTTTGTGTAATATTTATCTATTAGATTCTTGACAAAATACTTGTTGGGCCTCCTAGACCTTTAAACACTACGACCTGAAACATATTTTGTATATAGTCTAAATCAATGATGGTTGCTTTCGATTAGGCTTTTGGTTCAAAGCTTTACTTCAACTGTTAAATCTTGTTCTCGCTGTACCTCATGCTCATTTGCTGGAACTTGTTCGGTCATTGTTGAAGGCGTTGCAGTTTTTGTTTTGTCAATTTTTATTTTACGAGAAGCTAGGTAAGTGATTGGAACTCGCAGCATAGGTAAGTGATTGGCACTCGCTGCAAAGTTCCGCGTCCCAGAAGAAAGCTAATGCAAGGGTGTCGCATGGTACCCTGAGTTGAGCCGACCTCAGTTTCCGCTCGGACTGAATATGAAGAGGTCTTTCACTACGACAAGATTAAAGGGCTCTCGAAGGGGAATAATATATATTATAATCATATATTTTCTTTTGTTGCGTTTTAGGTTGACACAACTTTAACCAAGGAAAAGCAAAAATCGCAAGCGAAGAACATTTTACAGCGAAAGCATCGCGCTTTAGCAGATCTCTTTAAGAGTCTTACAAAGATGGGACTATCTTTTAAAACCGGTATTGTCGATAGTAAAGTCAAAGATCCAACTGCAGAGTTCCTCATTAAACCGATCGATTTAGAAAGCCAGTTTCGTAATGAAAACTATGGGTGAGTAAATAATTTTTGTAAACGATATTGTATCTGTAACTTGCAACATAATTTTCAGTTTTTAAATCAAGTTTGTCCTATCAGAATTTTATCAGCCTTTCAGGTTTAAAAAATCTTGCAGGGATTATATCATGTTTTCGTGTATTTCTGAGTGTTCAACAGTTCAAAAATTGTATTGCCGTGTGTGGGAAAGTTTGGTAGTTTTGAAGAAATAACATTCGTGATAATGGATAGTAAGTTGTTTTGGTAGACTAATTCCGTGTCTATTATTAGTTCCCAATAAAGTGCAAGGCAAAATCGGAAGAAAAAACATGGTACCTGAATAAAAGAAAGCAGTAGGTTGCTATCTTTCTCATGACTGAACGAATATTTTCTTGGTATTTTCATAATCTCTACAAAAGACTTGTCGATGATTTCTGGTCTCAAATTTTTAGTTTTCGTGAGTGATCACTGTCCTTAGACAGGTTTAACTAGCATCAGTAAATACGGGTCTCGATATAATTTTGTAGATTTTAGTTTGTTTGAAATTTAGTTTGTTCTTGGTATTATCGATCCGTACTCACTCATAGAAAAATCTTCTCATTTCTATGAATTCTACTATTTCACCTTCATGTTTTTATACGATAAAATTGCTAATTACCACATTTATTTATAATTTCTTCGTCAATCACACCGTTTTTTCTTTCTTTGGCCATCTGGTCCTTGCTATTAGATATTACACCAAAGTTATGCATTGGAAGTTGTACGTGACTGTTCTTTTTCTTTAAAAGCCTCTTTCTTTCATACTATGACATGGTTAGGTCTAGTTGGAGCTCCCTAATGGTAGAGGGGAAGACAAACTCGGATAATAAAAATAAAAATATTTTTTTATGTTTCGCTTCTTCGCCGATTGCTGTCTCATTTTTAGAAATCTACTTCAATTATTACCGAGCTTCTGGACGTCTGGGATTGAATCGTCCATCCATCTAAGTTTCTCTCTGTAATGGCTGCATCCTGTTTTTGGTGAGGATATCTCTGATCTTAAGGAGTCTTCTTCTTGCGGCCTATTGGTAGAAATTGCTGGTTCTTTTCATGTCCACCCCCCTCAGTACTGTATGCTGATTCTTTCTTGGATGTAATTTGTTACCCTGTCGTTCCATGAAGATTATTCGACGAGTTGGCACGCTGTTTCTGTTAATAGCTTCTGCCTGTTGGTTTCTGCCATGGAATTCCAAATGAATACTGCCTAGAACATCACCGCTGTAACGTGATCTGGTTTAACTCGAACTTCTTGGCTTGTGATGGAGGACTAGTATTTCTCATGAAGTTGAGATTTCTGTCGAAGTAGAATCTTTTTTATAAAATTGCCTGTTGGGTTTTATTCAACGTAAAGTTAGCCGCGTTAGGCTCCGAAGAACATTATGTTCACCGTAGGAAACAGCTGCTTTCTTTTGTTTCATGTCCTGAACATCTCTAGTACAGATTTTAAATAATATGGATCAGGTCTAGAACAGAGCTAAAACTATTCGGGACTATTTATGTATCTGTTCTAGCCGAAATTTGTGTCCAAAAGATATAGGTATTTTCAAGTATGACAAAATGTTTCTTGATACTTGTTTTTAATAGGTTTATCGATTAAACATCTTCTTAAACTTCCAAATAATATTCTATGTACATAGTAAATTACTAATTTTTTAATTGCAGCTATAAAGAAGAGAGAATATTGTCATTTTGGGAATCGAGTGAAAAATATTACGTGCGTTCTTTAATGAGATTCGACGTACTGGAAACGGCTTTGCAAAATCCATCTAAAGAACTTGGAATGCAAAATATCGAGAGGCTGAAAGGTTTCAGTCAGGATATGTTGGTAAGTACTTCATTGGTTTTCTAAGAAAATGTCAGTATATAATTAGTAACATCCTCCAACTATTGTGTGGAGATTGCAGATGTAGAATTTGAAATATTATGAAATAGATGTGGAATATGGAATGCTTGTCTTCTAGTTTCAGTTCTTTATCTGACTTAAGTCATTATTAACGAGGCGCTAACTAATAAACTACACACAACTAATAAAACAACAATATTTAAGCAAAAGGGAATCTTGTTCTTCAACGTAGTATCGTCCTTTCTTCCAGATTGATATCCTCTCTTGTTTCCATAACATTTCTCATCTCATTTGATCTAAATTGCTCTCTCGGTACATTATTTTGTGATTTGCAAGCAGCCCCTAGTCACTGATGGGAAAAATAACTTTTTATTATTCACTTATTGTGGTTTATTCACTATTAATGTTTTTTGTTTCTTAAAGTAATCAATGAGCAAACAACCTTTTAGCCGATAAACGTTCCATAATATGAAAGTCACAGCTTTGGCTGCTCATGTATGTTTTTGGTCACTTCGGACACCTTATGTCTGCTATTGTTGATTATCTTGTAACGTAAATTAAACCTAGTATGGCTAAAAAGGGCTCCATCTTTGTGTGTGTTTAACCTTTTTTTTAACCTTTATATATCTAAAGAAAAAGAAACAATCCATTTACCTCGTATAGTCTTTTAGTAAATTTGCTAGAATTATTATCTCAATATGTTAACAAGTTAAACATATCTTAAAAGGTCCATTTAAAAAATTAGATTTTTGGAACAAATATCTCTATACTTACAAATTTGACATAAGAATATAACAGATAACGATTATTCTGTGATTCTGGACTCTAGACTGCCATAGGAAACCATTGAACTGAGGAACAATGTTTTAGCTCTGCTCCTGTGAGGAGACAGCTGGACAAGTTTTATCATCTTGATAACAAGAGATAATCCAGAAATTAAGAAAACAATAATATTGTTCCTACAAAAATAAAAACATTTCCAAGGCCACTTTGGGCGAACCAAACTGTTCGCCTGCTCCGAACCAAATCACTGAATCGAAATGACTTCTATCGACTACCCTGACGAAAGTGACTTTTTTTCTCTCTCGCTTTAGCTCGTAAAAATTTAATTTTCTCGCAATACTACTCGATCTTCGATTTTTTCTCGCCTATTCTGGTTGGAAAATTAAGATGTTTATTTTAAATTCTTATGAGATAAATAGAAACTCGCGGGATACGAAAGGGATAGCGATTGGTTTTGTTGGAGGCATCTGGCTGAGTAAACAAACCAGTGGATTGTGTTATTCTAGCTCAAAAGTGTTAAATTAAAGCCTTTAGAAATTTTTATGATATACATAGTGGATAAAAAATTTTACAATGTTACTACTGATTTGCGACTGAGCGAACTAACGGATCCATGTTTCAACCATTCAACCATATTTCATCCTGTGTTTTGTGTTGAAAACGTGTAAACAAACTGAAACGTAGCCTTTTTTAACTATGGGCAAACCTCACATGCACTGCAAAAATGATGTCTTATAAATTTTTGGTTCAACTACACAATTCAATGACTTCTGATATTCTTCACTTCACAGTAATTCCACGTGTCAATTTACGATTGTCCCAAACGATTTTGTGAACTTTGAAATGTTCTTTGGAAAGCCTCTTAGTTTTGACGTTAGTTGGTCATAGTGTTCAGCATCAATTGTTTCTCTATGGTCACTGTAAAAGTCAGCATGCCATATCCCTAACCGTTGTTTACGACGCAGCAGAGTTTTTATCACACTTATTAAGCCACTTATTCAAATAGGATGGACATGCGGAAATAAGGTTAAAGTACTGTGAGAAATACGCAGGAATCAACTTAGAATCATGACAGTCTTCATTACTTGATATGAGCCACTCAAGGGACACCTGCTTAGTGCGAAGCTGTTTCATGGAGTTTTAAGTTAAAAACTCTATACCAGATCACCTGAAATAGTCAAATACATCTTTCATGACTGCGAAGCATTAGATCGTAGGCGGCAAATAGTTTTTGGAGACTATTAAGTTACTTCAAAAACATATGTTACCCTTTCACTGGACCTGTGCAAGCTGGTACAGGATCCCAGAATTCTGGAATGGGTATTATGAATGAAATGAAGATTTACAATAAGGCACTTAACTGTAGTTCGACCAGTTTATAACAGACGGCTTAAAAAAAGCCATTAATTTTCTTTGTAGTTTCTCCATCATGAAACATTGCTTTATTAACGCGAAATTCAATTTTTTTCATTGTTTTTAAACTTGCAAAAATATCGACACTTGAACCCCTGTAACTTGTAAACTAATTGTCCGATTCAGCTCAAGCTTTTACAGCTGATGTTTAAAGGTTAGTATTTTCCAAAAATTATAAATATTATTAATATAATATATATATATATATATATATATACACTCAGGTGCAAAAAAATCGATCCATGGGTATTATTTGCTGAAAAAAGAAAACGTTTGAAGATATTAGTTTTAAAAAAGGTATATATGTAAAAGTATATGTTAGATTAAAATAATTTTTACAGATTATCCAAAAAAATAATTTATTTAGAGAGACATGCGCCAAAACTCAAAAATACAAGAATATTCAAAACTTTCTGAAATTAAGAAAAACATTGATAATAAATCAATATCTAGTGTTTCCCCCTTGGGCCCTTATAACAGCCTGTACACGTCTAGGCATTGAGGTAATTAACCTCTGGATATCAAATTGATCCAATTGGTCCCATATTTCTTGAAGAGCCGCTGTAAGTTCAGCCAAGTTGTTTGGACGGGGTACTCGTGCTCGAAGACCTCTTCTCATCATATCCCATAGATGTTGTATGGGATTGAGATCGGGACTGCAAGCTGGCCAGTTCATGCGGACAATTCCCACCTCCTCTATATATTGGTTGACGATTCTAGCACGGTGAGGACGCGCGTTGTCGTCCATAAAAATAAAATTAGGTCCAATGAAAGGAGCAAAAGGTACCACATGCTGATCTAAAATACTTGTTATGTATCTTGCAGCAGTCATAGAACCTCCATCTACAATAACTAAATCAGTATGGGCTTCTGAACTGATACCGGCCCAACCATAACGGAGCCCCCCGATAACTTATGCTTTCCGCAATATTACATTGAAAATATCGCTCTCCGTGTCTTCTCCAAACCCTTTCTCGGCCGTCTGGTGACTTTAGACAAAATCTGGACTCATCTGAGAACAGTACATTGCTCCAATCTGCATCACTCCAGTTTTCATGTTCTCTTGCAAAAGCAAGGCGAGCTCTGCGATGTTCTATGGATAGTATTGGAGATAGGGCTGGCCTTCTGGATAATAAATTACCTTCTACAAGTCTTCCACGAACTGTCCATCTGCTTACATCCATATTTCTCATTTCGCTCAGACGATTTGCCAGTTCAACTGAAGTTAGATGCCGATTTCTCAAACATGATGAGACGAGAAATCGATCATCTCTTTCGGATGTTACCCTTCTACGACCTGATCCTGGTCGTCTTGTGAACTTACCGGTGTCGCTAAAACGCCGAACTGCTCTTTGAACCGAATATCGACTAACACCCAACATTTCAGCTGCATAATATTGGCTACGACCATCTTAAACTAAAGTCACCGCCCTTGCAGCATCTGTCGGAGTTAGAGACATTTAGGAAGGATAATCAAATAAAAATATAACACGTTTTGAAAATAAAATCACTACACTAGTATGGTTGTTCAATTAAAAACAACATTCAATAAATATCTACTTGCTTCAGACCCTTTTTGACAAAAACCTGAAATACCAATTTGTTTTAAGAAATATAAAAAGCAATATTAAAAATATTATTTTATTTCTCGTATACAAGGGTACACCTAAATTTACATACGTAATTTAATGTCTCTAAAATTATACAACTTCAAATAAATAAGAAATAAGGAATGGATTGATTTTTTTGCACCTGAGTGTATATATATATATATATATATATATATATATATATATATATATATATATATATATTTATTTTTTAATAATTTATTTTAATTAAACTAGTAGAGGTTTTATTGATTACTTCTTGTCAATATATTAATTTATTTTCAGACTTCAGTTCAACACCAGAAAATTAAATTAGTAGAAGCCAGCAGAGTTTATTACTACATAAGAAACTATGCCCGTCAACTCAAACAATTTTGTAATGCCAAAGAATATCTTCCATGTAATGTGATCGATAGCATAACGGCTTTGTTGTCTAAAATCAACTCCACGATGTGCCAGTATCAAATATGTTTAAATACTTGTCCAGTAGAAAACAGTTTCAACTCTGTAACTGTTGAAATTCTTACTCTGGAGACTAATTTGGAAAACAGAATAGTTTACAAAAATGACAAGTATTGGTCTAAAGCAACTGCTCTTATCAGCAATATTCAATCTTCTTGTAGGAAACTTATTTCACAACTATTTAAAGCCAAAGCAGTAGTACCAACTACTGATTTCCAATTACTGAGGGATCAATATGTACCTATAACGAACTTAAGTGAACTAAGCAATAATTTATCAAGTGTACAGGAAGAAATATTGAGTCTTAAAACAATTTTTGCCAACACAAAACTAATAAATAATTTACTAGTGTTAGCAGATGAAGTCCAACAAATTACAAGTAATTTAAAGAATCCAGTGTTAACTAAAACATTAGTTGAAGGTGACATTTCCGCCAAATGTGAACAAATAATTAAGAAATTATCCAAAAAAATTTTAAATACTGTCACAGATCTGCACAAAAAGTCTGAAGCTATACCTAAACCCAAAGATGAAGCTGACGAAACTGAAGAAAGTATTCAAGAAGACCACCTGACAAAATACTTGGTGGACAACTTGTCGAAAGATATTTCGCAATTGGACATGCAGGTAATCCTAGAAGAAATTAACCAAGTAGCTAGTTATATCATGGGAGCTTCTTTGGAAAATATGGACAAAAGAAAAACTTTGGCAGATCAAGTTTACCATGTGCTGGACCAAGCTATACTACTTCAACGATATTTTTTCACTCAACAAGTTGCTGTCTATAGAGTTAGCTGCAAGATGGCTTCTGTGTTACTCAATATCTTCATCGAATTGGCTTCAAAGGTAAGTTAAATGCCTTTTTCTTTTGTTATAATTGTATATTATGGTTGGAGAGGTCTTTTTTATTTGTTTTTATTGTTAATGCAGTTACCATGTTTTTTAATTTGGATTTTTTCAAAAATATCTTTATACATATAAGAAGAGTTATATTATAAAGAATGCTTGAAAAAGACCAAGGAAATTTATTGTCTGCCGCAGATGAAAAGTCAAGAAGAAAAATATTGGAGAAGATGGTCTCTAAACCAGGAAAAGTTATCATTGCAACTTACTTATATTTCGAAGGCGATCAACTTTCTTATATTATTTAGTCATAAATATATTTTCCCTAAATTTAGTTCCACTTTTTCATACGTTATAGTTTGGAGTCCTTCTTCCCTGATTAGATGACAAGTCGGCTCTACTGCAGAAGTCACGTGACACTTCACTAATAGCTCTAGATGACCACGTGACTAATATGGCGGCCAACTAGATAAACGGAGATTTAGCTAAAATAAAAATTTTGGGTAGTTGTGGCTTGCGAAGTAAATAATTAATAGCTTAAGGCTTCTAGAAGGTCGGAGGGTAACTTTAGTTTTTTTTTTGTTTTTGAGTCAGAGGATTCACTTTTGGTGTTTTCACTTCTTACGTCCTTTCAATGTATTCCTCTATATACGAGATAGGTACTCTAGTTTATAAATATAACCTTATATTTGTTTTATAATGGTGATGATTCTAATTTCTGTTATTTGCATACATTTTTGTTTTAGGGATTCTGCATTCCACCCGAGTTTTCCGACGAATTTGATAAAGAAGGAATAAGTAAACCATCGGACGGTTTAGGATTAGGAGAAGGCCAAGGAGAACGGGACGTTTCGGATAAAATAGAATCCGAAGATCAACTAGACGATGCTCAGCCAGCAGGCAAAGAGAAAGATAACGAAGAGGACAAAGACTGCAAGGAGGAAGAAAAGGGTATTGAGATGAGTGAAGATTTCGATAGTAAACTGCAGGTTAGTTCATCGGTTTTATGTTAACATTTTAAGGACTTAATTAAATTATGCAATAATTGCAAAAAAATAATCCAGTCATAATTTTATCGAATGTCTAGAGAACATACAAACAGGAATATGTACTCCTCTATTTATGATTGTAATATACATTTGTCAATATTTTTCTATCCTCAGATACGGCTTGCAAGAGAAGTTGGAATAATACGGAGACAATAACGCTGAGACAATATCTTATCGAACGACAGGTCTATGGGCCAGTATTGAAGATCAGGACAAAGAGTTTAGTTTATCAAAAACTACTGAAAATCCAAGATTATTAATAATCTTGGATTTTTTTTGTGTACTTTAATATTTTAAAACTAGTTTTTTACTGCTCCCTAAGTAGGTGCCAAGGTTTTTGCAGTTTGGTAATAATGACTAAAATTTGAGATACTTTTTGATAGAGAACAGAACTAGAGCTAAAAGTTTAAGTAAAAAATAAACCATATTAACAAAAATATTGATGAAAATAAATATCAAGTCAGAGAGAAGATGATAACATTGGGAGCATTTTAACGCTCGAACAGGCAATCAAGTAATACCCGGAATTAAGCAAAAACATAACGAGGATGTCAAAAACGAAAATGGAGAACTGAGGATAAACTTTTGCACGAATAACGAACTAAAAATAAACAACACATTTTTTGACCACAACGACCAACACAAATATACATTTAATAACACCCGTGGACAAAGATCTATGATAGATTATGTTATAACCAACAGAGATATACATTGATCGAAAATAATCGACGTAAGAAGACTCAACTCAGCAGATGTAGGTAGCTACCATAGTCTAGTATTATGTAAAATAAGAATCATCCTGAAATACTTCCTACCCAAGAGAGCGGCGTCAACACAAACAAAAATCAAAGTCGAAGAACTAAATACGGAATCCACGAAATACTTATACAGGAAAAGAATATCAGAAAAGATCGCTGGGAATGAAATATTAGAAAACGATAACATCGAGGAAAGCTGGAAAAAACTCAAAAATAACATAATTAACGCAACAACAGAATCACTTGGAGAGAGGAAAGTAACGAACACTAACATATCAAAAAAGAAAACAACATGGTTAAGAGAGGAAGTGAAGACAAAATGTGAAGAAAAGAAAAAAGCCTTTTTACAATACAGAATACAACAAACACAACAGGCATACAACCACTAGAAATAAATCAGAAATCAAACGAATACTTTAGTTAGACAAATAAAGAGGGAACACTGGCAGCGCTGCACAAAACAGATGGAACACGACTTCTACGGAACACAAAAAGAAATATGGAGAATGATCAGAGGACAAAGAAAAGAGATGAATGAACTAATAAAAACGAAACACATTCAGAAGGAAACATGGGTAGACTACTTTCGATCCCTATTTGCTAAAGGTGACGATAATGAACCACCAACCCATAGAATTTGAAGAAATATGACTAGTATTATTAAATATACTGTGTTTGAATTACTTCAGGAAAGAAATATAATCTAAGGAAACCTGGCTATGGACAGTATGGACCAACTCTCAAGTCAAGCAGTCCAAAAAAAAAATAAGACAAAACAGAAATACAAATAAAGAATGACAAGCGTTGTCAAAATTACAGAGTTGCCAACAATGGAAGCGCATTTACCTGTAGTAAAAAATTAGAATCCTTTAAAAATCTATATGACACCAATTGCCAGATATAAAGCAAAGAGAGGGAAAGAATTTATACATATTTTCTGTATGTTTTTCTTTATAAACTAAATCACTGAAACAAATATTTTCTAGGATAAAGAAAAGAAGGATGATGATGACAGCAATAGTGAATCTGGTGATTCGAATGCGGACGAACAGATGGGAGAGACTGAAAAGGGCGCAGAACAACAAAATTCAGAAACATTTGGTGATGATAAAGAAGAAGGTGACGGCGAAGAAGAAGAAGGTATGCATTTATTTTATTTTTATATCTATTATCAAATTTTTCGATTGTATAAAATAAATTCAAGCAGTATATTGTGTGATAGATAAATAAGTAAGCAGGATAAACATAAATTTATAATTACTGAGTGATATATGAACATGTTTTATTTACTAAACCTTTGTCTTTTAGGTCCCGATCAAAAAGAGGAGAAGGGAGAAAAGGGCGAGAAAGAGGGAGAGGAACAACTGGGTGCCAAGGAAGGTAAAACTGCCAATGATGAAGAAGACCAAAAGGAAGGAAAAGAAGAAAAGGAGAAAAATAAAAAAGAAATTAATGAGATGGAAGAACCTGAGTATGACGATGAACAAATCGATCCGCATCACGGTCAACAACAAGAACTGCCAGAACCAGAACCGATGGATTTACCGGAAGATATGCAATTGGACGAGGGAGAAGCCAACGATGAAGGAAATGATGACAAGCAAGACGAAAATCCATTTGATATAGACACTATGAAGGCAGATGATAAACCTGACGACAAAAACGATGAAGCGGCAGATGAAAAAAAAGACGATGAGACTAAAAGAGACGATGAGAAAGATTTTAGTAGTGATGATGAAGATGTTGAAAGGGGAGATAAAAACGACGGAGAAGAAGGAGCAGATGGCGAAGACGATGAGAATAAAGATGACGATGCTGCAAAAGAATCAGAAAAAGCTGATAAAGAAGATGATGCAAATAGCGAAAATGGGGATGAATCTGCTTTAGATCAGACACAAAGCCATCAAGAAAATATAGAAGCTATGGAAATAGACGATGCAGATGCAGCTGATAAGGTTAGTTGTACATAATTGGTATTTACTAGATTACTTTTTTATAACTGAATTTATATAATCCCCGATTAGTAATAATCAGTAAGAATATTACATGGAAAAATTTCTGTCAAGCTATCATTTTTACATTATTGGATCTTAAGAACTTTTGCTCTGTTAGTTGTGTGCGGCTCCTCAGTCTAGCTGGGGATTAGTGCAGCCAAAACTGTCACAGATATAGAACAATTGACGAATGATTCAGATTTAGCATTGAAAGTTATTTCGTCAAACTTAAGAAGCTACTTACTTCTCGTCTCGAGAAAACTAAAAAAACTCAGTTACATAAACTATGATAGCCAGAGCAAATTTGATCACGGGACTGATAGTTTCTGCCCTTCAGGGACGATTTTTAAAAAATAATTATTTAATTTACAAATGCGAGAGAACTTTATTACGTTCTTAAAAGTTACAATATTAAAATTAGACTTTACTGTACAAAGATTCAAATCAGACTGAATAATAATTAATTAAAATGAAATACATTACACATTGAAAAATAAAACAATAATTCGCAAGTTGCACTTTTATATTCAGGTCGATCATAGTTCAGGTGCTGACGCTGATTTAGGGTATTGGCTTATGGGGTCAACGACTATAACTCCTCCACCCTTAGTTTCTGGAATTTTTCATGGAATTGAAAAATGACCTAGGTTGGGCTTGTGGTAGGTTTTCTTCAGGATCATCTTGGATGTGAACACTCTCCATGGGACTATCATCGTTTATTTGCGAATTCGTTCTTCTTATACATTTAATACCAAAATATGCAAAAATTATTATAATCAAAAATATTGTTGATAGGTTCCAAAAGTTAAAAGGACTAGTAGCTTTTGAGTTTTTAAGTATCAATGTTTTAATTTCTTCTTGTTTCTTCTTAACTAAATGAATCTGGTCCAGTTGGACATCTTCGATATGAACTTCGGGAATCTCTTCTTGATGAGGATGAGGAATAACTATATTCGGAAGTAATAGTGGCTGACTTTCAGAAATGAGGCGATAATTGCTAAATGTTTGATCTTCTGTGCTAAACTGGCATTGGAAAGGAACTGTGATGAGATAATTTCCAGAAATTAGTTGAAAGTCTGTGTTAGTACAGTTCATTTGGATTTTGGTTTTGGTTACCAAAATAGCGATGTAGTGGGACTCATCTACTTGTTGGATTATATTTTTTGAAATGTGAACTTCTATTCTTTGGCATCTCGTAGGATTAGATTTCAGTTTAAGGAGTTGGAATAGACAGTCTTCTTCATTTTTACTTTTCAGATGATTCTCGGGACAAAAGAATTTTGGCTTCAGATTGGAACATGGTACAGATGTGTATTGGTAAAAATTTTCATTCATTATCAGATAGGTGTTAGGGGGTACTATGGTAGTTCGATTTACAGTAGGAATCGAGTATAAATGATAGTAGGAGTATTCGTCGGGATAAGCTATTGGAACATGGACAATGAAAACAATTGTCAAGTTAGAGTAGTACGCTTCTGTTTCTAAGATATTATAATATTTATTTATGTCTGATGTGATATTCGGATAAATAAGTTCGTTTCTTGAATGATATTTCATAATTTGAGTTAATATTGACTTTAGTTCGTTAATCTTTACTATACTACTATTTAAAATACCTAGTCTCGCAAATGTTATAGAGTTTTCTATTTCTGTTAGCAACTGTAATGTAATATTTATACTTATACTTAATTGATCTAAAATATTTCTAGTTATAAGGAAATCTTCAAAATTAAAAATAAATTTATTAAGATTTGAACGAATAGATTCTAAACCAGAGAAAATTACTTCTTGGTTACTCTTTATGAGAGAAATAGTATTATTAAAATTCTCTACAATCTCAGTCGATAATGAAATTTGTTTATTAAGTTTATTTACAATTTTATTTTGGTTACTTTTTAGTTCTTCTAGTGCGTTATCATAATGTTTTGCGTCTTCTGTATCTAAGTTTCCTGTAATACATTTAATAATTGAGCCTAGTCCGTCTATAAGACCTCTTTTTGCTCTGTGGTCAGGTAAGAGTGATTGGAGTTTTTGTTCAGCTAGTTGTAGCTGGAAGAAAAGGACACGGTCAAAATTTTCTAATTCGGAATAATAAGGACTACTAAGGCCGTCTTTAATTGCAGCTGTTACATTTTGATAGGAAAGCCTTAGGGTATTAATTTCTTTTTGAATTGGTTCTAAATTGACATAATGAATAAATGAATGAGTACTGAATTTAATTTTTGCACTACCTAATTTATAAGGGAGTATACCGGGATTGTCTTTAAGATTTGTAAAGGTGATTTCTTTAGTCTCGGCTTGTTGAAGGCCCAGGACCATCATCGTTGTCATTAGGAACCTGCAAGAGTTTTTTCCGGTTAGTTTTTGGTCGTCTTAAGTTTTGTTTATGTAAAAGTCTTTTTTGAGTAGCAACTTTAATTTTTGCATCTTTAACAACTTTATCTTTCATAAATTTAGGGTTAAGTTTATTTCGTACAAGTGTAGTGTTTTTCCTGTAAACATCACTGTCTTCTTCGTATGTGAGTGGTTCTTGTCGATCCTTATTGTGATATTCAATACTTTTTTCTTTTTGTTCGATCAATTTTTTATTAAGTTCTTTATAGATCTCTTTGGTCATATCTCTATGTTTTTGCATATAATTATTAATCAGTTTTTGGTCTATGTTCATATCAAATATTTCTTTAGTGTTAATGTGTCCATTTATAATATCTATAGGCTTTTGTTGAGTTACGGAATGTATTGAGTTATTATATCCTAAAATAGCATAAGGCATTTGATTTAAGATATCAATTTTTCCATCTGATTTACTTCTAATTATTCGTAGGTGTTCTATTAGAGTAGAATGAAATCTCTCTATAGATCCTTTAGATTGGGTACTATTTGTAGTAACATAATGAGTTTTTACTTTATGTATGTCGAAGAATTCTTGTACAACAGAGTTTTTTAATTCTGTGCCTCGGTCCATAGTTACGAGATCAGGAATTCCATGATGTGTCATGAAGGTTAGAAAAGCTCTTACAATTTCAGTACTTGTCAAAGCTGAAAGTGGGTATGCTTGACCGTATTTAGAAAATGTGTCCATTATAGTAAGAAATTTTTGGCCTTGACTTTGAAAAGTGTCTGCAAATATTATTTCAAACGGTTTTGTAGCTGTGGGTGTTATCATCAATTTTTGATTTGGCGGATTACGATCATATTTATTTACTTGGCAAATATTACAATTATTTATAAAATCTGTTACATCTTGTTTTATTCCTGGCCAATAGTAGGTACGTTTAATTCTAGTTTCTGTTTCTAGAATACCTCGGTGATTGGTTTTCCCTTCATGAAATAACCTTATTTTTTCATGCTGTTCATCTTTGTCTACTAAATCTTTTAAGATGCTGTTACATTTTATTAACTTGTAGGCAGAATTTTTAAATGTGTTTTTTAACGTTTCTAATATTTCTGGTATAAAGGTGTCTTCTTTGAAGTACACAGCATATTTGTATTTTGGGTCAATGTAATTTTTAAATATATTAATAGTTTCTTGTACAATATTATTTTTTGAAATTTGGATATAAAGTCTTTTTCTGTTGGGAAATATTTTTTCAATTTTTGGTTTGGCAGCTGAGTGTAAAACAAAATCAATTACAATTTGGTGATCAAAAACATTGAGATGTTTATCAGAAATGAGCATTCCTAGTATTGGATCTTCTATACTAGTATGTACAGTTTCTTCATCATCTTCGTTATCTTCAACGTCGTTATCTTGGTTATTTCCTTGTTCTAGGTTTTCTTCGTTAATGTCGTCGTCGATATTTACAGCCATCGAAACGCTATCATCATCGTTTCTTGGAGTCTTATTTTGTTCTTCCATGTATTTTAAAAATTCATTACAATTAATCTCTATTCTAGATAGGGAGTCTGCATTTGCATTGCAACTTCCTTTCTTGTATTCGATTATGTAATCAAATTCCTCTAATTTTAAACGCCATCTCACTAATCGCGAATTTGGTTCTTTTAGAGACATAAGCCACTGTAAAGGTTTATGGTCTGTCATAATTTTAAATTGTCTTCCAAATAGATAAGGTCTAAAATACTTAGTTGCCCATACTATTGCAAGAAGTTCTTTTTCTATAACACTGTAGTTTTGTTCGGACTCGTTTAATGTTCTCGATGCATAAGCTACTGGTTTGTCTTGACCATTTACCAGTTGAGATAAAACGGCTCCTACTGCTACATTACTTGCATCAGTAGTTAATATAAAATCTTTATCAAAATCTGGATACTGAAGTATAGGTTCATTAATTAATAAATTTTTGCAATCTTCGAAACATTTTACAAATTCTGGAGTGTGTTCTATCTTAGCATCCTTTTTTAAACATTTCGTTAATGGTTTAGTTAATCTGGCAAAATCTTTTATAAATCTCCTGTAATATCCTAACAATCCTAAAAATCCTTTTATTTCGCGTGCTGTTTTAGGAATTGGATATTTCACAATTGCATTAATTTTATCTGGGTTTGGTTTTACACCTTCAGTAGTTACAATGTGACCAAGATAAGCTACTTCTTTTCTTAAAAATTCACACTTATCTAATTGTATTTTAAAATTATTGGCTTGTAAACGTTTAAAAACTTTTTCTAAATTTACAATATGCTCTTGTAGTGAGGTAGAAAAAATAATTATATCGTCTAAGTAAACAAGACAGATGTCATCTTGAAGACCTCGCAGAATATCGTCCATAACTCTCTGAAAAGTTGCAGGAGCATTCTTGAGTCCAAATGGCATACGAACATATTCATAATGTCCATTCTCAACATTGAAAGCTGTCTTGGGAATATCGTCTGGGTGCATCTCAATCTGATGAAAACCACTAGCTAGATCAAGTGTACTAAAATAGTTGCATCTGCCTAATTTATCAAGTGTATCGATAATATTTGGTAATGGGTATTTGTCTGGAATTGTTTTCTCGTTCAGTTTCCTATAATCTACGACAATTCTCCATTTATTTTTTCCTGATGCATCTGCTTTTTTGGGTACTACCCAGATAGGCGAGGACCAAGGTGAGTTGCTTGGTCTAATAATTCCTTGTTCTAACATTTTGTTTATTTGACTATTTACTTCTGGTTTATGAACAAAGGGGTATCTATACGATTTACTATAAATAGGTAGTTCATCCTTAGTTTTTATAAAATGCTTAACTCTATTTGTAAATGTAAGAGGTTTATCCTCGCTATGAAAAAGATTAGAATATTTATTACAAATTTTTAGAATATTTTGTTTTTCTTCAGAGTTCATATGAGATGTACGGATTAAATTTTCAATATTAAATTTTTCGATTTCGTCTGCAGGCACTATGTCTGCATGGAATAAATCATGACAATTTTCGTCAAAAGGAACAGTATCAATTGGAGCATCTAAGGTGACAAAAATTTCATCTTGGGTTCGGTTATAGATTTCGACTAGAGCAAAACCGTCTATTGCGTTCGAGAGACATGCAGGGATTTCACATTTTTGAATAGTTTGGTCAGGGATAAATATACATCCTGATTTTTGAGAAACTGGAATTTTAGCTACACTACAAGATAAGGGGTCCAATTTTTGTTTAAAAATTATTTTTAGGTCAGATTTATAGTATGTTATAGGTATACTAGAATATGGAGTAGTTAAATGGGAATTTACGAAATCTAACTTAGCATTAAGATATTTTATATTATCTAGTCCTAAAAGACCATCGAAACTTCTATGAAAATCAAAAAGATGGAACTTAATCTTACCTTCCTGATTAAATTCTGAAAAAATGGGGATTTCTGCACAAAAGTCCTTCTTTGTACTTTGAAATACTGCGGAAACAACAAAGGGTTCATAAAAGATATAATTTTTGTAGAAAAGGTTAGCTTTTTCGGGGTTTAAAAAAGATTTAGAGGAACCTGTATCTACCAGTAACTTTAATGGAGGATCATGAATCTGAATATATGGCAGTTCTCTTTTATTTGTGGAAAAATTTAATTCTATTAAGTCGGTTGGTTTTGAAAGATGCCGTCTTGAAAATTTTGATGATGCTCTTCGTTAACAATATCATAAGTTTGTTGATGAGAAGTCTGAGGAGTATTTTGGTAATCACTATTATTAATCGATTCGTATTCAGTATTATACAGTTCTTCGAATGTAAAATTTTGATTTGGATTTCTAGGGTTGTGGAAATTATTCCTGAATTGGGGAGTACTATTTCTAGTAGTTGTACTCATAGGAGTAGATGTGTTTGGAGCAAAATTGGGATTTGATCGCCAAGCGTTCTGAGCTGGCTTGTTAGAGTTTTGAAAGCTATTTCTGAACTGGGGAATACTATTCCTAGTAGATGTACTCATGTTAGTGGGTCTATTGGGAACAAAATTTGGATTTGGTCGCCAAACATTTTGAGTTGGCCTATTAGAATTTTGGACATTATACTGATAGTTTTGGGGAGTGTTTCTTTGATACTGATGTGATTGTGAAGGTTGAAAATGTCTATTATTGCGAGAATTTATTTGGGAATTTGAATGATAATTATAGTTTGGGTTTCTAGAATATTTGTTACTATTATTATTATTATTAGTATTAAAATTTTGACTTTTTTGATAGTATTTAATATTATCTTCTTCTTTAATGAATTGTATAGCTTGCTCGATAGATTGTGGTCTCATTGCACGAATTATGGGTCCTAAAGGTTCTCTTAAACCTGCTAAAAATGTTTTTAATGCTTGTTTGTTAAAGAAATCTCGTTTATATGTACGTTCCTGACCAAGATGGTGTAAATCTATATAGTTACAAATAGAATTTAATAAATCTAGCACCTTTTCATGAAATTGATAAGGTGTTTCGTTTGGCTTTTGTTTAAGATTAACTAGATCCTGATTTAGACAATTTTCGTCTCTTTGATCAGCAAAATTTAAAACTAATGTATTTTTTATACCATCCCAATCAGTATTGCCTCTAATCGCAATTATTTCTTCAGCTCTTCCTTCTAATTTATTTAATATACCGTTCAATAATAAACAATTTTGAAAGCTATTAGGATTAGTTGTATCAAAATAATGTTGTAAGATTGATTCGGTAGCATTTATAAATCTATAAAGTTTATTGATATTGCCATCAAAACGAGGAATAATGGCTAAATTTGCGATATCTAACTTAGGTACAATAATAGTAGCATTTGAAGTACTTGGTGAAGTCATTTTATTTTTATTTAATACTTTTCTTTCTTAATTATATTCTTATCAATCAAAAATAATAAGTAAATAATACGTACTCTTGACTATTATTTTCACAAAAGGATTTAATAGGCAAAGAGGAGTCTGAATATGAATAAAAATTATTAGCTTACCACATTTATGTACTTCTGCTTGTTTATTCTGATGTCCCTGGAAATTCTGGATGTCCTGATGGAGCCCAAAATCACTGACAGTTCGAAAAGTTTATGAAGAACGGAAACCGGTTCTTTTTTCGTCAAAGAGTTAAAACTCACGAATATCCGCAATGGAATTCTACGAAAAATCCACTAAGACTGCGCCACTGATAGTTTCTGCCCTTCAGGGACGATTTTTAAAAAATAATTATTTAATTTACAAATGCGAGAGAACTTTATTACGTTCTTAAAAGTTACAATATTAAAATTAGACTTTACTGTACAAAGATTCAAATCAGACTGAATAATAATTAATTAAAATGAAATACATTACACATTGAAAAATAAAACAATAATTCGCAATTTGCACTTTTATATTCAGGTCGATCATAGTTCAGGTGCTGACGCTGATTTAGGGTATTGGCTTATGGGGTCAACGACTATAACTCGGGTTGTTCATGTCTGAAAAAATGCATCTATATAATATTTTCGTTGATAAAACTTATTTTAATCCATAAACTTCTAAAAGGTAATAGTTATTTATTTGTTTATTTATTTATTTGCCCATTTTTTGTGTGTGAGTTGTATAAACGTAATTTTCAGTAAAGTAACTTTCTGGATGGGAAGTGTGGGATGGAAAGAGAAGAAAAAAATGCAGGTGCAACTTAGTTCCCACCTTGCAAACCGGCGCTCAGATGTTTAGAAGGACACAACGGTGAACTTTGGGGCGTAGGTCAATAGATGTGGAATGGTGATATATTTAAAAAATATGAATTTAAATGTACCAATGAAAATGAGGGAATTTGGTACTAAACGAAAGGAGAAAAATAAAGTTCGCCGCCTAGTCCTTTGTCAAGGGATGAGGAAAACTCGATACGACCTATGAGAAAATTGGTTTAAGAAAGATTTAAAAAAATAGGCTAAACATTTAAAAAATCCAATATGCATGCATAGTAAAAAAACAAACACTTACCTTATAATATC
Organism: Diabrotica undecimpunctata; assembly: GCF_040954645.1. NCBI lineage: Eukaryota > Metazoa > Arthropoda > Insecta > Coleoptera > Chrysomelidae > Diabrotica > Diabrotica undecimpunctata. Next base: position 46,556,134 of record NC_092809.1, read on the forward strand.
TATCTATATTTCTCTCAGATGTACCTTCTAATTAGTTACCAGTTAGTTACCAGAAGAAAGGAAGATTATAGTAGAGCATTAAACAAATAATGGCTACACATTAACAATCTTTATTACTCAAAAGTTTAGCTTACTCAAAACTTATTATAGAATGTTAACAATTTAGCCAAGTAAACATAAATAAAATAAAATAGACAACAAAAATACAAATTTAGATAAATCAGATTTAGACAAAAACTAATTTTCAACTGAATTAAAACTTCAAATCACTCAAAACTCAAAAATCTCTTTATTTTGTCTTTGTGTACCTGTTGTACGTACATATTTGTAGTACTGCACTACATTATCGATTTTCCCATCTTTCTTACGAGCTATTTGCCCAATTGCGACAAAACAAACTAAATCCCGGACTAACCTGAGTGGGAATCCACATACTCCACCTTACTACTGATGGTGAAAGTGATTTTAAAATCACGTTGTGATCAGTTACTGTGATTTTTAAATAACGATGATATTAAACGGTGACCGTGATCACCGTTCTTTTATGTACAGTAACGGGTAGTCACAATTATCGTAAACTAAACAACACGATCGCGATCACTCTGGGTTAGGTAGTTTGCTAGGTATTTTCGAAAATTAAATTAAATCACCGAAAATATATAGATGCGTTTTTTCAGACATGAATAACCCGTGATCAAATTTACTAGGTATTTGTTTGGTGTTAGCTAGATGGTTTGACTTAATTAACTAGTAAATTTACAATACTAACGATAAAGTAATCTGTTTTTAAAGCACTGTAAAACTTTCTTAACAACGCTTCCTCTTTAAAATAAAACTAAAAATAACTCTAGAAGTTCACTTCATTTTTTTTATAGACTTTTAAGAATGTTTTTATGAAAGAAAAAATATATTCAATACGTTTAATGGCGTTATTTTAAATAAATCATTTTAAAAAGTTAAATATCAGTAGATAATAACATAAAATATCTTGTATTTTAGTTCCTAATATTCACAGTTGGTAAATCCCCAGATGTTCGTCACCGTTCCCCAAATCACGTTCACCGAGAATATCATATTTATTATATATACTACTTATCTAAGTTTTGTTAGACGTTGACCGTCAATTGATATCTGAGATATCTGTTTATTTATTACGGTTATCGAAGCGTAGCAAGCAACGCTAGTTATTGGTGATTTATAAATCGCCGTGACTGAATCACCGTTAGTGCAATCACGTTTCATTACTACACCATACCCTGACGGTTGTTAAAATTGAAGTACTCTCTGATGACAAAATTCGGAGCTTCACCATAAAAGTTTCTCTCATTGGCCGCTCCCCCGAAAAGTGAAATGATCATCAAATATCGATTCTCTTGCCAGCATAAGCGGAAAGATTCTTGTTTATTTTCTGCGTAATTATCTAGATATCAAACGAAAGAGCAATTTGCTTATTATAAACAGACCCCAAAATGTTTACATTATCAATCTCAGAAACGCAAAAAGATTAAGAATCTTTTTCGGTTTTTATGATACACGGGGTGAAATGCTACAAATGTACAAATCTTATAGTGATCGTTGTATACAATTCGCTCTTGTTTTATAAGAGGGCAGTTATTAATACATATCATAATAAAAGCGATTTAGTCGTAATAAAAATTTATAATATTTCAGGCGCAAGCTAACAAATCCGAAAACCAACAATCAAATCAACCAATCGACGAGCTTCAGCAAGAGGATCGGCAGGATCAAGAAGGCGTCGGTCAATCGCAGATGGAAGAAACCAGTTCTGGTCACACAGCCCAAACGAGCGCCCCACAAGAAATAAAAACGGCCAAAGATAATCGAGATATGAAGGAACAGAAGAGAAAGCAAAAACCTGGGGAGAGTGACTCCAAGCGAAGTTTGGGAGACGTGGACCAACCTGTTCGGAAGAAATTGAAGACTGTGGAAGCCAAAAATGATAGTAAACAGGACAAGGAGGATAAACGGGACGAAGATGCCGATATGTATCAACATATTCAGGATGCGGAGAAGACGAAAACTCAGGTAATTGTTTGTTAATGTAATTTTAATTACAGTTTAAGTGTGTATAGGCTTTCTCTGTTGCTGTTGAGTCTTCGTTAAATAAAAATCTTTTTCCACGCAAAACTTTTTGATAAGTCACAAGAAGCCAAGTTTGGCGAATATGTTGTAAGAAATCGTACTAATTTACTCATTTTCGTGATGATTTTTGAGCTTTGTAAGAGGATGAGTTGTTATAATGACAAATGATTCTTTTTATCACAATAATGTTTTATCCGTCACAGTAATAATCTGGGTTTTTTGTATAACGAGCAGAATCCCCATTTCATTTCAAAAACAGGTAATACTAATATTTTACTTCCAGATTTCTACGCCCTAACTCACTTAGAAGTATACCAGGTTTGCACTATTCCTTAGCATTTTGTTTTAATTTAGGATTATGGTTGTAGACCAATTCTCATCCATACTGATGAAAAAAAATCATAAAATCCTTTTATTCTTACTAGAATTCTCCTATTGTTGATGAAAAGGTCCTTTTGATCAATGTTAACGAATGCGATTCTCATTTGCACTGCCTAATGAGATTTCTAGTATGTCTTCTACTTGCTCTCTTTCAGTTAGTTAACGATCTTGGAAAACGATATCATGTAATTTTGGTAATGTTTGCTCGAGTTGATACACTTTTTGGACTCTTCATTCACTTGGATCTTCATTCACTTTGTTACAGCTTACAGTATGAATAAATTCAGAAACCCGCCATGCCTTTTTTTTGTTTATAGCGAGGCAAATAGCAACAGCGGTGTCTCTTATATAACGACAAACCTATGAGCCAGTATTAAAGAGGGGTACCTATTAAAAACTGCATATTGAAAATCAAAGATTATTAAGATTTTGTGTACTTTACTACTTTAAAATTAATTTTATACTGCATGCTGAGAAGTGCCAAAATTTTCACGATTTGGTAAACTTATAAGCTAATGGCTAAAAGTTGAGACTTCCCGATAGAGGATACAACTAGAACAACTAAAATTAAATAAATTTGTATACAGGGTATCCAGAAACTCTTCTGACAAACGAAGACAGGAGATCCCTAAGATAATTTTAAGACAATTTAACCCAAGTCCGAAAATTCTTCCTAAGGGAGCTAGAGCTCTTTAAATATGGGCCTTGTAATTAGTTTTTTTTTAAATACTTCCAGTATACTTTTATTTAGAAAAATGAAAACTGGTACGATTATTTATCATGCAGAGTTGAATCGATTCCATTATTTGCGAATTTCTAGTACCGGTCATAGCGTCCGTTTTGGGAGGTCATCGGGTATTTATATAGAAGCGTTCTGGAGGTATTAAAAAAAACTAATTACAAAGCGCCATCTTCAAAGAGCTCTAGCTCACAAAAATAAATAAAGAATATAGCATATTAACAAAAAATAATAATTAACTATTATATACTGGATTAATCAGATCGGCAACATATTTAAAATATATTACATTAGTTGAACGACTATTTTAAAGATGGCGTTAATTTTGAAAACAGTTAAAGTTGATGAATTTTAATTTTAAAAACAAATATATGTGTTATATTATGTATCTATGTTATATGTACATTTGTATAACATTTAGTTCTTTTTTGTAACATTTCTTTTTTCTAAAAACTGTCTAGAAAAAATATTAAAATATATCACAATTTCAGGTTCTCGATGTGGCTACAAAAGAACAAGCAGAAAATCAGAAAAAAGAAACACACCACGAAGAGGAAAAAGACGAAGAACCTACAGAATCGTCAAAAGATCTTCCAGAAGAAGAAGAGACTGATGTAATAGACGTTGACACCGCAGAGTCGGAAGTAGCAGAGAAATTAGGCGAAACAAAGGACCAAAAGAGTAAAAAGCAGCAACATCCTCAGGGCGATGTTCTAGAGGAAGTACAAGAAATAGAAATAGACGGAGAGCTTGTCCAAACATCAACTGTACCACGTAGTACTGAGTCTACACATCATACCCAGTATTCCACAATTGTAGAAACTACAGCTTCTAGACTCTCAGTAGAAGAAATCAACAGTCTTCGGCTTGATGTTGAAAGACAATTGTCGGGTTGGAACGAACCTCCCTCTACCGTTGAAGCAGACCAAGCTTGGCAGAAAATATCTTCGGTTACTTCGTCGTTGGCTCAAGATTTATCAGAGCAGCTGAGACTCGTGTTGGAACCGACGCAAGCAAGCAGATTACGTGGAGATTTTAGAACCGGTAGAAGAATTAATATGAGAAAAGTGATACCGTATATTGCATCACAATTTAGGAAAGATAAAATATGGCTTAGGCGGACTAAGCCGTCCAAAAGAGAATATCAAATAGTATTAGCCATAGACGACTCTTCTAGTATGGCTGACAACCATTCCAAAGAATTAGCGTTTGAAAGTGTAGCACTTATATCCAAAGCACTATCTCTTTTAGAAAGTGGACAATTGTCAGTTTTGAGCTTTGGCGAAAACGTAGAAGTGATCCATAAATTGGCAGACCAATTTACGGATAAAAGTGGCATCAAACTGTTACAGAAATTCAAGTTTGATCAAAACAAAACTTGTGTAGCTAAACTAGTGGATTTTTCGACGGAAATGTTTAACCAATCTCAACTACAGTCCACTGCACTAAATGCCAAATTACTAGTGATTGTAAGCGATGGAAGGGGCGTATTTTCCGAAGGTGAAACTTTTGTTAAACAAGCTGTGCGCAGGGGGAAACTTTCCAATATATTTACGGTATTTGTAATTATAGATAATCCAGAAAATAAGAACTCTGTGCTAGATATAAGAATGCCTGTATTTAAAGACGGAAAACTTCAGGAAATTCAAAACTATATGGACGTATTTCCATTTTCGTTTTATATTATTTTAAGAGACATTAATTCTTTGCCTAGTGTTTTAAGCGACGCCTTGCGACAATGGTTTGAAATTGTGTCCAATTTAGATAAGTAATCATGATTTTTGTTAATTTATTAATAAAGCATGTCTTTAATAAATAGTAGTTATCATTTAGTCCTTAAGAAATCACAAACAAACAAATCAGTAATAGTTCAAATCTGGAATTTGCAAAAAATCAGTCGTATAGTCCGGTCGTTCAGCTTGGGAACATTTTGACAGATTTATTGTCAGAATCATCTTCCTCTTCTTCAAGTTCCATCTTCTATCGAAGGTTGGAAATCATCATGGCTATGCGGACTCTGTTGACTGCCGCTCTTAAAAGTTCTGCACTACTGCATTCAAACAATTCCCTTAAGTTCTTAAGCCAGGATATTCTTCATCTTCCCACATTTCGCTTTCCTCGGATTTTGCCTTGCATAATAAGTTGTAATAATGCGTATTTTTGCACTCTCATCACATGTCCTAAGTACTCAAGTTTTCGTCTTTTGATAGTTAATATTATTTCCGCCCCATTTCCTATCTTTCTAGTTACTTCCACGTTTGACATTCTTTGAATCCATGATATTCATAGGATTCTTCTGTAACAACAAAATTCAAAGACGGCCAACTTATTCAGATGGACTTGTTTTAGTGACCACGCTTCCAAGTCATAAAGAAGAGTAGAGAACACGTAACATCGAAGCATTCTCAGGCGTAGTTCTAACCTTATATCCCGACAACAAAGAAACCTTTTAAGTTTAATGAATGATGCACGTGCTATTTCAATGCTTGTCCTACTTTCTTTGGTTTGGCCTAATCTGATGTTATCCATGTTCCTAAGTATTTATAGTTATTAACACTCTCAATTGCAGTATCTTCAATAGTCAATTGGATATTTGCATGTGCAGATTTAGTCATGATCATGCATTTAGATTTCTGTAAATTTATCTTCAGTCCGTACTCCTGACAGCGTTCATTAAGGCGTTGCATTACGTTCTGTAAATCATTGTTGGTATCCGTCATTATTACTGTATCGTCTGCAAAACGTAAGTTATTCAAAACTTCTCCATTGATAGATATACCTTCTATTGAGTCTGAGCGCTTTTTGAAATACCGCTTCACTGTAGACATTGAAAAGGTAGTGGACTCCTCTCTGTATTTTGATATTTTGGGTGTACTGGTTGTCAACTCTTACCTTGGCAGTTTGATTCCAATATAAATTAGATATAATTTTCATATCACGACTGTCAATATTTTTGCTTTTTAATATATCCTACCTATCTAGAGAGATCTTGCTATCTAGAGAAAATGGGAGTGCGACAATGGGAGTTACTGGCACAGGACCGACAAACATGGAAGGCAATAGTAAACGTGGCAAAGACTCACGAAGAGTTGTAGCGCCATTGATGATGATGATGAATATATCTACAAGCTTTTTATGTTGAACCTTATCAAATGCCTTTTCAAAGTGTACAAAACATAAGTACATGTCCTGATTCATGTCCATGCATCTCTGAGCCAGCACATTCAAGCCGAACAAAGCATCTCTTGTACTCATACCATTTCTAAAGCCAAATTGTGTGTCACTAATTTTATATTCAAGAGTTTTTAACAATTCTGCTGTGAATTATCTTCAAAAATGTTTTAAGTGTGTGACTCATTCAAGCTATTGTTCTGTGATCTGAGCAATTGTTGCACTTGGCTTTTTGGGAATTGCTACAAAGGTCGATTGCAGCCATTGTCTGGGGATTGTGGCAGTCTGATATATTAGATTAAAGAGTTCAACCATTACATCAATAACATCTTCATCGATGAGTTTTAATAATTCGATTGGCACATCATCTGGTACAGTAGCTTTACCCTCTTTTGAGTTTTTGATGGCATAGATGACTTCTTCTCTTAATATTGGTGGTCCGGTATCCTCGGTGATTTCTAATGACAGTTCTTCTCTTTCATCATTAAATAGATGTTGGATGTAATTGGTCCTTTATCATTTTTAAGGATATTCGTTCTTGTACGTTTTCTAGAACCTGTCATTTCTTTGATTTTTTTGTGTAAATTAAAGCTATCATATTTTTTATCCAGATCTTCTATTTCCTTGCATCTGTCGCATAGCCACCTGTTTTTTGCCTCTCGAATTTTCTTTCTGATGTTTCTCTGAATTTCTTTATATTTGTTTAGGTCTTTTGCTTTATGTTTGCTTTGTTCTTCCATAAGTTCAATAAGTTCTACTATCATCCAAGGTTTTATTTTTTCTCCAAGTGGTTTGAGGGTTTCTTTTCCAACTGACACAAGGGCATGTTGAATTTTCCCCCATTTTTGGTCAATAGTAAGAGTTTCCGCATTATCTTCTTTGACTTTCCTTAAGTTCTCGTTTATTTTAAATTTTGTGTCCGCATATGTGTTGTCTTGTTTGAGACGTCTTGTATCCATGATTTTCTTGGTGCTAGGGCTGTTGACCTTCTTTAGTTTCACTCTGATCGACAAAAACATGCAGAAAGGGGAGAGGTACAGATAATACGCGTTTCAATAATCTTGTAATTACAGTTAAGTATGTACTGACTTGAAATGAGAGTAGAACAGAAGTATGTAATTTTTTTTTTCAAAATGTTTATGGTCTAACAAGGGGAAAATGCAATGTTATTGTTCAAAAGAAAATAGTTTCAAAAACTGGCATTTGTCCAACGACAGGAAGTGGCAAACATCCTCCACGTAGTGAATATTTAGAAGAAAGACTTGATATATTAAATATATATCCATATATACCATATTAAAAGTTTTCCTAGGTTTCAAAGTCACTATTCACGTCGACATACACATAAATATTACCTATCGCACACGCTTAATATACGCAAAATGTATGAGTTATATGAAGATGTGAAAAAATCAAAAGGTGAAAAGCCAGCTTGTTATCGATTGTACTGTTTTGTATTTAAAACAACAGGGTACATTATCAAGAAATCTTAAATTGACACTTGTAAGAAGTGTGATATCTGCAAAACAATTAAAAAATTCAAATGCAAATGAACGTATGAATATTGAAAAAAACAAGTTAGAATACGAAACTGTATATGAACTAGCATATCGTTCAAAAGAAGAAGATAAAAAAGCGGCAATGGAAAATACCAATGAAAGAATTATTGTGTTTGATTTGCAAAAGTGTTTGCCTACACCTGATCTGACAATAAATGAAATATATTACAAAAGTCTTCTGTGGACACTCAATGAAACGGTTCGGGATACAACAAATGGTATGACCTACTGCTACATGTGGCATGAAGCAATATCCGGTAGAGGATCAGATGATATAGCTTCTTGTTTATATAAACATATACAAGAAAATATACCAAACAGTATTACATATTTAACAACATACAGTGACACATGTTTTGCCCAGAACCGAAATATAAATTGTTCTATCATCATGTTAATACCATTGAAGAAACGTTCATCCTTGGAAATCATTGACCAAAAGTTTTTAGAGCCCGGTCATACACATCTAGAATGCGATGCAGATCACGCTCGCATTGAAAGAGCAAAGAAATCAAGTGACATCAAAATTTCAATTCCACAGGACTGGTTTCAGTTTGTACGGACAGTGCGTGGCAAGATACCTGCTCGTGTAGTTGAGATGAAGAATAATGACTTCTTTTCTTTTTCATCGTTAATTAAATACATTTATATTAAAAGAACATCTGACACAGTTGGAGACAAAATAAACTGGTTAAATATTAGGTGGATTCGGTATACAAAACATTCAGATGTCATTTCATTCAAATATTCACTTGATCGTGATGCACCGTTTCGAAAAACTAAATTTGTTGAAGAATCGTCGTTCTGTCGGTAGGCCAAGTGAAGTCACTGTTCTTTTGGCACATAATGGACCAATTTCCATTAACCCACTAAAGAAGAAAGACTTACTAAGCATACTGCCGCTATTTGATCCTGTTTACCATGGTTTCTATACTATTCTAAAAACAAGCAGCCTACGCCGAATTAGTGGACCAGAAAATAATAGTGAAACCGATGAAGACTAAAATTTTGTAAAATAAGTAAATACTGTTTTGTGTACTCTCAGTCTTATTAAACCCGTCAGGTAAGGTTTTTTCCATCAGTGTACTGGCTAATAGTACATGTCATCTTATGACTTGCTATAAAATTTACTGTTAGGAGCGGTGATATTATTTGTCATTATTTGTCATTACATGACATGTCAAAGAATTCAATATAAATCAGGAAAACAAGATACTTTTCAAACAGTGATATAATAATTCAATTAAGTATTTATTGATTAATATTAAACACTAGTAGCAATGATACAAAAATAAAATGTGAATTAATAAAATGCTTATACTTTTTCTTTTTGCTCTGGTGAGAACCTGATAATTTTGACATGTCAGCTTATGCTGACACAATATTCAGCCACAGATTTTGTTCTTGAAACGATACGGTTGATTTATTGCTAATTCATTATAAAATTGATGATTCAAGTATCCTTACTGGGAAAATGATACTACTTCATGAGTACTTAATTTTTGTGCAAAATTGCCAAAAATATTGGTTACTGTAATTTTAAGGTAAAATTTATTAAGCAAAATAATTTAAAGCTTTATCTTACTTTATATTTACTTGATTTACATGCAAGAGGTTTATCATTTTAAAAATTGATTTTTTGATTCTTTTGAAAGTTTGTTGGTCCATTAAAGGTAAAAATTTATAATAGACTTCGTCCCAAACTAGTCCCGAAGCTATATTTATAATCTCACTAAAATGCTACGATTCATCAAATAAGTGTATTGCCCTCTGCATAAAATAAAAACCTTTGATTTTTGAAAGCTGGCAAATATAATTTGAATCAAGTAAATGGTTGCACGCAAGTCAAAATTTGTCCAATATAGATATAAATGAATTATTAAATTTGCTAGGCACTTAGACTGAGATCAGTGAATCGAGTATACAAGTTTTACAATCGAGTTTTAGAAGCGTAAATTTTGGCCTTTGTTGACTGCGTAAATTTTGGCTAGAGCGTTTTTGACAGCATTAATTTTGGCGCATACTTAACTTTTTACAAATTCGGTCAAAATATTACTAAGAAACTTAATATATTACTGGTTGCATAAAATAGGGAAAATAGTTTTATGGTCTTCCAAAAATAATCAAATTCCATTTCATGTATGGTTTTCTATTTAGTATAGTTACTTAGGTAATTCAATATTTTATTTATGCCATATATACATATGAACTTGACAAATAAGAAGCAGATATTTTTTATATAATAGTGTATGTAATAGTGTATAATAGTGGAACTATCATAACAAACCCAGACGGTATCGCAGAGTTGTGAAAACAATATTGCGAAATACTATTCTTTAACAATGACCCAGACAATAATACAGAGAAAAGAAATTATGAAAAAGAACCTCAAATATTGAAATCAGAAATTGAGGCGGGAATTGAAAAGATAACATTCAGAAAAGCAGAAGGAGAAGATGGAATAACAGCCGAAACACTCAAAAAAATGGGAGAATTAGGGACGGAGTAATGCTTAGAATTTGCAATGAGATCTGAAATACCAGAAAGTGGCCAACTGACTTATATAAAAAAGGTTCACCGACAGATTGCAGTAATTACCGTACAGTAGCATTGATATCACACGCGAGCAAAGTACTTCTAACCATCATTAATGAAAGACTAAAATCACAAATTCCCCAAGAACAATGCGGATTCGTCCCAGGTAGAGGAACAAGAGAACATATTCGTAATATTCGTCAAATTATCGAAAAATCTCGAGAGTTTAACATAGGAACATATTTATGCTTTGTTGACTATTCCAAGGGCTTCGATACCGTAAAATGGGATAAAATGTCAATCAAAAATGTCATCTAAAAGAGAAATGGGTACGCCAGAACATCTAACCTATTTGTTACAAAAACTATATGTAAATAATACTTCTAATGTAAGAGTTAATAATGTGGTTTTGAAAAACTTCAAATTAAAATCTGGAGTTCGACAGGGATGCATATTATCCCCTATTCTATTCAATATATATAGTGAACATATTATGCGTTAAGTTTTTGAGAAATGGTAAGGTGGAGCAACGATAGGAGGAAGAAAAATCATAAACCTACGTTATGCTGATGACACAGTTATATTGGCGTCATCACCAGAAGAACTGGAACAAATTATGAATAGGCTAGGCACGGTGAGTACGGAATATGGTTTGAAAATAAATATGCAGAAAACCAAAGTGATGATCATAGATAGAATCAGAAACAACCAAGCAGAGATAAGAATCATGGCAGGTTACGCAGTGGTCAGGCAATTTAATTACTTTATTAATTATTATTACTTGTGGCGGCTCCGTTATTACTTGTGGAGGATGCGAAAACGAGATCCGTCGACATCACAAAAAACACAAAATTAGGCCTTGTTCGAGCATTGATATTTTCTATCGTAACAGCTATCTATAGCTGTGGCGATATAAATAGAAAATATATTTTCTATCTATAGCACAACTTAACATAAAAACTAGACTCATCACTACTATCAACCATGATATACTGAGATATTTTGGACATATAACTAGAAGAAGAGAAGGCATGGAGTGAATGATGTTAAAGGTAACGTAGCGGCTAAAAGATCTAGAGGAAGATCTCCAGCACGATGGTCGGACTAAATAAAAGAGATGACTGGTAACTCATTCTTCGAAGCATAACAACACGCACAGGAGAGAGATAATTGGACAGAAATAGTCAAACAAATTACATGACGCTACTACATCCTTACGAAGGAGAAAAGATTGAGGAGGATTTTTTCGGTAAATCTTGCCCAAATACTTTCGATCTCAGAGCATCTTCATGGGCATTTTGTCAAAAATGTTGGCTATCCAGTATGTCAATGAATGTTGTAAACATTAAATACATTTACACAAAAACTAACACTAGACAAAGGACAAACAGTTTAAAAATTATTTCGAAGCTACATTGTGGGCAACGGCAGGAGATAGAATGATTCTGTTTCCTACCGTGTGTGTCCCGGTGATTCTTTGCACCATCTGCCCTTGGTCTGATCTTGTGGCTACCATTAACAGACACTGTTGTGCCTCCGGGGACTAAGGACCTTTTTACAGTTTGTATCATGTATTTATGGGGGAGATTGGCCATTTCACTACCACGCTGGCCTGTGCTGTTGGTAGCAGTATATAGCGGGATGTTGTAAGGATTGGAAAATGAGGGGCGAGATAGGATGGGATCTGGCCTCTCCTGAAGGCTTGCACATACTCACTTTAGCAGCCTTTCCTCTACCGCGATGCTACCCACTACCTTACTAATATATCTAGTATTTGTTTATAAATAATATTTCTTTTTGAAACCGTTTACACAGACAAAGGAGAGGTCTGTTAGAATTTGAGGGACAGAGTTAGAGTAAAACAGAGGAGAATATGAAAGGAGTGTGTAGACTTAAAAGATAAAGATTTAACTGAAAAAGACACGATGGACAGAATTTCAAAAAATTAATAACTATAAGTATAAATATAGAAAGAAAAATTCTTTGTAGTTATGGGTCAAATTTGAATTAATTAAAATAAATGTTTTATAATATCTTTTATAATATTTTTTTTTATCATCTCACACTCCGTACTTGCAGACTTAAATAAGGTTTACATGGGTCGAGTAGCTGTTCAAGTTACTTGAGCAAGTAAGCTTTATTTCGTCATTACTTCTCCTATCCATTCTTGTTACTCTGCAGCATCTTCGCAGGCATTCCGTCTCTGTTGCTACTATCTTACTGTTGTTTTTCTTGTTTATGATCCAATTTTCAGCCCCATATGTCATAATACTTCGCACTAATGTTTTATAAATCTGTTTCTTGTCTTCATATTTAGGTGTCTATCCCACCAAACTGAATTAAGTTGTCGGATTGCTGTTCTTGTTTGTCCTAATCTTTGTGTAATTTCTTCCTCTGTTGTTGCCTTTTTCTGATTATAAACCCCAAGTATTTGAATTTATACTTTCCTTTGATTGTTAGATCTGTAGATCTTCTATGTCTTCTTCACTTGTAGATAGGTACTCTGTTTTCGCGAGGTTAATATCTAGGCCAGCCTTGGTATATTCTTCTTGTAGTTTCTTCATCATGTAGCTGAGGTCGTCTGGGTCTTGTGCAATCACTACTTGATCGTCTGCAAAGCTTAACGTATATAGGTATTCGTTCCGTACCGGTACTCCAATGCCTTCGCATTTTCTTTTCCATGTAGTCAAGGCTTTCTCTAAGTATATTTTGAATAGGGTTGGAGATGTGGAACAACCCTGCAGGAGCCCTTTTGTTGTGGTGAAGTCTCCTATGATTCTTGTTCTCATTTTAATGGACACTTTATTTTCTTTATACAGAGCTTTTGTAGCTTTTATGAGTTCCGTCTGTTCCAACCTCACACTTGCTTCATGTAAACAGTCGATCAATCGCTGTCAAGAATTGGTCATGTGAAGTCGATTTTTAAGTACTTGAATTTTATTAAAAATATATAAAGTGGAATGAAGGAACAACATTAAAGTTTGTGGAGTTGTACGAACAACAAACATGTCTTTGGGATATATCTAGTAGTCAGTATATTCATAAACAAATGAGAGATTCTGCTATTAATAAAATAGAACAAGAAATGAAAATAGATGATTTTAATACTCAAGATGTGAACAACAAAATAAAAAATCTGAGGACATATTCCCATGAACGTGCTAAAATTGCAAATCATATAAAAATTGGTGCAGAAGCAGATAATTTTTTCGCTTCAATTTTCTCTCTTTGAACCGCTGTTCAAGTTCAGTTATTTTACTTGAATAGTGTAAATGCTTTAATTGAATGCCCTTCAAACTTGAATACTTACAAAGTACAAAAAATACGTGCGCGTTTCTAATGTTCTCGACTGCAAAGTGTATTATTAGGATAACAGAAACGCGAGGAGATCTGTGGCTAATTTGGTTGAAAGGCGAGTTAACAGTTTCTTTCTTTTCTGGTTCCACTGGTCAGCTATTTAACGAATAGATGGTGCAAGAGCCCAAACGTACAAAATGAATTAATTCATTAATTATACATTCTTGTTCTTACTCTGACGATGAACCTTATTTAACAAAATTTAGAATTTTAGACAGATAGAGTCAAGAAATCAATATTGCTTAAAAATATATAATAATTAACTACCACAATTCACAACTCAAAACTTAGATACCTGGGTTCTTGACAACAACTTCGGACTTATGTATATTGTTACGATAAATTCTGACCCAAAACCGTAAATATATTTATTACTAATATTTTCATTCATTCACGTATTTTTTAGGTAATGCCTACCTGACACACGATGGGTCCCCCTTTGTAATAAAAACATAACAGTTCGAACCTTCTGGAGACAAGCCGATTTAACCATACCGGTTCTGAGAACAATTCGCCGCTCTGTCTAGAAGGCCTTTCAGCAAAACAGCGGTCTATGTTCAATGTGTTTCGAGAAACAACTGTTTTCATTCTCGAATAACAGGACTTTATATTTATAGAGGAATTTTGGTTATGGAGGGACAGTTAATAAAGAAGATTCGCGCTCGCGATATTATTGTTACGCTCGCCTACTAATAAATTATTGTATATGTAGTGATAAATAAACTTATATAAATTATCGTGCCTTTTAATAAATTAAAGTAGGAACAATATAATAAATTAGTAAAGACATTATAAATTAAAGACATAACAATTAATAAATTCACAACAATATGCTGATTTAGATTTCAAATAGAAAACGGATATCAGAATTTCAATACCTACATACCTATATAAAAAAGATCGAACTCTAACGAAAAAAAATCAGTTATGGGTAAATAGGTAGGTAAGACATATTTAGGGAACTATTCAACGGAAAAAATACAAAGAAATGCGAACTCACTTACATAATAAAGTGACATAGTAATAGAAGTATCTTCCTAATGAAGAAGAAAAAAATTTAGGTAAAGAGCTTCAAAAAAGGTGTACCTACTTATATCTAATCTTATCAAGAGAATATGGCAAGGAGACAATAAATATGTCGAAAGACAGGATCAAAGATTTATTATGTCCCTTATACAAAAAGGGATATAAATTTTCATGTGAAAACTTCAGAGTTGGATACCTATTTTCAGATCAGATTGTTACACTAAAATAAATCCAGACCTCTTGATATGAACGTTCGATACATATTTCAGGTTTAATTAGAGGTGAGTGCTAATTATTTTCGTTTAGAACGTATATTGTATTTGCAATATTTGTTAATAAGAAATGTAAATTTAAAGGATACCTTGTTTATGTTTACCTTATTTATTTAATTATTCTGAAGGTTTTTCGGTTACTAATATGAGTTCATAATACTAGTATATGGGAAATGAGTCAATACTTTCAATCTTAAAAAGTTTTTATTTTTTATTGATGCTAAATTTTGGGCGACCGGTATTAAGGCTTATGCGATCTGCCCCATGATCAGGCCTCAGTATGTTAGTCTTTGTTTATTAAAAACTATAAGATATCAGTTACACGAAAGGCTCTATTACCAAAGATAATCTTAGAAACCACAATTCCTCTCAAAGAATCCATTCAGTCAAACCTAGGGACGTCTATATGTTTTATTGCATGCATGTATTATATGCTATGTAATAAGATGTTTTATGAGGTTAAAATAAAATAAGGTACTATTTTAATGGGAAAAAGCCAAAATTTGAGGTTAAAATAAGTTTATGGACGTTTCAATTTCCACTTCGAAAATCGTTCTCAAAATAAAAAACATTAGTAAATTAAACAAATTTTGTTTTTTGTTACTTAGTCAAAAATTCTTCGAATAATTTAATTATCTCTGGCTCATTTATATTGACAATTCAGTATACATTATACATTTTAAAGTAGACAACTTTAAAATGATATTGCCAATATTGTTGAGTTGCGTTCCTGGGACGACTTTATTGTAAGATAGTTACTTTAGAACTTTAACTTGAGAATATCCGTCAGAAAAAATCATAGCATGTAATTTGTCTTTAAAAACACAACCACATGCCACGATGACTGAAACTGTGTGGGTGTTTTTATATTCTCTGAGTATATTATAAATACTTCGCCTGCACACATTGGACGCATGTGCAACTAATATTACCGATTCATCTATTGTAAGAGTAGAATTTTCTTCCATTTGACACTTATAACAATGGCATTTTTTTGTTCGTTTTCTAAATTCACATAAAAAATCTATACCTTATGGAACCTCAGGTGTTAGACAGACTGAACTTACGTCGATGACTCTGCAAACGAAAAAGGGAAATGAAATTGATCACCTGGAATACTCAAACTTTGTACCGAGCTGGAGCACTTGCATCTTTATTAAATATACTGAATAAATATACATTAAATGTTAGATGTCTTAGCCCTGCAGGAAATACGTTGGACGCTAACTAGCATCTTTGAAAAAAGATCAAATTTTGTGTATTATAGCTGGAGTGAAAGTGAACGTATAGATGGAGTGGGCTTCATTGTAAACCAGGAACCAAATTCTTCTTCTTCTTTAGGTGCCGTCCTCTTAGCGAAGGTTGGCGATGACCTCTGCAAATTCTTCCCTATTTTTGGCTTTCCTTATTAAACTTTGAAAGTCTAATCCTGTCCAATCTTTGATGTTGCGCAGCTAGGTCATTTGTCGTCTACCCGGACCGCGTCTGCCTTCTATTTTCCCTTCTGTATTAAGCTGAAGGAAGTTATACCTGTCGTGTCTAAATATGTGTCCAAGATAAGACGTTTTACGCTTCTTGATAATTTCTGTGAGTTCACGTTCTCTATTCATACGCCTTAAAACTTCTTCATTTCTAACGCGGTCGGTCCAAGGAATTTTCAGCATACGACGACATACCCACATCTCAAAGCTCTCTAAACGTCGTAACGAGCTGACTGTTAACGTCCAAGCTTCCACGCCTATATACATAACACTTTATCATGCGGTATTTCCAACCAAACTGGATGGAACCAAATTCCTTGTTATTAATTTTAAAGCCTACTATCACAGAATGTGTTACTTATGCTTAGAAGGGAAATTCTTTAATTATGTGAGTATACAGAAGCTTTCCCAGAAATGACAAATAGTGCTATAGGTGACATGAATGCGCGTACAGGCCGAGAGCCGGATTTTGTCCCCACTATAGGACGGCACACCCTACACAATGATACACGAGAAGCTAATTAACCCAAGCGATGCCGACGTTGCCAGATTTTCTTTACCTAGATTTTAGCGCGATTTTTAAATAATGGAGGCGTAATAATCCTCTTTCGGGAAACACATCTTAACCATCAAAATGAAAATTTTTTATGAAGACTTTATTCAAAACAATGATTTGTTTTGAATGAAGTCTTCCATGTTATTAATAAAAGAATGAAATATTTTTGTAGTTATTTTTTAAAAGAAATAAATACTTTGAGTATTTGATTCGTTAATAGCAAGGAATACATACTTTATTTAAAACAAAACTTCACTTGTAAAATTTTTATATTGACGGTTACGATGTTATTATTGGTTATTATAAGGAAAAGATCAATATTTTCCTAACGTTTCTGTTTGACTCTAAAATTAATTGTACATTTTTTTTATTATTTTAAAGCAACTGTTGCAAAATATAATTAGTATATAAAATTACAACATTCGTACATAAAAACTACATAACAATTCTATTTAAGAAATTTTAATTTGCAAGTTGCAACACAATAAAAATTCCACTTTTTAGAAAATGTATATATATTTAATATTGATATACTCATGTCGTGATGGCTATATAGATTTAAATATAAAAAATGATTATTCATTGGAATGTTATAAATTTTCTTTAATATCGCTGAGTTCTTGTTTAGTAGATCTCATAAGACTGGAGTTTACTTGCAATCTCTTCTTTTTTATGGAAAAAATCTGATTTGTGAATCAATATGTCTTTTTAGTTTTTAGAATTCTAAAACGACCAGAAATAAATGTTTTTATCTTCCTTTTCTAAATTGATATGTTGTGAATCAAAAGTATGACTAAAGAAATTCTTTGGTATGACCATAATGATGTTTTTTCCATTCTACAAGAATTGTGTTGTTTTCTATAATTACTTTAATTGTACTTATACATGAATTGCTATCTTACGTGATTTTTGACCATTTTGTAATCTAGATCTTTGTTGTATTTTTTGGGACAAAACCTATAAAGAATAAATCTATGAATATTTAGTTATTCAGTTAAATATTTTAACATATTTGATTTACTTCTATTACAATTTCTACAGTGGTACTATTACATTTACTTGTTAAAATGTCAGAGCAATTGTTTGCAATTTCGATTTCTTATTTCCAGTTTTCAAAGTCTGTTTTTTTTTCAAATTAAATCACATACCTTCACATTTCACATTGCCTTGTGGTTGTGACTGACAGAAGACCGACACATAGACCAACACATCACCATTTGACAACGTCGGCATCACTTGGGCGAATTAGCCTCTCGTCAATGATACCAGCGAAAATGGACTACGCTTGGTAAACTGAGCAGTACCACGTAAACAATTGGTAGTACTAATTTTTACCACAAATACATACACAGGGTACATTGGTTCTCTTCTGATGAAAGGACAGCAAGTCAGATTGATCACATACTGGAGCAGAATAAAAAAACTTACTTAAAAAGAATAGAATAAAAGAAACGAAATTAAAAAAAGAAACTAAATCACTTAAATGGCGAACCTAAATATATATGGAAAGCATTAAGAGAGAGAAATAATTCAGAGCATTATATAAGACACGTCAAACTAACAGAAAATTTTTTAAAAAATGACAAACAATCTGTTTTTTTTTTTAATTTTCATTTCCAGACCGTGACGGTTCTAACGATATTTTTAAAAATTTATCGATGTCTAATAAAATAGTAAAGATGAAAAAATGAACATAACACAAATAACTTATGCCCCGTTTTACTACAGCAGGACAACACAACGTTTGTTGTTTACTATCAAATGTAAGACAGTTTGGGAAACACTGATTTAATTTATATATAACAAGGAAAACTCAGGCAAAAGAGTTAACTAAACACAAAAGGTAGAAGAATTTAGATATAACAAGATATAGTGTTCTAACCAATTGTTGAAAAACCAAATAATTAATAATCAGAAGAAAAAAAATTACAGAAGGGAATTAATTTTGTCGAAAATAATTTTGATGCTATTATGAATGTATCCTTTCTGAGATTATATTATTATGATTGGAAAACTCCAGCGAAGGATCTGTTTTATATTCGTCGAACATACAATAATTAAGAAGAAATAAAACAGGTAAAGTGTGTCGGATGTATCCTGTAACAAAAAATACGACCTCTGAGACAGGGGTGAGGAGTTCATTCGTTGGGAGGGGCCCATTAATCAACTGTACGAGTAGCTTTTTAGCTGATTCGTTTGGATCCTAATTTCCGGCTTTTTACCGATATTGGTAATATCGATACATATTAAAGTGAATGGAAATTTTATTAAAGAAGGAAGTTTATCTAAGAATTATGAATTTTTTCAAATGTCTATTATATCTATCTAATATAAGGACCTTAAGTATTTTTTATTTAAGATATATATTATTTTATATAGGATTAAACCTCAATTGATTGTGTAAGGGTAAGGATCTCACTACCAATGTAGAGAAGTGAAGTTACTGTCGTATATGTTGTGTGCGGTGACCAGAAGAAGAATTAGATCAACGGTCGAACGCCAAGGACTGGGTTATGTGTCTGTGTCTTTTAATTAACACGTTAAGCCCCATGTGCACCACACTGGTGCACAGCACGATTTTACCACAGACCATGTGTACCGATTTGGCCTCACCTCAGTATGTTATAGTGTTTAAGAGACTGTGGCCACGTAAGGGACGCAGTTTCTGTGATGTTATATAATAAATTAGAAAGGTCTGCTCTATAGAAAACAGAAATATGTCTTGGTCCTTGGTAAAACCTGCCTTCATTTTTTGTAGGTTAGTATTTTTGTTGACATTTGTATATCACTGTGTTATCATCGTGTGCGACAATTGTATTTATTTTCTGCAGTAGAAAAACATTCATATCTTCGTATAATGAACAAAAAAGGATTATCAGAAGATGAACTTCGTTGAATACTAGAAGAATCTGATTTCAGTGATTATAATATATCAGATTATGACTCTGATGCTGATCCTGCTTGTAGAGAGAATGACAGTGATCAACTTTATTCGAGTAGTGATGAAGAAACTGGACCCAGTAATTCTATTGATAAAGTGGTAATAGGTAACTGATTTCGCTCACAGTACAGATTGGTGTTTTGATTGTTGTCTTACTTTATAGACAAAGGTGACGATGTTAGTAGACCAAGAAAGAAACAAAAGTTGTACAACGAAGCAGGTCCTTCTATTTAGTCGATGATTTAGTAATTGGTAAGATGTCTTATTTGCAATTTTTTATTTTGTATTGATTTGTTAATTATTTAGAACCCATATAGAAACTGAAGGAATCGTCAACATAGACGATGTTAATTTAAGAGCAGATAAAATAATGTGGAAAGAAATAGATGGCCTGGAAGAACATTATTCACGGATAATTTCTATACAAGCTTTGAACTACTTTGAACAACACACTTAGTTGGTACATTACGCGTCAACAGGAAACGCAATCCAAAAGCTGCCTTAAGTGTCAAGCTCAAACTAGGAGAAATTAAATCTTTTTTAACAAAAGTTATTGTCAGTAAGTGGAAAGATACGAGAGGCGTCCTCTTTCTAACTACTAAGGATCCTCCTTCAATGATTGAAGTAGAGACTAAACGTGGAACTGTTACTAAGCCATCGACTGTTGTCGAATACAATGCAGCAAAAGCCTTTATTGATGTTTCGGACCAAAAAGCGGCATACAGTTCTCCCATTCGTAGAAGTATCAAGTGGTACTAGAATGTGCTTTACAAATATGTTACGGGTAACACAATACCTTTTACTTCTTTCGTAGAAAAAATAGTTTTATCATTGCTAAACACTAGGGGTGCTCCCGAACCACAACAAGAATAATCCGTCAAACACTGCATTAGAGAAAAAGAGAATAGAGGAAGATGCACATTTTGTTATAACTCTTTTTCAGAACGCGATGGAAGGCAATCCGCAATGAAAAATGCTAAACAAGTACATACATGTTGTCCAGGCTGTCCCTCAACTACTTTTATGTGCATTAAGTGTTTTTTTGATACCCATGCAAGTACTGTTAAGAAATTAATGTAACAGAATATCATAATTTGTATATTTATTGCAATATATTTTTTTCGTGCATTACAAACTATGTGGGACAACCTGGTGCACATGGTCTGGACTAAAACCAAGAACAAACAATTTTATTCACAGACCGTGTGCACCAAAAGCGACCACAATGTTTTTCCTTGTTTTAATTCTCAGAACGGTAAACTGTCATGCACACATAAATACTAATATAACATTGATGTCGGAAGTACAAAAAAAAATCCTTTGGTCCAATACAAAAGGAGCGCGTTTATGCTTCGGGGCTTAACGTGTTAAAATACACAACAGTTACTACCTATAACATTGGGTTCTAATTGTTTAGGCTTTGACCAGCTCTGTATCTCAGGTGTAGGTACGTCTTATCTTAAATGCAAATCTGAACAAAGATAAATTTTAGCAGGGATAAATAAAAGATTATATTAATTAGTCATATATATTTATTATATATATAACACACAAAATAAAGAAATGAGGTAAGGGGAACAGAGGAGAGGGAAGAGAAACCACCAACGATTCTTGTTAAAGTTAAAGTTAAAGATGCAGTTAAAAACTAGCTAGAAACAAATCACCCGGAATGAATAATAATCTCCCAGCTGAACTATATAAAGAAGGTGGCCATAATACCATAATGGCATTAGAAAATAAATATTGTTCCAGAAATGAACATATAATTTTAAAATATAAAATAAAAATATAGTTCTTTACACTTTTCTTAGTGTAGAATAAGTAAAATATTCAATAATATCAAGTTTACTCTCGGGATACCCGACTTGTTGGCGCCACCACAGCCTCTTAAATAGTTTTCACACCTAAATACAAGAGGGGTAATCTACACTTTTACGCACCAAGTATTATTTTTCAGTCGTTCTCACACGCCCTTGAGGCAACACTCTCAATTCATATATAAAATATTTCTCTACGCCGAAATCGGGCATTTTTTCTCATAAATACGGTTTTCTCTTTTACGTGTGATAAAGAAAGAATTATTTGATATGGTATAGTCAGCTACGGTCATTTTGAACCTCTCTACTCTAAAAATAAGTTAATTATAAGTCGATAAACTTAAAGTGCTTTTATTTCTCTGGAGCAATATTTGCTCACATTAACAATCCTTATCCTTCAACGGTCACTGAAGAACCAAACCTATAGAGATACATCCATTCACAAGTCCTTTGAAGTAAGGCTTGGAATCAAAAGATTTCCAACCCTCTCATATAGGGAGCCAGTTACAAGGCTCCCACTCATTCGTGGTCCTATCGAGCACAGATTATTTGATGAAACAGGACTGAAGAAAGAAAAGGATTACACACGCCGGAGAGCAACAGGAAGAAAGAATAATGGTTTCTCGTCCCTAGAAGAAAGATTGCACAAGTTGACCTTCGTTCAAGATTAGACACGTGTGTTTTGTGAAAAGTGCGTTATGTATTGGTAAGCGACAGCGGTAATTAAATTGGATACTTGAAAAACATTTGGTGAGGTTAAAACTCTTTCTATATTTTCTATAATCACTGCATGCACATAATTTATATTGGTAGATACTTGTCTCAACTTTTATTTGTTTATTAATATTTATATTAACTAATGGCTTTGATTTGACAACAGATCTTTCTTCTCAATATCGCTAAAGATAGCTGACAATTGTTTATTATACAGATTGTCTCACAGCCCGCTCTCACGAATAATATTTGTTTATCACTCTAGTAAAAATACTCTATTAAAATTAAAATCGCGTCTTAGTTGAAAAAGACATTTACACTAAACAAAATCATTCACTCTTATTTCTCGATCAGCATATATTTGCAAATAAATTCACTTTTAAATAAAATATGGAAGCTTTAAAGAAAAAGCGTAAATCACTTAAAGCATCAATTACACGTATCTCAGAATGGTTTATAGCCAATAAAGACACAGAAAACGAAATACTTGATTTTGAAAATAGGAAAGAAAAACTTTTTAATTTTTTCACACAATATGAACAAATTCAATTAGAAATCGAACAGACTGATGACAGTGACCAACAATCAGCTGATCGAGCAAATGTTGAAGAAAAATACTTCAACACACTCAAAGGTTTGCAAAGAAAAATAATAGAATTAAATTTAACAGAAAATAAAGCACCTAGCTCAAATAATAATGCTGTTTCCAGTGCGAGGCTGCCTGAAATTAGCATGAAAACCTTTACCGGAAATTTCTCAGAATTCAATGAATTCTTTCAACTATTTGAAACTCTGATCACAAACAATTCAAGTTTAAATAATGTACAAAAGTTTATATATTTAAAATCCTTCCTCAAAGGAGAACCTTTAAACTTAATTAGCAGTATCGAAGTAGTAGATGCAAATTTTGCTATCGCTATAAAAACCCTAAAAGAAAGATATGATGACAAATCACGAGTGATTAGTACTCTTATAAAAAAGCTGTTAAAGTCTCAATCTCTAGTTAAATGCACTCCTCAGGTACTAAGAGATTTTCTTGTACACACGAAGCAAACGCTTCAAGCTCTTAGTAATCTCGAAGTTCCAATTGAACATTGGGACCTCCTTTTAATAGAAATATTTTTAGAAAAAATAGATTTTGCTTCTCACAAGGCTTTTGAATATGAAGTAGGTTCTAAGAATTTTCCAACACTCAAACAATTTTTTGAATTTCTAGAAAAAAGATGTGATGTTTTAGAAAAACTTAATTACACTGAAACTCAGTCAAAGTTTAATAATAAAGTCACTCAAAAAACTGCTCATATTTCCACTATAAATAATAATAAATCTAGCTATGAAAATTGCATATTTTGTAAACAAACTGGTCATAAAATATATCAGTGTAACTTATTTAAAGACTCAAATTCTCGAGAAAGGTTTAATTTTGTAAAGCAAGCACAGCTTTGCAGAAACTGTTTTGGCACTAAGCATTTTACTGATAAATGCATCTCTAAATACACATGTAAAATTTGCAATAAAAAGCACAATACACTTCTACATGAAGAAAATAATTTTTCTCACACTCATCAAAATAATTTATTCTCTCCCACTCGAAGCAATCAAAGTGCTTCAAATTCACATGATGGTAATCAAAGTCACGCCAATAGGCAACAATCACGCTTTAATGCACCACAAACCTCTCAATCCTCCGCAAGCATACAGGGTGATTCACAAACTCGCCATAGTGCACCACATATCTCTCAAAGTCATTTTCATGCTCCTCAAAGGAGTAATAATGCCCAAGTTACTCAAACAATTAATTCTCCACATTCATATAATGAATCACCAAACACTTCTACTCACTTAAGTACTCAGACAAATGAAAATTGTCTACTCTCAGACACGCAAAGTCAAAATTCATCTTGCATCTCTTCTCTCTCAACTTTCAATCCAAAAAACGAAGTTTTGCTAGCCACAGCGCTGGTAACAATTTACTCTAAAAGTGGACAACCTGTACACGCAAGATGTCTTCTCGATAATGGATCTCAATCGAGCTTTACAACAAAGGATTTAGTAAATAAACTAAATTACTCTACCACTAATAAAAGATTACAAATTTCCACAATCTCTCAAAATTGTTCCATCTCAAATGAAATGGTAAACATTGAATTTTTCCCATATAAAAACAATGATATGAAATTTGAAGTATCATGTGCAGTTTTGGATAATATTACGTGTAAAATACCTCAGGTACCTCTAGATCGTAGCAAAATAAAAATACCAGATGGCATAAAGCTCAGTGATCCCTCTTACTCCTCCCCAGGGAGAATCGATCTCTTATTAGGTGCAGAAATTTACTGTGATCTATTAAAGGATGGTTTAATTCATATTGGAGCAGGTCTTCCAGTGCTTCAAAACACTCATTTAGGATATGTCATATTCGGTAACTTATCTCCACAAGTTTCATCTAAGAAAAAGATGCACTCTCACTCAAACTGTAACTATTCACACTCGAATCATATTTCTTTATTTGTTCAATCTCACACCGAAGAAGAAAATATAAATAATCTTCTCCAAAGGTTTTGGGACATTGAAGAAGTTCCCGAAATAAAGCGTTTAAGTCCTGATGATGAAAAGGCTGAGAAAATATTTAAAGCCACAACACAAATCCTACCGAATGGACAGTTCCAAGTAGATTTACCCCTATGCACGCCTAATGAAAATAATAAATTGGGCGACTCTTTCCAAATGGCGCGAAGGCGATTTCTAAATTTGGAAAACAAATTCTCAAAAAATGATTCTCTTTACAAACAATATAAATCTTTTATAGATGAGTATGTTGAATTAGGACATGCAAAATATGTTCCGTTGTCTCTGCAGAATGTACACTCAGAAAACAAATATTTCTTGCCTCACCACAGTGTAGAAAAAGACACTTCTCTCACAACTCGTTTGCGCGTAGTTTTTGACGCATCCATGAAAACCACTTCTGGTTTTAGCCTTAATGATATTATGTTAAAGGGTTATACCACACAACCAGAACTATTTGACACGTTAGTCAACTTTAGACTCTTCAAGTATGTATTCACATCTGATATAAAAAAGATGTTTAGACAAATCAGAATAAACCCCAACCAAACTTTCTTATTAAATATTTTGTGGCGCAACTCTCCCTCGGAGCCGTTAAAATGTATACAATTGGAAACGGTTACCTATGGAACGAAACCAGCTACCTTCCTTAGCACACGATGTTTAATTGAACTCGCAAACATGCATAAGGAAGAATATCCTCTCGCTCATGATATGCTCATTAATTTTTGCTATATTGATGACATATTATATGGTACAAATAGTATTGAAACACTCACACTTGCGCATGAGCAAATCACTGCACTGCTACAAAAGGCAGGCATATCTCTTCACAAATGGTGTTCAAATTCATCACAATTTTTAGAAAATATTTCACAATTTTCAACTGACTCCACGTATGTCATATCTCCAGAAAATCATTCCAATAAAATATTAGGTCTTTGTTGGGACTCTAAATTAGATAGTTTCTCTATTTCAGTGCCAGAAATCGAAATAAAAGATTCCTACACTAAGAGACAAGTGCTCTCGACAATCGCAAGTTTTTTCGACCCCAAGGGATTAATTAATCCTGTAATAGTAACTGCAAAAATAATAATGCAAAAAATTTGGCTTTCAAAAATTCAGTGGAATGAAAGTTTAGACTCTACACTCTTAAATGAATGGTTAAATTTTCTCAAACATATTTCAGCACTAAAACATTTAAAAATTCACAGACCTTTTTTTTTTTTTTTTTTTTTTATTTAAACAAATATACCCGCATCAACCACTAAGGGTTATTAGCGGGGGGACATACACAAACAGTAAGATACATATTGTTGCATAAAAAAAAATATTTTTTACAATCTGGTATATAGTTTAGTCATTTTAAGATAACTTAATAAAGACTGTAAATTTGACGTTAGTATACTTTTTAAATTATCACTAAGGGCACACGCGATTCTTTCGTTCTGGTACACTGGACACTCAACAATTATATGTTTCACTGACAACTGAGTATTGCACTTGGTACACAACGGAGCAGCCTCCTGGTTGAAGATATGCTTGTGTGTAAGGAAAGTATGTCCTATTCGGAGTCGGTTAATGATGACTTGGTCTTTTCTATTATTTGGTAAGATGAGTTTGGTTCCTACTTGACTTAGACATTCTTTGAGTTTATTAGCAGTGTGATCCCAAGTAGTTTGCCACGCTCTGTATACGTGGGCTTTGATATTTACTTTGTGATCAGTCCAAGGCATTTGATTTATGATAGCAATACTTTGGTCGGTGGTTGCATTGCTTGCCAGAGAGTCCACTTCCTCATTACCACTTATTCCCATATGGGAAGGTACCCAGATAAAGGAAATATCTTTTTGTTGAGTCTGTAGATAAGATAACTCTTCTTTGATCTTGAGAAGTATGGCGTGAGTTGTATATAGCTGTTTTATTCCAAGTAATGCGCTCATTGAATCGGTGATGATAACAAATTTGTTTTCATTGATAGAACAACATTTTTTCACGGCCTGATGAATTGCCGTAAGTTCTCCGGTATATATACAACAATTTGTTGGGATTCGTATGGTAGACTTGACGTTTTCGTAGATGTAGGCTGCAGCATGTCCTTCATGACATTTGGAAGCATCAGTGAAGATTTGATGGGTTGTTGGGTATTTGGATATTACATTTTTATAAGCTTGCTGTATAAGGAAAGGATGTGTGGAATGTTTCGGGAGTTCTTTTAAAGACGTGTCTATTTTTGGATGTTTAATCATCCAAGGAGGAACATTTACATGAATAGGCATAGTAAGACTGAACTGTTCTAAATTAAGACCAATACGTTTTATTCGTTCGGGAAATGGTAGTTTTTTTATTGCAATGTTTCTGTAAAGATCGGACGTTATATT
The DNA here is from genome assembly GCF_040954645.1 of Diabrotica undecimpunctata. Taxonomy (NCBI): domain Eukaryota; kingdom Metazoa; phylum Arthropoda; class Insecta; order Coleoptera; family Chrysomelidae; genus Diabrotica; species Diabrotica undecimpunctata. The sequence goes on from NC_092809.1 coordinate 46,583,735, forward strand.
TGTTCTGCAAAGTATTGTTGAGTAGGTTACGATGCTGTTGTTTGCTGAAATTCTGGCAACGTAATTTAGTGACAGGAGTTGCCTTCGTTGGCTTAAGGACAGTTCATTAGCCAAAACTTGTAAGCTACTTACTGGACTAGTTCTTGTGGCACCTAAAACTAATCTCAAGCACATATTTTGAATGTAGTCAAGTTTTTTTAAAGATGTTTTGTTAGCAGTATCGTAGCATAAACAGCCGTAGTCTAGTTTACTTCGTATTAGTGATCTATATAGAGTAAGTAAGGTTGTTGTATCTGCCCCCCAAGAGGTATTTGACAGCATCTTTAGTAGATTAATTCTGGATTGGCAAGAACGTTGCAGATTGGTGATGTGGGTTTCCCAGTTTAATTTACGTTCAAAAGAAAGTCCTAAGAAATTTATTTCTTCTGCTTGTTTCAAAACAACTCCATTTAGTGTTAATTGAACATTAGGATAATTTTTTCTTTTGCTAAAAATTAAATAACGTGTCTTTTCACTAGAGAATATAAAACCCGTGTTTTGCGACCAGCTTTCAATTGTGTGTAAGGTAGTTTGCAGTATATGTGTTCCCAGAGTTACATTGTTTGTTCTTAGATAAATGACTAAGTCATCTGCATATAGGCTAGTAAATACAGGTAGTTTTATTTGATGTATAATACTATTTATTGCAACTAGAAAAAGAGTAGGACTTAGAGTAGATCCTTGTGGAGTGCCGTTTTGAAGTACTCGTCTGGAGGATGTAAATCCATTGGTTCTGACTCGAAAAGTTCGTGTTTCTAGAAAATTCTTAATAAAGGACAACATGTGCCCTTGAACATCCCATTCTTGAAGTGTTTTTAGTATAAGATGTCTCCATGTTGTGTCAAACGCTTTTCTTATGTCAAAAAACACGGCAATAAGTTTTTGGTTGTGCAGAAAGGATTCATGTATACTTGATTCAAGTGTTATTAGATTGTCTGTTGTGGATCTACCCGTACGAAATCCACTTTGTCTGATACTTATTAGGTTATTGTTTTCGAGGTACCATTTAAGACGATAATTAAGGATTTTTTCTAAAAGTTTGCAGGTACAACACGTAAGTGATATTGGACGATAGGAATTTGGATCGTCTTTTGGTTTATTATATTTAAGGATTGGAATTATAGTTGCTTGCGACCATAGATCAGGAAAGTCATGATGAATAAAAATATTATTAAAAATATCAACTAATATTAGCTTTGCATTCAGAGGAAGATTTCGTAAGAAAAGAGGGTGGATATCATCAGGTCCTGGACTCGAATTTTTAGCACTTAAACAAAATTCTAATTCTTGAAGACTTAGTGGTTTGTTTATTGGATTGCCACTCTCTGTGATTTGTATATTTGAAGACTCCGTTAGTTTTTTGTGCTCTAGAAAGGATAGGCTGTAATTAGAATCACTAGAATTACGTTCGTATATATCTGCTAGTATTTCTGGAATATCTTCTTTGTTTGAATGCATTTGGTTATTATATGATAGAGTATCTATACCTCGAAAGTATTTTGTACCTTTTATTCTACGGACTTTGTTCCATATGTTGCCTAAGGGAGTGGAAGGATTTATTGAAGAAACGTACTTTTTCCAACTTTCTCGTTTTGCTTTTTTGATTAATTGTCTGCTTTGAGCTCTGAGATTTTTAAACGTTAAAAGGTTTTCGATAGTTTTATGTTTCTTGTAAACGTTAAAAGCGTGTTTAGACAAAGTGAGTGCTTGTGCAATTTCGTTATTCCACCAAGGAACTGGCTGCCTTTGACTCGATTTTGTTTTTCCCACTGCGATTGTTGCTGCAGAAATAATAATGTTATTAAATATTTCCAGGTTTTGGTTTGCGTTATTGGTTAAATTATATTTGTTTGTTTGTTCTTCTATCAGTGTTCGATATAAATTCCAGTCAGCTGACTTTATTTTCCATGTCTGGTGAATTGGAAAAGTTGATTTATCATTAGTGTTTATGGTTATCGTGATAGGGAAGTGATCACTATCATATAAATACCCCAATGTGTCCCAATATAATAAAGGAGCTAGCGACGGACTGCATAAAGAGAGATCTATGGCAGAAAATGTACCATTGTATGAATTGAACCTAGTAGATTTGCCAGTGTTTAGTAAGACTAAATTTAAATTATCAATGAGATTATTTAGGAGATTGCCACATTTGTCGGTTTTGTTACTTCCCCAAGTACTGTTGTGACAGTTAAAATCGCCTAATATTATTTTTGGGTGTGGAATTTGGTTTAAAACATTGCTTAGTTCAGTTATGTCTAAATCAGTAGGATGAGGTAAGTATACATTGCAAATATTGATTTTCATTTTGTGGGTGACTGACACTGCAACTATTTCGAGATTTGTTTGTAGTTGTATTTCAGTTGACTCTATGTCATCCCTTACAAAAATTGCTGTTCCGCCGCTTGAGTGATCTGCAACTCGGTTTCTTAGAAAAGGAACATAATTTTTTAATGTCACACTTTGGTGCTTGAAATGGGTCTCTTCTAGGCATATGACTAAAGGAAGATATTCGTGTATAAGAAGCTTAATGGATTCTATATGTGTAAAATAACCGTTGGGGTTCCACTGTAATATGAATGTGCTGGCCATTAACTCTTTATGTGTTAACTATTTATTGTTAAGAACTTGATTCTTGGTCAGTTTCGTCAGTAGAAGAAGGACTGTTGAAAAGCAGTTTCTTCTTCAATCTGGTGATATTGTTTTTTAAAGTTTTATTTTGTATTTGGGAATATATAAAGTTTAAAATTTCTTTTATTTCTTGGCTTTCATTTGAATAATTTTTAACAATGACTTCAGGATGTTTTGAGTGAAGGGAATTTGCCAGAAAATCACATATTTCATGAAAAGTAAGTGTAAAGGAAGGGTTTCTATTTTCAATTTTTTTTTTAATTTGATTTAGAATAATTGATATATCTTCTTGGGTTTTAGGCTTTTTCTTAGGTTTTTGAGTATCGGGAGGAGGTAGGTCATTTTCAAGAATTTCAGGAGAGGATATTTGTCTTTTAGTTGCAGGAGTAATTTTAGTGCTTTTTCTATCGCTTTCAATTACTAAGGAATTATCTTGGAATATTTTTGGTTGATTCAAGATTTGTAATTCATTGTTTGTTTGTGAGGAAGTGGTTTGGTCTTTTGTAGCTGATGCGTGATTTTGTATGGTATTGGGTTCTGGTTCCATTAATGTTTCGGTATCTTCTTGGTATTGGTTTCGTGGTTGATCTTGTAGCTGATTATATTTTTCATTGGTGGAGTTATGTATATTCACGTGGTGGTCAGTTTCCATTTGATTAATTGAGTTGCTTGATGATGATAAAGAAGGACAGTCAGAGTCTTGATGTCCGACAATCTTGCATCTGGAGCAGTTTAAACCATCTATGGAAATGTATAGTCGATATGATGTATTGTCGAATGAGATTAGAAATGAGTCAGGAATTGATGCATTTTCTAAAGGACTTATGAACATTTGCCTCCTAAAGCTGAGTACGTGGCTGTATTCTGAGTCTTGCATGCCTACTCGTAGAAACGTCATGTTGGAGGCGGATTTTATACCCATAGTTTTTAAGTGCTCTTCAATTAAGCTATTAGGTATAGTAGGACATACATTAGATATGATGAGTCTCTGGGCGGGGGTTATAAGTCTTCTTACTTCAATCTGGTTACCATCAATATTTATATATTTGTGGGAGCTAAGAAATTGATCAACTACATATTTAGAGGAGAGGTAGATGCAGATGCGGTTGTTTGATATTTTGGATGCCCAAACAACATTTTTGGGCTGTACTATTGATCCAACAGCTTTTATATATTCGAAAACTTTTATTCCTTGTATGGTTGAAAGTATAATACCTTGGTCTTTTGAAGGATATTTGAAACTATTTAATGCATTGGAGTAAGATATATGTGACGTAGTGGGTATATTTCGTGAGGTAGTAGCTGATTCCGGTTCATCCATCTTCCCGCTGAGAATTTACGTACATTGGCACAGAGGATCTAAAGCCGGACTTGGCCACTTAATAAAATTAAACAGCAGCCTAGCCTAATTACTTGTTAGTAGCAAGAACCAGCAAAAAGTTGTTGTCAATAATCGATAAGTTGAATTGAAATCGATAAAATATTTTGCTTTTTAAACTTCTGATTTTAAGGTTATTAATAATGCAGTTTTGTACTCACAGAATTCTACGATTTTCAGTACACTGTCACATTTAACTTTGAACAGGATTTTGATTTTAATATTATTCACTAATTACACGTTCAGAACTAAAGAAATAATAGTTTAAATATTTAAATTTTTAAGAGAAACTTTGAAATGCGTCTAAACACTTTGACAGTTTTTTAGACCTTTTTTTATTGAAAATTATATATGTAGTATACAAATACACGCATTTTCCGACGCTAGTGAAAAGGCATACGCCAGCTGCATATATATTAGAGTTACTTATAGCTCAAGAAATGTCTCTTCCACACTCATCACCTCTAAAAGTAGGGTAGCTCCAATAAAAACATTAACTTTACCTAAGTTAGAACTTATGGGTGCTGTTTTATGCAGCAAACTCACTAAAAGAATAGTTGAAATTCTAAATAATAAATTAACTCAAATAGACTCAATAAACTGCTGGACGGACTCAGAAATCGTACTTGCTTGGTTAGGCTCACATAGCTCGAGATGGTCACAGTTTGTTGCAAATAGAGTTTCTGAAATACAAGGAAACCCACAATTTAAGTGGCAATATATAAAGTCAAAACAAAACCCCGCAGATATTGCGTCAAGAGGCATGTCTGCTCCTGAACTTCTAAACTCAAAATTTTGGTTTCAAGGTCCCTCATTTCTACTTAATTATGACTTAGATTTAACTTCTTATGATTCAAAACCAAATGTAAGTAAAATACCCGAGGAAAAGAAAATAGTTCATCTAGCACAAGAAAGTCCAATAAGTTTCATTGAAAATTTATCTCTCAAATTTTCAAACTTCTCAAAACTACAACGCAGTATCACACTTATTCTCAGGTATATTCACAATTTCAAGTTTCCAAATGAAAAATATGTTGGACCCTTCTCTGTTTCAGAATTAAAAAATGCTGAAAATTTAATAATAAAATTTTTGCAAAAGGCACACTTTTTTCGAGAATTTTCTTGTCTTAAAAATAAGGAGATAATTTCAAATAGAACAATTTTAAAACTCAACCCATTCATAGATAATCAGCAAATGATTCGTGTAGGTGGTCGTCTAAGGTACTCAGACTTCCCATATGAACAGAAGTACCCATTACTTCTACCCTCTCATAATCACATAGTAAAATTAATGCTGCATAGAGAACATATAAGATTATGTCATGCAGGCCCTCAAAATACTCTTTCCAATTTTCGTTTAAGATATTGGTGTCTAAATGGTCTTAAAGAAACTAAAAGAATAATTAATAAATGTCACGATTGTTTTAAATTTAAAGCAAAGACAGCCACACAGTTAATGGCTGACTTACCGCGGGAACGTTCATGTTTCTCCCCTCCATTTACCAATGTTGGTCTAGACTTTGGTGGTCCGTTTCTTATAAAAAGCTCCAATTTAAGAAAGGCTCCAAAAATAAAATCCTACATAGCGTTGTTCGTATGTATGGTTACTCGTGCAGTGCACATCGAATTAGTCACAGGTCTCTCCACCGAAAGTTTCTTACTTGCTTTAAAAAGATTCATCAGTAGGAGAGGCTGTCCACAAATTATCTACTCAGATAACGCCACTAATTTTCTAGGAGCTAGAAATCAGTTGAGGGAAGTTGCACTATTTTTTAAACAAAAGGAAACCTCTGAGTCCATATTCAATTTTCTCTCCTCTTCTGGAATCCAATGGAAATTTATTGTAGCCCATTCTCCGCATCATGGTGGAATTTGGGAGGCAGCCATAAAAAGTGCCAAATATCACATTTTAAGGCTTTTAGGCAATACCACTTTAACTTTTGAAGCCTTTAGCACAGTTCTCGCACAAATAGAAGCAGTACTAAACTCACGCCCTCTTTGTGCTATGTCAAATGATCCAAATGACTTTAACACATTGTCTCCAGGACATTTCCTAATAGGAAAACCAATTACGTCATTTCCTGAAGAGATAGTGACGGAAATACCTGACAATAAATTAACAATTTGGCAAAACTACATGAAGATTCAGCAATCATTTGCCAAACGCTGGAAAATTGATTACCTTAATCAACTTCAGAATCGCCCCAAGTGGTTAACACCACAGAAGAATCTTGAAGTTAACGACTTAGTTCTATTAAAGGAAGATAAAGTTCCACCCCTACACTGGCCATTGGCAAGAATTGTTGAATTGTTTACTGGTAAGGACGATAAGGTCCGTAGTGTTAAAATAAAGACTAGAGATGGATATTTTAACAGACCCATTACAAAACTCTGTCCTCTTCCTGTGGACAAAGTAGAAAATTAAAATTTTAAATTTTGTCACATTTATATGTATTACTCTAGTTTAGGAATAGTTATTTCTTAAATTACATTTAAGTTTGCTTACTTTCTCAAATCACTCTTTCTTTCGTTTTGAAATAAATACTTCAACGCGGGCAGTCTATGTTCCAGAAATGAACATATAATTTTAAAATATAAAATAAAAATATAGTTCTTTACACTTTTCTTAGTGTAGAATAAGTAAAATATTCAATAATATCAAGTTTACTCTCGGGATACCCGACTTGTTGGCGCCACCACAGCCTCTTAAATAGTTTTCACACCTAAATACAAGAGGGGTAATCTACACTTTTACGCACCAAGTATTATTTTTCAGTCGTTCTCACACGCCCTTGAGGCAACACTCTCAATTCATATATAAAATATTTCTCTACGCCGAAATCGGGCATTTTTTCTCTTAAATACGGTTTTCTCTTTTACGTGTGATAAAGAAAGAATTATTTGATATGGTATAGTCAGCTACGGTCATTTTGAACCTCTCTACTCTAAAAATAAGTTAATTATAAGTCGATAAACTTAAAGTGCTTTTATTTCTCTGGAGCAATATTTGCTCACATTAACAATCCTTATCCTTCAACGGTCACTGAAGAACCAAACCTATGGAGATACATCCATTCACAAGTCCTTTGAAGTAAGGCTTGGAATCAAAAGATTTCCAACCCTCGAATATAGGGAGCCAGTTACATGGCCCCACAAATATATAGGCTTATGACACAAATATGAACACAGAAATCCCTCCTCAATGATTGAAATATTGGAATACTTTGAACACAAAAAAGGAGATATCTTTGAATGCTCTCACCACAGAGGAATTATGCTTCTAAATGAAGCGTATAAAATATTTTGCACAGTACTATGTCTTCGTATGGCACGATATGCAGAACAGATAGTAGGAAAATACCAGGCTGATTTCAGAGGTAAATCGACAATTCATCAGATTGCAATCCTGAAACAAATTTTGAAAAAACACTGGAATATGGCATTGATACTCATCACATATTTATAGACTACAAAGCAGCCTACGACTTTGTGAATAGAAGAGAAATGTTCAAAGCACTGAAAGAGGGAGACCCTCTCTCCTGTATATTGTTGAATATTGCTCTGGAAAAAGTAATACGTATGTCACAAATCGCAACCACTGGTCAGTCTATAATAAATCAGTGCAAATCCTGGCCTATGCTGATATATCAATATTATTGGGAGAACGGAAAACGCCGTACGAGAGGCATATGTAGCATCAAACGAATCAGCTACAAAAATGGGTTTAATAATAAACACCAACAAAACTACCGCAGAATTTGCACGGCCAACAGATACTATTTTGGGCTCAATCTCCTCCTTAAATCCACAATTATATCGAGAAATACAAAAATAAAACTCTACAAAACAATAATAAGCCCAGTCCTATCATATGGTTCAGAGACCTGGACTCTAACAAAAAATAATGAAAACATGTTAGCATGTTTCGAAAGAAAAGTACTAAGGCGAATTTATGGAGCAGTGAATGATAATGTAGTGTAGAGAAGACGATACAACTTCGAACTTATAGAATATAGCAGGAACCTGATATCGTAAAACATATTAAAATAGGACGTCTGAGGTGGATAGGGCATGTAATGCGGATGGAACAAAATGACCGAGCAGAAAAACGCTCCTTAATAGACCCATTGGTCAGATAAGAAGAGAAAGGCCTAGAACAAGGTTCCTTGATAACATCGATGAAGACATAAGAAATATGGGAATACGTGCTTGGCGGAGAACGGTGATGGATAGGGACGACTGGATAGAAATTCTTAAGGAGTCTAGGACCCACGCAAGGTTGTAATGCCAGAATGATGATGATAATACACAAAATATTAATAAAAAGCAAACCTTGTCTAAATCGTTACAAAGAAACATAAAAAAAATGATACTGATGATAATATATTTCGTCACATTCGGGGGTAAGGTGGAGTTACAATTGAATGTAGTTTCAGAGGACGCTTAATCTAGCGGGAACACATCAGCAGAATCTAGTTTAACCTATGCCATATTTTTTTCACGTATTTGCATTAATGTATTACCAGCACAATAATTTTTCATCCTAAAACCTATGAGCGATTCCGCTAGTTTAATATTCAAGTTAGGATCTGTTTTATACAGCAGAATTCCAAAAAAAGTTTTTTATTATATACCATAGTGTTCTGCTACGTTTTTACGACTTTATTACCACCCTGATAATTTTTCACCCCTAAACCAGTCTTATTTGGAAACGTTCCCCCTAGCTTAATAATCGAGCCAGTGGAATTAAAAAAAATGACATGCCTCAATATTCTGTTAAGTTTTATACCAATTTATTACCACCCTACTAATTTTTCACCCCTCAACTAACCCTTTAAAAACAAATTACAAGTACCACTGTGTGCTACAAAGTTTTGCTATTCGTTTATCACGCTAATAATTATTTACCCCTTAACTACAGCTAGGTTGAATTTTTAACTGACAAAATTAAAAAAGGTATTTTTTATAATCTTTCTGTATGGTACTTTTACTTCAACCTTTTATTATTTTTTACTATCTTTATATTTTTCCCCTTAAAATAAAGTCTAAGGCAAACTGGTCCTTGTGGTAAAGGCGTAAAGTCCGCACAACTTTACCACAAGAGTTGAAAATCAATTATAGACGTGATCGTGCGTAGATGAATGTGACGCACTGTTTTTTACTAGGTATTCAAAATTACTCAAAAAATATTGTACTCAGCATAATAAAACACAGTCGCGGTCAGATGTTACCTTCTAGTGGACCTACTAAGGACACCGCTGCAGCTTCTAGATTTGTTATCAGAGGAATACTGCAATATTCATAGGAATTCTTGATAAAAATTCACCATTGGCACGTTCTTGAGTTTGCATAATTTTGGATACGCTTATATAATTTCTTAAATTATGAACTTTGTTGTTTTTAAAATGAGTTTGTTGTAGACAAATTATAGAGGAAGAATTTTGAGCAATTATTAACTGTAACATTTCTAAACGGGTATAATACCCGTTCAAAATCCACTGTAGAATAGACTTGAATGTGAGTTTATGTAGAAGGTTCTATGAAGGAGTCGCTCTCGAGCTTTCAGTTGTCTAGATCGCGATTTAATTTTTTTATATAATGTAGGGCAGATTTCTCTTAACAAATTAAGTAAGCCTGATGTGTCTCCTAATGTATAAGTTTTAAAAAGACTTAATTTATCTGGAGATCCTAAAACATTTTCAAAAAAATCAGTTAGTTGTTTAAAATTTAATATCGGTGTTTATTAGTAAATCGTAGTAAATTAGTATCGGTAAGTTTATTAGTAATAAAATATTTTACGTGTTCCGTACTTTTAGCAATAGTCTCAAAATTATCAAAAGTTTTGGATTTGTTAAGTTTTTGTATTGGTTTTGTAAAATTATCTTTAGGTTCTTGTTAGGTGGGGTTAGAATTTCATCAAGGCTGCGCTTAGCTGTGTTTGCTTCTTTACTAGGTGTATTAGTTATTTCAAATGTATCAATAGTATCTATTGATATGTATTGATAGAGCATGCAAGTATTGAGGAAGAGTTTGGGATTGATGTATGAGGTTGTGAAACGATTGGTATTATTGGTAACTGTGTAGTTATTATGGTTGTATCTGTGCTTGTAGTTTTAGAACTTGGGAATGATGTTAAGGGTGATATTTGATATGCAGTTAACAATGGTATAGTTAAGGGAGAAGTTACAGTCGAGGATTGTAATGAAAAGGAATTCGTTTTGAAGATGATGATATGATCGGGACGTCATCTGGAAGAGTATTAACTACTGTATTTATAGAAGTAGTTGGCAGTGTTGTTAAATTTTGATTTGGATTTGTACAGAATGGACAATTTCCTACAAAATGGTCAGATTGTTTACGAAAGTAACCTATATGTTTTTCTAAAGATAAGAAAATACGATACGATGTTTGATCGTAGTTTATGACAATTGAGGGCAAAGAAGAGATAAATGTATGTCTTCAAAAGCTCAGTATATGTCTATATTTTGGGTTTGTTGTACCTATTCGTCAAAAATTAATTGGAAGTAATAAATTAAGGTCTAATTTTTTAAGTTCAGATTCTATGAAAGTGTGAGGAATACTAGGGCAGACATTAGAGATCAGTAATCTTTCATTTGGTGTAATTAATCGTTGAGCATAAATTATTTGTCGATTGATAGTCATTCTTTCGTTGTCAGCGTTCATGACAGTTTCTACTTATTCTTCACTAGCTAGGTAAATACATAATTGAGCTAATTTGAGACCCCGTCATATATTAGTGTACGATAGGGTGACATCAAGTGAAAATATTGAAAACTGATCATTCAGTGCGATGGTAGTGCACATCTGCTTTCAGTTGACGCTTAGAAGTGACCGTTGTTCATTTGTCGACGGTAATTTGATGTACGCATTTACAAAGTTATTTCGGTGTTTATAAAAACTTACAAGACATCAAGGTAAGTTGATTAAATTTACTCCCATTATTTTCGTTTTGTTAGTTTAATATCAGTTAATACATTTTGTTCTAATTACCTTAGATACCTTAGATATAAAACGACTGGCCTTTCAACTTGCAACACGAAACTCAATACCACATTCATTTAGCGGAATCAAAAAATCAGCCGGAAAGAAATAGTTGCGACTCTTTCTGAAAATGCATCCGACGCTTTCAATGCGTACTCCTCAAGGAATGTTATCTGCTTGAGTAAAATCGTTTACTGCTGAAAATGTATCTAAGTTCTTTGACCTGTATGAACCAGAATATCTTAAGCTGACTAACCCTGCACAACATATTTAATGTGAACGAAACAGGCCTTACAATTATTCGGCACAAACATAGCAAAGTAATTTCTATAAGAGGGAAGAAGCAAGTTTCGCCACTTACTTTAGCAGAAAGGGGCAAGTTGATTACTGTTATTACGTGTATGACTGCTGCAGGAGTTTTTGTACCACCATTATTAATCTTTCCTAGAAAAAATATGAAAACAGAGTGGATGCTAGAAGTACCCACTGGAGCAGTGGCAGAATGCCACGTGTCAGGTTGGGTAGAGGCCGATATTTTCACTAGATTGCTTCAACACTTCATAAAATTCACTAAACCTTCAGCTGCAGACTCTGTTTTTCTCGTCGTTGCTGGTCACTATTCTTATGCGAGAAATGTTGCTGTAGTAGATTTGGCCAAGCAGAATTATGTGACGATTATTTGTCTCCCACCACATTCTACACATAAGATGAAATCCTTGGATGTTGCTTTTATGGTACCTCTGAAAACTTACTACGCATAAAACATATAAAACTGGCTTAGAGAAAATCAGTTGAGTGTTGTCTTACCTTATGCTGTTGCCAGTATTTTTTGTAAAGTGTATAACAGAGCTGCTACGATGGAAATATCTTGCAATGGTTTCTCCGAAAAACTGGAATGGACGAACAAATAGTAGAACCAAACCATGAACAACCAAATCATCTAATGCGAGAACATAGAACTCCTAGTCCACCAATATCTCATAAACAACTTGTTTCTCCGAAAGACATCTGTCCAATCCCTACTTACGAGAGAGATACCACTAAAAAACTACATGCCAGATCAGGAAAGGCTTGAGTTATTACTCTAACACCCTACAAAGAAGAATTAGAGAAAAGCTTACAGAACAAAAAAACAAAGAAACTAGTACCCTAGAAAAACTTGGATTGTATATTAGCTCCAGAAAAAACAATTCAACAAAAAGTGTTAGATAAAAAAAACAGCAACGCCCGAAAAAGAAATACCAGTACATGAAGACGTAGGTCAACCTTCTACATCAAAAGGCAAAACATCAACATGGAAATGGAAAGTTTCTTCCAGTTCAAGCTTAGACAACAGTGAAGACCTTCCATTAGCTGATTCATCATCCGACGAAAGTGGAGATAACGACGCGGAATGTCTATTTTGCACCGGCAAATTTTCCGACGACAGATATGGCGAACAATGTTCAAAGTGTTACCAGTGCGACAGGTGGGCACATGAAGACTGTGGAGAAATAGAGTCCGGCATATTTATTTGCCTTTTCTGCGAAGGAAAGGGCTTTTTTTGAATAGTTTCTTAAATTGGGGTACCTATCTCAAATTTGGATACCCGGCTGTTACAAATTAGGCCACCTTTTATTTTTAACATTAAATGTCGCAAAAAAATTAAATGTATTTTTTTGCAAAAATATAATATTATGTTTTATTAGCTTTATATTTTTTTGTATTCTAGAAACAATAAATTTAAGTTTTGGAAATAAATGTCTTAAAAACTTTTGAATATTCTATGTTTTATATTTGTTTTTCAAAAAAAGTGTCTCAAATTTGCTGCCTTTCCTCTAAGGTGATTTGAAATTCGTAATGAAAAGATAATATATCTTGGTTCTATAATATTTTCAGTATAAGTATATATTCCTTAAGTTTGGTGACTTCCAGAGCATTATACAAAATAGCTTTTGAAGTTAAATTGATTAATGGTGCAGAATATGAAAGAGTTTGATATGATGTCAATAACGTTTGAGGCCTCGATGTCCCTGGAATATTAACATTATCTATTTTCGTTGTGACAACCTAATGACATCAGGTAATATAGACAATAGAAACTTGTTTTGACGTAAGTATCTAATTAAATTAAAATTACTTACATATTTTATCCAATAATTTCACTAATTTGTATTTATTTATGATCGTCGAAGTCACTTGCGACAAGCGTGAGCTCGGTGGCCAGACCCTCTCGGGCACTTGTCCGGCAAGTGCCCGAACAAACAAAATTTATTTTGCCGATTCGGCGGCTGAGTGACCGAGCATACAAAAATCCGGGCATCTGCTCGGAACACACTTTTGGGACAAAAGTCCAAAGACAAATAATAAATTCAATCAGTCATAGGGAGAAAAGCTCGTCTAGCTACCCCTAAAATTAGGTGGCCTAACCACACAAAGTAAAACAGCGGATGTCCTATTTCCCAGGCCATCCAAAGTAACGCTTAGTACAAAAGGCTCACCATTCTTTATGTCCTGCGATGGGGAGGGCTGGTTGATTATAGGTTAGGGGTCAGATAGGTACCGCTCCATTAAGGAGTGGTTTGATCTTCGGACATGTGGGTCCCACTGATCCATTGAAACACACATGTCACTCGGAGCTGGGGATTATACAAATTGTGTGTGTGGTGTGTGTGTGTATGTGACTTTTATTCTGTATAAAATCATGTGTGTTCGTTGGAGAACTAAGTAACAAAACTCTGAATGAAATGCACAAATTTATTTAGTTGTTTACAGCTTAGGGTATAAAACTATACTGACGTAATGAATACAAACTATATCTTAAAAACCTCTCATAGTTCTTGATCATATTGCTGACACCTCTAAATTATCAGGTGCTCGCCATAACATGTGTGTGTGTGTGTGTGTGTGTGTGTGTGTGTGTGTGTGTGTGTGTGTGTGTGTGTGTGTGTGTGTGTGTGTGTGTGTGTGTGCGTGGGTGTGTGTCTGTATAATTTTTATTTAGCAAAAAGTCGGTTACCTTCATTTATGAACAACCTTGAAAACTGTTTTCCCAGAAAAGTTTTATATATTTGTCATTATATAAGTATTTTACATTACAAATACACATTTTTATAGATACCTAAGCAGGAAGGTTCATATATTTTATTCATAAAATAATATAATTTTACAATATTTCCATATCAGTTCTTATCTCTAATCATCCAAACCAACAAATAATCCAAACGACGCGACGCCCACTTACACATAATTCCTTAATTACACATGACAAGTAATTGACACACTGTCCTAGATAAATCTTGACCTACCTATTCAACCTTTTATTCGAACCAAAAAAATAGAACAGATATACAAACATCTATCATCCAATCGACGTGCTAACCTAAATTTCGTATTTTACAGCAGCAAACACATCGATATTTACAGGACCGATGTTACGTTATTTATAGAATACTACCCTTTTAGCTTTCACTATCGGTTTATTCGAATCATGGCTACATTAATTGTTATAATGCTACTTTAAAGGGTGTATTTTATAAGAAATTCGTAATAACAAGACTTTTTATATGATTAAAGTAAATATATAAAAATACACCCCTGTCCAATACTTTTTGCTACGCGAGATTCTTCAGAAAATATTATTATATGCCAGCCCCTACACACTGATTTGCATACAGAATATTAAGCGAATATTTTATCATTTTTAATTTAGATTTTGGTATCTTCAGTTACTAGAACAAGCCATAGAAAATAACAAAGGCTTAAAATGTCTAAGATTGTAGACTGTACTGTTTGTGGGGTACCGGAAGCTCCCGCCCACATTTTTAACTGCCAGATGGACAAATGAGAGGGGAGACTTCGAGAGGAGAATGGGTTTCGGGCTGGATGAAAGAAACATGATAAACATAATGTTGAGAGAAAAGAAAGAGTGGAAAGAAGTACAGTGTCTGATTTCTGGGGTGATGAAGAAGAAGGAACAGGAGGACAGAGGTGGAAATTGAACAAGGGATCTGAAATTTATGGTTATTATGTATTATTTACTAGTTTATGGTCTCACGGAAATATTTTTTGATTTTCGGTGATAGGTATGGTTATTTGTAAGTTTTTAGTTTTTGATTTTAGTTGTTCATTGAGTGGCAAGACCAATACTCTGGAACGGTGAAGGTTTTAGCCAGAACACGGTTAATCCGGCACTACCCTGGGGTATTCTGGCCTAGGATCCCACTCGGGCGAAAGATGCCAGGGTGCCTTGCTCAGTGACGTTAGATTTCTAAAAAGATTTCCCCCACCTTTGCCTGCCAAAATTCAATGGACACCTTCTTAGGCTCTTACTGGAATCTGGCAATACGACAAAAAAATGTCTAACAACAACACTGGGTGTTCAGAACATATATATATATATATATATATATATATATATATATATATATATATATATATATATATATATATATATATATATATATATATATTGTTTGAACATTTAAATATTTTTTTATATTTAGCAAACAAAATTTATTCTTGTTTTTATGCCGGCTCTGGTGACACAAATAGCACCTATCAAAGAAACAACAGAAAAATTACCTTAACCGCCCTTTTAAAACATTCAATATCAATCATCTACCGAAATGGAACAAAACAACAATTTACTGAATAAAAATGATTCCAAAAAGGGATTCTAATAGTGAAATAATTAAAGTGTAGGAAATTTTAAATTTACTTGCGCTTTTTGACACCATTTTTGTGCATATAGTCAGGTAGCAATGAGTATTCTGAATTCAATTTTTAATACTTAAATTCTTCTAGAAACAGTTTCTTTAATTAAATTTACAGAGAGCTTCTCTTTGCGCATCTAAAATTTATCTTCTTCTTTAGGTACCGTCTCTTCGTCGGAGTTTGGAAATCAATATGGCGATTCTAACTTTATTTACAGCTATTTCTAAACTATTTCAATTGTTGTAAGTCCAAAAATTCTTAAAAAAGAATATTCTACTACCTTGTCTCCATTTGCGTTTTATTTTTCCCTGCATTATGTTTTGTAGCATTACGTATGCATTAGTTCCTCTAATGACGTGTCCAAAGTATTCAACCTTTTTTGTTTTCAGTGCTTTGATTATTTATTCGCTTTTTTATTCTTTGGACAAGTTATTTTTATTTATTCCATGAGTATAAATGTCACCTATATAAATGTTAAATATACAATTACAGACCCAAATTAGTACTTTATTTCTTCTACCATAATGCTTCGTTGTCCTGCAGTTGTGTTCATTTCTGTAGCTCTAAGGTGGTATCTATTTCTTACGTTATAGTTATGAACTTGATGAGTGGCAGTTGTTTCCATATTGAAGTGAAATGTTAAATTTATTAGAATACTTAAAATAGTTGATATCTCACTCTTGATCTCTTCAGTAGTATCAACTGATAACTTGTCTAGTCCACGCAATTTTCCTCTTGAATTTATTTATTATATCTTTAATTTTCTCCTTATTTCAGAAGCTCTAAGAAAATATATTGTTTATTAATGGTTGTCCTGATAGAACATATCCAGAGGGTTAAATGGCATGGGCAAGTTCTGAACTAACTTTGGAAAATAGTTATTGAGCTTGTTAGAAATGAGGTTAGGATCATCATTAACTAAATTGTCTGTTATAAGTTGGGAAATAGTTGTTGGTTTTTTTGTTAGCTTCTTATTATGTATTATGGTGTTTAGTATACTACAATTTTTTTGAATCATTTTTAGCAGCTGTTATTTTCATTCACATTTCACTAATTTTAGTATGACAACATTAAACTTGGGCACTATTTTTTCGAAAACGATTTTTTGGTTTACCTTGTACGAAGTTCCTTTGGAAGGTTCTAATTATTTCATCACATAACATGTTGGGGTCGTTCCAGATTTTGTCCAGTAATTGAAGTAACTCAAACTTAGTTCTGTTTTTATTATTAATTATATTAATCATACACTAGTGTTCAGATTGATTGGACTGAGTTTGACTACACAAGATTTGAATTCGGTGATCCCTGATACATGCTTTTACAACTGCAAGTTCATGATTTGATATAGTATTGGTGAATGTATAGTCTATAAGTGGTTTTGTATTAGGTACTTGTGACTAGTAGGTATAGGTACTTTGATTTTCAGATAAAAAGCGTTTACATTTAGAAGTACTTTAATGTCATTTCTTGTTTAGCTATAATCCAATATTTCTTGTTCAGCTCATTCAAGATGTCAAGTTTGTTTTCTAGAATAAAATAAAATTAATTTACGCTAAAATCCCATGGTCTATATATTGCACCAACAATTATATGGACTTCTTCAATACAAACAAATAACATTGAACATTAATCATCATATCGAGTAATTTCACTAACTATGCATTGATTGGTTTAGAACTCAATACAACCAAAACTAAATGCATGCTTATCAGCAGAACACAACAACCTCCGATGCAATTGACATTAAACAACCGAAAAATAGAACAAGTGGAGACATACACATACCTTGGAACCACAGTCAACACAAAATGGGACCAGTCAACAGAAATAAGATCACGAATTGAAAAAGCGCGAAATGCGTTCAACAATATGAAAAAGTGGTTCACAAGCAAAATCTCAATGGAACTAAAATTAAGACTGGTCAAGTGTTATGTCTTCCCGGTCCTGTTCTATGGAGCAGAGGCATGGACCACAACGGAAGCCACCCTGAAGAAACTAGAATCCTTTGAGTTGTGGATATATTGCCGTATTCTTCGGATATCCTGGACAGACCACATCACTAACGTGGAAGTAATGCAGAGAATAGGCAAAAGCAAAGAAATAATCTTCAACGTAAAGAAACGGAAGCTTGAGTACTTCGGACATGTCATGAGGCATACTAAGTACCGGCTGCTACAGTTAATAGTCCAAGGAAGAATCGACAGTAGGAGAGGACCGGGAAGAAGACGACACTCATGGATGCATAACCTGCGACAATGTTTCGGACTAACATCGACCGAACTGTTCAGAGGTGCCGTAAACAAGATGCATTGATCTTTTACTAAAATACCAACACCACCACCTTGCTTTTCTCTGCTTACATAAAATGACTGATAACCATGATGTTAAAGAACTTTTCTTCTTTCGGATATAACCATGACTCCGTTATTATTACAATATCAGTATTAACAGTTAACAATTTGGTTACATAAGATCTTAATCTCATTACTTTTGTTTCTCATTTAACAGCTATTCATATACAGGATTTTAAGTTTAGCAAACTATCAAATAAACAAACTTGAATGTTCTGATTCATAGCCATTTTGTTTCATATTTTATTGTAATCCAGATATCGTTTCCTCACATGTTATTCGTTTAAGAGGAGTTTCATCCTCTTTTCTTATATAGATTTTTCCATTTCTAACCCATTTTTGTTGTTTAGTGTTGTAGGCTCGATTAAACAAATTCTGCCCTCTTGTGTAAGAGGCTCATTGACATATACATACTTGGGTTTTTGTTTTATTGTTTTTGTTACAGCTGAGCATATCTGAGTCTAACTTTTTGCCTTGTCGACATTTCAGTATTTTGTTTTTAATTTCTTGGGTTGCAAATTTTACAACTATAACAGGGACTCTTTATGTGTTCTTCCTCGTACATTCTTTAATGTCTGTTATTTGAATATTACACTCTAGCAGATCGTTAGCAATTTCCAATACTACAGAATCAGCACTAACGTCTTCTTTTAATTGTGTACCCATAAATTCAATTAAAGTCAACTCTAAATTATTTTTTTTAAGTATTTTGACTTTGGATTTTAGCTGCTTATTTTCATTTTTTAATGTTTCCATTTCAGCGGAAACTTCGGTTTTCAGAAACTAGTTGATTGAATTTTTCGGACATAAAGTCAACAGATTCCTGCAATTTTTCCACGGATCGCTGTAATGACCCATTCATAACAGAGATTTTATTATTTTTGTCACTAATACTCTTTACAGAAACAAATTTTACACTGTTTTCAGGTACCATAACCTCGCTTTACAATTTGAGCATCGGACAATGCAAGAAAGCACTTTTCTTGCAAATACTGTATAATATAGCTTTTAATACTGATTTATTGCAATAATCACACACTATAGTTGTATTGTATGCGTTTAACCTGAAGTTATACTTTCTTGACTATGTCAGTCCATGATATTTTTTACATGCGGCAGTAACACACCTTTCATGGGCCACATGCTTATTCTTCCAGTTTTTCTGAGTATCTAAGTCTCTGATTCACAAAGGAGAGTTAAAAAAACAAAGTATCTCAGCATTCTTATTGGAAACCTTAGGTTGAGACTGCTATAGGAAAAAATTGTTTGATGTTTATAAATGATGCTTTTACTATTTCTATTCGGAATTTTATTTCATGTAACAGATCTAGCTTTTCGGCTAACCAGCTACAAAGATATATACCTTTTAACTCTCTCTATTTTTTTAAGATGTCAAACCATAATGGCAGTTTTAGAAATTTTTTACTTGGTACAATAACAAAAAATGCCTGCAAATGCTACTTCTGGAGAAAATCAACAACTTATTCTTAATTTATTACAGTATTTTAAGGGAGAGAAAGAAAACAATATACCTTTACAACATTTATCAAAAGTGCATCAGCACGTTAGGCACGCTTTAAAAATCAGTGTTCTTATCAGCGTTGTTAATGTGACGCGAATAAAAACTGAAAATGAGGAGAAATCTTTAAAAATGTTATTACAACGCCCGAGTATCACATCTTCTTCTTATTGTGCGTCTTCTAACGAAGGTTGCGATCACTTCTTTAAACTCGCTTTCCTATCTTTTGCAACGTGAAATATCATTTTAATACTGAGGTTAGTCCAATCTCTGATATTCCTCAGCCAAGATTTCTTCTTTCTGCCCAAGCCTTTTCTTCCATCTACTCTTCCTTTCATGATAATGTTTCTTCTTCTTCAAGTTCCGCTCCTATCGGAGATTGGAAATCATTCTGGCAATTATAATTTTGTTGGTTACGCGCCTGAATAGTTCAATTGAACTGCATCCAAACCATTCACGGAGATTGAGTAGGCACGACATTTTACGTCTTCCTACGTTTCTTCTGCCTTTGATTTTACCCTGCATTATATTCCTTAGTAGTTCGTATTTTTCAACTCTCATAATGTGCATCAAGTATTCCAATTTCCTGATTTTTATGGAATTTAAAACTTCGCATTGTTTTCCTAGTTGTTCGAGAACTTGTTCGTTTGTTTTGCGATCCATCCATGATATTTTCAAAATACGTCGGTAACACCACATTTCGAATGCTTATATGTTTTTAATGTTGGATTTTTAAAGTGTCCAAGCTTCAACCCCATACAAAAGGGTAGAGAAAATATAACATCGAAGCATTCTTATTTGGAGCGATATATTGATATCGCGATTACAAAAAAGTTTTCTCATTCTATTAAAAGTTGACCGTGCAATTTCAATGCGGATTCTTATATCTTTTGTCTGATCAGTATCATCTGTGATCCATGCTCCAAGGTATTTGTACGAAGATATTTGTTTAATTTCTGTATTATCTAGTACTAGCTTAACTTTGACGTTTTGTGCTCTTGTAAATACCATGAACTTGGTTTTCTTCAAATTAATAATTAGTTGTTCAGCAAGGTGTTGCAGTTCTTCTAGTTTTCCTGCCAGAAGGACGGTGTCTCAGCATATCTTATGTTATTAAGTGGCTCGCCGTATTATAAGGCCCTCACTGACCTCGGCAAGCGCTAATTCTGAGATGGCTTCACTGTATAAATTGAATAACAAGGGAGATAAAAGGTCCGCCCTTGGCGTACCCCACGGCGAATCTGGATTTCCTCGGTCAGTTCATTTTCAACTTTCACTTTTGCTGTTTAGTTTCAATAGAGGTTACATATGATTCTAATGTCTCTACTGTCTATGTTTTTATTTAATAAAATTTCTTTAAGCCGATTATGCTGCATTCTGTCAAATGCCATCTCAAAATCAATGAAATAGGCATATACTTCCTGATTTATATCTAAGCATCTCTGCGAAAGAACGCTTACTGCAAACAGTGCATCTTATGTTCCCAGTCCTTTCCTAAATCCCATTTGTGTATTACTTATTCCTTCATCTAATTTCTTATGTATTCTATTGTGAATTACTTTTAAAAACAATTTCAAGACATGACTCATTAAGGCTATGGTGCGATGTTCATTGCACTCCTTTGCATTGGCTTTTTTGGGTAGCAGTATGAATGTTGATTGGAGTCATTCCTTAGGTATTATACCTGTTCTATATATGGTATTGAATAGATCCAAAAGAAGATCAATAGATTCAGTATTCACAATTTTGAGTAATTCGATAGGAACTTCATCAAGCCCGGGAGATTTACCACTTTTAGCTTGTTTCATTGCATATTCAATTTCTTCTCGTATAATGTCAGGCCCAGTATCATCCTTAAATTCTTTTGGTGCTTCTGTTCTTTCTTTGTCTTCAAAAAGTTGTGCTATATATTGTGTCCATCTCTGCATTTTTTGGTGTATATCTGTTATCAGTGCACCACTTTCATCTCTTAGTTGCCTAGTTTGAAGTATTTTACTCATTCCTGTTAATTCTCTTATTCTTTTATGCATGTTAAAAAAGTCATATTTTTTCTCAATTTCTTCTAGTTCTTGGCACTACTCATGTAACATTCTCTCCTTAGCTTCTTTTATTCTCTTTTTAATTAATCGATCAGTTTCATTATATTTAATTGGATTTTTTGTTTTAAATGATTTTTTTTCATTCATTAATAATAGTATTTCTTCAGTCATCCAGTCTTTATGTTTTCTTTTCTTTATTTTTAAGTTTTCATTTGCTGTTTTAATTATTACTACTTTTATATTTTCCCATTTCTGATCAATGTTATAACTACTTTTATTCAGTTCTTGGGCATTACGTAGATTTTCAGTAAGAGTTTTTACAGTTTGTTCCTTTGTTTGTGGTTTCAATTTTGTTCGTAATGTGACTACTATGGTGTTATGGTCTGAACCGATGTCTGCTTCAGGGTAAGTTTTGGCAGACAGTATAGAATTACGAAATCTTTGTCTAATGAGGACAAAGTCAATTTGATTTCGGAATATTCTATTCGTTGTATCACCGGGAGATTTCCATGTATACAATCTTCTTTTTGGTAGCTTAAAAAGTGTATTAGCTATTACAAATTCTTCCGTCTGGCAAAATTATATCAAACGGTCACCACGTTCATTTCTATTTCCTAGACCATATTCCCCCACATATCCATCCAATACGCCCATTACATGATAATGTTTAGAAGGGATTATTTATCGTTTCTAAGTATGAGGTCCAGATACGATGTTTTTCTTATTTTAATTGTGTTCATAAGCTTTCTGCCATGTCCAATTC
This sequence comes from Diabrotica undecimpunctata, assembly GCF_040954645.1. NCBI lineage: Eukaryota > Metazoa > Arthropoda > Insecta > Coleoptera > Chrysomelidae > Diabrotica > Diabrotica undecimpunctata. The sequence goes on from NC_092809.1 coordinate 46,606,152, forward strand.
GTCGTGACACTTCTTCGCTTGAGACTTATGTACTCCAACGAATTTTAAAAGTATCACATACTGTCTCTAAAATAAAAACTCTAGACTTCAGGGATGTTGTAAATGAATGTTGTAAATGAATGTTGTAAATTAGAAGGGTTGTATATACAATTTCATTGCTTATTGTAGAACAGCAAAATTAGCAAATATACAACGCTTCAAATATAAATTAGTGGCAACTTTTATAAAAGTGTATTTTCTTGCAAGCTTGAAAATAATAGGAGAGTCCTTTGCTTTTTCTTTTTCCTCTTCCTCTTTAAAAAAGCAATTCTGTTTGTTCATTGGCGGATTAATACCTCTAGATACTTCTTCTGCCGATTGGTGAGTTATCTCTTGTCATTTTGACGATACCGGTCTCCTCCATTCTGTTTATGTGGTTATTCCATTCTTTTTTTCTATTTTGTATCCATTCATTTATACACTGTACATTACATTTTCTTCTAATGACTTCACTTCTCTTTCGATCTCTCAGCGTATTTCCTGTAATTCTTCTCAGTACTCTCATCTCTGCCGTTTTCATTAGCCTTTGCATTGGTGCTGTGTCGGTTCTTGTTTCTGAGGCATATGTCATTATTGGTCTTACACTGGCTGTTTCGCCATATGGTGTTAGTAAGGCATCCTGCTAGTCTATTTGCTTTTTGTACTTGATATCTCACTTCTTTGTCCAGATCTCCATAGACAGTGTAATTCTCAGGTATTTTATTTTCATTACTTGTTCAATACTGATGCCAAAAATTGGTATTTTACATCTGGTTGGTTCTTTGCTGACTACTTGTTTTACTTTTCTGAGATGAGATTATCATATTAAATTCTTTTGCTCTTATGTTTTCCTTTGCGAAAAGCCAAATATTGTTTCTGAACGATTATACTTTTTGAGGCACTATATGATAAAATTATAGATTTCAGCGATTAAAAAAACTTTCTATCCCAGAGGATTTTTGGTGCAACTGGAGGAGAAAATCAGGAACAGAGAACAAAGGCAGAACCACGAATATTCAACCATTAATAAGACGAGAAGGATCATTGACCAGAAATTAAAAACTGGAACAAATATATAGAAAATTGCTACCAGAATATAAGCTTTATATTTGCAGCTGATAATTTGAAGATTTAATGGAATTGCAAGATTTAACCTAGAAGTATGAAGCTATAGAAGACGAAAAGATCTCGACAAAATTAAAATCTTTAAAGACACCGAGTAATATGATGCCAAAAAAAAAATGTGCTTTAGATCCAAGATGCCAGGTCACAGCCGTAAAAAATGGAAGAACCTATGGAAAAAATTCTGTTCGCGCTGCGGCAAAGATGAATTTTACAGCAGAGACTTTACCCAGGATATCGAAAATTTTGGATATACTAAAAGAAGCAAACTTAATTTTAACCTTCGAAGTAAAACACGGTTATTTCCAAATACACCTGGAAGAGACAAGCCGCCTATTAACAGCGATTAGAGTACCCGGTAAAGGTCACTTTTAATTAAGAAATCAAGAACGCTGGGGTGCTAAATTAACCGGACACTCAGATTTTTCCTAAAAACTGGCATTTAAAAAAGTTTAAGATGTTCCCAGTTGAGTATTTAATAATAAATAAAATTTAAAAGTAAAATTTATTACAACTCAATTTATTACTACTTTATTACAACATGTTACACAGAAAAAACAATAAACACTATATTTATAATGAGGCAAGTGCAAGAGAAATCGTTAGAATACAACAAACCGGCATATCTATTTTTCGTGGACCTTAAGAAGGCATTTGACCGGGTCAAATTAAAAGACATTATCCACTTACTGTACGCAAGAGAGATACCTCTAGGAATATTGAACGATCGAACATATCTACCAAAACACAATAAAAGTAAGAGTAGAAGAAGAACTAACCAACCCTATTGAAGCTGGCAATGGGATAAGACAGGGAGATTCACTGAGTCCTCTTTTGTTCAACCTGATTATGGATGGAATGATAAAAAAGTAAGAACTAAAAAGGATACCAAATGGGAGAACAACAACTTAAAATAATCTGCTATGCAGACGACGCAATACTACTCTCTCAAAGTGAAGATGATTTACAACGTATTTACTAAGCAAATTTACTAAGATGTAAATTGGAGCTGGAAGGAAGTTCAGATAATAGAACAAGTAATAGAGTTTAAATATCTAGGCATCACGTTATCTAGCTACGGAAAGTTCGAAACTGAAGTGGAAGATCAAGTGAATAGAGCAAATACTGCCGCAGACTTCCCGAATGAAACAATATGGAGAAATATTAATATCGGGAAAGAAACGAAAGGCCAAATTTACGAAACAGTCATCAGAGCAATAATGACATACGCGGCAGAAACAAGACCTGACACAGAGAGGACAAAAAGGATGTTAGAAACAGGAGAGATGAAAACACTTAGAAAATTGATGGTAAGATACTATGGGACAGAGCTGGAAGTACAGATATTCAACGTAGATACAAGGTGGAGAACATCACGAACTGGGTAAGAAATGGAACGATCATATAAGTGGAATGACAATAAATATGGTTCCTCAATGGGAAGACGATTAGTAGGAAAACCACGAAAACGATGAAAAGACCATTTACTGGAGACACATTGAAAAACAGACAGAATCATGCCTATACAAAAAGAAGAATAATTGTAACAAGTTCTGTATGAGCCTTTAGGGAAATGCCTACCCACACCATTGTACCACCTCAACCAAATTGAACTCACGGAGTAAAACAATATTGCTGATAACGTTCACCAGCTCTTCTTCATATACTAAACCGCCCACCTGATGAGTATCTGTTAAATCTTGATCCATCCATGAAAAGCACAGCACTGCAATCGTCAAAACCCCAATTAAGATGTTCGCGGGCGAAGTCTATACGTTGCCTCCGATGATCTGCTGTTAATAGAGATCACGTGAAAGGTATTCTGGACCTTAATCCATATTTATTTAAGCGTCTTCGAACAGTATAAATGGAAACTGTGTTTCTATGGACATTATTTAATCGTTGAACAAGTACTGGTGCTGATAAAGTACGATCGCGTAACGCTTGTAACCTAAGAAAGCGATCTTCAACTTGACTTGTGGTTCTTCATCTACCTTGACCTGGTCTCCTGGTGTGTTGTCCTGTTTCCCAAAATCTTTGTATTGCATCAAACACTGTACTTCGAGAAATTTCTAAAGCATTGGCGATGTAAGGAATGCTCCGCCTATCATCCTGTAAAGCAACAGCTTGTGCTACTTCTTCTGGTGTCATAATTTTTTTAATGTAAGTTTTAAACAGGAGACAATACAAAAACCTACAGTCGAACTTATAATCAGGTACAGTACCACAATAAACTTAAATTAATACTAAGCCACTATTTCACATTAATAACAAAACATATGTGTAAAAGTGTTGTTGTTCGCACAAAACATCTAAACAGGTTCAAACAAGAAAAAACGTTATCGCTAGTAAGTTTTGATCTAAACACCAACAAAAAACAAAAAATCTGGGTGTCCCCTTAAGTTTGCACCAAGTGTATATAAATTCTAAACTTTAACACCAATGGTATGAATACTAAAAAATTGGTAATTGAATATTGGTCTGAATAGAGAACGAGTTTTCGGTAGTAATTGGCAGTTCTAGAAAATGTTTTACTTGTTTAGACCTAGCTAATTAATGCGTTAATGTTCTATGGTACAGAGGCGGATCAATTTATACTACAGCCTACATTATCGATTTCTTCAATTGTTGAGTAGTTTATTATTAAAAATGAAAAGTAAAAAAGTGAAATTAAATCAATTCCATAAACGATATACGTTTAATAGCTTTTCCTTTCCATGAAAATACGACCATAAAACATTATCAAAAGAATTATTAAATAGAACTCGCATATGCATAACATGACAATAACTATCTCAGGTTTGTAGGTTAATGTTGCATTAATCGTTTTACAAAATAATGCAGGGCAATAAAAAATGTAAATCAATGAGTATTATACATACATTATGTCTCACTGAGCTGGAACCATATGGAAAACATTTTTTAGCTGTTAATTTCAGGTAAAACAGATATAGGCCAGTCAAAATAAAAATTATTGTACTGTACATATTTTGTTTAAAAATGAAAGCATCGATTCATTTTTATGGGATCATTGTTTAAACATTAATTTTTAAGTAAGGCTTCTTTTTAGACTTAAACAAACAAACGTTTAAAACTAAACAAATGTTTAGTTTTGGAGAGAAGATAAATACCACTATAATCAAGCGAAACCATCTGCAGTGGGCAAGACATGTAGCCCGGGCCCCGGAAACAAACATAAAAAAACAGAAAATCCAAGCAAGCAACAAAACAGAATGGCGCAGAAGTCTTGAGAAGGTCGAGGCCGTTTGGGGAATGTAGCACCGTGATGATGATGATGATGATCTTTTTAGTCGTTCTAAATTAAATTTTGTGTATAATTTGTTTAAATAATTTTTAAACCGTTGAAATTAAAATTGGTTTTAGCATAAATAACAATAGATAAATAAGTCCAAAATCTGTCTCACAAGTTGCCTTTCAATTCTTTTAAGATACTCATAGAATTTGTTGAAAAATATTAATTAATCGGTATATTTCAGATTTTTATAAGGGCTAACTTTTTTTGTTTAGACTTACTTTAGAATTTTTGTGAATTCTGTTTTGAAATTCGTTTTGCTGATCATTTTTTACGAAATAAAAAAGGTATTTTACGACCATTTTTAACCGAGATAGCCATTTTTTAAATGTATTATTGGTTTATTTAATAACATTTTTAACATTAAGCCTTTAAACTCCGGTGATAATTCATTTATGTAATAGAGACTGCCTCAAAGAAATAGACAGAATGGTGGTCCGAAGAAATAAAAACCAAGTACATGTGAAAACAAAAGCGTGGCAATAATATCTTAAAGAATAAACGAACGAGAATTACAATAACTATAAAATTGAAAGAAAAAAGTAAAAAAATTGGAAACAACAGAAAAGAAAATTGTAAAAAATTTGGAGATAAAATGGAAGACAATGGCAAAAGCAACCAAAAGCTTTTCTACAGAACCCTGAAGACGCTAAGAACACAGACAAAACAAGAAATATACATTATTAAGGATAACAATGGAGATTTAATAATAGAGACAAAACAATTAGTAAAACGATAGAAAGAACACTTTGACGAGCTATTATCGGATAAAAAAAAGATGACAGATGACATTAATATAGAACAAAATAATGTACTGGAAGATAACACAGAAAACTTAATAAACCAGGAAGAATTAGAAGAAGCAAGTAAAACGTTATATTATGAAAAAGCACCTGGAGTCGATATAATAACAACTAAAATAATAAAAAACGTAGAAAAATGAGAACAAATATTACTAAAAATAATGAATAAAATATGGAAAATTAAATATCCTGGAAGATTGGAAAGTTTCACCAATAATACCTATGTATAAAAAAGAAAATACAACAGAATTTAATAACTACCGAGGATTGATGTCATGTACATGTATATATACATACTCTTAGAAAAAAATAATAAACAAACGGTTAAGAAAAATGACAGAACACACATTACACGAAGCACAACTTGGATTTAGAATTGGCAGAATACACAGGATCATATACTCGTATTTACTTTAAAGCAGATAACACAAACAGCGCAGCAAGGGAAAAAGAAAATAAACTTAGCATTTCTTGACTTAGAAAAAGCCTTCGATAAAGTAACGGGACAGAAACTATTTAAAATACTACGAGAAAAAGGAGTGGACAACAAGATATTAAGAATAATATAAAAAATATACAATGAGGTAATTAGTAGTAACACAGCATCATATACGTTTACAATAAATGGAGGTCTAAGTCAGAGAGGAGCATGTAGCCCAACATTATAGTTAATTGTTAAATGTATGGTATAGAAAGCTGCAAAGATATAAATCTCCGAAGGAACATTTGTTGACGAATTGCAAAACTAAAAAAGAACTTCAGAATAAATTGGAAAAATGAAAAGAAGTAGGGAAAAGTGGGGTAAAGTGGAATAGCCAAACTTTGAAATTAAATAAAATTTAGAATTTTCGAAATAAAATTTTGTAAAAAGCATATCTTATTACAGTAATGTTTAAGATCATTATGTCGAAATATAAATTAAGTCAGTAAATTTTTTTTTGCGTAGGTTTGTCAGACATTGTCTTTTTTCACTTTGCCCCAGATGGTTAGGTAAAGTGAAATAGTCGGTGGGGTAATGTGAGAAGTAGCTAGCATATATAAAGAGTCTTTGTAATGAAAATGTAATTAAGAAAAATAACACAAAAAATACCTATTCTAATATTGGTTATGAATGGTAATTTAAAAATAATAAAAACAGAAAATTATTCAATACCAATAACAATATTGAATATTGAATAGAATTCCTACAGTTTCACTTTTTAAAATAACACTGTCGTCAGGTGGAAACACGAAAGAGTCCTGGTGGTTTCGGTGGCTTCCTCGTAAATGTTCTCTTAACACTGCCCTATAATTTTTCCAAAAAAATTTCATTACTGTTCCCTTTCTTATCTATGTTAAAGTTACTGCGACAAAATCGTTTTTTCCAATATTCTTATGTATTAAGGTAAATTCCTTTTCTTTTCGACGGGGTAACTCTGTTGTTCCGATTTCATCATCTAGTAAAATAAGTTCTTCTGAATCAGAATTCTGGCATATATTCGTGGACTCTTCCGAAGGGCTATCAGATTCCGTCGATGTTGTGCGGGACTTCCTTATTTTTTTAGCTTTTCTTTTAACATTTTCTTGGCTCAAATTTCGTTTAAGATTTTTTACGGTTTTGAATTTAGTTCTTCGAAACTCTGATTCACATCTAACAAATATGGGGTAGATGTTATAATAGTAGTTTTACCACCCCGTTTTCACTCTTTTGTCCGTTTTGGTATTGCTTTTGGAAATGGAAGAATATCACTTGAAGATCTTAATTCTTCCATAAAGAAAAATTCATTCGTGTTCTTTACATTATAAAATGAACGACAAGAAATTGCTAAATCACTCCTGCTCGGAGTTGTCTGATCATTTTTTATTGTTACTTGCTGAAGTTTCAATATCAGGTTCAACTGTTTCCTTAGTTACCTGATTGTTTGAATCACGGGAATCCGAAGGTTCACAACTCATTGTCTTAGGTTAAGCTGAAGCTATTGCTGGAAAATGATCTGGGTTTTTTTCAAAAATATTTTCTCGTTCTGTTATTTGTGACTGTGCAAAATCTATGTCTGCAAATTTGGTACTATCGTATGGGACAATACCGGCTGACTTTTCAGAAAAACAAGTTTATTAGGTTTGTTTCTCTGTCAGTTTCTAACCTCTTGAGTATAATAATTGCTTAAAAGATACATGAAACCTACGTTAAGGAGCTGAAGCTATGTGACGTATGTGGAGAGATTACTAAAATATGAACATAGCTTAGTTATACCGGTCTCATCATAGTTGTACGTTTTGCTGGCAGAAAAGGCATATTTATCTTAAAGTTCGTTCAATAGAGCAAAAAATGTGTCGACAGAAGCTTTGTTACAGACTGATGTGTTTTCTAGTGTTCTTAATGTGAGTTGGGGACGCCTTTTTAAAAATAGGTACAATCAGTCTTTACCAGCTGAATAGTTTTGTTTATGAAAGTTTATTGGAATTTTATTAATTTCTGCATACTGGAAAGCTAAACTTCTTAGTTCTAAATAAGAAATACCAAAAAATAACTTAACCATACCAATAAGGTAGTCAACTTATGTTTTTTTCTGCTCTGGACTGAATACTGTTAGAAATCGGCCTAGCTTCTTTCTTGACGCGTCTTCTTCTTTTTTTCGGATTTGATCCTCCGATTTAACGTAGCAACAGGAATTCCGTATTGTATAGCAGCTTGATTTTGACTAAGGATACGTGTTCGCACAGATCTAATTGCAGATTGATTCCACAGATCTGATTGACTCCATAGACCATTGTTGTTAGGTCGTTTTTCGTTTATTATTTTCGTATTTTACACCTGAAAAGACATTTGTTCTTTTTTAATGGTGGAAATCATGTATAATTATATGTGGGGCAAAGTAAAACGATATTTAACTTTGTCCCATCTATTATCATTTTACATTTTAACCCTAACCTAACTTTTAGAAAAAAAAGGTCCTACGACGTTTAGGAGCCAAGATAGCCCCGTTTTTTAAAATCATTGTTACGTTAATTAACAATATTAAGGGCTGAAATTAACCAATCTTTAAGAGAAAAGTCAATGTTTTTTACCAAACTTTTAACAATCAAAATTATTGAAAATTGTTCAATCAAAATTTTTGTTCCGACTAGAGTACAAGGAGTGGAGCTAGCCGAATGAAGTTTCATCCACGCTCTTCAAAAAATCTAACACAGTTGCAACTAAGAGTGCTCGGAAAAAATGACATAGGTATCACGGGTTCTACTGGACTAAATTTTCTCTTCCTTTTTTTTTGAATGGGGTACAACGTTAAAATAATACCATTTATCATATTTTCAATGCAAAATTATCCAAAACAAAGCAAATAATAACTACGGAATGTACAAACTTTTTCTTAAGTCGCTTTTTATTGTTCTTTTTTTATTTATTTATTTAAAATATAACATATTAAACAAATATTGTTTATAAACAGTATTAAATTGTTATTTATAAACATTTTTTTTTCTAATACTTGTATTAAATTTGAGCAAATCAGTTTTATAGTATTAATAGTATATTACTTTATGAGGCGGAGAAGCATGACTTTTCTTGACGCGCCCGATATTACGCGCCGAACGAAGTGAGGCGCGTAATAGAGGGCAAGTCAAGAAAAGTCGCTTCTTTGCCGAATAAAGTATACTATTTTTTCTTCAAACGTAGCAATTTTCAACCATAAATAGTACAATTCATACGCTATTTTTACTCGAAATTAACTGTGACAACTATCAAAGTCGTCTAGATGTTAGAAATTAAAATAATTAAGTCATCGGTGGGATTTGCGTCTCTATGGTTACAGTTGTTTGACAGTTGTTTGCAATTATTAAAGACATCTTATTGTTGTTCGCAAGCCGCCAACATCGGGAATGAGTGCTGAAAGTTGTTCTCGACCATCAGTATCATCAACAATTACCAATGCGTATCAAGAGTCGGGAACATTTTTGCACGGTTTCAATTTTGAAAATGCCTCATTAACTAATTGTACTTTTAATATTACTATAAATAAAAATGATGTTTAATTGTTGTTAATGACATTTGTATTGTTGCTTTCTGACATGTTTCATATTGTTGCCATGACAACATTTTTCCCTCCGCCGTAAAGAAATGGGAAAAAAACTGCTGCCGGCGGAGACATCAAACTTTGACAGGATCAAGTTAGATAAGTAATGTCATCATTATTTGACGTTTGAAGAAAAAAAAAATTTTGCTAGTTTATGAGTTTCCCTATCAAATTTTAGAAGTAAAAAAAGACAAATATCTTGACGTTCCGACCTAATAATTTATGTATAAAAAGAAGTGTGCAAATTTTGGGAAGGATCGATCAAGTAGTTTTTGAGATACAGTGAACACCAGCTTGAAAAAAATTATTAGGAGAAAAACGCGTTTAAAAAAAAGCTTATTTTTTATAGTCACGCAATTTCGTCTATTCCAGGCTCATATAGCGACATGCTTCCTGCTAAAATATCTACAGCATCATTTTGCTCCTACCTTCGACGAACTCTGCCTTTTTTTGTTGCTTTTTATCCGCTTTCGTAATTCAATTGTTAACTGCCGCGAGGGCATAATTATGAAAACTTCACACTGTACCAATTCTAACTTCTTCATAACTTTTCATAACAATTTTAATAAAATGTTGAATTTTTTTTAATATATCTTAGAATTATTCACTAAAACATCGATGAAGACATGAGAAATATGGGAATACGTGCTTGGCGGAGAAAGGGGATGGATAGGGACGAGTGGAGAGAAATTCTTGAGGAGGCTAGGACCCACGCAGGGTTGTAAAGCCAGAATGATGATGAAAAAATTGAAGCCTTAAAGAATCGATTGCGGTCTACTAAATACGTCTAGAGTAACTGTTAGGGTAACTACAGTTGTTTAAATAATCGCTTTCCGGAATAAACAAATTTAATACTTTACAAACTATTTGGTCGATCTAGCTGATGTTTAGCACAGATCAGTAACTCATTAGTTGCTATAATTTTTAAGTAGTTATATTACATGTTAGTATGCAAAAAAACAAAGTTATTAACATTTATGAAATAATGCAAAAATAAGGGTTTTTGCAATTTTCTTGGCCAATTAACTATTTTTATTTGAACTAATTTCTCTAAAATGTATTAGAAACCTTGTATAGGTAAAAAATGATTTTTTCCCTTTTTATGATTGTTAAAAAAATAAAGCAAAATCAACTGTACGTTTCAAGGATTTGTCATCATGTCTCCCTCATATACCTTTCAGAACCTTCAAAAACCTGCATAGTTAAGTTTGTTTTAATCCTCTAACTTGCAGATTTGTATTTTCCGGTTAAAAAAATTCATTTGATAGATTTTTACGAATATAATGACAACATAGTAATAATTTTTGAACGCAGGATAACGCTCTTTTATCAAAAAATGTTAATGAAAATGTTGGGGTGTCGGTGGCGATGGTGGTACATATACGTACCATTAGTCTTCTGTAATGGTATGTATGTGTACCCACAGTCCTACATAAAAATAATATTAATACATTTGTATTAGTTTATGACTCAAAAATACAAAAAAAAATACTCAAACATGCAAAATATTATTTACGGTGATATACTGCGAATCACTTTTTACATAAAGGAATTTTATCGCAAATTATGTTTGTACGTGTTTGCGTTTTATTATCAGTGCACCTTTTACATAGTCTTCTTGTGTTTCCTTTAATTGGAAGATGTACCCAATAATACACTTTCGAAACGTTTTCTGCTCATATTTACTCCTCCCTTCTTTGATAAACGTCGTATAGCAGCTATTTTTTGTCTTTGAGTAATCACATCTTCTGTTAGAGGTACCAAAAATTGTATTAGGATTTTTTTATTTTTTTCATTATAAATAATCCATGAGTTTACAACTGACATCATAAGTAACCAATGGAATATTTTTTCCACCATTTGTTTTACTTATGATCTAAATCATACAATCCTAACATCTGATCTATTAGATAAACCCCACCCATAATTTTCCTGTAGCACGCTATCATTTCTGGGCAGGATACATTTACTTTCGAGCCATCTCTCATGGTTTTATTTATAGATGAAACATTGTCATTGTCATTATGACAATTATTTAGCATCAGGACTTCCTTGGTGTCCTACTATTTTACAAACATTAGTCCATCTTCATTGCACTGAAATAAGCATTCACCTCTTTGCAATTTTTCTTTTATTTTTGGTATTTATATTCTGTTTACAGGTCCCTATTGCTGCGTACTGTATATTTTCCAACAGACAAACCGAAGTAAAAAAACGATCAAAGCAAAAGGTTATATCTCTCTCTTTTGCTGTGGAAATAAGTTTGTTCACTACACGTTCCCCAAGAGTTCCTTCTAAATACTCAATTGCACGACCTGTGTAGGTGTTGAAATCGAAGTCGTAATAGAACGAGTCTGACCCAAGCCACATTTTGATTCCACTTTTTACTGGTTTTAGCGGCATATACTGTCGATATAATCGTCGAGTGACGATCAAGCTTTGTATTTCGTCATGGAGTCGTAGATACTTTGAAAATTGCTCTCTTGTCGGTATGTTTGGAAGGTATCTTTTAAGCATTGTACAATGTCATCAATGTAATAGGGTTTTGAAGCTTTTGTTGGTTTCCTTAATGATACAAAATACATTTTTGAAGATATAACTTTAAATCTGTCACGGGATATTGCATTTTGAATAGAAACGTTTCCAAGTGAAGGGTGTGTTGACCAATAATTACTGATTTTTGGTACACGGTTGTAGCAGATAAATAATGTGCAACCAAGAACTATTTGAATTTAGCCTAAGTCAGTTTCTTTCAGACGAGCGCTTCCTCTTGACTACTTATATATTTAAATTCTGTCATTAGTACATTGAGCAATATACAATGAACGTGGAAAGAACTTTTTGAAATATTGGTATGGCGTTAAGTTAGATTTTATGCCGGTATCCAATGTACAACTACGTTTACTTAAAATTTGTTTTTTCGGAACAGAACCTTTATTTGGTGTTGACCACAACACAAAAGAACTACTAGGTGTGGCATTTATTTCTTAAGTTTCCTGTGTATCTCGAACTTATAATTGGCTTTTTGTATCTGATTCTTCATCAGAAGTTTCGTGAAAGTTATCTTGGCAGTCCTCGTTTGATGCCCATTCATCATCAGAAGGTTTATACATCTCATGACTACTTCCAGACTCGGAGAATGATAATTCTGCATAATATTTAAGTTCTTCCTGTGTAGGTGGCCTTTTCCTTTCCTTTACATACCATACTATAAGACTAATACTACTTATTAGTACCAAAGACTTGTTTACTAAAAGACTAAAGACTAAAAACAGTCAAAGGTTTATTTTACTATAAATAAATGACAAACTAAATATACTTACTATAAGAGACAAAACCAAACAGTCTGTAAAATGAAATAATTAATTTAACTATTATTTTTATCAAAAAACAATATATTTATGCTGGCTGTACCAACAAACACACCTAAAACTCAGCAAATTTCAGGTTGAATAAAATATTTTACGAGGATACACGTGTCTCAAATGATGCAATAGAGGACTGACTGGTAAATTTTTAAATATTATTTAACGACAAACGATCATTTTAGGCTCGTATCCAAGAATAGTGGTACACATATGTACCTGGAGTCTCGAAAGGGTTAATTCTTTATCACTACGTCTTCATTTTTTATTATCTATTGCCTAAAAAATGTTAAAAATTTATAAGAAATGCGATATTTCGGTCAATTGTTTATACATTTTAATTTAGAAACTCTCAAAAGTGAAGAATTAAAGATCTTGATCTACAACTTTATTTAAATAATTTTTCTCTAAAATGTATAAGAAATGTTTTATAGGTAAAACATTATTTTCCCAATTTTGATGATTGTTAAAAAACAAAGCCAAATCAGCTGTAAATCTTCAAAGATTTGTCATCAGTTATCCCTTATATACCTTTTAGAACAACCTTAAAAAATCTGTACAATATTTTTTCAGCTCTTTTTGTTTCTTTTAGGATTTAGACCGAATTAAGAAATAAACTTGGAATAAATTAGGAGTTGAAGCACTCAAAAGATAAAATACAGAATATTGAATTCTAGTCCATAGATGGCAACTAATTAGAATAAATATTTTATGTTATCGATTGCATATAAAATAATAAAAAAAAATTCACTAGAAAGCAGAATATAAGTTTAGCCGAATTAGTGCGAATAAAATAAGATTGTAAAGATTGATTTTTTTTGAAAGTTAGAGAACAATATTTTCCTCTAGTATATCAAGATGTTATTGACAAATTTTAAGGAGACCCATCCAGAAATAAATGTCAATGACTCCCTTCTATCACTAAAAACGCAATAAATTGTTTTCCCTACATTCAGAAATATCGATCCCACTTGCATGTTCACCAGGCGCTCTCCCCGAAATAATCAATATTTTTATTGTTGTCCACATTTCCACCAGTAGACGCTTGTTTTCCACGGTGAGCACATTTCTCGATCCACAGCTAATTTATTTAGAACGCAGTTGTATTCTGGGAAAACCGTTTAGTGAATTTTTCAGAATGGTCGATTCTGTGGAGTGGAACTGAAATTATGGAGTGGAAAAATGGGTCAAACGGTGGTGAAATTATGAAGCTGCAGGGGATCAGCAAAGTATCTCCGGCGTTCTATGAACCTCCCCAAAGGAAGACCAGCGCTGAGATCATCAATGAAGCTAGAGTCGCTATAAGAGGTAATTGATCGTTTATTTATTTATGTTTTGCTATGTTTAATTAAAAGAAAACATATTAAGACTTATTATTATGTAGTATTTACACCATGGTTAAGAAATTACTTCAAAACATTTATCAATATTACTGGCGATACTTAAACATTACTTTAAAAGTAGATTTGAAGAAAAATACTGGGTATATTTGAACATTTGAAAAGGAAATCAATCAGACACAACAACAATTCAAATTATTAACGATATTTTTTTTAATGACGAGTGAAACACAAAACATAGAAAAATTAGCATGAGCGAAGATTACCTGCCAGTGCTGGTACCTTCCTAATTCAATTTAACTAAAATAGTATTTAAAAATTTTTCTTATATTCTAAACACTTAATTTACGAAATCTATGTGGTAGGTCCAAGGGTTTGTGGCTCTTAACTCTTCTCACTTCTCTGCTGTTGTCCTGAATGTTTACCGTTGACCTTCTAACCGCTTTAAATGACTATAACTACACTTTTTTATTTTTTCGCGCACAATACTCACTGAGACATCACGTAGTATTACTTCATTATGGAGGTAGTATGGTGTATTAGCAATCTACCTAAGGACCTTCGATTGGAACCTCTGCAGGATTTCAATATTGGATTCGCTTGAGCACCTCCACAGTTGAATGCCATAGGTTCAGATGAGTTTTAGAATTACAGATCTTCTTCTAAGTAGCTAGTAAAGTTGTTGTAATTTTAATTTAAGTAGTCTATCAAGATGAATTACAAACTATTTTGCCTCAGATTGTGGTATATCTTAACTGTTTAGTTGTACAGGTGGGCATGTCAGACGTTTAGTTATGGAAATAACATGGTTTGATTTACTTTCGGTAACCCTGATTTGCCATTCCCTTAACCACATCTGAATGGTGTTTAAGTGGACTTGTAACCTTTTAGATGCTTCGATCGAATTGTGGGACGAGAGGATGACGATGTCATCAGCAAATGTTGCCAAGAAACTGATCAGAAGTGGATAGGTCGGCCGTGTACAATAGATATAAGAGTGGACTAAGCACACTACCTTGAGTTAATAGGTCTTAATGCTGTTAATAAGGTACCGTATTTTATCTGGAAATATCTGTCTGTTATTTAGGATTCGAATATCCTATAGTATTCAGATGGCAGTTGTTGTTTAATTTTATACAGCAAACCTGTATACCACACTTTATCAAAAGCCTGTGTGATGTTTAAAAAGACTGCAGAACAATAGCGCTTCTCCTCCAAATCCTGGATCCTGTCAGTCTGTCAACTGCAGCGTGTTTTTGTCCAAAGCCAAATTAGTAGTCAGGAACTAAGCAGTTTTCTTCTAGGAAAAAGCTTAATTTCTTTTTAGTAGTAGTAGTAGTAAATCAAGGAAATCTAGGAGTTTTCCTCCGTCTGTTGGCCAATATGTAGGTTCACATGTAGAATAATTTTTGAGTTTATTAATATGAATTGCTTGAAGTAGTTGTCTGCTACTTGAGTTCTAAAATCTATAGCACCAAAAAGGATGTTTCCCATTGTAATTACCACCGGCTAGACACCTCGATCCAAGTGATAAAATTGAGAAAATTGATTTATTTTTATTGTGTGCTTGGGAGGGCAATATCATAATGATATAGTGATTGACCCACTCCAGTCTTTAATCACTATGTTTGTGGCCCGCAGGTGCGGTATTTTAGTTGCCTGTAGTTCGTAATGTTTTATACTGCTTATAATAATTATGGCTGAACCTACATGTGAAGTATCATTAGGATGATTTGTGGCATATAATTTATAGTTTGGCACTTTCCGGTAAATTTTACCTGTAAAGTGCGTTTTGAAAATAAGCATTATATCAATTTTTTAAAATGTTTTTAACTCTTGGCTGTATTGAGCCATACCGTTGGCATTCCATATTGTCAGTTTAAGTATAATAGCCATTTAAATGATTCTGGATTCGAGTACCGCCAGACGGCTTGACAAATTATCTAATCCATCTGCTAATCTAGTCATAATGTTTTCAAGTTTATTTATAATTGTGCACATATGAGTCTGATTATTTGGCTGAATCTGCGTAGTTTGAATCTGCATGTTTTGTGTTGTGGTTTGTTGAGATGCTGGTATTCTCTGAGTTACCTGTGTGTATGTTAAATTTGGTTGTCGTAGTTGATGTTGACTATTGGCACTAGGTTGTTTTTTTCTTAGGGCTGAACATTTCCTTGTAGACATTGTACCCCTTGTAATTTGCGGGATGGCTTCCTTTACATAGTGTGCAAGTTGCTGGAGTTTGTCTACCTTTCATGCAATCTTTAGAAAGATGACCTTGGTCACATCTGACAGATCGAGTAAGTCTGTTACAAAAGGATTTTGCGTGACCATAAAAGTGGCATCTCATAAAGTGTGGAGCTTTAAACTGGACTATCATGTTTTGCAAAACTTTGATTTCATATATATCCTTAGCCTTATCGTTTGTATTAGGTTCAAGATCAATATAAATATTGATAATGGTTTTCTTGAAATTCTGTGTCTGATGTTTGAAAGGTTTCTAATTTTATGATCATGTCCTTTGATCTCAGCGTAGGTAAGATATCAATCGAATAGTGCACATTTTTCAGGACCACCCTATAACGACGCTCTTGCTTGGTTGATAAGTATGGAATTCAACTTCTCTGTTAATATTGTTATTATGTTTGAATAGTCACTTTTTTTGTTCGATAAAACTTTGATTTGATTATTTCCAATTATTTTAGAACTATAGCCATCTTTAACAACAGAGTTTATTACGGTTGCAAAATCATTCACATTTAGTACATTGGGAATACATAGTGGGGGTTTATTTTCTGTGTGTCACTACTTTTGTTGCTTGTGTGTTCGGTTTCCAAGTTCTCTTCGTGAAGTGCTTGAAAGCAGTTATGAAGATTTGTTTTCTGAACAAAATTAGACAATGCTTTTTGATTGGACTTTCTTATTGGATTTTCTGTACTTCGTTTTTTCTTCCGGGTTGGGTCTGTGTGCCATTGTGTTTCATCATCGGTTGTTTACACTCTCTCTTCATTATTGCAATCAATGTAATGCTGCATCTGAGAACTTTGCGATAATGTTTGTTGCATAGTTTGGCTTAGAGGGTTATGGGGGTAATATCGTTGATATATTATGGGTTATGATTCTATCTGGACCTGTGATGTTAACGTATTCGGAATTTGTTGAACAAAACATTGCGCTGGCTGTATATTTTGTTGTTGTAACACAGTTGAGGACTGCGTTGGTTGAAGCATGCTGGGAGCATATTGAATATTTCTAGGCTGTTGTTGTGGCCCCGTGTTAATACATTTCTATCATTATATCATTTTCTATTGGATTCTTTTTCTATTGTTGGATGTATCTCAGCTTCGGTCTTCCTTTTGTTTTTTTTTCCTACTGACACTTGTTTGTTTATTTTGTTTGGTATTTCGCCTTCTTCCATTCTTTTCACATGTTCCATCAAACGCAGCCAACAAATTTTAATGAATGTATATATATATATATATATATATATATATATATATATATATATATATATAATGAACCAGAAGTATTTGCTGACAACGTAAGGAAGTAAACGTTAAATAGTGGGTTTGCAGCAATAAAAATGAAATGTGTACTCTTTTAAATTTTTATTCCAAGCTTTCGGACATTGGTTATGTCCTTCATCAGGGAGCTACAAATGTGATTAAGAATATTAAGGACATAACCAATGTCCGAAAGCTTGGAATAAAAATTTAAAAGAGTACACATTTCATTTTTATTGCTGCAAACCCACTATTTAACGTTTACTTCTTTATATATATATATATATATATATTATTTATATATATTATATATATTATATAATATATATATATATATATATATATATATATATATATATATATATATATATATGACAGATATTAAGAATGAATATGTAGGGGAGGCTACACCATAATTGGTAGAATATGCTGAGAATGATGACGATGATGATAATGTCATATATTTATATATATATATATATATATATATATATACGAGTATATATATAATATATAGATAGATATATATTATATATATATATATATATATATATATAAATATGTAGGTATATATATATATACATATATATTGGACTCCAATAAGTTATATTGCTTCCGGTCTTTCTCTGTACATGTTAGTACATAATAAGCCGTTTTTTCTATATTTCTTCTACGATGGTGGTTTTTCGTTCCATGATTTGTCTTCTTTCATTTGTTACATTAATCTTAACAATTTTACAATACACAATAAAATACAACATAACATCACCTGGCCATATAAGATCACCTGGTCAGATACAAGAGGACGCAACTCTATGATTGACTACATTATAACAAACAGACAAATACACCCCAAGAATAGAATAGATGTGCGGGCTCTATCTTCCGCCAATGTGGGATCCGACCATGGCCTGGTACTAGGGAAAATAAATATAGCAATCACCACACAAGGCAAGCGAAATACAAAAGTAGAAGAAAAGTTAAACATAGAAAGCTTAGAAGAAGAAGGGACACAAAACTTGTATAGAAACAGACTACCAGAAAAGCTAAACAGCCATAACCTAGAGACTAAAAAGAATATAGAAGAAACTTGGAAAATTATTAAAAAATATATCCTACAAGCAGCGGAAGAAGCTTTAGGTAAAAGAAAAGTTAACAAAAATAAACGGGAATACAAAGCACCATGGTACGACGAAAGGGTGAAAGCACTAGCAAATGAAAAGAAACAAGATTTCCTAACATATAAAGGAGTGAAGACACCGGAGGCACGAGAAGACTACGTGAGAATCAAGAATAGAGTAAACCAAGAAATAGATAACATCAAAAAAGAACACTGTGAGAAATTTACCAAAGATCTGGAATACGACCTCTATGGATTCCAGAAAAAGGTGTCGAAGATGATAAGGGGACAAAAAACAGAAATTAATGAATTTGTACGCATAGATAACATTACGGAGGAACAATGGACTGAACATTTCACGAAATTATATGGAGAAGGAGAAGAAGAGAACAGAGAAAGAATCATTAACGAAACTCACGATAGAATACTAATATCAGAAGAAGAACTACAAGAACGAATAAAAAAATTAAAAAACAGAAAAGCGCCTGGTCCTGATAAGATAAACACTGAACTGCTAAAATATGGAGGAACAACACTACACAAATGGCTGCTAAAATTATTCGTCGATATAATAAATACCGGAGTAGTACCAGAGGAATGGAAGGAAAGTCTCCTGCTACCGATACTTAAAAAGAGAGACTCGAGAAATCCCAAAAATTATACAGGCATTAGTCTGATAAATAGTACATTAAAATTGTTAACGGCAGTCATAAAAGATAAAATCGAGGAAAAAGCGAACATGGCAGATGAACAACAAGTCTTCTGGAAGAACCGCAGCACAATAGACGCCATTTTTAATAACAGACAAATAATAGAGAAGTCTACTGAATATGGAAAACCAGCATACATGTGCTTTGTAGATTTAAAAAGTGCTTTTGATAGGGTGAAGCGAAATGACATCTTAAATTTATTACAAGCTGAACAAATAGACCATAAGATAATAAGGACAATTAATGAAATTAACAAGAACAACAAGACCAGATTTATAATGCCAAAAGGGAAACAGAATGCATAGAACTAAAAGGCGGAATTCGTCAAGAAGACTCGCTCAACCCATTGTTATTCAATATGGTGATGAATCAAATAATTCACGAAGTAAAAAAACGACACGGATACCACATGGGAGCGCATAAAATCACGATACTATGCTATGCCGATGATGCAGTACTAATTGCTGATAACGAAGATAACCTACAAAAGCAGCTCCACACCTTCAATATCACAGCAAACAAACTTGATATGAGAATATCAGTAGAAACAATTAAATGTATAGTGATCAGTAAAGAGCGGCGTAGATGCAAACTAGAAATAGACGGCAAAATTGTAGAACAAGTAATGAAATTCAATTACCTAGGAGTAGAGATCACTAGTGACAGGGATATAAGAACAGAGACCACAAGGCAAGCATCAAAAGCGTCAAGAGTAAGTGGTTGCCTCCGAGAAACCATATGGAGAAACAAATATCTGACCACGGAAAGCAAATTGAAAGTATACAAGACAACAGTAAGACCAATCCTAACATATGCAGCGGAGACAAGGACCGATACAAGAAAGACGAAACAACAAATCAAAAATATCGAAATGAAAGTAATAAGATCAATAGCGGGCACATCATTAAGAGATAGACAAACCAACAGAAGTATACGTGAACAATGCAAAATTCAAAATATTAACAGGTGGATAAAAACAAGAAAAAAAAAACTGGAACGAACATCTGTAAAAACAACAAGCTGTATAGCAAAAGACCCGTTGGAAGGCCGCCAAAAAGGTGGAAAGATAATGTACAGTCAACAACGACTGAAACAGAATAAGAGGCAGACAAACAGGAGTAATCCTAGTCGCGCGAAGAAGAAGAAGAAGAAGAAGAAGAAGAAGACAATAAAATACTAGAAGAATGGAGGACTAGCAATCTAATTATATTATTCAAAAAGGGCGATAAGAAACAATCAGGACACTATTGAGGTATTAATTTGTTAAATACTTTACTGAAAATTACAACTAAAATTTTGCAAGAACGAATAATTTAGCTCATAAACTGTAACAATGATTTCGTACGGGAAGGTCGTATACAGTTGCAATATTCGTCATAAAACGGATTACAGAGAAAGCATTAGAATACAATAGACTCGCATTCCTATCTTTGATCGACTTGAAGTAGGCATTTAATAGAGTAAGACTTAAATAATATAATACATCTCTTATATAATAAAAACATCCCGCTGGATATTACAAAACAATTGAAAACGTCTATCAAAACGATAAGATAGAAGTCAGAATGAATGGACAACTTACGAAAAATCTAGATACAGACAATATAATAAGACAGGGGATTCATCAGCCCTATGCTATTTAATCTAATTATGAATAAAGTCATAGTATCAATAAAGGGAAAGGATACTGTCCAATCAAAAATTAATCTATTAATTTGTAATCTCACATTAATCTTAATTTCCTGAATTTTAATAGTTTCACCGTGTATAATTGTGAAACATATCGATTAGTAGCTTAATTACAATTTGTTCAACTGCAAACTATAGATTGCCTAATAGGTATTGAGAAAACTTGCAATCATTTCCTCGGTTCAAATTATATTTGCCAGCAGAAAGACGGTATAAGATTATTTATATACATTTGTATTTGCCAGCTTTCAAAAGTCAACGGTTTTTGTTCTATGCAGAAGGCCATACACTTATTTGATGAGTCGTAGCATTTTAGTGAGAATATAAATATAGCTTCGGGACTAGTTTGGGATGAAGTCTATTACAAATTTTTACCTCAACAACAACTGTAGTGTAATAATTCAGTAGCTGTCAATAAAACTATATTTTACTCCACGACTTCAACATTTTATTTTATCATCGTCGATCGAGAAGAATCGGACACACGGAATTAGAAAAAAATTATAATTACATTCGAATTGTCTAATAATGAATGGGGACCAATGTAATTAAAATTCTTTATTTCGCAGACGATGCAATATTGATAGCCAAAAATAAAGATAGCCTTGAAAAACTAGTTCACAGATTGATTACAAAAGCAAAAATTTAACATAGCGATTTCATCTTAGAAAACTACAATAGTAATCAGTAAAGAACCAATAAGAAGTGAACTGGAAGTCGATTAAATAAAGTACTTATGGATTACATTGTCCTCTATTAGACACGTTGAAAAAGAAGTAAGAGATCAAGTATAAAGAGCAAATAGATTATCAGGATACTTTAATAATACCAACATATAACTACCAAAAATACCAATATAATATACCAACAATAAGAATGTTTAAGGCTAGTATAAGATCAACAATGACGAACGTATCAGAAACAAGACTCGACAGCCAAAGCACAGAGAGATCAAAAGAGAGAACAAAATTTAATACGGTATAAATGAACTAACACTAAATCGAAAAAAAGAATGGTACAATCAAATCAGTAGAATTGCGGACACAAGAGTATTTAAAATAGCAAGGGACAAATCGCCAAGTGGTAGAAGAATGCAAGACCGGCCGACCACGCAAGAGATGGAGCCACAATCTTTCATAGATCATAGTCAATCTTTGAATATTTACTCGATGCTTTTAATTTTATACATAAAAGTTCTATAATTAATGATCATCGTGGTTTAAGAGTTAAATAAAAAAACGGGTGTGGCAGTCCAGTGGGACTGCCGGTAGAAGTTACACTTCTATACACGCATTCGCCGTTACAAATTTATTTGGGAGTCAATCTGCTGAATCATTACATATGTACTGCTATAGGTAAGACATAGCAGAAAGAGAAACAGAATT
This sequence comes from Diabrotica undecimpunctata, assembly GCF_040954645.1. Taxonomy (NCBI): domain Eukaryota; kingdom Metazoa; phylum Arthropoda; class Insecta; order Coleoptera; family Chrysomelidae; genus Diabrotica; species Diabrotica undecimpunctata. Next base: position 46,628,572 of record NC_092809.1, read on the forward strand.
AATAACAACTTACTAACAATTAATAAACAACATTTGACCTGTAATAGGAGTATAGTAAATGAAGGATTGAATCAATATTTTTATGAAAATGTATATTTTTATTTTCATATATGTATGAAAGGAGTTGAATGCAAAAATTTTTTTACACATACTCTGCAGTAAAATTCATTGTTTATTTTGTTATTAATATAAAAATACAATACAATACGCTGCAACATAATTCAATATAATAATACAATATATATTAATACCCAATATTCATAAGTATTTAAAAATGACAATGATATACATAAAAAAAATACACTACAATACAGTGCAACATAATTCAATATAATAATACAATACAAATTAAAATGCAATATTCATAAGTATTTAAAAATGACAATAATATACATAACTTTTCTACTTACGCATATGTTTAATTTACCATGTAATAATATTAATAAAAAAGTCCTGCCCGACTGAGATTCGAACCCCGGTCTCCCGCGTGACAGGCGGGGATACTGACTACTATACTATCGAGGACATGACACAATTGTATTTCAAAATTGACAGTTCTGGGTCATACAGTGATTAATAGAGATTATTATTTTGAAATACAAAAGACTAATATAATTATGAACATTTAATAAATAATACAAAACATATCACATAAATAATAATATTAATAAATATTTTATTATATATATATATATATATATATATATATATATATATATATAATATTATATGTATATATATATATATATATATATATATATATATATATAATATTATATGTATATATATATATATATATATATATATATATATATAATATTAAATATATATACAAAAGGAACATTTTTATATTCGAGAGAGGAAGAGAGAGAAAATATATCTTCTGTCTCTCCCTTACTCATTATCTTACATATGTAATGATTTCACAGATTCACTCCCATACAAATTTCCAACGTGGAGCGCGCGTATGGAAGTATAACTTCAAAAATCATTTATTGTCATGCCTATTATATTTTATTGTATTATCCAACAGAAGAATAAATTTTAACTTAAAATTCTTTATATTCATTAGAGAAACGTAAATGATAATCAAACGATTTCCCTTGTTATCAAACAAGCCATAGCTATAGCTGCTATAAGCTGAAACCGTCCACGTTAGTTGCTGAAACATTGCCGATTCCTACGTCCTTGAGTATACAGTCAATGTAAAACACGACAAATTTGTAAAATTACCATCTTTACTATCGTCATGCAACGTCTCTAACGAAAAGGCTAATAATAATAGCTTATCGTTACACGAACAGGCAATATTTTTTACCTACAACAAAAACTACTTTTCTAGATCATTTTTTTACGTTTAACAAGGGGAACAACCTTTTTGTCGGGAAACTTTATTCAGTATTTAAAACTTTTCGTTCTTAGGTTCTGCTGACCAAAGGCATTCACCTCCAGCACGCAAAATATCGACTTAATCAAGAAACGACAACTTTGACCTTTATCGCACTTTTGTTACAGGGATTTTCTGCTAATATATCAAATTTAATCGTCAAGGAACATTAACCCGACGTATACGAAAGAAAACGAAAATTTGGTAGAAACAGGTGGTCGGTTTTATATTGTTCCCACGTTCTACTAACATTGATTGGAAAGGAAATTTAAACAGGAGGCATTGATACCGATCTGTCCCAGTAAATATTTCCACTAGATACAAAAGTTTTGATAATCCAAAAAGCTCGAGAATATAAAGTTTCGTTTTACTGGAAACTTTATAGACAGCGATAGTGGTTAAATGTTAAAACAAACTATTCAAAAACTTATCAAAAAATGTGTTTAATTTATTACCAATTCTGTCTATTATATGTACATAATTAATTTATCAAATAATATAGTGAAATAATGGACGAGCTTTCGGTTATTATTACTCTTTATAATTCAGTAGAATTAGAAAAAAGCTCTTTGTAATTCACAACAGCTTTCCATTTGGAAAATTCGATTGATTTGTTGATTAAGTAAACAAAACTTAATTTCGTTCACATTAATGAAGTGGAATAATGTTAAAACAACGATTCAATTAAAAAAAAAACGCAAAAATAAATTATAGAATAGAAATAATAATAAAAAAGCTTATTGGCAAATTTCTTTTGATCTAGGACTTTTTTTATATCAATTTCTTTTTATGGTTATTATAGCCCAAAATCTCTTCTTCTTTTAAAGCGTCGTAGAATCATTGTAATTTTATGATTTTCTGTCCTATAGCGTTTTAGAATATATATATATATATATATATATATATATATATATATATATATATTGTTGTACTTTTGAATGTCCATAAGCAATAAAAAACCGATATACAAATTTTATTACTTAAATAAAAATTAAAATTATTGATATTTCATAAAGACACGGGCATATGAATTTTCAAACATCCTGTATAAGACAAAATATGTATTTTAAGTTGTTCGAAGAATTGTTCATTAGGCCTCAGAGACAAGACTTTCAAATATTATCGATAAGAAATTTAAATAAGTCGGTTATTGTGAAATGGTTTTACCCGGAATAAAAGTGTATATAGAAAGTGTTGAACAATGGACCGGGATTTGCGGTGGTTTTCTCCCCGAAAGATTATATCGGTAAAAGTTTATGAACAAAAGACATTGAATTGAGAAACAGGTATCGTTTGTAGCTATTAGTAAGAAATATTTGTAAAGTAGATAGATTTAGTTAGAATAATTAAAGAAGATTTGTTTTCTGGAATTACCCGAATGACGTTTTATAGAGAGAGTTGGGTGGTAACGATATACTCACAAGAGGTGGATGATTTTTATTGGTCAAATTTTGAATGCAAGGAGGTTTGGTTTTGGCTATGAGATAGGAGAGAGAAAAAAAGGTTAGTTAGTCAGTTTTCGTCGTCCAAGAAGGAAGGAGCTTTGTGATTTGTGTTTGTTTGAAGTCCCGAAGACGTAATTTACCGGGTGTGTTTATTTGCGGTGGAAAAGCTGACCAGTGTGAGGAACGGGGTACAGAGAGATAGAAAACCAAAGGGCCTAAGAATATTAATAGCAGACGAAGCCGGAAACATTTGGAGATACAAGGACAGATAGGAGAAAGGTGTACGTCATCTGGACCACAATAGGAGCAGAAGCAGAGAAAGGATTTTTTTGTTGTGGCGTGGCCATAGAATTGCAACGGCAGAGAAGGAAAGGTCAGTCAAATTTCATTAGAGCCGGAGTGTGATTTTCATTTATTAATTAAGTAAATTGAATAAATAATAGAGACAGTTAATTTTGCGATCACTAAAAAAAAAAGGAATTATAAAAAGAGCTTAGTTATAACACATATTAAAAATCAATGTAAAATAACATTTGGGTCCATGATAGAAAACAACTTCTCATATATTTAAAGTTAGTATATTGCAAATATTACAGGATTGATTGTTGTATAAAATTTCATTAAAATAAAGGACATCTCACATATAGTTCAGTTGAAATTCTATGTATTTTATTCAGGTCATATTACCTATCCCGATTAGGACGCCAATTGGAAAATATTTTGAATCCACGATCAAAGGTAAATCGTACAATTTAAATAGCCTGAGATTGTAATTAATTAATGCTGATTTATTGTGATTAATTGGAGATTAGTTCATTTAATAAATATAGACAGGATTTTTCCTAAGTAAGCAATATAATACAATTTAAATAGCATAACAAAATGGCCCCCAACGTGTAAAGCTTTGAAAAATATTTCTAGTTGGCAAATTTGAAAGGATAGGAGTAGACGAGCAGATATTTGAAAGTTTATATGCCGGGGATAAAGTGAAATATTATGTAAAAATTGAGGACATAAAGATTATATATTTTTTTTAAGATACAATTTACCATAATTGATTTATTCGTGATATTGACAATTTATAGGTTACCATAATTGATTTATTTGTGTGATATTTAAATTTGATAATTTTACCATACTTGAATGATTTGATTGATTTTGACATTTGATATTTTACCATTTGATTTATTTGTGGGATATTGAAATTTGATACTCGTACTCAAGAGTTATTACATTTGAACAGGAAAAGTCCCGTTTGTTGCAACAGACCAGTAGAATTTTATATTTGGCGGGGAAATTATTGCACAAATTTCAAAGTTTCATATTTGGCGGGGATAAATAATCTAACGAACATGTCGGCCACAAGGAGTCAAAGCAAAACGCAAGAAAGGAAAGAGGATAAGATAGAAGAGGAAACAATTATTGATGAAGGATCGGATAATGAAGGAAATGCTACAATAATGGAGGAAAGAAAAGAAACAGGGATGTTAGAAAAATTATTAGCTATGATGCAAATACAGACACAACAAATACAAGAATCGTCACAAAAAATGGATAAAAATCAACTGGAAACAAAACACATAATGGATGAATCACAACAAAGAACGGAACAAAAATTGGACAATTTGGAAGAAAACCAAAGAAAAATGGAACAAAAAATGGAAACGCGTATGGACAAATATGAAAACGAAATAAAAGTCTGTTTAGAAAGAAGTAGGGAAGAAACAGAGAGGAAAATAGAATTGCAGAGAGAAGAAATCGAAACTAAAATGAAGGATATTCAGAGTATGCAAAAAAGGGAATTAGAACAGATAGAAATAAAATTTGAAAATGCGCTACAAGAAGACCGGAACGAAACGGAAAGGAGATTTAAACAAATTGCAGAGATGGAGATAAGAGGAGTAGAAAGAAAGGAAGTCATCGTACATAGCACAGAAGACGTAAAAGTACGATTTGGCGGGGATATAAGGAAAATACACCCAGTGCCTTTTATAAATAACCTAAAGGAAAAAGTCAAATACATAGGACCGTTTGCAACAGCAAAGGAAACCATCAGAAACCATCTCACAGAAGAGGCAAATCTTTGGTTTGTCAGCAAGGAAGAAGAATTGGACAATTGGCAAGATTTTGAGAGAAGATTCTTAAATTATTTCTGGGGAAAAATCCAGCAACTACAAGTAAATAAAGAGTTACAAAATGGAAAATACCATGAGAGGATGGGCGTATCAGAAAAGATGTACGCATTACAACTCTATAATAATGCAAAACATTTGCAATATAATTATTCATCAGAACAATTGGTAGAGTTGATATCGCGACATTTTGAAGATACCTTGGAAGACCACATAAATCTCCAAAATTACAAGGACATTGACAGCTTATGTCAATTTTTGCAAATGAGAGAATCACATAGGCATGAAAGAAGAGAAAGAAGACCGCAAGAAAATTATAGACAAAGAGAAAACCAAGAATATAGAGATAGAGGTCAAAATTTTAGAAGAGATTATACAAGACGAGAATTCATACCTAGACGGGGATATGAAAATAGACCGAACGGAAGAGAGAATTATGAACCCAGAACCCAGAGATGGAATGAAAACAGGGATCGGGAAAATCAGAGTAGAAATAACCGCCCATACCAAGGAAACAGATACAATAACCCACGGAATGAACAGGAATCTCGCGGTAATCGATACGGGAATGATAGACCAAAAGAGAACAGAAGAGAAATAAATAATATGCAAAGAGAAGAAAATGAATATGAGAGAGAAGATGACGGGAGAGAAAACACAGAAGAACAACAGGCGTGTTTTCAAGAAGGCGCTCACTAAAAACGAAGAAACAAACAGGAATTTTTTGTCACCCCAAGGAATTTATTAAACTGGCAGGAAACAATGAAAAGAGAAATGGAGTTAATTTAAAATTTGTGGATGGATTTATAAATGAGAAACCAATTAAAATTATGATAGACACAGGCTCTGAAATAACACTGGTCAACAGAAAATTAATCGAAGAAGTAAATTTAACAAGTCTAATTTATAAAATACCTAGGGTGAATTTAGTGGGCGCAAATAAACGGACATTGGCAACAATAAATGAAGGTATACGAGTAATGGTACGATTGAAAAAAAATATGTATGCACTTCAATGTGTAATAATGCCGAATATGTCACATGACATGATTGTAGGCGTTGACGAATTAACGGAAAAACATGTAGTGATCGACTTCAAAACCAATACGATGAAAATAACCAAGGAAAAAGAAGAAGAACAGGATAAGGAACAAGAGAAACAAATTACGGACGAATCAGAGAAAGAACAAACGGTGGAAATGAACCTGGCGACGAAGAAAGGAAAAGGAAGAAAGAGGGGAAAAGGTCTGAAAAAGATCAAAGAAAAAAAAACCTGGGATTCCTCAAAAGATGAGACGAGCTCAGGAGAAGAAGATGGAAAAATTTTGACAAGAAATAAAAGCAAAACTTGGGATTCCTCAAAAGAAGAGACGAGCCCAACAAAAAAAAACACAAAGGAAAATGAAGAGGACACAATGGAGACAGTGGTGTTTGAAGAAGACACGGAGTACACGGTGAATATGTGCGAAAAATTTGATGGGAGAGAAAAAAAATTGATATGTGGAGAAGGCAAAGAAAATGATTTGCGTATAATTTTAAGAGACTATGAAACGCTGATAAATGAGGAAAACCGAGTGGCCACAAAATACGAGCACTCATTTGAGGTGAAAAACTTGAGAAATTTTCGATCGAAGACTTATCCAATTCCTTATAAGTATCGGCAAGAAGTAAAGCAAGAAATCAAAAAAATGTTGGAAGATCAAATCATTGAGAGATGTGACTCACCCTATATTAACCCAATTGTGATAGTGAAGAAGAGCAGTGGAGAGTTAAGACTCTGTTTAGATGCCCGAAATATCAACCAACACACAGTATCACAATATGAATCACCGTTAAATATCGAGGCCATTTTTGGAAGGATCACGGGATCACATATTTTCTCAAAAATTGATCTAAAGCATAGTTTTTGGTTAATACCTTTGGCTGAAAAGTGTAGAAACTACACTGCCTTTTCAATTGATGGTATAGTATACCGATTTAAGGTAGTTCCGTTTGGATTACAAAGCGCCTGTGCAGCACTTGTACGAGCTTTGCATACCATTTTGAATCACCATGAAGAGTTCATCGTCCATTACATCGACGATTTATTAATTTTTTCACAAGATATGCAGAGTCATGTGGAACATATCAAAATAATTTTGAAAGAATTGGACACAGCGGGATTAAAACTAAACATTGAAAAATGTCAATTTTTTCAAAAGGAAGTGATTTATTTGGGTTTCAAACTTGACACCGAAACTGTAAGTCTAGCCGAGGACAGAGTAAAGCTCATCGACGAATACCCAAGACCAACAAATCTAAAAACATTGCGAGGGTTTCTCGGTACGATAAATTATTTCAAGAAATTAATTCCCGATTTAAGCCAAAAAGAAATTCCTTTAATAAAATTGTTAAAGAAAGGGACAAAATGGAATTGGAAAGAAGAACAGGAGGAAGCTTTCAAAATATTGAAACAAGAATTTGCTAAAGGAACAAAAATATATCACCCTATTTACAATTTGCCGTTTATACTCCGTACGGATGCGTCGATACAGAAATTTGCAGGAGTGTTGTCGCAAATACAAAACGGCCAAGAGGTTCCGATATGTTTTATATCTCGAGTGACTAAAACACATGAGAGAAAATACAGTGTCACCGAGTTGGAATTCGCCAGTGTACTATTTTGCGTAAACAAATTAAGGTTTTACTTATTGGGAGCTAAATTCACCATCGAAACGGATCATGCAGCATTGATACACATCATGAAGAATCGATTGGTAAATAACAGAATACACAGAGGCATTCTGCTCTTACAAGAGTATGATTTCCAATTTCGATACATCAAAGGGAAAGACAACATAATAGCTGACGCTTTAACACGGGACGAAGATACAGGAAAAAAGGAGACAATTACATTACATGTGGGATTGAATATACTGACACAAGACGAAGGGATATTTTCGTTAAATGAGATAAGGACCGACCAGGAAGGCCTAGAAGAAAGAGAAAAGAGAAGAGCAGAGCTAGAAAACGAGATATTTTTTAAGAGAATAGACGGAAAGGAATTATATTTAGTGACACCGACATTGGCAGAAAGAATCATCAAGAAACTACACGAGGAAAATGGACATATTGGCAGTAGAAAGGTATGGCTTGTATTTAGGGAAAACTACATCAGTCGACAAGATTACCGCATTGCAAAAGAGATCACACAGAAATGCGAAGTATGCCAGAAATACAAGAGCAGGAATTTTAAAAACGAAAATATTGCAAAGAGCATTGTTTCCCGGAACAACCTGGACATTATAGCCATCGACATGTTAAGCGATCTAATTGTGACCACGCAAAGGAACAAGCATATTCTGGTGATGGTGGATGTGTTCTCAAAATACGTAAAATTATATAGTTGCCGCACCACAAAAGGGGAAGAAATATTGAGAAAAATAGACAATTTCATCGCTACGGTAGGAACCCCAAGAAAAATTTTACTAGACAATGCAACGTACTTCCGAAATGATCGTTTCAAGGGACAGCTTAGAGAACGGGGAATCGAGACGAACTTTGTAAGCATCAGGCATCCCCAAAGTAATCCTTCTGAGCGATTTATACAAGAGGTAACGAAATTTCTTCGTATTGCAACGGATGGTCAACATCGGCGATGGGACAGAAAATTGGGAGAAATAGAGATGTACCTAAATTCCATGCCAAGTACAGTAACGAAAGAAACACCAGAATACATCATGAAAGGCGTCATGCCGATAAGACCGTGGGAAGATCCAGAACAAAGAGAGTATCGACAGGTTATAGAAACCGTTCAGAGGAGATTAAGAAGAAGCAATGAGAAATACATCCAGAGACAGGGTCATAATAGGAAACGAAGACCAGTAACTTTCCAAAAGGGTGACAAAGTAATGGTAAGAGCATTAAGAGTGTCAAATCTTCAGACCGGTATTTGCGCAAAATTGATGCCTGTTTTCGAAGGGCCATACATAGTAAACAACGAAGATGGAGTAAACAGCTATGAGTTGAAACATATGGATTCTGAAAAGATCAGAGGTATTTATAATATCCATGATGTATATAAATATCACGAATGAAGATTTAAATTTGTATAAAGTAGATAGTAGGATAGGATAATACGTAGCATAAGTACAGATAGCATACAGGAAGTGCGTTTATTTTGCCTCGAGAAAATTTAGTTGCATAAATTGATAAATTTTATCGATTACAAAGGCGGGGATTTGTTGTACTTTTGAATGTCCATAAGCAATAAAAAACCGATATACAAATTTTATTACTTAAATAAAAATTAAAATTATTGATATTTCATAAAGACACGGGCATATGAATTTTCAAACATCCTGTATAAGACAAAATATGTATTTTAAGTTGTTCGAAGAATTGTTCATTAGGCCTCAGAGACAAGACTTTCAAATATTATCGATAAGAAATTTAAATAAGTCGGTTATTGTGAAATGGTTTTACCCGGAATAAAAGTGTATATAGAAAGTGTTGAACAATGGACCGGGATTTGCGGTGGTTTTCTCCCCGAAAGATTATATCGGTAAAAGTTTATGAACAAAAGACATTGAATTGAGAAACAGGTATCGTTTGTAGCTATTAGTAAGAAATATTTGTAAAGTAGATAGATTTAGTTAGAATAATTAAAGAAGATTTGTTTTCTGGAATTACCCGAATGACGTTTTATAGAGAGAGTTGGGTGGTAACGATATACTCACAAGAGGTGGATGATTTTTATTGGTCAAATTTTGAATGCAAGGAGGTTTGGTTTTGGCTATGAGATAGGAGAGAGAAAAAAAGGTTAGTTAGTCAGTTTTCGTCGTCCAAGAAGGAAGGAGCTTTGTGATTTGTGTTTGTTTGAAGTCCCGAAGACGTAATTTACCGGGTGTGTTTATTTGCGGTGGAAAAGCTGACCAGTGTGAGGAACGGGGTACAGAGAGATAGAAAACCAAAGGGCCTAAGAATATTAATAGCAGACGAAGCCGGAAACATTTGGAGATACAAGGACAGATAGGAGAAAGGTGTACGTCATCTGGACCACAATAGGAGCAGAAGCAGAGAAAGGATTTTTTTGTTGTGGCGTGGCCATAGAATTGCAACGGCAGAGAAGGAAAGGTCAGTCAAATTTCATTAGAGCCGGAGTGTGATTTTCATTTATTAATTAAGTAAATTGAATAAATAATAGAGACAGTTAATTTTGCGATCACTAAAAAAAAAAGGAATTATAAAAAGAGCTTAGTTATAACACATATTAAAAATCAATGTAAAATAACATTTGGGTCCATGATAGAAAACAACTTCTCATATATTTAAAGTTAGTATATTGCAAATATTACAGGATTGATTGTTGTATAAAATTTCATTAAAATAAAGGACATCTCACATATAGTTCAGTTGAAATTCTATGTATTTTATTCAGGTCATATTACCTATCCCGATTAGGACGCCAATTGGAAAATATTTTGAATCCACGATCAAAGGTAAATCGTACAATTTAAATAGCCTGAGATTGTAATTAATTAATGCTGATTTATTGTGATTAATTGGAGATTAGTTCATTTAATAAATATAGACAGGATTTTTCCTAAGTAAGCAATATAATACAATTTAAATAGCATAACAATATATATATATATATATATATATATATCTATATGTATATATATATATATATATATATATATATATATCTATATGTATATATATATATATATATATATATATATATATATATATATATATATATATATATATATATATATATATATATATGTTACGGTCAATGTGATAAGTCCGGTCTGTATTAATAATAACCTTAGCAGTTGGTCAATGTGATTAATAATGCCTTTATAATTAGATTAACCGGTTATTATTAATACTATCCTAACAGCTCTGGTAAATGTAATAAAAACACATTTTGGGCTTCGCTACTGTTTATTTATGAAAGTTGGTAATAAACTTAAACACTTAAACAGAACTTATTAATCAAGAAACCTAATTAGATATGTAATAAGTAAAAACAGACTCGAATTTGGTAATAAAATTAAACACCTAAACATAATTTATCAATCAAAAAAATTTAACTAGACTTGTATTTGGTAACAAACAAGTAAAAATAGTGTATTTGGTAACAAAGTTAAAACACTTAAACAACATTTATCAATAAAAAAAAACCTAACTAGACATGTAAGTAAAAACAGTTAAAACACTTAAGGGGAAAGGCGCAAAATGTCTCCTGTCAAAATTTTCAATGTGTTTTAAAAGTATTCTTTTTTTCGAATCCTGAGAAAACTAATAAGTATTTTTAATAAATTTAAAAACGCAGAATGAAAGATTACGTTATTACCGAGGGCCTCAAGTCCATCAAAATAAATAAAAAGTTTCTTTTGAATCAAATATTTGTAATTAAAAATAACTGTAACTTATTAAAATAAACATTATAGAAGTTTTCAGGGACTTTCGGCCCTCGGTAATCATGTATTCTTTCATTTTGCTTTAAATTTTTCAAAAATATTTGTTAGTTTTCTTAAGATTCGAAAAAAATAAATACATTTAAAGCACATTGAACATTTTGCCAGGCGATATTTTGCGCCTTTCCCCTTAAGTGTTTTAACTGTTTTTACTTATGTGTCTAGTTATCGTTAGGTATATTTCGGCTATCAGCCTTAGCTCTATCAACTTCTGGAATTCGCACACACTTTTACCTACTTTTGCAACAGGGAATCTATCATTAGAATGCTTTAACATTCTGTCAGCTTGTTTTATGTGTGACTGTTTAGCAAGATCTCGAATCTCTTGAATTTTCTTTGAAGTTCACCTCTTCTGAAGTCTCAACTTCAGTGCCATCTTCTTCGTGTCCCTCATTTTCTTCCACTCCAATTGTCTTGTCTTCCCCATTATCATTATCTTCCCCATTGACAGAAACTATTGCACATGCATTATATTCTATTGGGCTGTTAGCGTTACCGGGATATTCAACATTCGCTAATTGTGAATCCTCGGTTGTACTGTTAACATCCAAATTACCACGGTGCTTTGCTCCATCATCAGCATCATCGGACTCATCTGCTAATATTGCTTCGAAATCTTCTTCGCTTCTAATTTCAGTTAAAGTACCAGCAGGTAGGGATGTTTTTAATCCTACTTTAGACTTGCAACCGAATAGTGCTTCGTATGGACTACAGCTAATGCCGGAATGGTAAGCTCTGTTTTTCATAAATTAGATGAACTTTATGCCTTCCGACCACTGACTCGTTTTGTTTGTTTCCAGCCATATGGCCAACATTTTTTCGACATCTTGGTTCGCTCTCTCTACCGAACCTTGCGACTGACTGTGTCTTGGTTTTCCGTGGACAATTTTGAGTTCGTCCCATATACTGCAGACTTCTTCAATAATCTTATTTGCGAATTCCCGACCATTATCACTTTGTAAAATGTATGGAGAACCAAATATGGTAAACACTTCCAACAAATGGTACGCAACTTCTTCGGCACGCTTGGTTTTTAATGCTCTGAGCTGGACAAATTTGGTAAGATGGTCTTGATAGACCATAATAATAAATTTATTACCATCCGCTTGTGACTGCATGTCAATAAGATCGACTTGACATCTCGAATTAAATGCACTACTTAAAATTGGCTTCACAACGAGTCCTTTTTTTTGGAATACTCATTTTCTTTTGACACGGTACACAAAGATTTACGTAAACCTTGACAAACTCCACAGTGATGTTCTTATATTTCATCTTAAGTTCTTTCATCATTCTGTTGCGGTCCCCATGTCCAATTGAAATATGAGTCTCGTGAATGATATCGAAAGTTTCATCCATAAATACATACCTGCATTGTTTTGTACACATATTAAATTTAGTTGTTACAGATGGTTTAGAAGATGTAAACAATGCGGTATTAAAAAATTTAATTACCGAAATTAAAACCATAGTCACTTTTGCTAGACGCTAGCTTTTGCTAGCAACGTGTTTATGAATAAACCCTATGAAGAAACTTTTGGTGCAATCCATACTAACTAGATGAAATTCCATCTACTATATGCTCCAAAGATTCGCACTGATGTCCCCGTACATATCAGCAATATTATCAGATCCTTCAATTAAAAAAGTACCGAGAATGATTTCTGGTGTAAACATAGAATTAATCAATGAAATTGTAAGCATTGTAGTACCTTTCAATGAGGCCACAAAAGAGATTTCAGATTCCCAGTATATTACTGGAAATACCCTTGGAATCCTCCTTGTATCCATCATCGAACAGTCGTTAAAAAACCTGTCCTCAAAACATAATGCAACCTAAAGGCTATGCCAAAAACTTATAACTAGCCTTCAAGAGAGAGGTATCAAGATTTTACAAAATCCTCTGTTGTGCTATGCTACACACACGGACCCAATGTTAAATTAAAATTTTTTATAAATGAATCAGTTGATAGCTGGCATAGCCACATCCAATTTAGGCGCAAAAATCAGGAAGTACTTTGCCGAAATTGGAAAATTTTCTCCTTCTTGCACTTTCCAGGCTAAAGAGGCCAAAGTGGGTTCAAAATTCTTTCTCTTTCTCTTTCTTCAAACTCAAACTCCCAAAATGGTAGTTACAGCGACTTTTTGTCATTGTATTAATTTTATTTATATCCAATTATTTAATTCATTTACAGTTGGTGAATGAAATGAGCTTCTTACTATGTTTGTTTTATATACTTTTTGTCACTTCGATTAGCTGTTCGTTATGATGTTTCCCTTTTAAACAACTATCGCATATAAATTCTCTTTTGATTGAGTCTTTATAGACTATTGCATATAGTTTCTTTTTTGATTTAGTCGACAGCTTGTTCCATGTCTATAAAATCAAAATATATTTGTTTATTCTTTGTATGGCTTTTTCTATTGTTTGCAGCATGGTGAATATATGATCTTATATATTTTATCTTTTCCTTAATCCACTTTCTGGATCCTCTAATTTGTTTTCTAGTTCTTCTGGTTTTTCTTTCTATTATGGAATATGCCTCTATAAGTTTCACAGTCTTTTGTGTTTCCCTTCTAGTGTATTAATACACTTATTGCATTTGGCCATTCTTTCGGTGTTTGTTTCCTTTTCCATATTAAATTTTATATGCGAAGTAGTTTTTCTTTGCTTTATTTCCCATATATTTCAGCATTTCTGGACCTACTCCTTCGCTTCCTAGGTTTTTTTACTCTTCTAGCTCTTCTTAAATGAGCTCTAGGTACTTCTAGAGCTTCTGTGTTAGGTACCAATCTTTCCATTCCTTTCTTTTACTTTTCTGCTACTTTTTCTCGCTTTGCATTTAGCAATTGCTCAAAATATTCCTTTATTTTTTTCATTATTTTCTTATCATTGGTGATTATTGTACTTTTCCGGTTCATTATGTGTTTTAATTTTATCGTTTTGCTGCTTTTTATATTGTTCAGTGTTCTGTAAAATAATTTTATATTTTTTTGCTGTTTTCTTGCATTTTTTCATCAAATTTATCCCAAAATCTCTGTTTTTTATTTTTTACTATTTCCCCAATTTGTATTCCTTGTTTTTTCATATAATTTTTCTGTAATTTTTGTTGTATTTAGTCTTGTATATATTCCTTCCATAGATTCTTCTCTCTTATTACTTTTTTTGCCTCTTCATTCCATCATGCTTCCCGTTTCCCTCTTCAGTTCTTTTAGTTTGCTATTTTGGTCATCGCGTTTTCAGATCTTTGAAATTCCTATTCTATTGTTCCTATAGTTTCTCTTTTGTTTTTCATTTCGTCTTCAGCTATTCTTTTATCTCATTTTACTTATTTTTTTTCTCTTAGCATATGCATTTTACTTGCTTCTTTATGTCTCTCTTTTATATTATCTTTTATTGATGAATGTTGTTTTAAATAGGTAGTGAATACTCTTATTTCATATTTCATAACTCCTTTTTAGCCTTACATGTCTTATCCACTTCATCTCTGTTGTTTGTATCTTTTTATTTAATTTTATTATAGCAAATTTGTAGTTGATTGAATAATGTCTTCTTTTCTAAAATCTTCTTAAAATACTTGTTCAATAATAAGTTTTGTGTTTAGGAACGTTTTTTGTATAATTATTATCGCTAAAAATGTTTTTTAAACTGTGTTACTAAATCATCAACTTAATTTTAGTAGAGATAGTCATACCAATATGTTGTGTTGCATTTTTTTTATTAAGGATATAAATATATTGTCAGTGCGTAGTATTTTTTCCATCATACCACGATTTTCCACAGTTAGTTTTGTGTTTTTTAGATTCTATTTACGAGTAGGTAAACTATTAATTTTTGGATTGAAGAGAGATTCTAATTAGTGATCGTTACCATACAGACAAGGAATAACATCCCATGTTATTATTGGAGTTATGGCTAGTTCACATATTGTTAGATCGATTGCTGGCGAATTTTCTGTGTGAATATCAAACCAGGGAGCCTTTTACCATTTATAATAATAGGATTTTGTGAATTAGCAATGTTTCTTCGATTATTCCGAGGGGTAAACGAGAGGTCCGACTAAAATTATCAGAGGGGTAAAATCCCCTAAAAATGGCTGTTGTAATTCTTGTTCATTAACAATACGTTTAAAAAGTATAACAGGGATAATCTGTATATGTTTTGAGGTAGATTATTTAAATCTTTGATATGCAGGAGTAATTTTTTAGTTTATAGAATAATTAAAATTGGATTGCAAACAAATAATAGCTGAATGACTCAATTGGACCATCGTATGTGACGAAGACATTATTAAATATCCGATTCACTATCTAGTATTTCAGCCAGTGATAAGTAAGGCATAGGTGTTAATTTGTTACCAATTTTATACCGATATACAGTCCATCTAATTTACTTACCGTTGCACGTCATTATCCTTGACAGGGATCGAAGTTGACATAGTTGCCAAAGTATAAAAAAATCCTGAATCCATTTTAAATCAAATAGGTCACATTATTATTGCAAAAGTGGATTATACAACAAAACAAATTAATATTTAATGTAAATAAATAGAAACACAAATTATTGAAATAGAACACACTAATTTTGTTCTAAAAAGAACAGATTTTATTAAATAGGTAAAAATATAAAACAAGAGGTATTCACTTTATAATTCAAAATAAAAAAGTACAAAAAGTGTCAACACCGCAACTGTCAAATAAGTGTTACCAATTTATGCCAAAATATCACCTTCGTTCGATTACAGTTACGGTGTGTTCCGAACAAATTTTCTTCATAAAAACGCTTCATAATGCATTTATACAAATTAAATGAAACATATTATTGTGTATTTCTTTAAGTTAACATTAATAGAAATCTTTGAATATTATGTCTACGCGTATATAATAAAATATGTCTAGTGGCTGTAATGCTACTGTACTCGGCAAAGTGATTCTAAAAAAGAACACACCTACCGCCTAAATATTTCGTGTTGGTATCATATAACCTCATGGGCTATGACGCGATGACGTGCAACGGTAACTAAATTAGATGAAGTATAATTACTAAATTATTAATGTATTTAATTAAAGAGTTCTTTATAACGATATCCACACCGTATATATGATGAAGATCTTCTATGTCATTTCCTGAATAGTTGAAATTGTATAAATCTTAATGACATAATCCATTATGGGGACACTTTGTTTATCGTTATCGTTATTAAACCGGGGGATTCCTAGCCTAACACTTGACTGACCTTTTATATTGTTGTCGTTTATGTTTCCGTTCATCATCATCATCAACCTGTATGCATCCACTGCTGGACATAGGTCTCCCTCGGCTCTTTCGATGTGTTACAGTCTTGTGTGGCTTTCATCCAGTTACAGCTAACAAGCTTCAGGTCGTCCATCCATCTAGTTGATGGGCGGCCTCTGATCCGTAGTGCTTCTTGTCTTGGCGTCCACTCGATAATACGTTTTGTCCATCGGTTATCTGATTTAATCGACACGATTTTTTCGACAGAGTCTATTGCTTTTGTTCTACGACGTATTTCTTCGTTTGGAATTCGGTCTCTCAAAGAGACACTCAACATCTGGCGCTCAGCAAGGCGAACCGAAACCGGTACAAAAAAGGAAGAAAATCAGTTTCCAGTCCAATTAAAGAGAGAATACTTACGATGAAGGAGTGAAATCTCGAATAAGGAAAATGTCTATGATTTTTTTGGAAAACATACCACCAACCGTCGACAACATAATGAACAGAGTGAAGGATGATAAGGGACCTACCAGCTGTTTCAAAAACCACATTTCGTAGGCTTTGAATATAGCAAAAGAGGTCGAGATTCGATAATGATGGAAAGAAAAGATATTATATCCTGGAGACACAAGTACATCAGACATACAAAAACATTGAGAATGAAGGACAATATAAACTTTGTTTATACCGATGAGTCTTAGACTAACGTCGGTGTTTCAGTCAAAAAGACATGGAAGGACACAACCATCAAGAATCCAAGAGATGTCATCATAAAAGGGCTCTCTACTCGACTGAAAGCTCCAACCCAAAGAGGTTTTCAGTTTGTTCTTCTTCATGCTGGAAGCGAAACTCGTTTTGTGGAATGGGCCGAATTAACTTTCTTGACCAACAAGGGAACCACTGATTACCACGGGGATTTGTATGAAGAATAGTTTGAGAAGACGTTAATTTCAAACTTGCCGAAAGATAAAGAAAACGTTGTCATTTTGGATAACGCGTTATACCACTCCCTCAAATTTGATTCCCCAAACAAAATTGTGGAAGAAAAGGCAAATCAAGGATTGGCTAATCGAAAAGAATATTTTCTTCGAGGAAGATTACCTAAAAAGTGAATTACTGGATACTGCGGCTGCATTTGGAGACGAGTATGTAAGTACAAAATTGAAACAATTGCGGAAAAATATGGCGTTAAGATTTTGGGACTAACGTCTTACCATTGCGAGCTGAGACATTGAACACGATTGAGATAGTGTGGAGTGAAGTGAAAAGGTACGTGGCTTGACACAACGTCAAATGTAAAGAATAAACGAAGCTTACCAACGCGTTTCTAAAGAGCAGTGGCATAATTATGTGAACCACATCAAGAAAGTAAAAAAAAAATGTTTGCGGTGGACAATTTTCTGGAAGATATTAAACCAGTGATAATAATTAATATAGATGATTCAGAGGATAAGGACGATTTAGGTATGGATTGCGATTAGTATTAATTAACTAAAAATATCTCAGATTTAATGCTCATTTGTTTTTTAGTATTGAACTACAGTACATTTCAGTGTATGATCTTCTTGGGTATTTTATGTATATATATTTATTGTGTCGTATAGGGTAAACTACTTGCATTTTTTTCTGTATATAATACATGAGCGGCATCGCTGCGTGTGCCGTAAGACCAACACTGGATTCTAACTATGGCTTCTACTATAGATAGCTCCTATACTCTAATCTTCCAGGAAAAAAAAAAGAAAGTACACAGAAAAACCAATACAAAAGAAACTAAAAGATAACAGCAACAAAAGAAGTAATAAAATTAACAAGAAACAAAATACGATAATTACTTCTTTCTCAAAGAATAGAAATACAGTAATAAAAATATTAATTAATACGAGATTCAACAAGTATATTAAAATCAAACACGCATTATCAAGAAATATCAAGCTAAATTAATTGATAACGGTGTAATTAGATCAATAGTACTGTTTCGATGGGAAAAACGCGTATCTATTTTATTATACCGATAAGCTAGCATTATTAAATTGAATCTAAATAAAAATACTGGTTTAATTAAATGATTATGTTAAAAGTGTAATAACCATTACATTTAATGTTTACCTAAACATAGATAAAAGTATATGCAATTTACACTAATGCTGGGTGATTTTATAAAAACATAATAACTCCCCGCTGACCCTGATCTTATATAGGCCAGACAAATCGTAGGGTCCAAAATAGGACTTATGAACATTACATTTCTGTTCCGAATTAATTTCAGCTCTAGGTCAACTTCACACAGGTCACAAAATTTATTTCGATATACTCTTTATGAGTACTAGAAACCAATTCGCCAAGGATTAAAAGATTGCTTAGCCTTTGCTTAGATGAGGAGATATGTTGTGGAATGCAACTTTTAGATTCTCCATATCTCTCTTTACATTTCTCTACATTTTTCATCATCGTCTGTTTTGCCTTGCAATTCTTAGGCAAGGCACACATTAAAGGAAAAATCTGAATTTTGGTTATGTCAGTAGAAATCTTTTAGCGCTTTTAGCTGTAGAGCTAAGATTGGCCATTACAAGAATTAATACTAAACTCCACAGTCTTCTAGAATGAGCCGCGTCGATTATCATTGCGCCGAGCTTTCGACATCCTCTTTGATGTCTTCTTCAGGGCTTCCGAGGTCTCAGTCTCCTGAGCCCCCAGACACTACAATACTGATCACTAACCAATGCATTACTGGTACTGGGAACAGAGGACGGTCCATTTATACCGTCGACAGTGACGTGGTTTGGGTGGAGGTTGGCGTGTGGGTGGTTAGCGTGGTGATTGTCGCGGGGGTGGCGCGAGGGATGGCGTGAACATTTCTGATAATAGTATTTTGATTGGCGGGTGGAAACGGACGATATTTTTCTTGTGAGAGGTATCCATGTCGAAGATAACCGTATGTCGTCAACTCTTTTATTGAGATAGTTTGACCTTTTTTGATGAATGTTCATAAATCCTATTTTGGATTCTACCATTTGTTTGGCCTATATAGGATCGGGGGCAGTCTGCACAAGGAATTTTGTAAACTCCGTGTTGTTCATTTGGAATGTTGTCTTAAATTGATTGGACAAGAGATAAAAGTTTTTGTTGGAGAACAAATATTGTCTTTATTCCAATTGATTTAAGAATTTTGTTGATTTTGTCAGTGACACCTTTGATGTAAGGAAGAAAAGCTTTTGTATGATGAGGGTCTGAGTCTTTGGGTTGAGATTGAGTGTCAGAGTGATGTCTGTGGATGCATTCTTTGTCTACACAAAAATGGAGGGTTTAAGTTTAAAATATATGGTGGCAGTGGCGCACCCAGGGGGGGGGGTTGGGGGTTAAACTCCCCCCACAGGGCATATAAAGTAAACAATATATAAAGAATAGTAGTTAAATGTAACTTTGATGCTGAACGCTGATTGAATAATTAAATTACCACTTTAAATATGTAGAACACAATAATTATTGTATAAATAGACAATAATTAATAATACTTTTCATTAAATTTAGATATAAATACATAATATTAGGCTTATGAAAAGGTAGACAGAACGAGTCGGTTGCGAGTAGCATGCGCCTACAGGACTGTATCTGCGGCGGCCTTGTGGACTATCACGGGTTGTGTCCTTCTACATGTGTTAGCAGTAGAAAAGAGATCTCTATGGGAGATGAAAGCATTTGACAACAGCTATAAAAAAAGAAGAAAGGGTAAGATCAATGGAAAGATGGCAAGAAGAGTGGAACAACAAGGACGATGTTGCTCAGTGGACAAAGATGCTGATCCCGAGCCTAATGGACTGGGTAGATTGTTTGTTTTAGGGCGTATTTTCTTAGGTTCAGAAATACAGATACAGATAAATGCCTATACTGCAAATATTTCGACATTGTTACTCTCGCAATGCTGGAGTGTAATAGATGTACAGTGGAGAGAAACAGAATGTATAACGAAATAGGTATGAACCCTGTGACTGTAAGAGAGATGATAGTGAAGATGACGGGAAATACGGAGGGATGGAATAGTGTTCACAATTACATCTGAGCAGTCATTAAAAAGAAAGAAGAAGAAGAGAAACACCAACCGGGCTAACGACAGAGATAAGATCTAATTACTATTTTAATGGGAATAAATCGCAATTGAAGGTTAAAATAAGTTTATTGACGTTTGAATTTTTGATTTTTGATCTTGCACTGATAACTTGTTTATACTCCAACAATTAATAGAAAAAAGAATAGCGGTTGGTATCGAAGTACATCTAGCCTTAATCGACCTAGAAAAGGCTTATAATACAGTTCCAAGACTTAAATTGTGGCAAGCTTAACAACAACTCGACATTAGTACATACCTTTTAGGAATAATCACAGAAGTATACAGGGATAACACTACTTACCTAAAAATCGGATATAGACTATCAGAACCAACCTAAAAAGTAACTAAAGGACTAAAACAAGGATGCAGTATGTCACCCTTACTGTTAAATTTATATATTGAGGCAGCTCTCCAAAATTGGAAAAACCACTGTCAGGGAATGGGAATCCCCATAGGAAATGAGGTACTGTTCTCCCTAGAATTTATGATAAAGCGTCTATAGAGAGAATATTTAAAATGAGGGTTACAAGTCAGCATGAAGAAAACAGAATATTTACTTAATTATCAATTCAGATGCAAGGTTTGAATTGTAGATAGACGAGGACGTGGAACTCAAACAAGTGGAAAAATTTAAATATTAAGGTCCACTCATTGCTAAGAACGGCTTGGGAGAAACCGAAATTAAACACGAATTAATCAGGGACCTAAAATTGTAGGATGTCTGAACTCCTTATGGTGGGATCACCACATTTCCAAAAGGAACAAAAAAAAAAGAATAGGAAAAACCATGGTTGAATCAGTTCTTTGTTTGGCTCTGAAGTATGGACAATTAATGCAAACCTGAAGAGAAGATTGTTGGCAGTTGAAGTGAATTATTTGAGAAGAAGTGCCAGAACATCAAGGCAGGAAGGAAGACCAACGAATCTATAAGAAATAACATGAATGCTACAGAATAGAAAGAAGAAGTTCAAAATGTTTTGGACATCTATTGAGAATACGAAAGTTGGCCCCAAAAACTTCACAAATGGAAGCCCCCTGGAAGAAAAAAAAGAGGTAGACCTCGACGCTCATGAAATGAAGGAATTAGAAGAGCGATGGAATCGAGAGTTTTGGAGGAGGAGCATGCCTTGGACCGGGAGGATTCCTGGAGGAGAACGGGAATACGGCGATAGCTGTCTTCAAAATGTATTGTATTTGCAAGTTGGATTAATGTCAAACGTCAATAACCTTATTTTAACCTTCAATTGTGGCTTATTCCCATTAAAATAGTAATTACTTTAAAATGCCACAAGAAAATAGCTTCAGAACAATAGATAAAACCTAGATAAGAGAAGGGAGTGTTCCAAAAATGTCGTCAGCCTTACAGTAGCCACCCCACTTTCGGAGTACGGTACGTGCGACAGTCAACTGCGTACAAGTAAGAGAGGGTGATTTTAGTTGGTAGGCAGGATAATAGATACCTGAATCTTTGGCACTGCTATCCTAAGTACTTTAAATTAAACTAGAACCCAAATTTTAGGGACTCAAAATGGAGGTAGCATAAAAAAATTTCAAAACTCCCCCCCTAAAACAAATTCTGGGTGCGCCACTGTATGGTGGTAAGAAATAGTGTTTAAATAAGTATGTAACAAATTTTATTGATACAGCTTATCCAAAGACTGAAATGTCTCGATATCAACTATTTTGCCGCCAACGTATTAATCTATCCCACACTCTTTGTCTCCTACTAGTTCTCTCTCTGCAAAATTATTAAAATATAACACTTTCTTATAATCAATATGTCCACCTTTAGTACACTAAGACGCTGTCTGTTTATATATTAATGTTTCCTGTATATTAAATAATGTTCCTCTGTTTGTTACAGAATCACAAATGACTGATAAAAATTTTGCTCCGCCGTCCATCAAGCCTCTACAAACCCAAAGGCCTTACACACCAAGAGATAAAGAAAGATTGCTGTTTGGAAATAAAGTAACAACAAATCGTCCACCGAGTTCCTTTAGGTAAGTGTAAAAAATAAGTTGTAAAGAGTAAGTTGTTTTAAAACATCTCCAAGAGTCGTAATTGTTATTTTAAAATGTGGTAAATCAAATTACAAACCAAAGATCTTCAGACCTATATCTTTACTGAGCTATACCTAAAAACTTTTCGAGAAACTTATTTATAACCGAATCGCCGGCAGAAGCTTATAAAAACTACCTGCGCAGCTAGCTAGTTTTATCAGCTTTCTTGGCATGGGTGAATCCAATTTAAAGAAAAGCTATACAACACATTACTTCTAAATGCTCCCTTCGAGCATATACATTACCATGGAATGACTTGCTTGAAACAAAATCTGAAGCAATAAATTAGATACGTAGTCTCAATATCAATGTTTAATAAATATATTTCATAAAAAGTATATATGTAATTTATAGCATTTTCCTTAATTTGTGCTATATGCTAAATAAATGTAAATAATAATGTATAAAATGCTAAGATTTCATTGTGAATTTAAATCATTTTATAAAATACTCAGAATTTTATAGAACGCTAAAATTCTCATTGTGAGCTTAACTACTTTTATAAAACGCTGAGATTTTCATTGTTGATTTAAATAATTTTATAAAACGCAGAGATTTTCATTGTCAATTTAAATAATTTTGTAAAGAGCTTAGATTCTCATTGCGCGAAGTGAATTTACTTAGTTCTGATAACTACTGAATGCACACGCTTTTTTTCAGCCTTCGTTACTTACAAAATGAGACAGACCTTCCCACAACCCCACCTGACAGTACTAATCTACTTATCCCAAACTTGATCACATCCAGAACGCTGATTCCGCCTTCAAGAAATCAAAACAAGTTTCATCATCAGAGGTCGAATTCTGTGTCAGAAATTAACGACCAGATATTTAACATTGCCGTTAAAGATCCGCTACATAAAATAAAGTTGCCGTCTCTGGATACATGCAGGCCGCTACAGAAGAGAAAGGTTTTTAAGAATACATCACTGGACAACCGTAAGTTTTAAAAAATGCACTAAATGTATGATTGTCTGTATTAGATTAAGAAAATAACTTTTATTATTAATATTTTATTCATAATGCCTTGCTGTATTCAAATGTTGACTATCATCATGTCAACAATATAATGCAACCTTTCTCTATTAGTAGCCGCCGCTCGAAACTGTTCTTTCACCTGAAGATCAGTTGATTGTATTATTTTAACTAAACAACATATTTTCTTATGCCTAATGCTTCGTAATTATTTTTCCTGGATAATAAGGACTAGTTATTGGTATTTGGATATTATCAAAGCTTTTCGATTTTCTTCTTTTAATTATACAAGGTGAGTTTTTAGTGTAATAAGTGGTGTAATAGTAAATAGTAATAAAAGTAACAAGGTGTAATAATTTAGTGTAGTAAAAATGTAGGCAATAATATTCTCCAGGCTTGGAAAATATGCCGAATTCTACAGGGTGATTAATAATCACGTGGTAAAGCGAACTTACAATCTTTAATTTTTATTTTGCTATACTTAAAACAAGTTAGCTATTCTTTTCTGTAGTCTTACTCCTCCTTCTTTGAATATTTTTGCTAGAAGTTTAATTGTATTAGTGCTTTTACCTATTCTTGTTCTTGACTGTTTCTTGTATTCGTTATTTTGTTTTGATTATTGTTATTTGTTCCTTGTATAGTTTATTAAGTCTTCGAAGAAATTATTTATACGTTTTTATTGCTACAAAAATGTGTGTTACTTTTTCTTTGGTTACATTTTCTAGTGTTACTATTCTCATTATTTTTCCTAGCCGTTGAATAAGTCTTTAAAATATATTGCACATTTGGTTAGCTTATCTGATCTATGTTTGAAAATACCCCTTCTATACTTCTACAAAAATTTTTGTAAATCTTCTTAAAAAATTAACTTCTTTGTTTAAATAATTTTCTTATAATATTTATATTCTAGTTATTTTTTCTTTTTTGTGAACATATTTTTGCTTTTATCTTTTTAGCTTTGTAGTCTTTTTAACCCTCGATAAATTTAGGGCTAGCTTGCAGTCTTCATCAAATCCGAAAGATTTGCAAAACGTATAATAATTTGCTCT
Organism: Diabrotica undecimpunctata; assembly: GCF_040954645.1. Classification (NCBI taxonomy): domain Eukaryota; kingdom Metazoa; phylum Arthropoda; class Insecta; order Coleoptera; family Chrysomelidae; genus Diabrotica; species Diabrotica undecimpunctata. Next base: position 46,653,436 of record NC_092809.1, read on the forward strand.
AATAATCATATTCCACGCGGTCTAACCAAATTCTATATTTCATGCTGGATCGAAGAGACCTTTATGATCAATATGAACAAAGAGATCCAGACGTATGTGAACAACTTCTAGTCTTTGAATTCTGCAAGAACTACTAGGTGAAGGGAAACTCTTGAAAACCTTAACTTCACGCATAGCGATCGTACTGCCAGTAACTTACTCAGAAAACTGGAAAAAGGCCCTAACATTCCGACAACTAACTCTTTATCACCAATCCCAGAACATATAACGAAACGCATTGCCCAGCTCTTCAAACCAGTCATAGAAAAAGTTCATAAAAGAGAACTACGATATCAACTTAAAAAGTTATCATCATTAATCAAAGTTAAACGTCAGCAAAGCCTGCCAATCATGAGGCAAATAGAGACTGTTCAATTTTTTCACATGCGAAAAAGCATGTCATTTTTTCGCTGTATTACTAACTATCCTTCTACCACAATTTTACGATCATTACCTTAGTCCAACCGTTGATAACCCTTCCTATTCCATTTCAACTTTCCCTCCTTTAGAAATACAGACAGTTTTAAAATAACAAACAAGAAGACGGTCTCTTGCCTGTTGCCTGTCGTTAGGAACAGTCGCTCTCTCTTGCCTGTTGTCTATCGCTGAGAAGAGACGCTCTCTCTTCCCTGTTGACTATCATTAGTAACAGAGAATACTCTCTACTGTTGACTGTCGCGAACAACAGACATCCTCTCTCTCCCGCTAATAGTTAAGCGAAAAATACCGCAAATACTATTTTAAATCGTATACAGACGCGAATGTGCTATATCTCGTGATCTCAGTGTTAGTACTGCGGGATACGTGTTCAAAAACCGGTACCCGGACAGCTTCGCCGTATGAAGAACAACCGCGAGTAAAAGCCGAGTGTGTGTGCAGCAGAAGAATTAGTAAGACTGTATAAACTTAATTTGCTACAAGCTGTATATCCTTTTAACACATATCCTAATTTATTTGAACCAGCCCTATGTAATACAGTCATCATACACTGAAATTATACTCATAATTTCACATATGTACACCCTTTTTGTACAGAGACCGAGGAACTTTTCAATGCACTAGACTTAATTAATTGACCCAAAAACTCTAACGTGTCTCGTAGATATCTTCAATCAGATAATGACGACGCAAGAGCTCCCTAAACTATTTAAACAAAGCAAGTCATCGCAATCTAATCTGCAAACCAGCCAAAGACACTTCAATACCAGGGAGTTACAGGCCAATCGCCCTTTTAAATGGCTTGTATTTTTAAATGTTTTGTAATTTGTCCGCGGAAAGATTCCCATAGAACAAGCTGGATTTATATCAGGAAGGAATTGCAGTTTTCAAGTTCTTTCTCTAACAATATTTAATAAAAATGGCTTTTAAAAGAAAATTAAAATGACAGTGGCTTTCATTGATCTGACTTGCTCTTTCGACACGATATGGAAAGAAGGTATTACTGTTAGTTAAATTATACCAGATGGTAGCGTGCCCATCATTTAATAACCTATTAAATCAAATTTATCCGATGCCTGAGAGAACAAAAGGCTATGAGAAGAAGAACAAGGAGAAGACGTAAATCAAATTAGCGTTAATGGGAAAACGAATAAATTCAAAAGCTTACAGAATGGCTTACCTCAAAGGTCGGTTGTATCACCGCTTTTGTAACATTTACATCTCAGATGCTCCCACTACAACCTCACGCAAATTTACTTAGGCGGACAACATGACTTTGGGTATGCAAAAAAGATTCATTGAGAACGTCCAAGCTATTCTAGAAGGCGACTTAAATATTATTAACACATATTTAAAAAAGTGGCACCTTCAACCAATTCATACAAAGAGAGAAGTTAAAATAGAACACCACAGACTGATAGAACTTAGAAAGCGATGGAATTATGCTAAAACATAATCCAAAACCAAAATTTCTAGGTATAATACTTAGTACATCGCACTCTAACTTTTAAGCAACACTTACGTAAAACTTCAGCTAAAGTAAAATCTGGCAACGACATCATTCACAAGCTTGCAAAGATTTCTTGGGAAGCCACTGTAAAGACAATCAGAACAAACGCTATGGTATTAGTCTGTTCAACAGCCGAATATTGTGCTCCAGTCTGGCTAAACAGTCACCACCACCAAAAACACGACGGTTAGCTGCCATTCAAGCTTAATAGAAGCTTCTTTCAACAGAATCCATTACTGCCAGTAAATACAGACATCGATCAATTTTTTTTTAATTTTCATTATGTTCCAATTTCCAATGCCAATTCAATTTCACTAGAAATAGAAATATTATTTTTCTATTAAATTGCGTACCTACCTTATATTCAACAAAACCAGTGTCACTAACCAGACATTAATAATTTCGTTATATGGTAGTAAATTTTTTATTCATTTTTTACCACTCGTATAGCTATGAACAAAATTATCGATTTTTTTTTGTTTTCATTAAATACATTTGTATTGCTGCCGAAAAAACGGAGTCCTCGATACTACAGCGATTATAGACTCATCAGTCTTACGAACCACACCCTTAATAGTTATTTCACCAACAAGTGTATTAATGAGGGCGATTAACAATTGAGATATTTTAACGTTCGAGAGTTAATTTTAATGTTCGAGATTGTTAATCGCCATTTTAATTCACGAGTTCATTACAAAACTTTTCCGTCGACCGTACTTTTCAGAAAAAAAAAATATCTTGGTTTAAATATTTATTTACTTAACGATAAACAACAATTTTTTCAGCTTTCATTGACTTTAGTCAAAGTTTCCTTAGTGTTAGTTTTATTATAGTAAACATTAATATTCGAAATGGTACAATTACTGAAATTAAAGGAAGATATTGATAAATGATTATCTGCTGTATAGCATTTTGACAAATTTATATTTAAATCTTCTTGGACCTCTGTAAATTCTGTGATAGAAGAAGTTAAATTCTGGTGGAGTTAAATTAAACTCTTCGTCAATATCCTTCCTTTGATTTTTCAAATACACAGAATTTTAAACAATAAAGTAAATAATGACTAATGACATACAATGACAGATAGTACTAACAGCGGCTACTTAATTTTAAATTAATTTTTTAGTGGGAATATAAATAGGTATATGTTTGGTTGCCTACACCACAGGTCACTGCCAATCACAGAGCGTTTAATTTATGCAAGCAATGTATGTTGTGTTGCCTATAATGAAATGAAATGAAAATATTTTTTAAGGCTTAGGTCAGAACTCGCTAAAAAAATTCGTCAGAATGATTGCCTGTGTCAGGAAGATCGGACAAGGCTCTTAAAACCATGTATGAATACCGGTTTGCCATTTAATTCTGATAACTTTATTGCTAGTGAACCAAGTAAGCGAAGATATCTATTACATCTTTATGTATAACATTTTACTACTCTATTGTGTCAATCAGCGCTGCGCAACAAGTTTTTGGAATGGTACGAAATATAATATTATCCGTACTTATACAGTGAATTTACCAAAAAACACGTTTTAATGATTTTTCTTTAATTTCTTGTTATGTATAATGTAGGTTTACGAAACAATCATATATTATATTTTTGTTGATTGTTAAAAATTAAGTGATCTGGTATTACTTAATATTTTAGTGGGAATTACATAGTAGGTAAATGGTCAATCGGCAACTTCTGTAAAATATTATTTAAAACAGTTATTATTTTAAAATTATTGTTCACTTTATACCAATGTGCAAACGCAAACATCACCTTTTTTATTTTAGTGTTTAGTTTATTTAGTAATCTTAATTATTAATTACAATTTAGTCTAGTATAGTAAACTGAATGACTAATTAGTATATTTAAAATGTTGTTAATCAAATAAATTATATTGAATGTAATAAATTATATAGGATGTGTGAAAAAAAGCGGACCGGTCGAATATTTCGCAAAATGAACATCGAATCGAACTGAAAAATAGGTGTTTATTTTTTTTCAAAAATCTACCGAATAACACCAAACACGACCCCCCAGCCATACATCCCCTCCCCCCGCCTAATGGAAAATCAAGCAACTTTTATTCGAGATATTCTTTCGAATTGTTAATAAATAGCTCTATAATCGAAAAAAAAAACGATTTATCCTTATTATACCTTAAATTATGGACACGGTTTGAAACATTCTTACTGAACATAAAATAGACGAAATCAAATAATTTACTTTTCAAGTGATTGGAATTAAATTTTAAAGCCACTGTTTGAGGCCCACTGATCTTCGCTTAATTACTTATCGATCTTCATATATGGTTTTTACTTTAACTCATTTTTTTCACAATTCCTTTTTCATAAATTTTTTATGTTTTCTTAAAAGTTAGTAAAATCGATTATTCTTACTATTACAAAACGTTTACATAACTGATAAACCAAAATATATTTTCTTAAACTAAAACTGAATATTTTAAAATATTCGATAAATTTGCTGATGATAAATATGATTATAATTCAGAAAATATATCGTTGCTGTGTCTGTAAAACCTGATAAATATTTAATACCTAATAAAACACAATATTCCTGCACAATTTTATTCTTCGATTTCTGCAGGTAAAGCGACGATATTTTTGTTTGATAATTGGCTGTGACATTGTACGAAAGTTGTAGGTGTAGAATTGTCTAAATTTAGCTGTTAGGCGAGACACTTCCGTTTTTTTATGACAATTGCGTGTTATGTTCCTTAGTATTGATTTTTTGCTAAAAAAAACGTTAATAGGCTTTTTTTAATATACAGGGTGTACAGAAACTCTTCTGAAAAATGAAGACCGTAGATTCCTCAGATAATTTTAAGACCATTTAACCCAATTCACCTAGTCCAAAAATGTTTCCCAATGGAGCTAGAGGTCTTTGAAGATGGCGCCTTGTAAGTAGTTTTTTTAAATAACTCCAGAACGCTTCTATTTAGAAAAATGAAAACTGGTACGATTATTTATCCTCCAGAGCTGAATCGATTCCATTGATTGCGAATTCCTAGTACCGTTCATACGCGTTCATTTTGGGTAGGGCAACGGGTATTTTAACGGATAACTTTTTTGTCTGTAACTTTTAAGCATTTGTGATACTAGATTATTAAATTTTCAGATATTATTCTGGTACTAAACGGTACTTTTACCTTAAGTCTGTAGGATACACCGTTTTCTGGAAAAATCGATTTAAAAATTTTTTAAGCAGGAAAATCTCCTTGTAGCAGTGCTTGTACCTTTGTTAAATGAAAGGATATGAATTTTCGTTGTGTAAGATATTTCTTGCGGAAGATTTTGAAATTGTGGGATACATGACTGTTATATTGTGGGATACATGTTCGAAGACATGATAGTCTTCGAACGCTAATTTTTAAATTTTCCTAAACTTCCATTAAAGTGACCTCTTGATATGCTGTTACATCGTTATGTCGCTCTGTTTCATTATTTTTTGAGAACACTGAACTTGTTTTTCTTAACCCGAAAAGTTTTCAACGTATCTACTTTACTGCTCGAGCGTTACACCTTATTTCGCAATAAACTAAACGTATATCAGCGTATTCCTCATTAGTAAAAACCATTTTTGTTAAAATTAAAATTATTGTGTTTAAATTCCACAACGTAAGAACTAAAAGAGAAACTTCACGAACTGACAAGAGTTTGACAATGAAAAACATTATAGTTCTGTTGACAGTTCAAAGCCCACTAGTGCAAAAAATATTAGTTTAACTTTCGACGAAAAAACGAACAATTTTCAAATCGATTTTTTCTCGAAAAGGGTGTATCCTACCGACTTAAAGTAGGAGTACCTCTTAGTACTAGAATATCTGAAAACTTAATAATCTAGTATCACAAATGCTTAAAAGTTACAGAAAAAGTTATGAACGGTACTAGAAATTCGCAATTAATGGATTCGATTCGTCTCTGGAGGATAAATAATCCTACCCATTTTTTTTTTATTTTTCTAAATAGAAGCGTTCTGGAGGTATTAAAAAAAACTACTTACAAGGCGCCATCTTCAAAGAGCTCTAGCTATCTTGGGAAACATTTTTGGACTAGGTGAATTGCATTAAATTGTCTCAAAATTATCTGAGGAATCTGCGGTTTTCGTTTGTCAGGAGACTTTCTGGACACCCTGTATACAGTAATAAAAGATTCATACGTAGTAAAATATTCAATGACGGAGATATATATCTTGCGATTTTCTAATTCGTCGTTTATCTTTTTTTTTTTGTTTGCTTTGCACTTTGTTTTGCTTGTTTGTCGTGATTTTGATCCGTCCGGCCGTTCCTTTGAAGCTTTTGGGTATTTGAGATATCTCCAGTCTATATAGGTACCTACGTCGGATGGTGGGGATTACATCTCGGAGTCTCATCGGTTTTGTATCCATTATTGATCTAGTCTCCATTTTTATAAAAAGATATCAACAAATTTTAAATAGTAAAGTGCTACTGCAAAAAAACACAATTTACATTTTAAATCGACAACGTTTCGTGAAAACAGAGTAGTATTGCGTGTCAGTAAAATATGCAGTAGTAAAAACAAATATATGATTTTCTAAATAATCATGTAATCATTATCAAAAATTACTAATAGGAATATATTTGAATAGTACAATATGAAAAATAAAAATGAAAAAAAAAATAAAAATAAAATAAAAAAAAAATAAAAATAAAAATATAACTCAAAGACTACGAACCAAAGTGTTTAATTCCTGTATCCTACCTGTACTTACATATGGAGCTCAAACCTGGACATTTTCTAAAATAAACATTGAGAAAATCACAAAACCTCAGAGAGCTATGGAACGACAGATGCTGGGTATCTCACTCAAAGACCATAAAACCAATGAAGACATTCGTAATAGAACAAAAGTAAAAGATCGAAAAGGCAGCTAAACTGAAATGAAAATGGGCTGGACATAACGAACGTCTTAAGGATGGCCCATGGAATCAAGAAATCGGGAATTGGCGGCCATATGAAGCCAAAAGACTACAAGGAAGGCAGCAATTGCGCTGGAGCGACGATATTAAAAGAACTGCAGGGCCAACGTGGAAACTCCTTACAAACAACAGAGATGAATGGCGAGAATTAGGAGAGGCCTATATTCGGCAATCCGAATAGAGAGAAGGGCTATATAAAATAAAAAAAAATATGTACTCTTGTTCCATATCCATATATCCATTTTTGTCTTCCTTAATTCCTGGTAGAAAGGATTAATTTCTTTGTTTCAGAAGTTTTATTCGATACCTTGGATTTTTCTTTCATCGTACTGTATTTCTAGCTCTGCATTTTTTCTTAAATCCTCTTTGTTTTCCGTTGTAGTTCTGCTCATTGACTTCATTATAGTTGGATAATATTGCCTGCCTTGCTTTGGATTTTGCTTTCATTAGATCTCTACATTTTTCATTAAACCATCCCTCAACTTTTTCTTAGTCTCATATTTTTTCATATGTTCTCATCTTTTAGTTTGCTGTTGTCATATTTCGAAATGTTTTTTCTGGATGTCTAAGATCGTTTTTCTTTTCCCTCCTACTGCAAGATTTTACAAATCTTGCCAAGATGTGGTCAGAGCCACAGTCTACCCCTCTCATTCTTCTTTTTTATAATATTTTTTTTTATGTTTTCCATCAAGACATGGTTTATCTGGTTAGTAGTTATTATTACTAACGTTTTTTTTAGTAAATAGTTGAGTAATAAAGTGATTTTTATTACTAAAGCTATTTTTTAATGCGAAACTAATCAACCTTGCCCATTTTCATTAGTTACTTCATGCATACTGTTTGTTCCTGCTACTGACTTACACAGGTTATTTTTGTATTTTCGCATTACACTCCCGCATAACTATATTTATGTCATGTTTTGGAGTTTTGGTAACTCTTTTGCTAATACGATAACATTCACACTTTAAGCATGCATTTCTTCACAGCCACATGCTTGCCTAATTCCTCATATGAAAACTTTTTTGTAGTGGCTTTCGTATTTGAAAGACGTAATTGTAATTAATCACTTCATTCATATTGTAATAACGTAATGTAATAACGAAAAAATGTTTTTATTTCTACAAAGTATACAAACGTGATCTTTTTATGAATCCTCGAGTGACAGCTGTCCTTCAGCGTCATACCAACTTACATTTCTTGTTAGAGAGTTTTTCATGAACATAACACTTCCTCCCTTGATCATGATTTACAAAAGATAACTAAAAGTAAAGTACTTACAAATTCAATCACGTAACAGGTTTTCTTACTCTAGTGGAACGCCTTAAAACGGGTTCCTCAGTTTCAGTTTGAGCTCCAGGTACAATATTGGAACTTTCCATATTATCCGGAAAAGTATACAAACGTAATCTTTTTATGAATCCTCGAATGACAGCCGTCCTTCAGCGTCATATCAACTTACATTTCTTGTTAGGGAGTTTTTCATGAACATAACGTTTTTTAAAACAGTTAAATGACTGATGACTTGTGCAATCAAGATATAAAGTTTATTCTTGACTTTTGATACTGTGCCATCATTTCAATTCTTTGTATCTGTTAGAGACTATAACTGGTTCTCTTTTTGTCTTCTGCAAGCTAATCTTGAAGAATCATTAGTGTTATAAACTTTTTTAATCATTGAGTTATGGTAATATCTTGTGCGACAAACCCCAAAATTAAGAGAAAACCCCCCAAAATTAAGATAAAATTTATCTTCTTTAACATATTTTTGTTATATTGTTTCTTATAAGTAATATTCTTAATTTAATACTTACTTTTAGTAAACAATAAAAAGGACGAACACTTAAAGACGATCTCTTAGAACTGAATTCGGGTGGAAAATATTTATTTAATATATTGACTAATTACGATTTCTTTAGTTCCAGAAGAAAACGAGTCCGATGGCCAGAAGGGAGAAGGAAGAAAAGCTTTCAGTTCGCCCCAAGAACGTACTGAGTTCAACGACCCAGACAATCCATTTGGTAAAGCATCGTTGCAACGTAAGAATTTATCACAATGTCTCCTACTCGGACCGCAGAATCTAGAAAAAATCTTCGACAACAAGCATATTATCGAAAATTCTCAAACTCTGTTTCTCAACACAGGTTATTTTACAAGTCAATTACACAACACCAATTATTTACAGGGTAAATAGACAATTTACTATATTTAATATAAACAAAATATACCACTGTTATCGATATATATCTATGTATATTTCCTCTATCTTTACGTATGGGACTGGTCTTTTATGTAATTCAAATATTATACAAATTGATTTCTAATTTCTTTTCTAATTCTTTAAAGTTCTGCTTCTTGGTTTTGCATCATAGATTTTCATCTCGTTTTTTATCTACTTATTTTTCTGTTTCACTCCGGTGCCTAAAACTGGTCGTATAATTAAAATTAACTTTCTTCCAAGTAACCCACTCATTGGAATCATATTGCATTAATAGTTTCAGCAGTATTATTAGTTCCTCTAAAAAGTGATTACCCCAGTTTATAATCTCACAAATAAAACTACAATTCATCAAAAAGACCATTGTCTTGTACCTTGTAACATGTATCTTTGTACCTCGTAATTAAAATATAGATATCAGTTACCATTAAATAGGTAAAAAATTATATAGATATATATAGCAAGTTAAGATTCATGTGAGATTATAAATTAAGGGGTTTAATTTGTGATTGAACATATTGGCCACTATATACATAAATCAGACAACAAATAGAAAATGTTTAAAAACATCTTGTTGGGATTAAGAGGGATGCAGAGGATCTGTTAAGCCATTCCCTCAGGTTTCTAAGCCATTACGTTCTTCTACGATCTGGCCCGCTTCTTCCGTTGTTGAAATATATATAAAAATAATAATATTGATAATTTAAAATAATAATTATTTATAACACTTAACTAAGTAACTCGGTTTTTGAATTATTAGCACACCATACTTAGCTAAGCATACAACAACAAATTGAAAAAGTAGAACGTGAACACAGAAGCAAGCAAAATAAAAAATTCTACAAAGAAGTAAGACAACATAAGAAAGGTGCATATATAAGAACACCGAACTTTGTGAGAGATAAAAATGAGCAAATGATTACAGCGGAAAATAAAATAATCGAAAGATGGGCTGAATACTTTGAAAGTCTTCTAAATGTCCAGGTAGACGCGGATGGAAATAAAGCAAATTGTGAGTACCAAACGGCCGAGATAGAAACACCCCCGCCAAGCCTGGAAGAAATTATCACGGCGATAGAAACCCTAAAAAATGACAAATCCCCGGGACTAGACAATATTGATGCAGAACTGATTAAAAAAGGAGGGCATGAACTTAGAACTAAAATACACCAATTAATGAAAGAAGCCTGGGAACAAGAAAGAATGCCAAAAGAATGGAGTGGCTGTATTATCGTGCCAATACATAAAAAAGGCAGAAAGGATACATGTGGCAACTACAGGGGAATCTCACTAATCGGTACTACATATAAGATAGCTTCAGTTGTACTAAAACGATTACTGCCATACACAGAGGAAATTATTGGCGATTACCAATGCGGCTTTAGGCCTGGAAGATCAACAATCGACCAAATATTTACTATCAGACAAATGCTAGAAAAGTATTGGGAATATAATAAAGAAGTACACCAGATCTTCATAGATTTCAAAGAAGCATATGATTCCATAGATCGCTTAAAACTGTGGAGTGCAATGATGGAGTTAGGCGTACCAAAGAAGCTGACCATGATTGCGCGAATGTGTGTCAACAATTCCTTTGCACAAATTATAATAGGAGTCAAAACTTCAAAGGCTTTCGGCATAAGCACTGGACTAGGACAGGGAGACCCGCTGTCCCCATTACTATTTAACCTAGCATTGGAATATGCAATGCGAAAAATCTATACCAGAGTCAAACCAGACATAACTGCCAGAGGAGCAAAGATTATTCTCGCATTTGCAGATGATGTAGATGCAGTAGCACAGACAACACTGGAAGTTAAGGATATAGTATCGAACTTTGAAGAAGCAACACTAAGCGTAGGCCTGAAAATAAACGAAGAAAAAACTAAATACATGGTCGTATCAAAAAAGGAACGACAGCGAATAAGACAAAACATTACCATAAACGATCATAATTTTGAGGTGGTCAAAGAATTCAAATACCTAGGAGCAACAATTACCAGTGAAAACACAGGAGAACGGGAGGTTGAAATACGAATACTGGCGGGGAATAAATCATTCTTTGCCATTCAACATCTAATGAGGTCAAAGCTTCTCTCAAGGCGTGCCAAAATCCAAATGTACAAAACCATAATACGACCAGCAGTGACATATGGAAGTGAAACATGGACATTGAGAAAGAAAGAAATCAATAAGCTATTAGTATGGGAACGCAAAATCCTGCGAATTATATATGGTCCTTGCAGGGACAGCGTGACAAATGAATGGAGGAGCAGATACAACAATGAAATAGAGACTCTCTTCGGGAAAGGAAACATCGTAAGATACATAAAAGCCAATAGATTAAGATGGGCAGGCCACGTGGTACGGAGTGATGACGACAGACTGATTAGCAATGTGTTTTGGGAAAGACCAGATGGTAGAAGATCGACAGGAAAGCCTAGAAAAAGGTGGAAAGACGCAGTCAGGGAAGACCTGGAGAAGATGGAAGTAAGATCATGGGAAATAATAGCACAGGATCGGAATCAATGGAAGGCAATAGTAAACGCGGCAAAAACTCACGAAGAGTTGTAAAAGCCAATGATGATGATACTTAGCTAAGTATAACTCCAACATTTAGATTTTATGATTCAAAGAAACTATCTAATTCAACTCTAATCTTATTCCATGAATGTGATCTAGGTAGACTATTTCAAAAGTGTTACTTAAATTTGGTTGTGATAGAGTATGTTTTTGGGGAGCTGGATGAGCTTTGATGTAGGGACATTGATATCCTTGTTTTTTAGCTCTCTTGTAATTCCGCAGATATACTTCACTTTGTACATAATGACGATCAACATAACAGTAAGTATCGTCACTAGTCCCGTGATTAAATGAGGAATCCACTGATGGTTGGCAATGGTTTTTCACGCGTGTTCGGATTTGTCTTCGTCGAAGTGAACTTCGTCAAGTACTACTTTTTACAACTCATCTATGTTATGTCTGGGTAACCATATTAATGATTATCTTTGCTGAGAAGTCCAACTCTATCTTGTTTAATTCTATACACCTCTCCTTATTTTTATATGTCACTTCAAAATAGTTTCAGTTTAAAAATAGTGTAGTTTTTTAAATTAGTGCAAGTAAGTGTAACGCCACTTTTCACTGACAACGGAACCGCTGTGGCAAAATTGTAAATAATTTTTCGACTGTATGCATGTGTGCTTAATATTTTCCCTCTCCTGTACATAATGTGACGTTGATAACGTATTGTCGAGCTAAAGTCACAGGACTCTCGGCGAGTGGGATTCTATTACCACTCTAGCCTATCCTCGTACAGCTTCATACTCGAAGTCGGTTCCATCATTATGGTCGATGGCAGCCGTAGTTCAGTGGCTATGTTACTGGCTTAACAAGCTGGAGGGCCCGGGTTCGAATCCCGGCACCGACAAAATTTTCAATTTCCAATTTAACTGAGCTGCCACCGTTCTTCGGAGGGTACGTAAAGCCGTCGGTCCCGGCTACGAAAGTAGTCGTTAAGTCATGTTAGGTTAGGTTGCGTGACCTGGAAACCCTAACACCAAACCTTAGCCAGAAGGTTACACCAACTTTACTTTTTTACCATTATAGTCGAACCATATTCAATGTGTCTTCCACATCGTCAGGGAAGTATAGATTTTTCAGGTCCTTTATGTGACATTTTTGTATGATTATGTTGTATTACTACTTTTTTAATTTGCTTTTGTGGGGTATTAATAAAGGATGTTGATCATCATGTTTTTATTTTAAATATCCCTCGATCTATGTAAATATCGCTGAAGCATAAAGAGATGCTTAGAATGAAGCATAAATTTTGTACAAGCATTTCACGGTTTCAAAAATACTAGATGTAGTACACAAAATATAAATTTTTCCAACATATTACGTTCTCTAATTGTCTTTCGTGATTTGGGTTCTGTTACAATTAGAATTAAATTATATATAGGACGTGTCTAGGACTAGTAGTAATTTTTTCGTTTGCCTTTTGAAGTGTTACGACTCTTGTCAAACCTTCGGCTCCCGGCTGTGTTTCTATCGATTCTCGCTCTGATTAATCAGTTTCTATTAGTTCTATATCTTTTCCAAGAACTTTCTCCAGCACATTCAACATCCATCGGTTCAATCTTTCCAATGATATTTTTTGATTCTGATAAATCCTCAACTCATAGTATTTCAGATCCTTCTGATTCATCCAATTTAATGTTTGTCATATCTTCGCTCCCCTCCCTTTATTACATTCATTGAAATTTTCACTTGAAATTACTGTATTTATTTGTTGTTCAGCCAATTTAGCCTTGTTGGTTTCATGTTTCTCGGTAAATTTAGTATCCTTATCTGTTACAGTAATTTCTCTTTAAAAATCAGTTCTCAAAAGATCTTGCTGTTCATTACAAACTGTATTTGACTTTTCAATTGTTAAACCTTCAACCATAACATCACTTGACATATGGATATTCACTTGTTCCGTTTTTGTAACATTTATCTATTTTTTTATATCATCAGGTATATTCACTTTATCTACCCTTGTTGGGAAAAATTCTATTAAACTACATTTAGACCACCCCCTTAATGTTTCAACCAAGACTCTCTCAATAGTCCTTCCTTCTTTAATCTTTCCCTGAATTATCAATCTGAACATATTTCATATCGCTGTTCCTTCATTACATGTCCCATAGTGCAAGATCCCACTGCAGAAGCACTACGTTCATAACGTAGTTCATCAAACTCACATTTTTACATATATTTAAAATTAGGAGAAATCATTGATTTAAAATATTGCCATTTAAAAAGGCGCCGCAAATATTTTTAATCCAATTAATAGTAATTAATTTTTGAGCAAAAATTTTATTTCGTTCATTTATTTTTTAAATAAAATACGCTGCTCATGACGTATATGCATATTTTTTATGTCAAATTAAAGCTATTTTTTTTTAATATGATGATATAAGGATGACTGAGAAAAATTGGTCTCAAATTAGGGTTACTAGCTGTTAAAAACGCGAGGTATCAAAGATAAAGTAAAATAAGAGTTAGTACGCAACGCCACTGGTTTAATAAGTGATAATAGGTATATTATTATATAGATAGATAGATTTAGAGAGGTGGCCTTTTGGCCTATTCCACCGCGACCTTTTCAGATATATTGTGATCCTCTAGTCCTAGGTAACATTCTCTAGCCTGACTCTTTTTAAAAAGGCTAATAGCTTCGAGACTGTACCTTCCATGTAGCTATTTACAAAGAACCGCACATTTTCCAGAGTGTCACACTGGCACAGAATGTGCTCTGCTGTTTCTTCTTTGAGATGACAGAATCTGCACAGGTCATCATCTGATAATTCCATCAGCTTCATGTGCCTATTCAACTTACACCTACTGGCTAGAAGACCTACTATGGCTTTGACTGTTTTCGTGTCTTTGCTTATTAAGTCTGCCGTAAATTTTGGGGAATGTTCTTTAATGAACTGTTTCGCCTGTCTTTGTCCTGGTGAATTCTTCCACCATTCCAGAGATTTGTGAGCTACCCACTTCCTTGTAGCCGTTCATGTTACTGCCTTTGCAACACCACAGAAGGGTTCCCGTTTAATGAGCCTTGTTTGGCCATTTCATCTACTTTTTCATTGCCCTTATGACCCTCGTGTCTCAGTACCCAGGCTACCGTAACCTTCCTACGGTTTCCTAATTTATTAAGGGCACACATACAATCTCATACAAGCTTAGAATTGACCTCTACAGAGTTGAGTGCCTTAAGCGCTGCCTGACAATCTGTGAAGATGGCAACTGAACGTAACGTTCTTTCTGGCTTTCTATTTCTTCCACGCAGTGATGGATTGCCGTTATTTCCGCCTAAAAAACTGTCACGTCCTTAGATAGACTTACCGGGAAATGTATCCCTTGGTTTGTCCATACTATGCCGGCTCCCACACCCTCCGATGTTTTTGAGCCATCCGTGTATCAGGTAGCAGCCTTGTGGTACCTTGTACCTTGTATGGGTACACCTTCATTCCAGCCTTCCTTGCCTAGTATCTTAAATGTGAACTTATTGTTAAAGCTATGTCTTGTAGCTATTGCATCGATAGATTGCCCAATCCCAATATCGGCTTTTAGCTCCTCGATTAGCTTTCTGTTGTCAGTACCATCTATCTGGCTTATATGGATTAATCTGTGCATCGCTGATCTCGCTTCGCCCTGTATAAAGATATGAATTGGTGGTAGATTCAGCAGGACTTCCAACGCTGCTGTAGGAGTTGTTTTTATGGCCCCCGTAATACACAGAAATGCTAGCCTTTGTGTATTACCTAGCAGCCTTATTGCTCCCACTTGCTGCGTCTTTGTCCACCACGTCATCGATCCATAGGTTATTATTGGTCTAATAACACATGTGTATAACCATAGAGTCATTTTGGGGTTAAGTCCCCAATTCTTACCGCACATTCATCTACATTTGCTCAAGGACATAGTAGCTTTCTGTTTGGTTTTCAGAATGTGAGTATTCCCTGTAAACCTATGATCAAAATACACCCCAAGGTATTTTGTTTCTTTGGCAAATGAAATCTCTGTTCCTCCCAGCACCGGTGGTTTTAGGCCTTGTAGTGCTGGTTTTTGGTGAAGTTGACGATTTGTGTTTTCTGAGCATTGACTATCAGTATCTCTTGTTTACCCCAGTCGTCAACTATATTTAGGGCTGCTTGCATTCTCTCAGACACCACATGTCCCTGACCTATTCTCCAGAGATGCCGTTATTCATCTGCATATTACTACAGGTGCGCCTCCTCTACTCTACTCATAGCCCCTATCAGAGAGCTGGTAGTAACATTGCTATCTCTTTGTCTTCCAATGACTTTGAGATAAGCCTATTTAGATCATCCAACGCAGAGTCCGTAGATTATCTTTTAGCACTTCATTTCCAATGTACCTATAAGAAGCCTTTCTAGCATTTTTAATAGAAAAGAAGATAGGCTTATCGGTCTATATGACTTTGGTGTTAGGTCTGATACTTTATCTACCTTAGGCAAGTATATATAACTTTAAACTTTTTGCCATATTTACGGTACGACCCCCTATGCTAAACTGGCTTTGAGGAGCTTTCACATAGGTGTGGTATCAAAACCTCTAGTCCTATATGCAACAGTATTGGATATAGGCCATCTGTCCCTGGAGACTTGGAGAGACATATGGCCGAAACTTATTTATAGCCCATATAATTCTGTTTGGTCTTGTGATTGTTGTGGCTATTTCCCAATCTGTAGACCTTGGTCTAGTCAGCCTTTGGTCTATGTTAGTTTGCCTATCTGCATCATACAGAATTGTTGAACCCGGAAAAGTTTGCCATTAGCTTTCTGTATAGCGTTAGCTTATACTTGTAGGCATCCCAGTCTTGGTTACTTTTGGCTTTGGTAAAGAGGCTTTGGACTTCCGACCTCATTCTCTTTAAGTCGTTGTTCCACCGGACTGTATATATCTATCAACGCATGCTTTAAAAACTCACATAACTGACACTTCAAACCAGTAGCGTTGCGCGCTAGCTGTCTTTTATTTTATCTTTGATACCTTGCATTTTTTTTTTCTGACAAACTTAATTAGCTTTAATTTTTTTATTATCTATTTGATTAATTTGATTATCTACGTTATGAACGTAGTGATCCTGCAGTGGGATCTTAGACTACCCACTTAGATATTCCAACTATTATTTTGAATTAAATACCTTTCGTTATATTTACCTATATAATATATATAAATATTTTTAATTTAATTAAAAAATTTAATTAAGTTTAAAGTGTTTGTTTGTCCTTTTGTAGTGTAGTGTAATGTACAATTATATGTTTATGACATTTTGTTCTTGTCAGAAAGGCCGCAATTGACGAAATGCCCCTGAAGATGATCTAGTGATCGAAAGTACTTGGGCAAGATTAAATTAAACTGTGCTCGGTATATGCCTTTTATTTGATCAAAGTTCTTTAATTTAATAGTCTAACTTATTTTCAGTGAACGATAAAAAAGAACGAACATTTGAAGACGTTCTCTTGGAACTAAATTCAGAAACTGAGAAAAAGTGTGGCGAAGACAGAATCGTGAAGTTATTAGGAGAGTTATATGACTGCATGGAAAAAGAAAATATGATCAACCAAAAAGTGGCTTCTAATTTAAAAATAAGAATACTAAAATGTCTATATAGGTTTGTGGAATCACAAAATGAACAGATTTTGATTTGTATAGCAAAGATTATATTGTCGGTAAGTTTTAACCATAACAAAAGTTTTATAAAAATTATTCATTTCGTGAAAAGTTATGACACAATTTCCTAGTTAAAGAACGATATTTTATATTTGCAACTTGTTTGTTAAACGCCAATGTATTAACATCAAATCTGTTATCGGCAGGTTTCGTAGCTTTATGAATATTCAGGGTTTCTCTGCTATTTATTTAGCAACTATTTTGTCTATTTTGTTAGTTTCGTTTTGATCCGAGACGGGCGTGTACAAACTCATCACTTTATAACTCCCCATAAAATTATTAGATCCTTCGAGACATAGTAAAATGATCACCAGCATCCTTTGCAGATCGGTAACCTCATCACCGTAGATAGGTATACACTTCTCATTTATTTGGTAATTTATTAAATTCAGAAATAATTTTAAGCACATTGTTTTAAAATAATTTAACTGAGATAATAATATCGGGTGTCTCAGGGTGTGGCCTATTAGACGTATCTGCCAATCTAAATGGTTTTGAGATCTGAAAATTCAGTTACGTAGGTTTTCGATAGTAAACTTTATAATGAAAATATTTATGAGCATGTGCTGTTTCCGTTTATATTGGAAATAGTCCCCAACTTCGGTTATTTGATTTGCATTGCAATTTTGATACTTCTCATTGAATTCTAGAGATAATTTATTGAGCATACATTCGGTCCAAGTCTTACCATTTTGGCATTAATTGACTTTCTTGAAAATATGAAATGATTTTGGACACTGGGTAAATTTAAAATATCTGAAAAAAAAGCAAAAGCTAGTAATAACTTGAGTGTGGCCATTATTGCATAGAAAACGAAGGAAACTTTGAAAATTTGAAAATCAGGAAATCTATGTGGATAGGCAAAAGAACTAAGTTTTTTAACATAACAGTTTTTATAGGTTGATAGATAAACTATTTGGAACATGGCGGATTGTCACCGAAATTTGGATTGCGAAAAAGCCCTTCGTTTCGCTTTTTGTTTGGTGATGTAATCTGTGCTTTAACGAACGTGCTTAAGACAATTTAATCTTGACATTCAATATTTTACATACTTCAATGTCAGTTTTTATTTACGAAATCTTTTAATTTCTATAAGTGTTTTTTAAATGTATTTGTACGCCATTTTTGTAATGTTCAAATTGTATTACAGTGTACTCCTGATGAAGCTATCAAATAAATAGCGAAATATTGAGTTTCTTAGAAAAAACAAAGATTTTTAGTAGAGAGCTCTCTACCTGATAATTCCTTCGTATATAATATATATATATATATATATATATATATATATATATATATATATATATATATATATATCTATATATATATATATATATATATATATATATATATATATATATATATATATATATATATACGAAGGAATTATCAGGTAAAGTGCTCTCTACTAAAAATCTTTGTTTTTGCTTGCAGTATAATTTACTTTTACAAGCTTTTATGATACATGTATGACACAAATTTCGAAAATTCTTAATGGGAAATTTCGTTCCTATTCGGCTCTTCTAACTTTTCATACAGGACGTCTTCAGCCTACTTGACCTTCCTAGTGAGTGTACGGACAGGTACATGTAAACTCTGCCATTTTGTGTACACCATTTTTTTGGTACTTTAGAAGCGTAGATACAAAAGTGAGGGTATTGGAATGAGAATGGTAAAAATAATTGGAAAAATAGGGATAAAAGGATTCGCATGGATTTGTGGTGAAATGTATATGGCTAGACTGGAATGTCCAAATATTTGAAGGGAAAAGGGACTTATTACTTATGTAGTTCTCTACTATATATTCGGCAGTTTTCATAAATGAAGGCAAGTTAGGGATATTCGCCATGAAATTGTTGACAAAACAATCGCCGATTCGTTCTGAGTCCAAAAATGGCAAACTAAATAAGTGGTGCAGCCACTTGACGTTGCAATCTCCCCTCATGTAAGTGGTAACCAAACCAAGTTTTTGGATTTTACGAAACCAACTTTGAGTCAAGCAAATGAAATAAACACCCAATTCGTTTCGCAGATGGCCAAATTACGGCCTTGTGAATCAAAATTTCAAAATCAGTCACAAGTGGATGGATTTAAACGACACCAACTTTTTCGGAGCAACAAATTAATTAACTAAAGACCGTGACGTAGGTTTCCATTCGTTTTTGGGAAGAACTTAGAATATAAGAGATACGTAATTCCCATTTAGTAAGTCATGGATGGTAAATAATTGCAAGAAAAATTTTGGAGCATATTAAAATGTACCATCCATGTAACGTGTCTCTGCTTTTGCCAAGTGACTAAGTAAAGTAAAGTAAAGTAAGTAAATTCTCAAGACTACCAAAAATAGTAATACTTTGTTGAGAATCGTTGTGCAACACAAAACATTTTTTAACCCATGCAAAACAAATAAAAAAAAAACGGTATAAAATCTACTCACCAGTTTTATGACATTTAGTCTTTCACTCTTTCGTCGCACAAGTCCACAAAAAGCAAGTCGATTTTAGAATCTTTCACAATTCAAATTTTAAATTATTGATAACCACAATTTTTCGTCCGCGTTAACTCAGAACGTAATCAATGAGCAGTTCACTATCCATGTTGAAGGAACAAGGGCAAATCAAAAGAAATTTTCCTTTTTGTATAGTTTTAGGTAGTTATCAATATAATTTTGTGAAATTTACAAATAAAAACCAACGACATGCATTTGCATTTAATACATCTATTTTAGATTTATTCTATGGAATTACCAAAGTTTGCAAGATGTTTATGGTCTGTACCTGCCACGGGGTGCAAGTTGGCCAGTGATAAGTTTACCAATCTCTCGGGGTCTATTTTAAGATCCCTATTTTTATGGCGGTGATAAGTTTGTACTATTTACGTGGATATTTATGCTAATTGGTGATGAGTTTACGTGTACCCTTTGAGACAGGAGGACAGCACAATATACAAATTATTACAGGGTATAAAATTATAATACAGTATTTTTACATATTGTGAAATTTAGTGTCGTTTAAATATTTCAGTACTTGATTATACTGATAGATTGTTCATGTTTAAATCCAGGTTGTTTTTCTTATTTCGGTAATATATGCCTAACAGTCTAAAAGGATATGTGACAATTGATAATATAGCTGTGACAAAAAGGAATGTGGTTCATTATTTATTAGACCAATATAGATTGTTACAGTTTGCTCTATGCGTAATCAATTTATTATTACTTGCTCAAAGTGTTTGGTTGGGAGTGATAATTTAATGTCGATAGCTTCTGTATTAGTTTTTAACTTGCTGAATATTGTTTTCAGTTAGTCTGTCATAAATGGAAAATATATTCTTTTCTGGAGGTCTTAGAATCCTGCCTGAAAGAATTTTTAATTTTTTAAGGAATAGTTTCGTCTTCCACATTCCCTGCCATAATTTCCTCTATGTGCCTCTACGGGCCAATGTTATTATATTGTAATTTTTTGTATATAAAGCCTTAACGTTTGATTATTTCGTCAAAATTATTGTTTATTTACAAAAAAAAATTAAAAAACCGGGTTGGTCCCAAGCGGTTCGTTGAATCACTTCGATGCCTCTACACACCGGTGGTCCCACTGCAGTGAGAAACGCATGACACGATATAACCTAAAAATTTTATATCAGTTTATGTTAACTGTGACTATTTATGTTATAACAAGTTAAAATTGTTGATTTTATGCGTTTATCTTCAAAATTATAATATAATGTAAGTGCCAAATATTATTTTTAAGTTATTATTTTGTACTTATGTAATAATATTTCAGAATGATTTCTCGTTAAACTGACAAATCAACAGTTACAAAAATATGCAGACAATTTTGGAGAAATGTCAGATGAAGATGACTGGGAGTCGTTCGAGAGCTCGGATCGTAATGAATCATTCCAGTATGAGTCCGAATCAGAATCAGAAACGTCATCCAATTCAGAAATTGTAGAACATATCAGACATTTATAAATAAAACAAAACGGGTGAAATCAGATATTCAGGATGTTGGATCTGTGTTACCTTCAAAAAGTAGTTCAATATCTTATACATCAACAAATCCAGTGTTGCCGATTCAAGAAATGCCAAGTAATAGGCAAGAATCGCAGAATTTTACATCAATATCGGTAGCAAGTTCACAATCAAATGAAGATCCATTATGAGGGCCCAGAATTGAAAATTATAAGCCAATGTATTCTTTCTCTATTCGTTCGGGAGTAAAACCAGAGGTGCAGCATTGTTGGCGAATTGTACACCAGCTATTTGATGCTGTAGTAGATGATAAAGTAATATCCCTTATCTACCATGAGACAAACAACTATTCGACTTAACTTATTACAGCTGAGGACGCTACGCCAAACTCCCGTTTACATACTTGGAATCCACCACAAAATCTGAAATCCTAGAAATTAGACATTTTCTAGGATTATTGGCTTGGATGGGATTAGTAAAACAGCCATCACTGCCTGACTACTGGAGTACAGATGAGCTATTTAGTAATAATTTTGCTTCCAAGGTAATGTCGAGATATCGATTTGAATTGTTATTACGTATGATTTATTTCGCTGATAATGCAGCGGTATAAAAAGCGACAAATTGTAGAAAATTACACCATTGCTGAATATTTTAAAAATAAATTTTCAGTCGTTGTATGTCCGAGAAGAATTTATTTGTGTAGACGAAACTCTCCTAAAATTTAGAAAGAGACTAGAGTTTCGTCAGTATTGTAGCGTTTTTAAATAAAACAAGCGGTTCTAATTTATATAAATATATTTATTTATAAGGTTACAGCACGATAATATCTTATCAACTAAACGTAGCTAATATCAGCACTACTTATATATACAAGTTATTATGTACTAGAATATTCTGAAATAATCCACCTCTATTCGTTTGCATTAGCACTTAGATCTCCATCCTGGTCGATACATCCGAAAGGTTCCCGAACACAGATCATCGTTGTCTCGAGATGCAACCGTTATATCGGCTAAGTCGAAATAAGCATGTTCGGTGCAGTATATCAAAACAATAAGGCACAAGTATGAGATAAACTTATTCAAACTTTCTTCTGGGTCTGGCTACACATATAACATTAAAATATATGCAGACAAAGAAGACACTACGGTCACTCCTGAAAAAGTTGTACGTACTATATCTAACTGAAGGTTTAGTAAATGAGTGACGAACACTGAATAACTGGTACACTAGTCTGCCTCTGACTTTAAAAATATTAGACACCAATACACATGTAATTAGAACTATTCAAAAAAAACAAAAAAGTCTGTTCAATGAAATTGTAAGAGCCAAGTTCAAACGTGGCAAAATTTGTCCCATGGAAAATGACTGCGGCATTTCAGTTATCAATTGGAAAGATAAGGGAAACATTCTTATACTTTCTACAAAACATGAAAACGAAATGATAAAAGTTCCATGTAATCAGCACATAAAACTGAAACCCACGATTAAAGTGGACTACAACAAAGGTAAAGCAGCTGTATATTTCCACAGGACTGTGTCTGCGACAGCCTTGTGGACCATCACTGGATGTGTTCCGTTGCATGTTTTGGCGGTGGAAAGAAAATAACTCTATGAGAGAAGAGGCACAAACCTTACTATGACATAGAGAAGACAGGAAAGGGAAAGGTCAATTGAAAGATGGCAAGAAGAATGGAACAACATGTGGCACAGTAGATGAAAATTCTGATCCCGAACATAAGAGATTGGCTGGACTGTGGCCACAGGTGACTGGATTATTTCCTGACGCAGGTGCTCACAGGACACGGGTGTTTTAGGGCCTACCTCTCTAGGTTCAGAAAGGCTGACACAGATAAATGCCTATACTGTGGACACTCGGACACTGTGACACATACGATGTTAGATTGCAACAGATGGATAGTAGAAAGGAACAGAATGGAAAGAGACACAGTTGTGAATTTTATTACAGTGAGAGAAATGATTGAAAATAAAGCAGGTTGGACTAGTGTACACAACTATATCGGTGTAGTGATCAAGAAAAAAGAAGAGGTAGAAAGACAGCTAGACCAACGGTAAAGGTAAGAGGGAAAGATGCTGAGATGCCGTACTAAGAGCGATGAGGGTCTTTTACGCGCTACCTGGAACGTGACAGGGAGCCTCCTTGCGAATGAATGGATTGTGGATGAATGAAGAATGAATGAATGAAGGTAGTGCTTCGGAAGTGATGTGGGCCTTACAGCAGCCAGTCCGCTTCCGGATCGCTGGATGACAGAGGAGGGTCTGGTTTAGCAGGTAGTCGTTCGGCGCAGAATCGGCGACGAAAGTTCATTTTAAAGTACCTCATAAACTATCGTCGGGAGCACGAAGAACGGATCCTGCACTAAGGTCAGTCAGGCGGTGTCCTGGAGTGAGATGTCTTTTGAAGATTCCAGACCCCTCTCTATAAAGATGAAAAAAAAGCTGTAGATTTATCAGATCAATTTGGAGTCTATTCAAATCCACTCCGGAAAGTTTAATTTGAACTTATTCTAACCACATCTTTAGGGAATGCGTACAGTTTATATAAAGTGGTAACAGGAAACACAATCTCTATAACAGATTTCAAAAAAAGTTGTGGTCAAGCACTTAATAAAAGCCAAGGAAACTGTAGACTGTGCCACTCAGACCTCAGCTTGGGAAAACCACGTCATTAAAGTGCAGAAAGAGGGGAATAAACATAGCAGAAGAAAAATTTGCAAGAACTGCTACAAAAAAATTCTGAAACACACGGGCGAAAATATGTATTGAATAACACCAAAAAAGTCGACACATGTTGTGAGGTTCACGCATAATTTTTTATGTGTTTCATACATGGTATGTAGAGTATCTAAATACATTTCATTAAAAATTAAATTTTTTTATTTTGATCCCTTCCTACCTATCAAATAACTGGAACCACGAGGTCACGAGGTACTATTTTAAAATAATTTAATTGGTTATTCTTACAGTATATATCTTCTAGGACACGTGGATCTTTTAATCTGAGATAGTAGACATTATTATGAACCAGCAGCCTAACAAACATTAAAAAAAGATGTTGGTCCCATGGGACCAACGTGGCGCGTTAAGGCAACATTAGTATTGGTCCCATGGGACCAACGTGGCAGGCAAGTAGTTTTCTCTAACTGCAATTATTTTATTTTTAGATAAAAGTAACAGGAAATAACCTAAGTGGTGTATGCAAATTAATTTTTAAGGTGGCTAAAATTGACAAAAACGATTATTTGTTCTTCCAGAAAAATCTATTGGGTAAGAAATATTTTTTTATTATTAAAAAGGAAATTTAGAATTTTGTATCTTTACAACGTTTGTGTATGTATTTTCTCTTCCTCGTATTTCATAAGCACACAAAGAGGAGAGATAAAAACGTAAAATGTAAAATCTATTGGATGAAATGACACGGGTTTCTGATTGAGTAAATAACGATTCAACTGACCATCTTCACGAAATTATTGTATATAGGTTGGTATCTTTCAGTGGTTAGTGGCCGTTAAAGATAGCATTTAACTGAAAGATAACAAATTTCATTTCACTAAAAAGATGATTTTATCTTAACTGTCCTACCTGTACAAACGTACGTGATACGGTGGTCGTTGTTGTGGGCTAAATGTGATTTGAGTCGTTCCTTAAAAGTGTGAAGGTTATGTAATTGGTAAATAATATTTTATACAAATTTTAGAATTGTTTCTTGACGCTCTTGGAAGATCAAGTCCTTTGGATGATGCGGAAGCATGCGTTTATGGGTATGGAGCTGTTAAATTTTTGACAATGAACCAAAAACTGTTGGAAAAGATTTTGAACTTAGGTATTTTACAGTTGATGGTATTGCACATGAAAATTATCAACGTGGCGGTAAGTGAACCGTAATCGAAATTAGTGATAATTTGTTCTGCAAAATATTTGTTATTTATGTATATATAATTGTTAAAGTGTTAAAAGCGTCTAAAACGAGTTATCTTCTTCTTTATGTGCCGTCGTCATCATTAAAGCTTAGCGGTTATTTCTCGGTGGTAAACATTTCTCTGTCTTCAGCTTTTCGCATAAGTTCTTCAACGCCTAGTTCTTGCTTTCAAACACTACTGTTTGTAGTATTTCGTCGATTAATATTTTAAATAGCAGTGGACTTAAAGAATCACCTTGCCTTACACCGTTTTGTACTGGTATAGGCTGTATTAGTTTTCCATTTATCTTTGACTAGTGATTTTGCTCGTCATCATACGACGGGTGATCCAAACAATTGCCATCTACAGTCATTCCACTCAACTTTTCTGACTTCTTTCTCTTTAAGGTTAGGAAGACAACAAAATAATATTTTAGTCTGTTTTTAGCCTTTCATAACAAAAAAGTCACTTTTGGAGAGTCGCTAAACTTTTGCCTAAAGTGGTTTTATGAGATCGATATATGTACATACAAAAGCCAGCGTAATTCTAGTTAGGTAATTTATTAGATGAGTAATCTCGAGTTAAGTATTATATTTTTTACCGATCACCAAATACGCAGCCAACATTTTAGGATCAACAAACTTTCGAAGAATTAAAAATTAATTTGTTAAAATAATAAACTTCTTGTAGGGACGGTCTTTTCACATCCAGATAAATATTATCCCATCTGACAGATATTTATCTGGGGTATAGACATTTATTCATAAAATAAAATGAACCCGTCTTTTCACGTCAAATTATGTTGCCGTTACTTATCTGTAAGAAAAACGTAAAATTTATTTCGGAACACACCAATATTTAATTAATTGTCAAAAAAATCACACTGATGTTTTAATATCTCTTTTGATTATAGAATTTGTGGTGGCAGGAATAAATTAAATTATTTAACAAAAACTAAATAACGAATAAAAAAGAATTCATGTGTATTAATGATTCTTCTGAGATTTCTCTAAACATTAAAATATTATATAAGCGTAGCTTAAACATCTTCACCTTCAGAAAGTTCAATTATGCCTTCATTTAGCAATTCATCTTCAAAATTGTCTTCATTTTGATCTCTCGCTAGGTTATAGAATGTTGCTGTAGATTAGAACGGTTGAATTTTTTCAACTTTACAGCCACTTCCATTGGATAAAATAGTACCTAAACCTTCTCTTTCGTACATAAAAAGTTCTGTTACATATCCAGTTTTAATATGAAATTAATTATAAATATTTCCTTCATGGATTATTTAGTGTACTCCCAAAAAATGACTTCGCTGTATAATCAGAATCTCCAATTAACAACTGATTTCTATTCATTTAAACTTCTTATCAAGAATACAGAATTAATTTTACCTACAGTGTAGGTAAAAGCTTATGGTCGGTATTGTAAAATTTAACAGGATATCTAACAGAGATATATAAAATCATATTTTCAGCGAATAGACAAAGACAACAATCATATTTCTTCGTGGTCTTCCCTCCACATTTCTAATAGACGCCCATTAGTGAGGCGATTATTTCCGATTCAGTTTACATCTAAGAAATAGCGGCAAGGTTGCCTTATTACATATTTTAATTAAAACATTGAAATGATTCAAAAAATTGGCGATCAGTGGCGCGGTTATATTGCCATTTAAAACTGGATGATGATATTTAAAACAAAATGACACAAATACTGGTACAAAATTTCTTAAATCCATGAGAAATTTACAGATTGGTATTAATATTTGACGAAATAGTAACCTAATTTCAAATAAAACAAGATAATTTTGGCAACATCGCCACTCATCCATCCTCTTCAATAGGATGGATGGATAGGAGACAGGTTGAAGGCTAACTGAAGGTTAACGAAACTGAACCGTTTTTCATAAAC
Organism: Diabrotica undecimpunctata; assembly: GCF_040954645.1. Classification (NCBI taxonomy): domain Eukaryota; kingdom Metazoa; phylum Arthropoda; class Insecta; order Coleoptera; family Chrysomelidae; genus Diabrotica; species Diabrotica undecimpunctata. The sequence goes on from NC_092809.1 coordinate 46,680,647, forward strand.
AAGTAACTAGTTAATTGTTTAACAGTAGTTTCAAATAAGCTAGTAAATAAACCAACATATTGGCTATTATCGTTTATGTGTATATGTATTGAAGTGAAAGCAACTAAAGAAGGATATATTAATTATAACTTGAAAAATAAATTAAACAATACAAATAGTAAATAGTATTTACATTTACATTACACATTATTATTAAATCGCCAATCGTCTCAATTGACATTTAGAAACATAAGTTTTTCCACTTTAATTGTTGTTAACCGTGTTCTTCTTTTATTTAAAATTAAATGTGTTCACAAGGAATAGATGGCTACAATATTACAATATTTTGAAACATGATTGATTTTGAACATGTCTTCACAAGGAACAGATATTGCTACAATATTATATTTTTATTGTTGTTTTATGAATATAGTGGTTATGTTAGGATATACATGGCGATGATTTTTCCACCATTGTAATGGACAGTTCCAATCTCCGTTCGAATTTTTTCTGGGTAATATATCATCAGACAAATACATGTCAACTTCTTATGTAGCTCTCGATACAGGTGTACGTTTAGATGAGTCATGTCCAATTAATTCATCAAAAATACACCATGGACTTAAGTCATCTTTATCGGTTTCTTTTTCTTGTACTGGTTGATTTTCAATAGTACAATCTTCTTTTTCTTTAATTATAGAAGTAACCAACTTCTTGACTCTTTCTTTTGTTTTTTAGCTTCATTTTTTTTTTTAGAAAATTCCTGCATTCCAAATTGATATTTGTCGTTAACGAATCTACGGTTTCTCACTGGTAAGCCAACTAGTTGTTGGTTGATTTAAAACAACTACGTTTGGTGAAGACGTAAACAAAGGAGCAACGAACACGCCGACGAGGACGATTAGATGATCTGAGAGAATACTACAAAACTAAACCATCGGTGGTTCAGTGGCAGAATGCTCGCCTGCCACAAAACTAAAAATAACATGCGACTCTTTCGGGACGGTGGACAGTCGGGCGATCGGTTGACGTTGAAAATAAAATAATTAGGTATTCTGATTAATGAATGAGTTTCGATTTTCGATTAATCTGCATTTTCAATTTCAAATTTTTATTGATAGTTCGTCAAAGGATTTATTTATTGTAAATATTCAATTAAGAAGTCTTTTTCTTAGTCAAAATTATTTACCTAGTATAAGAATAATAATTTTATTTTCAAAAAATGCACATTTGTACAAGATGCAGCTTTTATGCTCCACTTTCTGAATATTGCAATGATTAAAACTTCTCCTGATGCATTTCTGTCCGTTCCGACTACTTCTACTATAAGTACTGACGTACTGCCACCGCCAACCAAGTGTCAAAGGGTGATGGATACTTCCATTAATAAAAAGATTAGTTTAGAACAAAAGATACAAATAGATATGGATTTAATAAACTTATGCAAAGACTCGTTTCATCCGTTTTCCATAGTTAAAAAAAAAGATTTTAAAAAGTTTGCAAGGTGGGTTCCTGGATATAAACTGAAAACAAGAAAAACTTTGTCAGGTTCATTACTTCAGGAATGTTATATCAAAACTGAGCAAATTCTTAGAGCACAAGTTGTTAAAGAAGTAGAAAATATCTGTATTACTACTGACCTCTGGACATTTGGAGTAACTGAGAGTTACATCGCATTAACAGGACATTCTTTAACCGAACATTTAAAATTTAAAACGGTTTTATTAGGCTGCTGCCATTTTTATGGAAACCATAATTCAGAAAACATCGCTTTTGAAATTAGTGAAATTATTAATCAGTGGATTAATAATTTTAGTAGTAATAGTATTATACTAAATAGTACTATAGATAGATAGACAGATTAATGATAGAGCAAACCCAAATAGAAAAAGTAGAGACATATAAATATCTGGGAACCTGGGTTGATGACAAGAATGACCAAAGCAGAGAAATCAAAGTCCGAATTGAAGCTGCAAGGCAAGCATTTGTGAAAATAAAGACAATGCTTACCAACAGAGACCTTCAGTTGCATCTCAGATTGAGGGCTCTAAGATGTTACATATTTTCTATCTTACTATACGGAATGGAAGCTTGGACATTGAAGAAACAACACATAAGGAAAATAGAAGCGTTCGAAATGTGGTGTTACAGAAGAATATTAAATATTCAGTGGGTTCAAAGGATTACCAATGCTGAGGTACTACGACGTCTAAATAAGGAGTTAGAAATTATGAACAGCATAAAAAGAAGAAAACTAGAATATTTGGGTCACATAACCAGAGGAGAAAAATATGAGCTGCTGAGAATTATTATGCAAGGAAGGATCCAAGGATCCAAAAAGACTAAAGTGGTATGGACATGTAAGAAGAGCTAGCGACAGCAAATGGATAAAAAGAATAACCGAATGGAGCCCCATAGGAAGGAGGAAAAGAGGACGACCCCGAAAATCCTGGAGGAACGAAGTAGACGACGCCATGAGTAAGAGAGGACTAAACGATGGAGAATGGAACAACAGAGAGAGATGGAAACGGTTGAGCGAGGGAAGGCAGTGAATACTGTAGAATCCCTAAATATATATAGGATCCAAGGAAGAAGAAGCATAGGAAGAAGACGCATCTCCTGGCTGAAGAACCTTAGAGAATGGTTTAACTATAGTTCACTACAACTTTTTAGAGCAGCAGCCAACAAAGTGACCATAGCCGTTATGATATCCAACCTCCGATAGGAGATGGAACTTTAAGAAGAAGAAATAGTATTATACTAAAAGCAAAAGTAAATTTTGCAGTAACTGATAATGCCTTAAATATGGTCAAAGTTATTAAAGATGTTTTGGGATGGAAACATTTAACTTGTTTTGGTCATACGTTAAATTTATTGGTGAAGGACGCACTTAAATGCTATCATGTAAAAAAAGTACCTTATCTTCAGAAAGGCTTTTAAAGTATCAATTACAACATAACAAAGTTTAGCACAAAGATTGTACTATTGAAAACCAACCAGTACAAGAAAAAGAAACCGATAAAGATGACTTAAGTAATGTATTTTTGATGAATTAATTGGACATGACTCATCTAAACGTACACCTGTATCGAGAGCTATATAAGAAGTCGACATGTATTTGACTGATGATATATTACCCAGAAAAAATTCGAACGGAGATTGGAACTGTCCATTACAGTGGTGGAAAAACCATCGCCATGTATATCCTAACTTACTATGTTCATTAAATATTGTAATATTGTAGCCCTCTGTTCCTTGTGAACACATTTAATTTTAAATAAAAGAAGAACACGGTTAACAACAAGTTAAGTGAAAAAACTTATGTTTTTATATGTCAATTTAGACAATTCGCGATTTAATAATAATGTGTAATGTAAATGTAAGTACGATTTACTATTTGTATTGTTTAATTTACTTTTCAAGTTATAATAAATATATCCTTCATTAGTTTCTTTCACTTCAATACATATACACATAAACGATAATAGCCAATATGTTTGTTTATGTACTCTCTTACTTGAAACTACTGTTAAACAATCAACTAGTTAAATAATTTAACGTTACTTGTTTACGAAAAACGGTTAAGTTGCGTTAACGATAAAAACATCGACCCACCTCTACTTGTTACCACAGAAGTGTCCTTACTTTGACATCGCGACGTTGCCAAATAATTTTGTATGAAGCTTTTTTATTGTGGCGTCATAATGCAGTTTATTATTTATATTGGGAATAAGGCACAATGTGACTTTAAAATAAGCTTATTTTTATGTTTAGATTTACAATAAACACAATTTATCTTCCAAATAACTTCTTATTCAATACTTTATTTGGCAAATAAATATTTTATCTGTCAGATAAGTTTTTTCATGTCAGTTGGTAGTTTAGATTTCTTTTCTAGGTGATGCTAGTTGTTTAAATTTAAACTAACATAAAACTTTAAATTATTTTGTTTATAAAACCTCATCTTAAAATTACAGCAACCATTATGTTTGGCAATTTTGCGAAAAATTATTAATTATAGTAATATGTAATTAATATTTTAGTATTATTAATTAAACGTATCGTTTAAAGAACAAAATATGATTGAAATGTCAGATAGTGGTAGTTCAGATTTCTTTTCTATGTGGCGTAGTTACCCTACCGGACAAACAGTGTGACTTGTTATCCTAGCCTTTTATATAGATAGATTGCATTCGATTATGGGAGTGCATGTTTTCGATGGTTTGAATATCTATTATTTGGATCTTATTAAAAGCTTTACCAAATCTATAAACCTTAAAATTATGTTCTATTCAGTTAATACAACTTTCCGATATCTTTCTTATGCATCTATATTCGAGTTTTTTAAGTGAACACGCTTATCCGGTAGTAATCTACGGAGTGAGTAATACCGAGCCGTAAGCTCACATCCCTTGCCATACTGTGTATCCATAGGTCAATCCGGTAAACCAGCGTATTCTAGTTTAGAAGTGAAAGCACTTGGTCTGCGTGACCAGTTTGGTTATCTGATCGACCATATGAATTATACAGTATTAATAAATTTATAAATTTTTAGAAAACAGAAAAAAGTATAATGCCGGACCAAACGAATCATGCACTATATCAGCTAACCGGAGCGTTAAGAAACTTAGTGTCAGAGGAAAACATATACGAATCTTTCGTGGAATGTGGAACAATACCACAACTTTGCCAGACGCTAGAAATATTCTCTTCGGACTTGGATATAGTAGCCAACATATCAAGGACTTTAAGGTAAACACAACATTTAACAAAAACCATAGTACACAAATTCACGTATCATTTTTAACTCTTCTTCTTCTTCTAATGGCGCTACAACCCTTTGTGAGTCTTGGCCTGCTTAACAATGTTCTTCCATTCTACCCTGTCGGATACTTTCCTTCGCCACTGCCTGATGTTCAAGATCCCTCTCTGCGTCGTCTATCCATCTTTTACGAGGCCTTCGTTTTAATTGATTTATAAATATATTTTATTTATTTTATTACTTTCTTTAACGATTTAATTTAAAATTTCTTCAACTTCGCTCTAATTCATAAATACACGTACCTGCTTGTTTAGTGCGCGTTCTTGTGACTTTTGGAGCTAAACAATTTACAGTGGCGGTTATAATAACGTATACACGTGTGCCTCAAATATGCGCAGCTGACAGCGATGAGGAAGATACCTTTGATAGTAGCGACGATGACAATAGTGATGAAAGAGATGATAACTTGTAAATTTAATTATTTTGTAAACATTTTTTCTATTTAAAAAAATTAGATACAAAAATTTTTGTATTTTTAATATGCTATTTAATTAAAAAGAATAGCAATGTCTATAAATTTTCGGATGTCGTAAAATTGACATTTATCAGAGGGAAATCGTGTCAAACTCGGCCTAATGAGGCGATACTCAAAGTTTTTTATCTATCATAAACTTTTTTGCTGACGGGCAGTCTAACTATAAAAAGGAGGAAACGTTTTCGTACTAATTGACTTGTAAGTACTTTCTTTTCCATTGTAATTGAATGGGTCCCTAGACAAGAAACGAAGGACCACGGCTATATCGTACCTGTAATGATATATATTTTTATTTTCTTATTACAGTGGCATTACTTTTTTCTTTCTTTTAACCCTTATCCGGGTAACACATTTTACTTAGATAATCGGGCAACTCGGGTCCGTTGCGCCCACCACTGTTCTTGAATGTACTATTATACTTGCCCATATATTTCTAATATCCTTTTTTGATTTTTTATTAAAGTTAAATTTAAATTGTCTAGATTAAAAAAAAAAGGTGCTACTATATTTTGCGGTCTACCTCGAGGGTGCGATCTACCTGAAGGATTTGCACAAAATAATGAAATGCAAGAAAACTTTCGTAGAAAAAATATTTATTCACAAGTAATAAACATTTGGAGCCAAATAAAGACTTAATTAATAAATAAATAAAAACTTTTGTAAATCTACCTTATTTGAAAAGAGGGGTTGATATTTACGAATACCCTGGAAAAAGATTACGCTGTTGTTATAGTAGGATCGTTTTAGCCTGTCGCATAAATAATAAAAGTGTCTGTTCAGATTTGCCTCAGGTAGTCAGCGGTTCTCAAATTAAAAATGTACGGTTTTCTTGATTTGATAATACGACATTAGGGATTTTTTTAATAAAATAACTTTGTATTATGTTTTATAATAATTGAATATCATAATGTAAATTGATAAACATTGAGTATGAAATATACAGGGTCATTGACGCAACATGTTGGTTAAAAGTTTTCAAAGTTCTGGTCGTCACTGGTTTCTGCAAACTTGGAATAATGGGTTATGCAAAGCATTCTTCATTTTTTAAATATTTGCATTCTTCTAGCACTTCTGGTTGTACCGGAACTCGCCATTTAGTTTCTTATTTTAAATACAAACTGTGCTTTTTGTTATTTTTTTTAGAATCTACGTAAAATTCTGGATCGATTTTTATTGGGATACCATTCTCGAAAAAATAGCCGTTTTTGAGATATTAGTTTTTGAAAGTTTTTGAAAAATTTTTCATATTACACATGCAACTTCAAAAATTAATATTGTGGTTAATATTTATGCTGAAAAAACAAAAATTCTTTTTCAGCGTGTACTAAACTCTATTTTTATTTAAACATAAAAACATTTGCCAATGTTAATACTGGGTGTTCAAAATTTTGTATTATATTTTTGTTTTTATATATATTATAAATAGATCTATAAAAATATATATCTATATAAAACAAAGACTTATTCCTATTTCCCACACACACCTTCCCAAACCCACCGAGGTAGGTTGTCCTCCTGCGGTACAACCAGCCCCGGCTTTCCTCCGCCCCCTGGTCTTTGGAGCCAGGTCTCGCCTATTTCGCGGTGTCCCCCGTTAGACAATGGGAGATTTCCGTGTATTTATATTTAAGTGGTAGGTTAGCCCATTTGGCTTTATCACTACCGGTCAAAGCAATTGTTCGGCAAGCCTCCGGCTCTCTCCTGCATGCGGTTTTTGTTTTATTTTTTGTGGTTGGTACCCTTTTGTGTTAATTTTTCTATCTACGTCTTAATCTATGGACAGGTATCATCACTATCTGACTCGCTATCCGATTCATCTGAATCTTCATCATTACGAATAATTAAAGGTCTTACTGCATCAATAACTTGTTCTATTTCATATGACTCTAAAAATTTTTTTTCAGTATGCTCAATACATTTCCGCCATTGTTCCTCATTGACTTGGTTTATGCATCTTGCCAGCGTTGTAAAACGCTGGCTTCGTCGGTAGTCTTACATGCATGTTTATCATAGTAGTTTTTAGTGATGCCCCACACCAATTCAATTGGATTGTACTGGCAGTGATATGGTGGTAGTCTTAGGACCTCATGGCCATATTTTAGTGCCATTTGATCAACGGCAAATTTTTTCTCAGTAATGTGTTCTTTGCACTTATTTAATAATTCAGCTTTTAAAACTAAATGTTCGTGTTCTATATTTTTCTCCGACAGCCACTTTCTTAAGTCTTCGTTTTTTCAGCTGCTTGTGGGAAACTGTTCTTCCTCTCTGCTGTGATACGAAGTATTGTCTAACACTATTAATGACGGATTTTCCAGATTTTTTAATAATTTTTCCTCAAACCAATGTTCAAAAATATCGGCGTCCATATTTCCGTGGTAATCATCAGTTTTTTTTTGTCGAAGAAAATATAAGACTAGCATTGGGTATAAAACCTTTCGAATTTCCTGTATGCAATATAATATATCTTTTGCCATTACTCGCACTAGTACTCGAATAGCATTTGGTAGAATCGTCTTGCCAGGATGATTTGGTATTATGTCCTTTCGCAAAAATCCATGTTTCGTCAAGAAACACAAATTGTCTGGCGAATTCGGAATTCTTGTTTTTTAAATAGTTTCTTATAAATGTCCACCTTTTTCCAACAACATTGGACAGCTCACACAACACTTTACGATTATTGGTTTTTTTTGTATCTAAAACCCATAGCTTTTAATACTTTTGATAAATTGGTCAAACCCATATCACAAAGTTCTCTGTCCTTTATTTTTTGAATAAGTGTCTTTCTTGTAACATGTTCCTTTGCTTTGTACATGTCATAAATGATATTTCTGATTGAGATTTTAATACCGTGTGGCAAGTCGAGGGTTTTTATTATCAATAAATTATCATCACAAAACATTCAATTTGCGTTTTTTCACGATTTATAAAAAAAATTGTTTTGGTAGCGCTGATTTATCCTCAAGTACTACAGCCGTCCAGTAGGAGGTTCGGTACCACAAAGCAGGTAGAAAAGGGAAAGCATAACAGAGTAGCTGTAACTAGAATCATAAATTATTTTTCGGGCGTTAATCCGAAATACGACAGGGTAAAAGGACTTCACTATACCTTTCATTATTGTGTGAAAACCCTTCTGAGAAAAGATTATGGTAATTAGCAACTCATGTATAAAAAAGTACCGACAAAAACAATCTTTACAAAATGAATAAAACGCATAAATCAGAAGAATATTATTATTTTACTTTACAAATTAATACTTTGTCATCAATTGTCATCTTTGTATCAATTTACTATTTTAGTTGGGTCTAAGCCACAAGATTAGCTTATTCTTAACTAGAATAGCAAATTGATATGACAAATTAAATTATTATTAAGTATTAGGTTAAAAAAACAATAAAAATAAAAAAAACCATAGATTAGTCATTTATTTTTCTTTATTGCAATACTTACAAACTTTTTTAATTATACAGTGATCTTTACACACATTTTAATCGCATATTTCACTAATTTGTTTTTGTTTCCTGTCCTTTTTTGTTGGGCACATGTGACACCTTTTCCTTATTAAAACTGAAGGTTTTTCTAGTTTTTGCTTTTTGTTGTGTTGTTTATCTTCCTAAGCATTTTTCAATACACTGTTTTGTTTTCCATTGTAGTCCCCTTGATTTTCTTCTCAAAACTTGAGGCAACACTAGTTGTTCTGCTGTCTTTGTAAGAAACAATCTTTTTGCTTTTCAATTGATTAGACACACGACACGACGATTGACACGCGTGTCAATAGACACACGACTATTCACAACTCATCATCCCATCCCACACAACATAAACTGGCAGCCTATCATAGTATGTTACATAGATTAACAGAAATTCCGATGTCAAAATACAATTTTGAGACAGAATTAAATATCATTAAGCAAATAGCAGTAAACAATGGATACAACAAACAAACAATTAATAAAATGTTAAATCAAAAACTACACAAGAAAGCCCTGAACTTAGTATTTCCACCACAAGAGAAAAAACCCAGTACCTTCTGCTCGATTACATATACAGGCAAAATATCAACAAAAATAGCCAAACACATAAAAAAGAAAGGAATAACCCCAGCTTTCAGAACAAATAACAACATAGGCAAATATATTGAAAACAACAAGAGCCAACATAAAAAACACTTACACAGTGGTGTGTACAAACTTAAATGTGGCGACTGCCCAAAAACTTACATTGGTCAAACTGGTAGAAATTTTAATAAACGAATAGCAGAACATAAAAGGGCTTTCAATAATAGAAAAACAGATTCTACATACGCACTTCACCTTCTAGATCATAATCATTCTTTTAATGATGAATTTAAAATTCTTCACATTCAAAATAAAGGCCTTAAGCTATCTTTGTTAGAATCTATGGAAATCAACAAATTAAAAAACACAGATATAATTCTGAATGACCAGCTTGAGACAAACAGTTATCCCCTCCTCGTCTATTTCATTAGAGGCTATAAAGTGTAAACCCATGCCAAAAAAGAGATCACTTGAGAAAGGCAATCAGCCGAAACAGCTGTAGTGATAAGAATTAAAAATAAAATAAATTTTGTCTGGCGAATTCGGAATTCTTGTTTTTTAAATAGTTTCTTATAAATGTCCACCTTTTTCCAACAACATTGGACAGCTCACACAACACTTTACGATTATTGGTTTTTTTTGTATCTAAAACCCATAGCTTTTAATACTTTTGATAAATTGGTCAAACCCATATCACAAAGTTCTCTGTCCTTTATTTTTTGAATAAGTGTCTTTCTTGTAACATGTTCCTTTGCTTTGTACATGTCATAAATGATATTTCTGATTGAGATTTTAATACCGTGTGGCAAGTCGAGGGTTTTTATTATCAATAAATTATCATCACAAAACATTCAATTTGCGTTTTTTCACGATTTATAAAAAAAATTGTTTTGGTAGCGCTGATTTATCCTCAAGTACTACAGCCGTCCAGTAGGAGGTTCGGTACCACAAAGCAGGTAGAAAAGGGAAAGCATAACAGAGTAGCTGTAACTAGAATCATAAATTATTTTTCGGGCGTTAATCCGAAATACGACAGGGTAAAAGGACTTCACTATACCTTTCATTATTGTGTGAAAACCCTTCTGAGAAAAGATTATGGTAATTAGCAACTCATGTATAAAAAAGTACCGACAAAAACAATCTTTACAAAATGAATAAAACGCATAAATCAGAAGAATATTATTATTTTACTTTACAAATTAATACTTTGTCATCAATTGTCATCTTTGTATCAATTTACTATTTTAGTTGGGTCTAAGCCACAAGATTAGCTTATTCTTAACTAGAATAGCAAATTGATATGACAAATTAAATTATTATTAAGTATTAGGTTAAAAAAACAATAAAAATAAAAAAAACCATAGATTAGTCATTTATTTTTCTTTATTGCAATACTTACAAACTTTTTTAATTATACAGTGATCTTTACACACATTTTAATCGCATATTTCACTAATTTGTTTTTGTTTCCTGTCCTTTTTTGTTGGGCACATGTGACACCTTTTCCTTATTAAAACTGGAGGTTTTTCTAGTTTTTGCTTTTTGTTGTGTTGTTTATCTTCCTAAGCATTTTTCAATACACTGTTTTGTTTTCCATTGTAGTCCCCTTGATTTTCTTCTCAAAACTTGAGGCAACACTAGTTGTTCTGCTGTCTTTGTAAGAAACAATCTTTTTGCTTTTCAATTGATTAGACACACGACACGACGATTGACACGCGTGTCAATAGACACACGACTATTCACAACTCATCATCCCATCCCACACAACATAAACTGGCAGCCTATCATAGTATGTTACATAGATTAACAGAAATTCCGATGTCAAAATACAATTTTGAGACAGAATTAAATATCATTAAGCAAATAGCAGTAAACAATGGATACAACAAACAAACAATTAATAAAATGTTAAATCAAAAACTACACAAGAAAGCCCTGAACTTAGTATTTCCACCACAAGAGAAAAAACCCAGTACCTTCTGCTCGATTACATATACAGGCAAAATATCAACAAAAATAGCCAAACACATAAAAAAGAAAGGAATAACCCCAGCTTTCAGAACAAATAACAACATAGGCAAATATATTGAAAACAACAAGAGCCAACATAAAAAACACTTACACAGTGGTGTGTACAAACTTAAATGTGGCGACTGCCCAAAAACTTACATTGGTCAAACTGGTAGAAATTTTAATAAACGAATAGCAGAACATAAAAGGGCTTTCAATAATAGAAAAACAGATTCTACATACGCACTTCACCTTCTAGATCATAATCATTCTTTTAATGATGAATTTAAAATTCTTCACATTCAAAATAAAGGCCTTAAGCTATCTTTGTTAGAATCTATGGAAATCAACAAATTAAAAAACACAGATATAATTCTGAATGACCAGCTTGAGACAAACAGTTATCCCCTCCTCGTCTATTTCATTAGAGGCTATAAAGTGTAAACCCATGCCAAAAAAGAGATCACTTGAGAAAGGCAATCAGCCGAAACAGCTGTAGTGATAAGAATTTAAAATAAAATAAATTTTGTCTGGCGAATTCGGAATTCTTGTTTTTTAAATAGTTTCTTATAAATGTCCACCTTTTTCCAACAACATTGGACAGCTCACACAACACTTTACGATTATTGGTTTTTTTTGTATCTAAAACCCATAGCTTTTAATACTTTTGATAAATTGGTCAAACCCATATCACAAAGTTCTCTGTCCTTTATTTTTTGAGTAAGTGTCTTTCTTGTAACATGTTCCTTTGCTTTGTACATGTCATAAATGATATTTCTGATTGAGATTTTAATACCGTGTGGCAAGTCGAGGGTTTTTATTATCAATAAATTATCATCACAAAACATTCAATTTGCGTTTTTTCACGATTTATAAAAAAAATTGTTTTGGTAGCGCTGATTTATCCTCAAGTACTACAGCCGTCCAGTAGGAGGTTCGGTACCACAAAGCAGGTAGAAAAGGGAAAGCATAACAGAGTAGCTGTAACTAGAATCATAAATTATTTTTCGGGCGTTAATCCGAAATACGACAGGGTAAAAGGACTTCACTATACCTTTCATTATTGTGTGAAAACCCTTCTGAGAAAAGATTATGGTAATTAGCAACTCATGTATAAAAAAGTACCGACAAAAACAATCTTTACAAAATGAATAAAACGCATAAATCAGAAGAATATTATTATTTTACTTTACAAATTAATACTTTGTCATCAATTGTCATCTTTGTATCAATTTACTATTTTAGTTGGGTCTAAGCCACAAGATTAGCTTATTCTTAACTAGAATAGCAAATTGATATGACAAATTAAATTATTATTAAGTATTAGGTTAAAAAAACAATAAAAATAAAAAAAACCATAGATTAGTCATTTATTTTTCTTTATTGCAATACTTACAAACTTTTTTAATTATACAGTGATCTTTACACACATTTTAATCGCATATTTCACTAATTTGTTTTTGTTTCCTGTCCTTTTTTGTTGGGCACATGTGACACCTTTTCCTTATTAAAACTGGAAGTTTTTCTAGTTTTTGCTTTTTGTTGTGTTGTTTATCTTCCTAAGCATTTTTCAATACACTGTTTTGTTTTCCATTGTAGTCCCCTTGATTTTCTTCTCAAAACTTGAGGCAACACTAGTTGTTCTGCTGTCTTTGTAAGAAACAATCTTTTTGCTTTTCAATTGATTAGACACACGACACGACGATTGACACGCGTGTCAATAGACACACGACTATTCACAACTCATCATCCCATCCCACACAACATAAACTGGCAGCCTATCATAGTATGTTACATAGATTAACAGAAATTCCGATGTCAAAATACAATTTTGAGACAGAATTAAATATCATTAAGCAAATAGCAGTAAACAATGGATACAACAAACAAACAATTAATAAAATGTTAAATCAAAAACTACACAAGAAAGCCCTGAACTTAGTATTTCCACCACAAGAGAAAAAACCCAGTACCTTCTGCTCGATTACATATACAGGCAAAATATCAACAAAAATAGCCAAACACATAAAAAAGAAAGGAATAACCCCAGCTTTCAGAACAAATAACAACATAGGCAAATATATTGAAAACAACAAGAGCCAACATAAAAAACACTTACACAGTGGTGTGTACAAACTTAAATGTGGCGACTGCCCAAAAACTTACATTGGTCAAACTGGTAGAAATTTTAATAAACGAATAGCAGAACATAAAAGGGCTTTCAATAATAGAAAAACAGATTCTACATACGCACTTCACCTTCTAGATCATAATCATTCTTTTAATGATGAATTTAAAATTCTTCACATTCAAAATAAAGGCCTTAAGCTATCTTTGTTAGAATCTATGGAAATCAACAAATTAAAAAACACAGATATAATTCTGAATGACCAGCTTGAGACAAACAGTTATCCCCTCCTCGTCTATTTCATTAGAGGCTATAAAGTGTAAACCCATGCCAAAAAAGAGATCACTTGAAAAAGGCAATCAGCCGAAACAGCTGTAGTGATAAGAATTTAAAATAAAATAAATTTTGTGGAAGTTTTGAAAACAAAGTTTTCAGTGTTTTATTGTTACATAAAATGAATTTCCATCAAGTAACGGTCGAATCCATCAATTATTTTTGCTTTTCATTTTTGTTTTCGTTCCATTTTGGATGTAAAGTTGTCCAAGTAATAAATGAGGCTATCCCAGCCACGTCTAAAATATTCATAAAAAATACAAAAGGCCAACGGTTAGTTCGTCTTTTGCACATATATTTATGAACCATTTGGTCTAGCGTATCGACACCACATTTTGTACTATTATAATAGAGTTTCATATCCGGTTTTTTGCCAACATCGTCTGCAGAGTAAGCATTGTGATGCATGGTAGACAGGACTAGGACACTTCTTTGTTTTTTCGGAACTTAAGAAACAAGAGATACTTTTGGAGTAAATCCGAAAATTGAAGATTTCTCTAAACGGTTCTTCTTTAGTAGAAATTCCCGAGGAACAAATCTCTTATTATTTTTTTTTTTTCACTGTGCCCACAAGAGTTAGTGAATTGGCCAGTAATTCATGTACAAGAGCAAGATCAGTGAAATCGCAAGTCACATTCCTCTTGGAATTATAATAAGGCTCAACGAGTAGCTTTACAACTTGAGATGCAAGATCTTTGGCTACTGTATTTCTGTTTTTTCCTGTATATGGTATTTCATATAAAGGGTAATATGTTTCCGAGTCACAGGCCCACCATATTTTCATGACGTACTTATCTGGCTTTGAAGGCATATACTGCTTGAAAGGACACCTACTTCGATACGGAACAAGTTGCTCATCTACCGTTATGTTTTTCCTGGTAAATAGTATTTCTGAAAGATTGTGTTGACTTGATTCCACACATCGCGTATTGCTGCTAATTTGTCGTTCCTTCTTCGTTCAGATCTCGTGTCCTTATCGTTAAATCGAACAAATCTTAGCAAATTTTTGAATCGTTTTAACCCCATGGTAGCTTTAAATATAGTAGGTGCATAAAACTTACTCCAAAGTATATCTACATTATGGATGTTGGCACTCAGGTGCCCTGCAGTTAGTAGTAGTTCAATAAAGGCATATAGCTTTGTAGAGTCGCAATATTTCCAGTTCTCTATCTCCAGAACTTTTTTGGCTTCTTTATTTGTACACTTCACTATTTCGTTCACCAACAAACAAAAGGAATCATCAGGATCATCTACACTTTGACCAGAGGCTGACATTACTTTGTGCACTTTGCTTTTAATTATATCGCAGGATCGCATTCGTCCTGTCGGTTGTGGTTGACTCTTCCAGTTAATTCCATTCTTAGTTTCAAAAATTACAGACTTTGAAATCTGGGAACTTGTAGCTACACATTCTTCTTCATTATCACTTAATACTACTTGCTGATCATCCTCTTCACTTGCTTCCGAAAGATGATCTTCAATTTCAGAGTCACTTTCAAAGCCACCTACTTCAGGAGATTCTTCATCATCGGAAACCCATAAATTATTAGCAATATCTTGCAGTTCTGCAGCTGATAATGGTTTTCGGGACATTTTATTCGCACTATCTACTTTCACTGTAATTCAATATAATTTTAGGAGCTTAGTTGTCGACACTAACATTGATATCAAACGACTGATAGCAGATACATTATTTAATTAAAAATATGTATAGGTACCTACCTAACAATATTACTGCATTCCAACAATGATTATCAATTTTTAAAATTCATTTAGAATAGATATAACACCTATTGTAAGCATCTCTTTAATATTCACATTTTTTGTTACGTTTAGACTTAATTATTAGATTTCCGGAATCATAAAAGCCGTTTAGATAATCCACAACAACATTAACTGACTGCCAGATTAACTTCTGTAACAAAGATTTAGACTTTAGGTATAAATACAAATAGAGTCCGACGAGCCCGTGTTGCCCCTTTACGTGACAAAATTTTTTCGAGGTAATAATTTCAAGAATGATAATGAATATTTTGAATAGCTCATGACTATGTTGAAGGAAACATATTTCTAAACAAATTTAGTGATGCATAAAATTCAATAAAAAAAATTTTATCATGAAATGAAAAAGACAGTCAAGATTTGATTTCACGTACAAAGCGTCTATGTATCTGTTTATACGTATTTCGCCTTAATAAGGCTCATCAGAACAGCTATTCATAGGCGTTCTCAACGTGAAAAATAAATCTTTTCTATTTTTAAGAAGCAACACTAAAATGGCATCGAAACAGACGCAATAGACATCTGATATTAAATCCGTAAAATAGTTTCGAAACACAATCAGATTTCTGCCTTAACCTGAGCCTTCTAAAAATTGCAAGGCAAAGCAGACATTAATAAAGATGTTAATACAGACATGGGGAATCTAAAATTTGCATTCCACGACATGTCTCCTCAACTATGCAGAAATCATTAGCGAATTGGTTTCTTGTACTCATACAGAGTAGATCCGAATAAAACGAAAAAGACAGTCAAGATTTGATTTCACGTACAAAGCGTCTATGTATCTGTTTATACGTTTATCAGTTTATGACAAAAGAATTGGCATCTCGGGCCCGTTGGACCCGCTTTGCCCAGATAAGAGTTAATGAAATTGTTAAGACTGGTTAATTGGCTAACGCGTAGCCCAAGAAAAAAAAATGATTCACCAAGAACTGATTGGATAAGAGTATTTGAAATGTTTAGCCTATTAGGCTTTGTTTTTTGTATAGTTAAATTTGTAAAGTAATAAAATTGCGGAAAGAATTAACGCTTCATAATCCTGGGAAATGAGCAAAAATACGGTGTTTTTTGACAGTCACTGTAACTACTATTAACAATTTTGTTTAGTTCTATATATGGGTAGAATAACAAAAGTTATGCAAATTCATCCAAATGTTTTCTTATATTCTTAATTATTAAAAATTTTAGTCAAAAAATTGTTGATTTTTAGAATTTTCGTCTATTTAAGTAAATAATAGATTAATTTTATTGTAATCATAAGTAGATACGATCCTTTATTTTTTCAGTATAATATCCACGAACGAATGTTGCTGTGATGCTATAATCGAATATAAAAATATATACAAACTTTTAATAAATCTCTTCGAAAAATACCCCGGAAACGAAGAGATCATAGTACGTCTGACTTATACACTGGGAAACATTGTTTCTAAAATAGATAATACTCGAGTACAGGTAAACATTTAATAAAAGCAAGTCTTTTTTATACAAAATATGAAATACATAATACATAGTTTAGTTCTAAAATTGTTGGTTTTTAGTTTTTCTACGAAGAAAATTCCATAGAAAGCTTGATCACTTTATGGAAAATTTATTTGGAACGTACACTGAAAAATTGTTCCCTGAAACTAGAGGCTAGTGATGGATTAAGCAGTAACAGCGAAGATGTTATGATAAAGGTACATCAGTTATTCATTAGTTCTTTTAAAGTACCTTCTAATTTTGCTAATGCTTACATTCTTTATATGATATACTGTATTGTTTTCAGATTATTAGAGTAGTGGCTAATATGGTGATCAATCCAGAAATTGGCAAGCGCCTTAACGAGAAATATGGAAATGCGTTAATCGAAGAAATACTTAAAGTTCTTATCAGCAATCCCTTCAAGAAGAACGAAGAACTCGTGCTGTCAATATTAAGTACTCTGAATAATCTATCTTATTATTACACTAGCGATGTGGAAGTTGATATCTTTCATGTCAAACAAGTTGATATAGTTGAAGGTAACGTATCTGTCTATTTTTCTATATCTTCTTGCCTTTGCATATATAATAAAGTTTGTAATATAAACACTGGTTAAATATTATGTTTATATTAGATAAAGCCACAATTTATTTAGTAACGAAAATTACATTTTGAAACTGCTGTTTGACGTTTTTATTTCCGCTCAGGAAATTTTTTTCAAAAAAGATTATTTTAAAAAGTGTGCAAAAAATATAACCAAAAAGTTGTTACGCGGATTAGGTTTTTCAAAACCACAGACATATGGACTGATCGTTGCAATACCAGCTCGTTCCTCCAGTGCGACACAGAAAACTGACGCAGAGAAGTCCCTGCCCCTTTTTCTAATTTGCCAGGTTTATCGACCACGTGACCGAAATGACCAATAAGAAGGTCATGTGGTCGATAAACCCAGCTCATTAGACAGAAATGCAGGGACTGCTTTGCGTCAGTTTTCTCTGTCGCACTGGAGGAACACGACTGTATTGAAGCAGTCAGTATATCTTATATTATATGTATATATTCAAAACCGACGGGTGGCTTACTTAGCCTCGATCTTATAGACAACAGCCATGCGTTTAGTTGAACTAAACTTGAAAAATTGTTTATTATAAATTTATTTGTAACATTATTACATTAAAGTGCGACATTTCAAGAGTATTATCTGAAATTTTGGTACGAAAATATTAAAAATTAGGAAAATGGCAGCTAATAAAAGTTACTTTGCGGTGTTCATTGTAACTTATAACTTGATCATCTGTTGACAAAAAACCAAAATATTTCCTTGGTTTATGAAGGTCCCTATGTCGCAACGTCGAAATATTGTTCATTTTATCGTTTTTTCAATTTTTTTTTGTTAAAATTTGATTAATTTGATGTTGTAAAATTAATTATAACAACAAAATGCACCATGTCTCGACGTTGCAACTTAGTAATTCATTTTTAAAAGAAGTGTGCAAAATTTGAGAAGGATCGATCAAGTAGTTTTTGAGATACAGTGTAAGTACACCGACTTGAAAAAAATTATTCCGAGAAAAACGCGTTTAAAAAAAGCTTTTAAGCTGCGCCAGCTTTCGACATCCTCATTGATGTCTTCTTCACAGCTTTTGAGGTCTCAGTCTCTTAAGCCCCCAGACATTACTACACTGTTCACTAACCAATGCATTACTGGTGCTGGGAATAGACGACGGGTTATTTATACCGTCGATGGTGACGTGGTTTGGGTGGAGGTTGGCGTGGGTGTTAGCGTAGGATTGACGCGTGGGTTGGCGCGAACATTTCCGACAGTAGGATTTGGACTGATGGGTGGAGCAGACGATATTTTCTTTATGAGAGGTCTCCAAGTCGAAGGTAACCGTATGCCATCATCTCTTTTATTGAGTAAATTTGGCCTCTTTTTAATTTCTATGGCTTCTCGGATAATTCTTGGTTTATAGAAGCGGGTGGGGGCTATGGTTCTGGAGTTTTAAAAATCAATTTTGTGACCTGTATGAAGATTGTGTTGACCTAGAGCTGAAATTGAGTCGAAATTGCGAACAGAAATGGAATGTTCATAAATCCTATTTTGGATTCTACGATTTGTTTGGCCTATATAGGATCGGGAATGTAAATAGTGTAAGAGTAAATTTGTCTTTATTCCTCTTGATTTAAGAATTTTGTCGATTTTGTCAGTGCCACCTTTGATGTCAGGAAGGAAAGCTCTCGTATGATGAGGGTCCGAGTCTTTGGGTTGAGATTGAGTGAGAGATTGATGTCTGTGGATGCTCCCATTGATGTAATTTTTGCGGTAATCGTTTTGGTTTTTTGAAGACTCAGCGGGTCTTCTTGCATCTGGCAAAGGCGTATTAATCTGGAGATAAGGGTACTAATGACTGAATTAATTTGTGAAGGTGGATGATGAGAGTTGGCATGCAAGTAACGATTGGTATGGGTGGGTTTTCCATAAACAAAGTGATGAAAACCTTGGGATCGGTTTTTAATTACGATAACGTCTAGAAACGGTAGCGATGAATCAATTTTTACCTTCATCGTAAACTGGATACTAGGTTGTATACAATTCAGATGGGTTTGAAAGGACACCAAAGCATCCCTATCATGGGGCCAAATGACGAATGTATCGTCAACATATCGTAGCCAATATGTGGGTTTGAGAATTAATGTGGATGGTGTTCGGGTATCGAAGTGTTCCATAAAGATATTGGCAATTACTGGAGATAGTGGAGAGCCCAAAGGGTCACCATTTATTTGTCTGTAGAATTAATTTTGGAAGATGAAATAAGTGTTGGACATACAATGTTTAATTGTAATGAGAGATAAGTGGTTTTGCTGGATACTGTATTTAGTTTTCAGAATGTTGAGAGTTTCGTCTATATGAATGTTTGTAAAGAGTGAAACGATATCGAAACTTACTAGAATGTTTGACGGTGAGATAGGGTATTGTTTAAGAAGTTCGATGAAATGAAAAGAATTTTTGACGAAGGATGAAGCATTTTCGGCGAGAGGTTGTAGAGTTTTGGCCAAGTACTTGGCCAATGGTTATGTACGGCAGTTGTATGCACTGATGTATGCACGGGACGTAGAAGAATATCGAGTTTGTGAATTTTGGATAGGCCATATATTTAAGGTGTTCTGGAAGACTTTTCACGAGGAATTAGAGATTGTTTTATGTCAACAGGAAGAGAGGTTTTACTGATAATGGCTTTTGTTGTATTCTCCAGATAGGTTGTTGGATTATTAGAAATTGGTCTGTAGTCAGGAGTACTAATGAGATTTAAGAGTTTATTAATATAAGAAGAAGTGTTTAGGATGACGGTGGCATTGCCTTTATCGACGGAAAGAATGACTAGATTTGTATTTGACTGAATTTATTTCAGAGCTTTTTTCTCGGATTGGCTAATATTCGGAGTAGGAGGTTTTGAGTTTCTAAGAACTCTAACGATGTCTTGTCTAATTATTTCAGCATCTTCGGAAGGTAAACTGAAGATGGCTTTTTCAGTTTGACAGTCTCAATTGGAATGTGACTTGAGGTAACAGAGTAATTTAAACCTTTTGCCAAAGCTTGAGTGGCAATGGTCGAAATAGGAGTATCAGAAAAGTTATGAACCACTGTAGTGGGTTTTAACGTTGTAGTTTTTGAAATTTATTAGGCAATTAGATGCGCTGCTTTGCGCTTCTGAGTTTCAGTCTTAGATTCGAAAGTGTTTAGGGCTGTCTGTGTTGATAAGGTCCAAACTGTTCCATAATATAGGATGTACATTGTAGGAATGAATAGATGACCAGATATTAAAAATACTGATATTTGTGACATCCAGTTTTCGTCTACTGGAATAAATCGCTTTACAGAGAAGCGAAAAACTGATCTTTCTAAGAATTTGGGAGAAGAAGCTTGAGTTTGAGTTTCAGAAATTTGGGAATAACTTTATCTGTCAGTCGAGACCATTAAGTCATTCACTCACCTCACTCACTCACCTCAATAATTCACCGACTCACTCTCCTCACTCACTTACCTCACTCATTCACCTCATTTATTTACTCACCCAATTCACTCATCTCACTCATTCATCTCACTGGCTTACCTCACCTCACTCACTCACCTCACTCACTCACCTCAATAATTCACCGACTCACTCTCCTCACTCATTTACCTCACTCATTCACCTCATTTACTTACTCACCCAATTCACTCATCTCACTCATTCATCTCACTGGCTCACCTCACCTCACTCACTCAACTCACTCACTCATAAATGCCTATAACTCCACCAATTTCGCTCCGATGACTCTAAAATTTTAACTAGATACTCTTGAAGAGTTATACTATCGAATAAATTTTAAAAAACGCAAAATGAAACCCCCTTAAGAAAGTGGTCTCTGCAAATGAATAATGAACCTAATGATATCTAATATATTTCTAGTTCTAGGAATTAATGATTTACATATATTTAGAAATAATTTTATCCCACTGTTGATATTTATTGCATTTTCAGGTATAACGGAGTACGCAAAATCGGAAAATAAAGAATGTGTTATAGAAACGATGAGAATTTTAGGAAATTTATCCCGATCAAAAGTAACCCGAAACTACATATGTGAAACCGATGTTTTTGAGATTCTCATAGATTTATTAGAGACCGGTAAGAATATCCACAAAAATTTTCATTTGTTGTATATACAATATAGTTCCTACAATTAAAAAATGTGTTGATAAAGATGAAATTTGTTCAGTTTGGGATATAAAGTCCACTATGGATGCTTTTGTAATGAGTTTAAGTAATAATTTTCTAGACAAGAAACCATTTCTACTTTCAAAATATAAACACATATAACTCCTTCTTAACGACTATAACTTAAATGGTCCGACTCTAATTTAATCTCTTTTAACGTGGATAAAACAGTAGCATTATCCTACAAAGGAGCTCTTCAACTCTTGCTTCTTAATAACACCCAGATCAGTATAGTTGATACTGTAAAATTTCTTGGTATTTTTATAGACTTCTTCTTCGCGTGCCATATCAGAATTATCCGACGTTGGCGATCACCATTTCAGGCTTCTCGATCTTCTGCAATACGGAATAATTGTTCTGCATTTGTTATCTGTATCCATTCACGAATGTTTTTTAACCAAGAAACTTGTTTTCTTTCTACACCTCTACGGCCCTCTATTTTACTTTTAAGGATCAGTTGTACTATTTTATATCGACTACAAATATGTTTTGTCTCCTGCTGCAGTGTCTCTGTGTTTGTAACCAATGATCCTAGATATAAGTATGCCTTTACAACGTCAAACCGGTCAATCTTGGTTATGGAGAGATGATGATCGTACTGCCTATTTACTAACTTTTCATGACTAAATATTAGATGCTTGGCCCAGATTGCTTATTTTTCGACTATTTATTAAGACACCCTTTTCAAATCCTTTAAGAGTTCTCCTCATATGTGCTCCATATTTATTAAATAGTTATGTAGACAATATAGATCCTTACATGACACCTTGTTCTGGATGGAATTTGAAAAGTGTGTTAAATACTTATATATTGCAGTGGTATGTGTGTATAGCTCAGATATAATGGAAATTAGATGTTTTGCTACGCCTATTCCTTTAGTATCCGCCAGAAGTAATGCTTTTGACTGTGTCGAAGACTGCGATAATCTATAAAGGAGATGTATAATTGTATAACGGAATATTATATTCCCTGAATGTTTCAATCATTTGCATTGTATAGTATTGAAAAAAAACTCGAATACCTCTACCTAGAATACCATATTAGATTGCAGAGCAGGTGAATTATTTTTATTCCAGTTTCTTTTGTGGCATTAAGCATTTTTGTTTTTATCACATCTGAACCAGGTGCCTTCTTAAGTTTGGGTTTTTCGACCGTCCATCTTACTTCGCTTTCTAGTATATAAGGTTCTTCTTTTATTTCATCACAGTTCTGGTAGACAAACTCTTGGTGTTGGTGAGCTTTATATAGATTCTCGCTATATCACGTCTATGATATACCTATCTTATATGTTTTTTCTTATATTAGTGTTCCCATGTGGTCTTCAACGGCTCAAGTTCTGGGTTTAAAATCGTTACTAATTTCACTAAACAGATCGTTTGGCTAGTTGTTTTGATCATTGCTCTTATTTTTTTTATGTATTGTGTTAATATTGTTGTTTATCAGCGGAGGATCTTCGTTTTATTTATTTCTTTGGTGAGATTTCTCGGTTTCTCAGCAAGACCAAAATTGTTTCAACAATAGAGTCTATGTGGTGCTTGAATCTTGTGTTTGTGATATAGTATTTGTTGCGCTGCCAATTAAGCGTCAATTTCGTCTTTCATTTCCTTCACCTCTACCGAATTTCCTAAGTATATTCTTAAGTTATTATTTTGTATATGTTGAGTTTATGTAGTTTGCCTTCTAGTTTAAGAAGCACACTGTTCATAGATTGAAAATCTACGACTGCTTTTTATAATCTTGGTGAAACCAGAATGGCTACACCGATAAAATCCTCTGTCTCACTGCCAAATAAATAGACATAATTGCCATTTTGCGTTTTAAATTGATCCTCTCCTAATCACTATGTTTTTCAGTTAGTTTAGCAATTTCAATGTTGTAAATTACCAGCTATCTTTCAATAACTGCCACTTCTCTGTATGTGTTTTTAACCCTTGCATGGTTCATGCACTGCTTGACAGCATCCAAGACACCTAGTAGATGACATTAAGCTTAACATTCTTGTGGATCGATTGAAGGACGTGGATTCCCCTGCCCTTCTGTATCACAGTGTTATAACCATTCTGCTGTCACAGCTTCGCTTGTGGTAGTCCAATGATAAGCCGGTTCAGGATCCTTTCTCATGATCCCTAACTTGATACTGGCGATCGTTGCTGCCCTCCGGTTAGTACTGTTTGACAGCATCCAAGACCCCTATTAGACTTGTCATTCTTGTAAATAATAATGCAGTGGATTCCCCTGCTCTTCTGTATGACAGCGTTATAACCATTCTGCTGTCACAGCTTCGCTTGTACTAGTCCAATGATAAGCCGGTTCAGGATCCTTTCTCATGGTGCCTAACTTGGTACTGGCGATCGTTACTCCGCTTAGTAATGTTTGCCAGCATCAAAGACCTCTATTAGATGACATTACGCTTGACATTCTTATAAAGAATAATGCAGTGGATTTCACTGTCTTTCTGTATCACAGTACTATAACCATTCTGCTGCGAAAGCTTCGCTTGTGGTACTCCAATGATAGGACGGTTCAGGATCCTTTCTCATGGTCCTTAACTTGATATTGGCGATCGTTGCAGCCTTCCGCTTAGTACTGTTTGACAGCATCCAAGACCCCTATTAGATGGCATTACGCTTGACATTATTGTAAAGAATAGTGTAGTGGATTCCCCTGTCCTTCTGTATCACAGTATTCTGTATGTCACAGCTTCGCTTATGGTAGTCCAATGATAAGACGGTTCAGGATCCTTTCTCATGGTCCTTAACTTGGTACTGGTACAGCAAACATGAGTTGAGCCATGATGATTAAATAAGCTTCAACAAGAACAACATGATGAATAGAAGAGAACGAAGGAACCTACTATAAATAAGTCGAAAAAATTGGAAGTACAAGCTCAAATATTAGATTTATAGACAGCTTATGAAAGTGAAAAGCAATAATTAGCTGGCAAAACCGTTTGAGTGATACTCTAGTAAAATAATCATGGCTACTTGTTGGTGGCTCAAGGTTACAATTCAACTCAGCTTTGTCGTATTATAGAGCTTTTATTTAGCAAAGTATTTAATTTGTTAAAAAAAAACTTACTTTTTCTTACAATAATGTCTATCTTCTTGTATTTGACTCTCCTAATTGGTTTTTTATTAAAATTTTTGTTGTAACAATAATGTAGCCAATTTAAGCCATATGTTAATCAAAATATGATTAGGAAGTTCTCTGGTAATTTTTTTCTGATTTTAATACTTTTTAAAACACCAATGCACTTAATTTAATAATAGTTATTTCCACTATTTTAGTTGACCACTCACAGCTTAAAACGACAGTCGGAGTTTTTGTGAATCTTATGTCGGATAACCGTTCCAGAATTCTCTTTAAGAACAATGGAGGCGTCTCTAAAATAATCAAAATATTGACAACGGAGTGTGATCACGACTGGTCTCTAGGAAATCTTGTTTGCCAAGTCCTTTGGAATTATTGCATCGATACGATTGACCTACACGAACTATTTTCGGAGTCAGAAATACACAAATTACTTGTTCTGTTGGCAGATTATTTGGGTAAGTTTGGTAACCAATGTAATGTCAGGACTGTTTGTTGTCTAAATGGTTTAGTATAGTTTTTTTGGTGCCCTGTATTTATTTTTAATATTATTTTTAGACGAGGAAAAAATATTCGGCATCGAAGAGCATATGGAGGACATGGACGTTTATGTAACACAAGAATATCTCATTTGGGAGGAATTTGCTAATGTGGCTACAAATCTGTTGGAAAAGATTGAATATTTCTTGGACACATTCGACCAAATCACAATTGATGACAAATCAACTGAGAATAATCTAAAAACTAAGGATTCCAGCACCAATATTAGTTTATCGGCTTGGTAAAAAATTGTACCTGGATGAAAGTCTTATAAGGCATTAAATTTAGCAAATATATAGATACATATAAAAAAAATGTTGCTATAAATTGTTACAGTTAAATTAGACTTTATGTAACAGATATATTTTCTAATTATTATAATAATTACAATTTGCAAAGAATCAGTATAAGTTTAAAACTTGGTACGGTATAGCAAGAAGAAGGAACTACGGTACGATGGACTACCTAAGCTCTCACGTCACAATGGGCAGGTATTTTATTTAAAAACCTTTCCAAACATTTCTAATTTGTGTGTATTTGTCCCATAAGAAGTTGGAAATATTGGTTTATTTAATTGTTTGAACAACAAATAAGGACCTTTGGTTATGAACATTCATCATGTGCGATTGGTATTATTTGTTGTTCGTGACTTTGTGAGGTAAGAATATCAAAGGGTTAAGATATTTACTATAAATGTTCATATTTTAAGGTTATGATATGATTTGATTAAAACTTTAATTATTTTTTACTGTATGTCAAGGCATTTTGTTGTTGTTTTTATCGGGGTTATTTTAAAATGAATCAGTAAATCATTGAATTTCTTTACGAAGTTAAAAAATACTTAAATTAATGTTTTAATCTTTTTAAAGTGCTACTGATTTTATCCCCTACAAGACTAGCCATTATATGTCCAGATCTAAGAAATAAACTCCAAAACTATTACAACATTCAAAAAACATTTTTTTAAACAGTCATTGGGGCAATTTGATAGAGAGATTATATTATAACTTAAACTACGAGAAAACGAATATCGTTAAAATTTAATGTAAATATTTTTTAACTTCGTAAATAAATTCAATGATTTACTGATTTATTCTGAAATAACCCTGATAAAAACAACAACAAAATACCTTGAAATACAGTAAAAAACACAGTACACAGTAAAAAACATTCATAGTAAATATCTTAATACTTTGATATTCTTACCTCACAAATTCACGAACAACAAATAATACCAATCCCACAGAATGAATGTTTATAACCAAAAGTCCTTATTTATTCTTCAAACAATTAAAAAAACAATATTTCCAACTTCTTATGGGACAAATACACAAATGGACACTCCTACTCAATTCCTATCCTCACTTCCAAGAAGTGTGGTTTAATCACACGGGTGAACCCCGGCAAACTTGAGCAACCTTACCGGAGATTGGGTAACCAACCCGTGGAAAGTAGGGTCAGGGCTGACGAGGAAGTGAGAAATGGTCCTCCGAAAAGGGGGTTGGGCGATAGGCCAGTAACCTATTCCTGTAAAAAAGTACTACTACAAAACCTTAAGATAGGCCTCGGAATGGACGGATATCAAGACGACGACTTTGGCAACGGAATATGGAATTTATGCTGGGAACATGAAATGTCAGAACGCTAAATAGACCAGGAACACTGCAGTACAAGAAACTAAATGGTTGGAAAAAGGTATCCGGGACACTAAAACACACACTATACTATATAGCGGTAAAGATCAAGGAAATAAAGAATTTGGAGTAGCTTTTTCATAGATAATAAAATGAAGCACCTGATAACAAACTTTCAAGCCATCAATGAAAGAATCTGTAAACTTGGGATAAAAACGCATTTCTTTAACATAAACCTTAGGTATAAATGTACACTGTCCCACAAATGAACAGGAAAAAGACACTACGGTATACTTTTATCAAAATCTAGAACGAATCTATGACTCAATACCAAGAAATGACATAAAAATGGTGATAGGCGACAAACGCCAAGATTGGAAAAGAAGAGGAGTACATAGGGGTAATAGGGAAACATAGTTTGCATAGAGACACAAATGAGAATGGTCAGTTTCTGATAGATTTCGCAGCTGGAAAGAATATGATTATCAGTTCGACATGCTTCCCACATCGGGATATACACAAGGGCACCTGGATATCACCTAACGGAAATACAATCAATCAAATAGACCATATACTGGCTGAAAAAAGAATGGCGAGTATATTAGATGTAAAAAGCAGACGTGGCGCAAGCTGTGAGTCACACCATCTGCTAGTACAGACACGGTGTAGATGCAAAATCACTCGACAGGTAAAGGAAAAATATCCAAAACAAGAAAAACTAAACTTTTTCTTTTTCTTAATGTGCCTTCTCCATTACTGAAGGTTGGCTATAACTACAGCAAATTGCTCTGTATCTTGAGCTGTTCTTAATATCGAATGTGTGTCCATGCCTGTCCAGTCTCTTACATTCTTCAACCAGGAGTATTTTCTTCTTCCTGGACCTCTTCTTCCTTCCACTTTCCCCTCCATTATAAGTCGAATATAGTAAACTAAACAGATAACCTAAAAGTCTCTGAGGTACAAGAAAGATTTGAGAGAAAAGTGGATGAAAAATTACTAGAAGAAAATAGAGCAGACTCCACAATAGAAAACCAATGGAACACCATAAGCAGTATCATACTCAACACAGCGAAAGAAGTCCTAGGAACAAAGACACAATGGAGAGGAGAAACGTGGTTCGATGAAGAATGCAAACAAGCTATACAGGAAAGAAATAAAGCACATAAGAATTACAACAGGATACAGTTTCTATGCTACATTCGCTTAAAAGTCTGTCTGAAAGAGCAGGATTAAAGATAAACTTTGAGAAAACTAAACTTATGACAAATCTCGTAATGAGTGGAAATATAACTATCGACAATAATACCATACAACAAACAGACACTTACAAATATCTGGGACACGAGATCAAAATAAACAGAGACAATCAAACAAATGAAATACAGAGGCGAATAGGCCTGACATGGGCAGCATTTGGCAAACTAAGCCATATTCTAAAAAGTTCAATTCCCATGTGTCTCAAGCGAAAAGTTTATAACCAATGTGTTTTGCCTGTACAAACTTATGGAGCAGAGACTTTAACACTCACGCAGAAATCTGCGAATAAACTAAGAGTTACACAACGAGCCATGGAACGTGCAATGCTGAATGTGAGCCTCCGAGACCACATAACAAACCGACAAATCAGGCAAAGATCAGGAGTTCAAGACGTCATCGAAAGAACCACGAGACTTAAGTGGAACTGGGCAGGACACTTAGCCAGAACACAAGATGGACGATGGACAAGACGAATTATGGAATAGAGACCCAGAAATTATAAAAGAAGCCGAGGACGACCACCGACTAGATGGACCGACGACATAAAAAGAGTAGCGGGAAACTGGCTACAAGCGGCCCAGTGTAGAGAACACTGGAAAGAACTGAGGGAGGCCTATGTCCAGCAGTGGACGGGATTGGCTGATTGATGATGAAGAATTACATACTCAGACGTACTAGAGAGAGAAAAACAGAACTTGAGAACAAAAGACGAAGAGCAGATAAACTGTGCAGGCAGAAAAAGAGAAAGTACGAAAACCAACGGATACTAAACATAGAGAGGGAGTTTAAGGAAAACGAAACACGTAGTGCATACCAATTTATCAAAACATATAAGACAGGGATACAAACCGAAGACTAGCCTCTGCAAAAATAAGAAGGGTGAAATCATTAGCGATATGGACGAAATTAAGAGAACCTGGATGACATATTTTAAGGAATTACTAAATAAAGGGACACAGCCACCATTACAACAACAGAGGCAGCAGCAGGCACGGCAGGAGGTACAACAACAAGAACTGGAGGAAGATGGAGAAGAAAATGAATTAACTAGACCCCAACCCTAGAGGAGGTCCAAACGGCAATCCACATACAAAAAAGCCATAAAGCACCGGGAATAGATAAAATACCGGCAGAACTACTTAAGGGAGGAAGGAATTTGACACAACAGATGTACCAGCTAATACGAGAAATATGGATAGAAGAAGAAATCCCCCAACAATGGAAAAAAAGTATAATCTGCCCTATTCATAAAAAAGGAGACAAACTGTTGTGTAAGAATTATAGAGCCACCTCTTTACTTTGTTCGGGATACAAAATACTCACAAACATCATTAATCGAAGACTCCATAATGCATTGGGACATCTGGGAAAAAATCATCGGGGAATAAACAAGCCTATGATTCAATAGATAGAACAATTCTACTTAATAAATTGGAAGAATTTGGCATACCATCAAAATTAATACGACTAGTGCAAATGATAATGACAGAAACAGAAGTACAGGTATGTATTCAGAGACAGATCACTGATGCGTTTACGATAACGCAAGGACTGAAACAAGGCGACGGATTGGCCCCAACGCTCTTTAATCTTGTTCTTGAATATGTAATTAGACGGTTGACGGTGAGCGGAAATAACATACTCACAAACAAATCTACCCAATTAGCAGCATACGCAGATAATATAAACATAATGAGCAGAACAGTGAATGCAGCGGAAGAAACCTACGTTGAGTTGAAACAGAGTGCAGAAGCAGTAGGGCTAGCAATAAATACAAATAAAACTAAAAGACTCATACAAACCAGATCAAATAGACCGACGCAACAACACTTTATTGACGATATAGAACATGCGAATAGATTCACATACCTAGGAATGGATCTGGTCGCAAGCAATGAAGAAGAACCGGAAATAAATAAAAGGCTTATGCTGGCAAATAAAGCCTATTTCGCGATGGGCCACATATTCAAATCGTGAGACGTACACCGGAAAACAAAACTCCGGGTATATAAAACAATAATCAGGCCCATAGTAAGTTATGGTTGTGAAACATGGGTGGTGACACAGAAATCTGCCAATGCATTAGATGTGTTTGAAAGAAAAATATTACGTAGAATACTGGGCCCAATAAGTGAAAACAACAACTGGCGAATTAGGTATAATAGAGAAATATACGAGCAATATAGCGAACCAACTCTAGCACAATACACTGCAGAGATTACGGTGGGCAGGGCACGTGGTCCGCATGCATGAGAATAGAATCCCCAGAAAATGACTAAATGCAAGAATGCAGGAAAAAAGACCTGTTGGAAGACCTAAAAAGAGATGGGAAGACGATGAGGATGCCAGGAACTGCCTGGGAACGCGTTCATGAAAAAGAACAGCGGTAAATCGAAATGATTGGAGAAGCCTGTTGAAGGAGGCCAAGGTCCGATTGGGGCTGTAGTGCCATTGGATGGATGGATGGGCAAATACACACAAATTAGAAATGTTTGAAAAGGTTTTTAAAACCCCCGGCCATTGTGACGTCAGACTTAGGTAGTCCATTGTAAAATCATCACTCCTTTACATGAATGTAAGGACAAGGATAGTAAATATTGATAAATTTCGTGTAAAAGTAGCAAAATTTCTTCAATGGTACCAACGAGTATATACACTCACGAATATATTCGTTGATAGTACTGGATCAAATAACTGTATGCTTCAATATCTGCATGTATGTATCTGGTCTCCAATCCCATCTAGATTCAAGCCTGGATACGCATAGAAACATTGATTGTATTTTATGTAAAATAACTAAATGGTTTCGAGATATATTATTATAAATAGTTTAATAATTTTAATATTTTAACTTCTTCTAACTCCTTTTGACCCCGAGATTGTCGGATTTTTTATTGTGTTTGTGTTTATTCTCTTTTTCAGTCATTTTTTAGTTCTCGATATTATTTTCATTTCTGTGTAGTCTTCACCTGCTTTTATAATTTCATTTATTCAACTTTTTCTTGGCCGTCCTCTTTTCGTTTCTTTACTCTTTTAATTTCGAATATTCTCTTTGACCATCTTTCTTATCCCATCTTCTGTACGTGCCCAAACCATTTCAATTGTTTTCGGGTTATTTTACTTATATCGATTCTTGGTCTAGTTGGTTTCTTATTTGATAATTTCTGATTCTGTCTTTCCTGGTGTTGTGAATTATTTTTCACAATACTTTCATCTCAATACCATTTATTTTACTATTATGTTTCTTTTGTAATACCCAGTTGCATTCACTATTTGTATGTTTATCGTAATATACACTACTAATACATTTGAAAAGATAGGGTAAAGTGGGGAAATGGCGGCCGCTTAAGGTCTTTCGGTAATAACATGGACACAAAATTATTTTTAGAAATGGAAAGGGGATACAATGAAAAAATATAATGTGCTCTTTTAGTCGTAATTATTATATAAGTCACAAAAATGATATTTTTCAAAATACAAACAAATGAGAAAATTTATCACTTTATATAAATTGTGACGTGCAACGTTTTTACTTTGAAAAATGGTATATTATGTAAGTGTCTATTAAGAAAATTTTAAAGATGATAAACTTACCTTCAAATATACTTGCATAAAATAAAACTATTCCAAACTACTACTACTACTACTACTAAAAACCAACATTTCATTTACATTTTTATTTTTTATACATATACAAATTTGGTATTATCTGACACAGCTGAGTGTGTAACATCATCTTCTTTCTTAAACAATGGTATAGTATAGTTCTTTAGTTTACTGCAGCAAGCTCACGTATCTCTCAAGGATTTCTATAAAAGATCTGAGATTTATTTGAAGCAGAATCCGAATTTTCCATTGATTGCTATTGGTGCAACACACTGGATCTCTAAGAGCGACTCAACCTGTAAAATATTCGGTTATTTTAATAAATGGTCAAAATGGGTAAAAGATGATTCTGTAGAAAGAGATAATACATTGCAAATATGTATATTTAGAATTAATTATATCTCTCTCCATGATAACGAATTCTCCGAATTTTTGTCCAATATCCGAACAGCCTTCAGAAATTTTCTTCTTTTACCATAGCACATGGTATCTAGTGCACAAAATAAATTAAAAGATATTAGAAGTAATTTGCCAAAAGTGCTGGTTGCTGCACAAAGCTTTCTTGAAGCAATGACAGAAATTCTTTGACAAAAAAATTATTAAGAAGCCATTTTTAGAATTATATAACATTTTCATGGAAACAAACTACCATGCAGGAGACAAACAATTCATAAAAAAAATGTCAGATGAAAATTTAATGATACTGAATTCAATGCTACTAAAGATTCTTTCAGAATCAAGACTTTTAATGTCATCATTGATCAGATAAATACTAGTAGGACAAGGTTTTCTGACCAAAAGTGACTATCAAGATCTGTCATGTTCTAATCCAAATGTAGATCTGTAGACAGTTTTTTTTTTCTATTTGGGGTGGTATTTACTTGTAAATTTTTGAATTGTGGTATTTCCAACGTGTAAATTAAAGTACTATCTCAAAACAATAGAATTACATTGGCAAAAATATTTTTAGATAATGCATAATCCTTACTAATTAATACTCCCATTTTCGAAAGTATTTTATATGGAGTTTTAGACGCACTAAAAATTTGTAAGAATTCAGAAAGTGACTTCTATTTACCACCAATCACCATGACTTTTCTTAAATTTTTTAAACGAGTAGGTTCTTGCGTAGAAACAGTTAAAAAATTACTCACACTTTTTAAAAATTTATTGGAGTATCCAGGGAGTACAAAAGAGTATAATGGAGTAAAATGCATAGTGAGAAGCTATTTTTTAAAAAAACACTAATGCATTATAGATGCATTAGGATTTCAAAAAAGTTTGATGTAAAAAGCTTAGGAGGGGGGATCTTTCGCCTTTGTTTAGAGTTTAGGTTGGCACCATTTTTAAAGTTTGCATTTATCGTCTTTAAAAATTAAAGATGACTTACAGATTAATAAAGTCCACAATTTCGCTGTTCCACTGTCACATAAAGTTCAATTAGATATTATTTTGAGATAAATAAAAATGTGTGTTTCGTCAATAAATATCAACTATCGAGCCCCTAATATTTCAACATATGAAAGCAATATAAGTATCTAAATAATTGCAAAAAAGCCTTTTAAGATCTTCACTCTAAAAAAATTATTTTAAAAAGTTTGGGACTAAAATTCGTCAGAATTATTAATACTTTTAAGTATTGTATAAGGTGAACAATTTAATGAGTTTTAATTTGTCTAGTTTATCAGATAATAATGGATGTTTTTAGAGAATAAAAACTGACTCTTTTTTGTGTAGGTATTTTTAAAATTTAAAAAATATATTTGTTGTGTATTATTATAACTATTAGGTATGCAATAATAAATATCTATATGTAAATATTTGGATCTGAAGGTTTTTATGTCCCAACTTTTACACTTATTAGCAAAAATGATATTACATTTTCGTTACGTTTCTTTATATTTTATTAGAAGTTTTATTTATATAAAGATATTTATATTCTACTATTCAAATAAAATTTCAATTGTATATTCTCAGTATATTATTTATTTTACACCTTTAGAGTTTTTAAATGTAGGTAATGATTAACTAGAGTTAGATCTGCTGATTTCTAGTTTTAGTAAAACTCCTCCCAGTGTGAATGACTGCCATAATTAGTACATTTTACAAAGTCAATGATTCATACAAAGGGTCAATTCATTCATAAATTCATTATTAGTTTTAGCTACAGTAGTGTCCATGTCATGAGAAAGCAGCAAGTCTATATTGCCTAAATTATTGGGAACACAATTTACTTGAAACAAGTTAAGAAAGGCATATACATTAGAAATTAAACCACTATTTTTATGATTCTGAATTGGATGCTCCAAGAGTTACACTAAACTATAATTCCACTATTTCTAAGAGTGATTTCATCGTTTGAATGCAGAGAAGTGGGGAAAGACGTATGAAAATCCAGTGGCGTACACTAAATTTTATTTCAACGTTAATTATATTATATTTTTTAAATATTATTTGTTCGAAATAGGCCACAATATAATTTTATTTACAGGTTTTTACTGACGTTTCGATCTCTATATTAAAAGACCGTTTTCAAAGATATAAACGATAGTTACATTTATTTTATTTGTTTATTATTAGGGGAGAAGGGGGTTACTGTGGACCATTTTTACTTATTAGCAAATTAAAAAATATGTATAAGATTCTTATTGCTGAACTTACCTCACATATTTACTGTAAACATCAACTCAACTTTCGATGTGAATATTTTATTTGTATCTTTCTTAATAGAACAAATATTTTGATTCAAATCGGAATCAATAATTTGTCCACAATGACCCCGTGGTGGGGTTAAAGTGGACAGAGTATGGGGTTATAGTGGACGCATAGTAAAACATATACAGGAATACTGAAAACTTTATGTTAACAAAAAGAAACTACGATACATTATAAGAACTGAAATTAATATTAAATGAAAATAATCTTCCTTGCCTTTTCGTGCCAGTGTCTACTGGGTGCTCCAAAATTCCGACAATATCGTTCTTGTCGACAACTGAGACATCTTCAACTTCGGGAAATACGAAATTATTCACTTTTTTCCTTAAAAAATTAATTTGTACCTCCACATCTCGAATATCTACGATTTGGCCAACATAGTGTGTTACCGATTTTTTACCCATAAATTTTACAAGTACGAAATCATTTTTCTCCATTTGTTTGTCCATAAAAATATCGTTGTCCTGACCATCATCTTCCATCCAGCCTTCATCCTCTGATTCAAGTATTACTTCTGTAGAAGAATTGGAAGAGGAAGATTCTTTCCTACTCCTTTTTGGTTCATAGGAAAGAGATTTCTTCACTCTATTCTTTTCTCGCATTTCAGCTCTTTCTTGCGCACGTCTTTCCTTCAAATCTTTAGCCTCTTTTTCAGCTTCCAACTGATCTTTCACTGGTGTGCTCGTGTAAATAGTCGACTTTTTATTTTTTCTTGCTTTGGAGTTTGATGAGCGATCTGCTTTTAGAAAAGGGCGGCAGCTCTCAGGAGTAATTACAGCTGTTGATGTAGTTGCTACTGATGGTGAAAGCGTAATGGGAGCTACAGGTAGCAGTCTTGTGGAGATTGAAGAAACTTCTAATATTCGCTCAGGATCTTCAGGATTTCTTGGGTTCATTGCTGTTGGTGGTTCTTGATTCCTATCTGTTGTTTCGGCAGCTTCATAATCCTCATCGGTGAATACAAGACGATTTATTGGCCATAAACCAGCAGATCTGAATCCAGATGTTATATTCTTCATTGTAAATGCCACAGGAAAAGCAATACCACACAGTTGAGCAACATCATATATTTGTATAGGTCTGCCTGGATGATTTTGAAGCCAGTCTCCCATTGCAACCCGTAATGCAGCTTTATAAGAACCATATACTGCAACATCTAGCGGCTGTAGTTTGTGGCTACAATGTGGCGGAAACGATAAAAGAGTAATTCCAGATTCTCTAGCTAAGTTTATAGCTTCCAAACTTATATGACTTGAATGATTATCCATTAATATCAGTAGAGGGTTTTCTTTAGAAGCACTTAAGTGCATTTTTATGTGCTTTAGTACTTCTAAAAATAATTCCGCAGTCATATAGCCAGACTGATGAGCCAGACCAATGCTCCCTATTGGTGCACCATCTAAGAACCGGTCTTTCATATTCTTCCTGGGGAATATGAAAACTGAAGGTATTGCTTGTCCAGTGGCTGTTATAATTCCGCACATTGTAACATTTTCACCGCGTTCTTGAGAGGCCACAGCTCCTATTTGTTTTTTTCCCTTTTCAGCTATACGTTTGGGTGGTGGTAAGACCGTGGGTATACCTGTCTCATCTAAATTTATTATCCTTTCTGGCCTTCCTTTAAATTTATCTAAAACTCCAATGTAATTATCAAAAAATAAATCCACGTTGGATTTGTTAAAGGCTGCATCTCGTGCTATACTTGTATTTTCAGGTTTTCTAAGAGATAAATCTCCATGTCGTTTCATAAATGAATATATCCAGTCCTTTCCTGCTATCTTATTTTTAGTCCAATTCGAAGGAATTTCTATTTGTAGAGCACTACCATACTCAAAAGCTAGGGTACAAGCCTGCTTGTAAGTCAAGCCATAATGTAATCGAGACGCCTTCTTAAGATAATTGACAATGTGTTGTTCTTGTTCATCAGAAAATATTTGGCGACCTCGAAATTTATTGACGCCAGAAACATTCAAGCTAACAATTTCTAACTCATCTTCGTTACCTGAATCATCACCAGAGGGTATATTAGCATCTTGAAGCCTCTTAGCCAAAATGACTCTTTTGTGAAGCATACTTTTTTTCAATTCATATTTCTCTGCAATATTTCTCAAGCTTCCTTTTTTTCTTAGGATATCCTTTATTGCACGCTCTACAACTTTTTCATCAATATCAGCTCTCGCCGTTTTTCTACTGTAAGTCCTCATCTGAAACAAAAAAGCGATTTTTATCACATGATTTTTGGAAATATAATCATTTGTGGGGTTAGTGTGGACAGCTGATGATTTGTCCACACTAACCCCGAACGCCATGTTTGACAGTAACAATGGAAAGACGTTTCGAAAAATGATAATTTTATCTCATTCCATATCAAATTTAGTAATTAAATATTCCAGAAGCCATACACTAACTTAGGTATACAATTAGTTCAATAACTTCAATTTTAGTATAATTTTACTTACCGTGTGAAATAAATGGATACAACACACAAAATCACTTTCTGTCACTGGCGGCCATATTATAGAAAATATTTCAACCAACTTTTACGTGGTGTTCGGTGGCGTTAATAGTCACTTCCTGAACAGACTGGGCGGCAGATTTAAATGCGAGTTTTTAAATAATTAACTATGTCCACACTAACCCCATGTCCACACTAACCCCCCTCTCCCCTATATATTTATATCATATTATTTATATAATCTTTCTTTTTTTTAACTTTAAAAACGGTCTATGGAATAGAGATCGAAACGTCAGTAAATTAACCATATAAATAGATATATTGTGGCTTATTTTCAAAATTCTCCCTAAAAATACAAAATTCCACAAGCAAAAAGCTATAAAAAATAAATATACCTATCTATCATTTATATATTTGAAAACGGTCTCTTTATAGAGATCAAACCGTCAGTAAATTAAACATTTGAATATATTTTGTGGCTTATTCCCTACATTCCCCTAAAAATACAGAATGCCATAAGCAAAAAGCTATAATTGATGGATTCGACCGTTACTTGATGGAAATTCATTTTATGTAACAATAAAACACTGAAAACTTTGTTTTCGAAACTTTCACAAAATTTATTATAAAATCTTATCACTACAGCTGTTTCGACAGAGTGCCTTTCTCAAGTGATCTATTTTTAGTATGCATTTATACTTTATAGTCTTTAACAAAACCACTTTATAGTCTTTAACCAACTTGAGACAAACAGTTCTCCCCTCCTCAACCTATTTGGTTAAAGACTATAATGTGTAAATACATACCAAAAATAGATTACTTGAGAAAGGTACTCTGCCGAAACAGCTGTAGTGATAAGATTTTATAATACATTTTGTGGAAGTTTCGAAAACAAAGTTTTCAGTGTTTTATTGTTACAAAAAGCTATAAAAAACAAATAAATTTGCAGAAAGCTTATTGATGCTACCCGGCTGTCGCGGAAGTTAAGCTAAAACGTCTATTACGTGACCTGGACAGGTTCTAATTTTGTTAAGATTCTCTTAAAACAGCGCTCATATACTTCGGAAGTCATTTCTTCATGATAATCTCCTGTTTTCTTGACTCATATTGAAGCAAACCATCATCAAGGAACCCTGTATCACTTCCTATATGGATAATGATTAAACGTCGTCCCTTTCCTGATGGAGCTTTTAATCCTGTAAAGCAGCCTTCTATAAATAAATGCTTCCCGTTTACCTTTGACATTTAAATCTTGCCAATCTTTTCCAACTGTATGACCTTCGTTAATCCAGGTTTAATCCAAATAATATGTTTTCCGTTCAATGCAGTGTGCCTATTTCTTTAAAATATTTTCTTCTCCACACAATAATTTCTTTTTGTTTTTTTTTTTCTAATAACACACTTTTTCTGTTTTTACATATCGGAAGTTCATTTCGCGCATAGTTCTGATTAATACTCTACGAGATATCTTGGGTAAAAAGTAATTGTTTTCGAGACCTTGAGAAATTTTTTCAGTGTTAGAATTTTACTCCGAAAATAAAATGTCTTGTCTCGTCATCCAAAACAATGTTTTTCTACCTCTAGTTTTACGTTTTACTTGCTTTTTATTTTCCGATGTATTTTTAGGCACATGATAAATACAGCTAATGGATACTTTTGTTAAACTGCTACAAATATCGACCGCTTGGCTAATATTTGATGCCATTTTTCTGCATCATGCAATTCAATTCCTTCATATCGTATCACTACCTTCTCTTC
This sequence comes from Diabrotica undecimpunctata, assembly GCF_040954645.1. NCBI lineage: Eukaryota > Metazoa > Arthropoda > Insecta > Coleoptera > Chrysomelidae > Diabrotica > Diabrotica undecimpunctata. The sequence goes on from NC_092809.1 coordinate 46,719,510, forward strand.
TGACGTTAATATTTTGCTGTCTTCTCTTGGAACAACTTGGTTATTCGTCCATTATATTTTAATTATCACAGAATATAATTAAAAATTTAATGTAAAACGACAAATTGCAATAACACTAGGATTATCACCACAAACTTCAACCGCAAATAATATATTCACTAAAGGCAACAGAAGCACTCCCGCCAGCACCGCGTATGTAAATGAACGTTTCTTGCTTCGGCAGGTGCGGTGGTATTACCGCTACGATGCTTTACAAATTCCCAAGTTGCCAAGTTTTTGAAACGGAATGGGAATGAAATACATATCAATTTTTATTTTATAAACTTAAATATGTAACAAAACTGAACATGTAAATAAAATTTATTTCATACAATTTTGTGCTCAATTTTTACTATTGAAAAACTCATTTTTTGGAATTTTTATGTCGGTAATAATTGCTGCGTTGAAGAATTCAGGTTTGTATGAACATAACTGCTACTTGAAGAAGAATCGGCTACACTGTACGGCATTTTGTGGTTACGTCTGCTATAGAGAAGCACAAATAAATGTACTAATTATACATTCTATGATTTCTGATGAGAAAACGCAAATTAAACGGGTAGTTTTCGGGGGCCGCTGAGTACATTTAAATTTAATGACATTCAGCATTTTAACGATGAAATCACTCTTCCAAATAGTGGAATTTTCCTATAGTCATTGAAGAGTCCTCTTCCACTGAAAATTGAAATCACCCCAACAGGTAAAGATGTACTTGGTATTTTTCTTGGATAATTTCTGTTATTAAAAAAGGTTTGATATTTTACTGGTTGAGAGTTAAGTAGGCAGAAAATAAATTGAACTAATTATAAATGCTTTTGAAGAACCACAACAATGTCTTGACAACAATTTGCTAAATAGACTTGTTAGAATTTCAATAGCAAAAATGAGAGTAGATGTAGCAAAAACAAAAAGAGTACATAAAACATCAGAAATGAGAGACTGGAGATGAATTTCTGGGAAAACATTACATTATATTAAGACTTTTCAATTTTGTCTGCTTCTATAGTGAGGTAAGAATGTTTCAATATAACCCCATATTAATCTCCTTGGCCTATTATCATATTTTATTGCATACTTTACCTTCTTGCATTAAATAACACCAAGTTTTCTGTCATTTTCCTTCTTCATAATTAATATTAAACTGTTTTTCTTTAATTATAGACAAAAACTATAACACTTAATTCATATTTTATATTAACCATTTTTAAACTTACAAACTAAGTAACAAAATAATGTTACTATAAGTAAAACTTAAAGAATTACTTCTTAGTTTTACATCACATGCACCACTCATCAATAAAAATCTTGAGGCATGGTTTCTAAAATGTTCTGTACTTTTTCTAAAACAATGGTATTATTACATATACAATTTTCTGGGCCATAAGGAGGCACAATTACTAAATGATCGTCTACTTTTAAATAATCACCACTTTCTTTCACATTTATCATCATTTTTTTCAACCACTTTTTTACTGCATATTTTCTCTCTTTTGAATTATGTTCTGACGTTTGTTCTAAATAACTCTCATTAACTGGTTCAGGTAATGCTTCCATAGATTCAATAGCATGATGCATAATCATAAGCGTGTCGTGGTCTTTATTACTTTTCCAATTTGTATGTAAAACAACCGTTTTGAAAACAGGATCAATCACATAAACTATGCCAGAATGAGTTCTACTATCTACAGTTTTTATTCTAACTTGTTTTCCCAGAAGGCTTTTCATATAAATCGGATCATTATTAAAAATTTTATCGTATTCTTCCATTTCAAAAAAATTAATAAACAAATTAAATGGTGTTATTTGTTTACTGGTTTATTTTCTATTTTTTATTAACTGTCAAAATTATTAACGACATTAACGACACATCTCAAGTGTACCAACTATTTTTGTACACATACATATACGTCATACGTTCTTTAGTTACACGTTCGAGGACTTGTTCACTGTATACATGTTTAATTATTTCATGTTTGAAAGCCATGAATGAAAGTTATTTATCGATTATATCAGTATTAGCGAAACATTTAAACTAATAACCAGAAAATAAACTGATATAATAAAATAAGATTAGACTTGGAAATTGGTTTTGAAATCTGAAAACATTTCAAACCAATCTGTATAAAAACTCGAAAATTAAAGTTAAAATTAGTTTCGATTATTGTTATTCTTATTACCTTAGAATGTTCATTTATCAGACTGTATTTCTTGCGTCTTGCAGGTATAATTGCTAGCTGTAACCTGTAAAACAGACTTCTAAAAGTGCTGTCATAAATGGCTGTCAATTCTCTTGAACTCTATGAAGACGTTGTCAAGTGTCAACATTCATTGAAAAGAAGAAGAAATATGTCAGATATTAGTGTGGTGTGGTGTGTTTATCGTTTATGTAAATAAATAAAAAAAAGTTATACTGTTGTAAAAAAAATATGAGAAATTTTGTAAGATATTAATTAAAATTCAGTAGAAGTGAAAAATGTCCAAGATAGGTGATCACGATTTGTACGGTACCAATTTTTCAACAGAGTCTATGAAAGTTATTGCAGAAAGTATAGGAATTGGTTATTTAGCTGATGATGCTGCAAAGGAACTAGCTGAAGATATATCGTTTAGAATCAAGCACATTATACAAGACGCTGCCAAATTTATGAACAACGCCAAAAGAACGAAATTATTACAAACTGATGTAGATTCTGCTCTGAAAGTTAAAAATATTGAGGTACCACATATATTAACACATTTTCTGGAATTTAGCGTTTTACAATTTTTATTTTTTTTAGCCACAATATGGATTTCAATCGACAGAACATTTACCTTTTCGATTCGCTTCTGGTGGGGGAAGAGAGTTGCATTTCATTGAAGAAAAAGAAGTTGATTTGAATGATTTGCTCCAAAATATGTGTCCGAAGGCTCCTCTAGAAACTACTTTAAGATCTCACTGGATGTTTATTGATGGAGTACAGCCTACTATACCTGAAAATCCACCTCCAGTTGCAAAAGTTGTACAAAAAGTAATGAAGTGAATATTTGCAGTATTTTTAATTGAGTTTAAAGCAAGTTTGGCATGAATTAGTAGTTTGTACACTTTATTCAAGCACTATATTCATTGAAGATTATCCTGTTGACACTTGAAGCATTAAACAGAGTTATGAATAGCCAAGAATGTTCAAATATATTTTCTGATTAAAGTATTAGCTTGAAATGAGCAATTTTTGAGTATATATTAAGATATTTGATTATGATATTTTTAAGATTAATGTGTTGCTATAAATATGAAATATATTTATAGATGAGAGGGTGATAATACTGCTATTTTTTTTTTAATTAGATTTAAGAATTAAACCCGAGACTTGGTAAATGATAAAATTTAGATTGCTAAGTTTATGTTTTTTTCTATTTTTATTGTAGGCCATAAAGTCATATTATCTTTTTAATTTCTCATTTAGAATTTAAGATTATGAATGACATCTCTAGTAATACTAATTATTACTGTGTTGGTAATAGTAAGCAAAACTGTGCACAACATAGTGTATGTATTTATGGTCATGTAATGTTATATAAAAAACATTGAAAACATTCTTTAGAATTAGAACATTGATTGAATAACAGACAATGCATATCAGACTTTTGTACATTTTGTGTACTTTTAAAAGAACACATTTCATAACTCTGCCATATCAACAATTATCAAACCATTATAGATATATTTGAGATCTATTTAGCTAATACAAAAAATCCGTTATAATATTTAATAAAAATATCCATACAAAAGAGAATAAATAATGAATTTTTACAGTCAGAAATCTTTAAACTTTATAAAATATAGTCACAATGTTATTTTTATCGATTTCTTATTGTGATATATTTTTCAGTTGGAATCAGTGGATCCAGTAAACAAAAAACCAATAAAAGAAACATCTGGAAAGCCAACAACAGGAAAACAGAAACTTAAAAATGTAGAGACAGTCCAAATTAAACAGTTGGCAACCCATGAACTCTCTGTTGAGCAACAGTTGTACTATAAAGAAATAACGGAGGCTTGTGTAGGGTCTGATGAAGCGAGGCGAGCAGAAGCCCTACAGAGTTTAGCATCAGATCCTGGTCTACATGAAATGTTGCCCAGAATGTGTACCTTCATTATAGAAGGTGTTAGAGTTAATGTTGTTCAGAACAATTTGGCTCTTTTGATATATTTGATGAGGATGGTTAAAGCATTGTTAGACAATCAGTCACTATATTTAGAGAAATATGTAAGTATTATGAATTTATTATTTAAAACATTAAAATAAGAATTTTTTGACTCTATTATTTATAGTTTGTTTACTTAGTTAAAACCATTTATTTAAATTGTTATTTATATATTATTCTAAATTTTATACATCTTCACCAATTGTGGCATTAGACATCTTTTTCTGTTTAATTGCTTCTTTTATTTGTATTTTGATCATCCATTTAAACAAACATTTTATTACATATCAAAATCATCATTTTTTAGCTACACGAATTGATTCCTTCAGTAACAACATGTATAGTATCAAAGCAGTTATGCATGAGGCCGGAACTAGACAATCACTGGGCTCTCAGAGATTTTGCATCAAGACTGATGGCTCAAATTTGCAAAAATTTCAATACTAGTACAAATAATATACAGACACGTGTCACGAGAATGTTTACAAATGCATTGCAGCAGGATAAAGTCCCTCTTTCTTCATTGTATGGTGCACTACAGGGATTGTCAGAACTGGGAGCTGAAGTTACTAGGATCTTTATCTTACCAAAAGTTAAGAATATTGGTAAGTTTATCTTATTTCATTCACAATTTGCACAAATAGTGAAAAGAATCACGTTTTACTATTATGTATTAGATGTTTTAAAGGTAAATAACCATAATATTAATTGAAAATGCAATGATTTTCTCAAAAATGAATATATTGATCTCAAAGGACAGGTTACTGAAGTAGAAATCAAGAAACAAATGTATTTTCAAATAATATTGTGGTTATTTCCCATTAAAAAAAGTAAAAAAAACATAAAAATGCTACAAGAAAAATAGCTTCAGATACATATTCATATTTTAATGTTATTTATTTGTAGGAAATAGAATTGAAGGATACCTAGATGGCAATCCAACATCGAATATGGAAAAAATAGCCTCTGGACATATAAAACAGTTACTTATTAAAGTTCTTGCTCCTGTATTGAAGAGCATAAGGAACCCACCAGATAATCCAGATGAATATAGACAAGAATATGGATACTTAGGGTTGTCACTGCATGCAGCTGTTGTTAAAGCAAGAACGCAGCCAAATATTTTGCCCACTTCTGTATCAAATGTTAATAATCCAATTACTTGTAGTTCTCCAATAACAAAAACTGTCAATACATCCAGCGGTATAATCCAGCAGGTAAGTTTTGTAAAAGATTTAATCTATCAGCAATTAATAATCTTCTGAAAACAAATTATGGTATTTTTAATTTTTAGCAGAACCCTGCTGGAAGAACAATTGTCATGAATCCCACTCCAAGAGCACAAATACCACAATCCAATCAAAAATTCGTGTTTGTATCTCAAAGACCACAAACACCAATGAGCACTTCACATCAAATCCAACAAAGCCAGAGCATATCGACATCCCAGAACACTGTTGTCAAATTCGTTTCCAACCTGAATCAAGCCCAGCCCAAGTTGGCAACGCAACAAAAATTAGTGGTAGTATCAAATCCATCAGCGCAAGCAAACTTCCAGACACAATCGCCTGGCTCAACGCTGCTTCTTTCCAAACAGAATTTTGCTCTACAGCAACAGATTCAGCATCAACAGCAGCAGCAGCAACAACAGCAACAGTCTCCTATTATGGATGATATATCTCATTTGGTTCAGTAATATATGTGTTAATATTACATTTTGTTTTAATCCACATTCCACCATTGTTAATGTTATTTATCCCTATTAGAGATGGACTTCTGTAAATTATTCTTAAAAATTAATTCACTGTAGGGATTATTGTGTTGAATCAATGTATTTTGTCAAAAGAACTAAGAAGATATATTTTAATTTTAACTGTTGATTTAAAATGTTATTTTTTGCATAGATTTAATATTTCCTTTTAATCTTAATCTATAATTCAGAAACAGAAATGAAGTTATCAGCATACAAAACATGTAAAATCAAAATCATTAAATCTTACAAAACTCTTGAAAGTTTTAAGTGTGTCAAAAAGTCAATACTTTAGTGTGGCTGTTACTAATGAAAGAAAATTGTAAATATAACATAATTTTATTTTATCTTTTTTATGCTAAGAATACCTACCTACCTTTTTATTACCTTGTAATAGCTTGTTAATGAATTTTTGAAGTGAAAACTTCTTTAGCGATGTTGTTCACTTTTTGGATGGGGAATAACAATTAAATACGCGACAGATTTTTGCGACCGCCACCGCTACGTAAATTGGTCGCACAGCTCGAGAACGGATCATGACGTAGAGTGCAACAAATTTAAGTTTGGGAATGTGACGTAGTGTTTAGCGCCGGTGAGCGGACTGTTTCTACCAATGGCGGGCGGAAACAGGTAGATTTAAAATAATTTTTCATAAGTTTATAGTCAGTTCCACTCGATAAAATAATGAGTAAAATATTAGGAGCACTTTAATAAATTAAAAATTCCTCAATATTTACAATTTGTTAACATTACCACGAAGAAAGGGTTTCAACTTTACAAAAAAAAATAAGTAAATAGTTTATTTTAACTAATTCAATAATATATTTATTTATCTAAAAAGAATGCTTTAGTTATAATTCCCCGCATGATTCTAAGATCTCTATTTCTGGATTTGAATCACTGTCATCCTAAAAAATGTTTTCTTCATATAAACCAGTATTAACAACAAATTGTAAATGGTCCAGCGTAGCGTCTAACAAATGTTCGTTTTCGATTTGAGTGTTTTCATATTTTTGTACGTGTTTACATATAGTAACCCACTCTTCTATTAACATGTCTAAAAATTTTGTTTTTGTTATATTTTCAACATTATTTATATTACACGTTGTATTATATGTAGCCACTCTACCATTTACCAAAGCCCATATTTTTTCGATAAGGTCTAACTCCGGAAGATAGGGAATCAAGCGAAGTACTTTATGTTCATGTTGTTAAAGCTCATAATCTAATACATAAACAAATGGAAAACGTGGTTTATGGGCTTGTATAATTTTATATAATTTCGCTTCGGCTGTGGAAAAGGAATACTTTTTTTCTATAACCACTTTACCATAATATCCCTTCGGCTAGCAGACGTCACATTTCTTCCATTAGCACATTATGATAGGATGCATTATCAACTATATACCAGGACCGAATTTTTGGGTAAGTTAGGGAAGAGCTGACTTCTGACCCACTTTATAAAATTAAGGTGAATTATATCATCATCATAGTCGCCAGTCTTGGATCCCAAAAACATAAATATCATAAAATTATCGTACAAATTAATTTAAAGGATTTTTTGGCAAATTAAAAGAATCATTGTATATTATTATTATTTTTACTAAATGTTCCTTTACCAAAAACTTTTTGCCGAACGACCTTTGCCTCGTCAACAGAATTTAATTTATTATGAAACTTTATTAGTAATTATGGCTTACAGTACCGTTATTGTTATTAAAATTGATTGTTTAATTATAAGCATGCACCTGATGTAAAAATTAACACAGCGTTAAGTACAAATCCAGTCTTTTTCCAACATGAACAATAATCAGCCTTTGCCCTTAGAAATCGGTTTCTTTAATTTCTATGGTTATATCCTCAGATAGAGATTAAATTAGCTACTTTAAATATTCTATTTGTTTTAAATGAATATCATAACTTACCATTAGGATGCTGCTATTGTCTTCGAGTTTTCGCCACCTGTAATTTGTTCTAGATAATTTGAGAGTATCTGTTCAAAAGTATAATGGTTTAATTTTGTTCATATCTTTTTAGGATATTGTTAAATAATTATTATTAATAACTGAACTAAACCCACTAATCTAAATGACTTAATAATACACTAATTATTACTACCAATATACTAAGCAGTAATCTAAAAAAAATTAATAAACTATCCAACAAGATTAAATCAACAAGTGAAATACTTTGCGATACGTACTTCTCAAACTACGATACTGACAAGCAGCACGCTCGTCGTTTCCATAACAATAGTAAACACGATTCACTGCGCATCGTCGAGTTACGAGTCATATTCCCAAACTTAAGTTTGTTGCAGTATATGAGGTCTAGATTTATTGGTCCGGTTGGAGCGTGTTATGCGTTAATGAAAGGGAAGGGATATCGATTACATTAATAGAAAAAAACAAAGTGACTAACAAAAGGACACTACGCAGCTTCTTCGTTATTAATGAATGTATAGTTACATACGAGATATCAGATGTCACTACGGATGAAAATAGATTTACTATAAGACAAATTTTGATTTATTAACTTGAAAAAGGCCTCTGGCTGAGTACAAAATAAACAACTGATCAAATTCTAACATGCGACATAACAAATACAGAGGATATAACGAATATACTAAGATAGAAGAAGCAAATAAGGCGACTACCAAAAGGGCACTACACAGCATCTTCTTTATTAATGAACATATAGTTAAATACGAGATATCCGATGGCACTATGAATGATAATAGATTTAGTATAAGACAAATTTTTATTTATTGACTTAAAGGAGACCTATGACAACCAGCCGAATCCTAGCATATGATACATCACATGAAACGTAAGACGTATAGTAGACATAATGTAGGCCAAAAAATATATACAGGGTATAGTAAAAACACGCGCGTGAGTTGAAATTATAAGTATTAATTTGAGATACATAAATTAATAATTTTTTGTGAATATTAATTACATAAAATTAATTAATTGAAATGTTGTGCATTTTTAAATGTACAATGTATATAATGTACTTACATTATATATTTCGCTGTACCGTAGCGGTGACTGTCGCGATTTTAATTATTTTTCCCTTTAAAAAGATCTACTATATTTATATAGTATATACGCGTTGCGTGTGTCATATACTATTGAAGTGAAAAACGACTTTAACGATGTTGTGCAGTTAAATGAACTTAATTTATTCTTCGTTTTACCCATAATTGGAATTTCATTGCCATCATACGTATAATTTCAACGCAATTTAAGAAATTTTCACTTCTGTTGGAACTCCGCTAAGTGATAAGGAAATAAAAGGAGGAATATGAACTACGGACGTTTTATTAAAGTGACGGTTCTCCTAAGAGGAACACAAATAACAATTCTGGGGGTATATGCCGTAAATGATGACTACTCGGTGCAAGAAAAGGAAGCTTTTGAAGAAGACTTTAGAAAAATCCTGAACGAAATTCCTAACAGCCATGAGATTATATGCGGAGGAGACCTGAATGCCAGAGTAGGAAAACAAGTTCAAAGTAAAGTGGTAGGCATGCATGGAGAAGAAACAGTTAACAACAACGGAGAAAGACTCATAAATATATGCCAACAATATGAGTTTGTGATGTGGGTATTAGTTAAAATAGTTAGGTAATGACTGTGAATATTGATTTACACGATTTTATTAAAAGGAAAACCATGTGTTACAATTTAACCTACATCTTACAACAACAAAACATATATATCTATCTGTGTCTCTTGTCACCGTTCACTCTCGGTGGACACTGTTATGGTAACTTCGGTGGTATTCAGCCATGGAGCGGTGTGGCTGTTACATCCTCCCCCTTTGCACCACCCTGGCGACTCGCGGGTGGGGCAACAGAGTCTAAGCAGGAATAGAGCTCTACAGGACAGCAATGACAACGTTTTGGTCGGGGTTGTCTACGTCTGACAATAGGGTCAGGTTCAGGTTCAGCTTCAATTTGAGCAAGGTCATCTCCAACAGGGGGGCCCATTTCGCTATCGTCTAACCCAAGGGTCAAAGACTCTGGGCAGGAGACCAGTGGAGCAGGAGGGTCGGCTTCTGAGGATTTCACTGGACGACCTCTTCTACGGAGAGGTTGAACTGGAGCAGGGCACGGATCTTCTGGATTGGCATGGAAAGGCGTCAAGGCTGAGACATGATATTTTCCAGCAGGAACATCCGGAGTGTCGATGTGTGAAACTTCATAGGTTGTAGGGGACAGCATTTTGGTCACCTTGTAGGGTCCGTCACGACGCGGCGCGAACTTCGAAGTTATGGACTTAGACGCGTCACTTAGTGTATGCGAATCGACTAGCACAATATCACCTACTTCGAACGAAACCGAGCGGCGGTGGCAGTCTTTATACTTCTTACGTCTATCTTGGGATTGTTCATGTGTTTCGCGGGCTTCACTAAGAGCTTTACTCAAAGTTATTAGATAGGGCGTGATTTGTGGCACGAAGTTGTCCTTGGCTATGATGCTTCGAAAATCACGATTTGCATCATCAGGAGTTCGTAACTCGCGACCGAACGTGAGGTACGCAGGAGTGAAACCGGTTGAGTCGCACTTCACAGTGTTCATCGCGAACCGTATAGCGGGTAACTTTTCAGACCAAGACGAATGGTCATTATTTGTTAGAATAGCTAACTGAGTTTTAATGTCTCTATTTTTTCGTTCGACGGGGTTAGCTTCCGGGTGGTATACAGGTATAAGGTTCTGTTGGTACCCAAAGCAATGCGCCACTTGTTGCATTACCGCACTCACGAACTGAGTACCGTTGTCACTGACGACTCGACGAGGGATTCCGTATCGTAAGATTATGTTGTCTATGAAACACTTGGCGCAGGCAGCGGCAGTAGCAGATTCTAACGGAAATAATTCTACCCAACGACTAGCAGTGTCTTCCACTACCAGAATCCATGTATAACCTTGAGGAGAGAGGGGCAAAGGCCCAAATAAATCAATAGATAGCACTTCAAACCTCTGGGACTGAACAGGGGTTTGTAGGAGACCAGCGGGTTTGAGGTTAGAGACTTTATAGCGTTGGCACTCAAGACATTTACTTACATGGTCAGAGATAATTTTCTTCATTCCAGGCCAATAGTAGCGTTTTATTATTCTTTGATATGTCTTCTCCACTCCATAATGACCAGCAGTAACGGAATCATGGTACTCATGCAGTATGTGAGGAATACGTGTACTAGCCGCTACCAATTGGGGCTCTTCTTCATCTACTTCAGGAGTATAACGGTATAATATCCCATTGTTCATGATATATCCTCTTTCTGCCCACCTCTTGAAATCTACACTTGTGTCAGAAGAGGGATCTTCTAAACATCTAATAATCTTGGCAACATCTGGATCATTAAGCTGCTCTTCTCGAACATCAGCAACACTAAGAGTTGGAAAATCTACTCTTACTAGATGAACTTCAGCTATGATGGGAACTTCTGTCATGGGAGGCCTTGATAGAGTATCTGCGATTACATTTTTTCTTCCTGTGATATATTCTATTTTTAGGTCATATGGCATGAGCTCTAAAGCCCATCGAGCTAACCGTCCAGTAGGGGACTTTAAGGTCATTAGCCATTTTAAGGCCTGGTGATCACTTTGCACTATTGTAGTAGCGCCTTCTAAGTATCCTCGAAATTTCTTCACTGCCCAAACCACAGCGAGAGCTTCTCGTTCTGTAGTGCTATAGTTTTGTTCAGCAGGAGTCAGAAGTCTCGAAGCATACTCTACAGGTCGTTCGTTCTCTTTCTCCCCCTGGAGAAGACTTGCCCCCAAAGCATAATTGCTAGCATCTGTACGAAGTATATAAGGTAAATTGCGGTCAGCTTGTCGTAGGATTGGGGCGGAACACAATAATTGTTTCAGACATTCAAAGGCCTCTTGTTGTTCTGCTCCCCAGGTCCATTTCACATTTTTCTTGGTTAAATTCGACAAAGGTTTAGCAACATGGGAGAAATTTTCGATGAATCTACGGAACCATGAGCATGTTTGCAGGAATTTTAGCAGTTGAGTAACATTTAGGGGTGGTGTCATGTTTAATATGGCAGATACTTTATTTTCACTTGGCCGGATACCCAAAGGTGAAAGGATGTGTCCGAGATATAGGACTTCCTCACAGGCGAATGAACATTTTGCTCTATTTAGACATAATTTAAATAGGCGCATCCGGTTGAATACTTGTTTCAAATCGTCTATGTGATCAGAGAAGGATGGGGATAATATTATCAGATCATCTAAATAAGCTAGGATATTCAGATTTTGAAGACCAGCACGAAATTTATCAATCATCCTTTGGAAACTAGCGGGACTGTTACACATACCAAAGGGCATGCGTGTGTAACGAAAGGTGCCAAATGGACACACGAAGGCTGTTTTGTCACGATCAGCTGTTCGTACAGAGATTTGATGATAACCATATTTTAAGTCGAGGGTAGTCATAAATCGGGTTTCCTTTGCTGCATGCAAAATATCTTCAATACGTGGCAGAGGGTACTTATCTGCACGTGTTATTGCGTTTAAGCGTCGATAGTCTACTGTTAATCTGATACCTCCATCTCTCTTAGGCACAAGTACCACAGGTGAAGCATATGGGGACTCACACTCTTCGATTATGCCTTGAGCCAAAAGTTTATCTAGTTCCTGACGCAGTAATTGCCTTTTGGGCTCTGACATACGGTAAGGTGGAACAGATATTGGTACATCATCAACCAATACAATGGAGTGTTCAGCATATGGAGTAGGGTCTATATTATATACGAATAAATCAGAATTTTCCTTAACAATGTTGTTAAGATTGGATCTTTCTTCTAAGGATAGAGAAATTCCTTCATCTACTCGTAGTTCTAAATGAGCAAGAGTAACGCTATTGACCTGGCAAGGAGAGCTGACCTGAGCTGGATCTGGAGCAAATGAGTAGGGGATATTAGGGACATCACCATAAAACCATGAGTCATTAGGAATGTCTAGAATGATGTTAGCTTTTCTTAAGAAGTCTGCCCCCAGTAAGGTACGACTATTTGTGTGTGTGGGCACAGAAATTAAGGAAATGCTATGAGAGCGGTTTTGTAAGATAACAACTAAATCAAAGACCAAAACAGTAGTAGAAGTAGTCCTACCATCCGCTAGGGTCATGCCTACACTTTTTGTGGAAAAGGGTACCTCATCCTTTAAGAGGATATCTCTTAGCTGAGAGCCAGCAATACTGCACTGTGCTACCGAATCAAGATAACAATGACCTACATGACCTTCAATAGTGACCTGAACAATGGGTTTAGTTGATAGGTTTGTAGCAAACTGTTGGTCGACATTAACTGTTTCAGCAAGCATAAATTCAGATACTGCTGAGGATTTACTGGATGATTTGCATTTTGGACAATTACTCTTAATGAATCCAGGGGTCTTACATCCATAACACGAAATCTGATTCGAAGTAGGAAAGGTTGGTTTAGGGCTAGTATGAGAAGTTACTAGAGGAGGATTAGGTTTGGGCTCAACCGAAGATTTTCGAGAATCTGCTTCCCTGGTTCTGGCTGCGGCCAATTTTCGACATTCATCCTTCACGTGACCTGGATTTTTGCAAAAGCTACACCGTACCCGTTTTGATTCGTTTTCGTTTTTAATGGTTATTTCCGGATTTTCATACGATTCTTCAGTTTGCCTCGCTTCTTTTAAGAGTTCGCTAAATGTATTGATCTTATCACGTGCTACTTTTTCACGTATTCTCCTATGCAACAAACCGTATACCATATCTAATTGAGTGGCTTCGGTTAATGTATCTGCCGGTAACTGAGCTATTATCGCGCGCGCTTTGCATACAAAAATGTCACACGGAGTTTTAGCATCTTGTTCCGTCGAAAACAGTTCCCGATACACTCTGTAGGCTGGTTTTTGAGGTCCAAAAGTCGATCGTAATAAATTAATGGCGCTGGCCCACGTGTTTACCGTATTTTTAACACCTTGAAACCACGTAGCGGCGAAACCGTCTAGCAGCATGGGTATACCCTTTAATGCGTTCGCGTCAGATACGTGGGTGCACTCTTTATAGATCTCGACCGCATCTATAAAAGCTTTTACATCAGCCCCCTTTGATCCATCGAAGCGAGAAACGCATTTTGCTAAACTACCTGAGACCGAAATAGGCCTTGCTATTGTATTTAATAAGGCTTGAAACTGTTCGCTTGTTAAATTTACCGAAGACATTTCTGCTGATGTTGATTCGCTTGAACTAAAAACCGTCGTCGACCTAAGCGAATAACTGTGTTTATCGTTTGTTGCCGTGATTGCAAGTTTAACACAAAAATAGTAATAAAAATTAAAGGCTTACAGTTTCTGTTGCTTATTTCTTGTAAATACCCTTGAATGGAAGCTTGATATTCCCACAGGATGTTTCTGAATGGCCTAGTGGAAGATTGATATTCCCACAGGATGTTTTGAATGGTCTGTAGTGGAAGATTGATATTCCCACAGGATGTTTTTGGATGGTCTGTGCGGAGTTTCCACAGCAGTCACATACACAGTAGATTTATTGTTGTGAAGCACTAAACTAAGTGAAAATGTCCACTAATCACCTTACAATGGCGGGAGCAAAAACACTTTTTTTCTGTTCACAATGAAACAATGAAATACGAACTACACTTTAAACTATTTTGCCCAAGTTGGGTGCCAGTTGTGATGTGGGTATTAGTTAAAATAGTTAGGTAATGACTGTGAATATTGATTTACACGATTTTATTAAAAGGAAAACCATGTGTTACAATTTAACCTACATCTTACAACAACAAAACATATATATCTATCTGTGTCTCTTGTCACCGTTCACTCTCGGTGGACACTGTTATGGTAACTTCGGTGGTATTCAGCCATGGAGCGGTGTGGCTGTTACAAGTTAAAGATTTTGAATGGTTTTTTCGCCCACAAGAACATACATAAATACACATGGTATCAGCACACAAGAGGTCTAAAATCGATAATAGATTATTTCATAACAAGACAACAAACTAAGTTAAGAGTACAGGACGTAAAGGTGAATAGAGGAGCAGAGTG
Organism: Diabrotica undecimpunctata; assembly: GCF_040954645.1. Taxonomy (NCBI): domain Eukaryota; kingdom Metazoa; phylum Arthropoda; class Insecta; order Coleoptera; family Chrysomelidae; genus Diabrotica; species Diabrotica undecimpunctata. The sequence goes on from NC_092809.1 coordinate 46,734,545, forward strand.
CGGCTCGGACCACTGCCTGATAATAGGAAAAATATATACACCATTCGTAGACAGGAATCACACAGACATCAACAAAGAACACAGAGAAAAAATAGAGAGAACTACGTACACCTTAGATAATCTAGATAACGAGAGCACACAGTTACTTTACTCCTGGAGACTAACACAAAAACTACAGGAATCACACAGATCAACGACGGATGAATACGAACATATAAAAAACTGCATGAAAGACGCAGCGCTAGAAGCCTTAGGGCCACAGGTACGAAGAGTAGATAAACCATATTGGTGGGATAAAGAAGTGGAAGAAAAGATAAAAAGAAAGAAGGAAGTATATCTACAGTTATTACAACAGGGAGACGAACGTACAAAACAACAATATAAAAACTTGAATAAAGAAGTCAAACGAGAAGTGGTTAAAAAGAAAAATAGTACATGGGAACAAAAATGCCATTACCTAGACAACCATATAGGAGGGACAAAGAGCTCTGAAGCCTGGAGAACTATAAAAACGATGAGAACAACGACAAAAAACCAAGTCATAATAAATAGAATACCAGAGAACACATGGGTAGAGCATTTTGAGAACTTATTAACAGAGAGAAGAGAAAGGTTTAAACAGACAAATGAACAAGTGGAAGTAGAAGGAAGAATCGAAATATCAATAGAACAAGTGAATGAAGCAGTTAAGGGAATGAAATTAAAAAAATCTCCAGGCCCAGGCGGAATACATCCAGAGTTGATTAGATATGGATCATCAAAACTGTTTGAGATGATCCGAAAATTATTCGAAAGATGCTTAAACGGAGAAGAAGTTCCAGAAGAATGGAGACAATCGTATATCTCTCCAATACACAAGAAAGGCACAAAGATGGATCCTAAAAACTATAGAGGGATCGCAGTGATTGCTACTATAGGCCGACTATACTCAAAAGTACTACGAAACCTGATAGAAAATGATATCAAAGACAAACAACCCGAAGAACAAGCGGGATTTAGGGCCGGACGCTCCACTATGGATAATATCTTCACATTAAAAATTGCAATGGAAAAACGAGTGCAGAGAAATAGAGAAACTCATATAGCTTTAATAGATTTGGAAAAAGCATATGACAGTGTACCGATCTCCCAACTATGGATAGAAATGGGTAACTTGAAAATGAACCCAATTCTTATTAACGCCACTCAAAAATATTACGAACAAAACTTTGCGAGAATTAAAATGGGACAAGAAATCACCTATCCTTTTCAAACAACAAAAGGACTACGACAAGGCTGCTGTCTGTCACCCACCTTATTTAAAATCTATTTGGACAGATCCTTAGTGAAATGGGTAAAAAAATGTAGAAACATGGGAATAACGGTGGAAGAAAACAAGCTATATACACTTTTCTTTGCGGATGACCAGGTAGTAATTGCCGAAGACAGCTACGATCTTAGCTATATGGTAAGAAAACTGCAAGAAGAATATGAGGTGGCAGGTCTAAACATGAATATGACAAAATGTGAATATCTCTCAGTGGGAACAGATGAAATATGTGACCTAGTCTTGGAAGACGACAAAATCAAAGGCGTGCAATCCTGCAAATATTTGGGGGTCATTTTCAACAAGAAGGGAAATAGCGCAGATGAAATCAGGGAAAGAATAAACAAGGGCAGAGCAGCAACCCGTGCCTTAAACTCTCTTCTCTGGCAAAAAACAATTCGACGAGAAACCAAAAAACACATTTACGGTAGTATAGTTCAAAGTATTACACTTTACGGTTCGGAAGTATGGGACGTCACCAAAGCTAATAAAAACAAACTTATGACGACAGAAATGGATTATCTGAGACGAAGCTGCGGTAGATCGAAACTGGAGAGAGTTAGAAACGAACAAATAAGAAACGAAATGAAAATGGAGAGAAATATCAATGATGACATAGAAAGAAAACAATTAATCTGGTTCGGACATGTTAAAAGAATGCCAGAGTACAGATGGCCTAGGAGAGTACTGGAATGGATCCCTCCTGAAAGAAGAAAGAGAGGACGACCACGGAGAAGTTGGCGCAACGATATTGATGAAACAATGGCGGCAAGAGGCAACTGCATATGACAGAAAAAGATGGAAATTGGGGGCGGAGAAGCGGCGACAGCCGTAATAAATCCGTTATTATATATATATATATATATATATATATATATATATATATATATATATATATATATATATATATATATATATATATATATATATATATATATATATATATATATATATATATGAACTACGGGGACTCAAGATAAATATGTATATGATATTATGTATTGGATCCGAGGTTGCAGATTTAAACTTAAGTTTGGAAGAAGAGACTATTAAAGAGTTGTAAGTCTTAAGTATTTAGGGTCAATCATAAGCCGAGATTATATCTTTCATACAAGTACTTGTACGAAAGATATAGAAATGAAAATAGCACGGGGAAAACGAAATCACTCAATGGAGTGATATGGAACAACACTCTAACAAAAGAAAACAAAAAAAAGGATCTTTCAGAACATAGTGATTAATATTACCCTATATGGAGCGGAAGTATGGCCAATGACATCAATACGAAACAAAATAAAAATAGCTAAACTGGACTTTATGAGGAGATGCTTACAAATTACCAGAGCGAATAAAGTAAGAATAGAGAAAATATGGAACAGAATGGAAGTAGAATTATCAATTACAAAACAGTTGGAACTGGGACCCGCCGGGAAGAAGACGGAGAGGAAGAACTGCTACAAGATGGAAAACATACATAGGAAATGCTATGATAGATAGAGACCTCAGAGAAGGATGACTTGGAAAATAGAGTGCTGTGGAGGACAAAAACGGCAAACTCATAATGGGAAAAGCCGAAGAAGAAGAAGAACACAACAACGAAGATTTCTAGAAAGACGCACAAAAGTGTTCAAATTTTTCGACGTGCGAAAAGTTCATTGCCTTAGTATGCGATAAGTTGATTATAAAATGAAAAATAATAAATATAAAAGTTGATTATTACCGTTCTCAAATGACTGTAGGTGGCAGCACTTATTTTGAAAGATGGCGGACGAAAAATAGGAAATGATATTTTAAATTTGAGAGGGAATTTTAAAAGACCCCTAGTTGAAGGGCAAGCAATTTTAGATTCCAACCATATTATTACTTGTGGAATAATATCATTTAGTGGGAAAACCGCAGTGATACAAGCATTGTGCCTTCAAACGAGCAATTTGAGGGGAGTACAACACCAAATACAAGTGAAAATTGAAGTGATTGATATTATTAAAAATGTTATTTGTAATTGTACATGTAACGCTGGAAATTCAGGCAAATGCAAACATATAATTGGCACATTACTATATATTTTTCAGTAAGTGATTACATAGTGATTTGATAAAAGTAAAAGAACCATTTTGCCATAACTACATGTTTATCATCATCATCATCATCATCAGTGGTGCTACAGCTCTAGTTGAGCCTTTACCTTCCCCAGTCTATTTCGCCACTAATACGCAATACTATTTTTTTATACTTCTCGTACAATTCGAAATTATATCGCCTTCTCCAAATACCATTCTCACAGAATGCGCCCATTATTCTTCTTAGTATCTTCCTTTCGAAGACGAGCAGAAGATTTGCGTCTGTTTTGGAGATGGTCCATGTTTCTGACCCATATGTCAGCACTGGTAGGATGAGTGTTCTATATATTATTATTTTGGTTTTCTGGCTTAAATTTCTGTTTTTTTGCTGCTTGCTTAGTCCAAAATAACATTTGTTTGCTAGCAGTACCCTCCGTTTTATTTCTTCAGATGTGTCATTATCGTTTGTTATGAGAGAACCCAAATATGTAAACTTATTTACTACCTCAAAATTATATTGGTCTATACTGAAGTTTTCTTCGGCGTTTCTAGCTCTATCTCTGTTATTTGGAATAGATGCTAACATTTTGGTTTTTTCCTCGTTTATTTTAAGGCCCATATTTTGTGCGGCTGTCAAGAAGGTGGAAGTCATCTCTTTAAGTCTTCGTGTAGTACGTGCGATCAAATCCAGATCGTCAGCGTAAGCCATAATCTGCGTTGATTTATTAAAGATTGTTCCCCTATTGTGTAACTCGGCATCTCTTATAGTCTTTTCTAACGCTATATTAAAGAGAAGGCACGCCAGCGCGTCTCCCTGCCGTAACCCTGCATATGTTTCAAACGCTTGTGACATATCGCCTTGTATTTGCACTCTGCAGATCACTTTACTCATAGTTGTTTTTACGAGCCTTATTAATTTATGGGGAATGTTAAGTTCATTCATGGCTTCGTATAATTTACCTCTTAGGACGCTATCATACGCTGACTTAAAGTCCACAAAGAGATGGAACGTGTCAATATTAAATTCATTGGTTTTTTCTAAGATTTGACGTAGCACAAAAATCTGGTCAATTGTTGACCTACCTGGCCTAAAACCGATTTGATACTCACCAAGGATTTCTTCCACGTACGTACTTGTTTATAATTCCTTTTATTACTTACAAGCATACGATGGCAAAATTGGAACAATTAAGCACTGCAGACATCAAGCAACAGTGGGGAAAATTAAAAAACAATGTGTATGAAAGTATCGTGTCAATTAACCAGTTTTGCCACATGAAAAAACACTGTAAGAAGAGAATTAGATACGCGTCTAGCAAAACCAGCAGATACTAAGATATTGAAGATATTACTCTCCGAAGCAGAAGATTCAGAATTAAGTCTGACTTTAAAAAGTGTAGTTCCTATTCATTAAGACACAAAGTTCTATGAGGAAGAAATCCTTCAGATATCTCTACGTCAAAGTATTATTAGCAACAATAAAGTTCTACCAGTCTTTGCTGAGTCATGGCCTACTGACATAGTGCTAGAGTATGATTTAGCTATATTTTATACAAATAATGTTGAAGTAAGCTACAGTAATTCTGTTGAAATGTGTTTAGCTACGCTAAACCAAACTGGAGACGTATCTCAGACAAAATTTCTTTGTCTGAGATACGGCCACCATAAACAGAACTTATAAATGTAATTAAACCAGATGGTGCTATTCCAATCATAACTTTTAATGTGTGGTCCCCTTTGTAGTGAGAATAAGTCATTACACGACACTTGCTTTTTTGTAAAAGTAATTCTGTGCAGTCCAAAATAATTCTTGTTTTAGGAAATTTCTTAAAAGTAACAGGTATTCTATTTTAAATCTCTTCTTTTCCTGACCAGGGGATTGCAGGTTTTAATACTTCAGAAAGTTGCCGAGACACCAATTTAACAGAAAGGCAAAGAAAAGTGAGGTCAGTTTTTAACTTAGCAAACACTAGAACAATACGTTGTTTTAGCTAATAATGGTTTCGAATTTTTTGTTTTCTAACAAACTAGCAGCTTCGCAAATTTTTTCCAGCAAATTTAGAGTAGGTATTCCAGTAAATGCATTTAAATCTCCATTTTTTTTGTATTAAATCATACAAAGTAACTTTTTTGCCTGTCACTTGGATAGCCTTCTCTTCCGTGATGATTTTCGGTGGGTGATCCCACTGTAACTCTGGACTATTTCGAATGGCTGTTAAAACTGCACTAATCATTGTACCTGTGTTAATTGTGATCTCATCTTCCGTAATTGTTGACGTTGTTGGTCTGAGTCATACATTACATCTTTTGAAATAGATACTGTGCTAGATAGATGCCTTTGTTTTGCTCGTTTTGATCTTTCTTTTCGAGATGATATTTGTGAAGAGGACAACACTTTGTCCAAAGATCGAATAGGTAGATTCTCAGATGGAATGGAACCTTTTTTAAAAATCGTTTACCAGTCCTGCTCACATCTAAAAAATAAGTAAAACGTTATTTCAATGATTAAGAAAGAACCAGGCTGAGACAATATTATCTACATAAATTTCCTATCAAATATGATTTACCTGGAAAAAAGTAATCCGATTTCTTAGTGTCGGCTGCATACATTTATGAATTTTGTCACAGGTTTCGCAATACGAAGAGCTACTTGCCAGTTTTTTCGTAATTTCTCATCCTTTTGAAAGTAGTGGAGATGTATATGTTTCGTACATCGAACAGAACATTATGGCACTGAACAATATCTATTACTTTTCTTCATATCGCTCATTATTTTTAAAATCTGATGAAATTTATATCAGTTTTAAACTTTAATTTATTCAAATTTTTGACATTTACCCCTATTTTATTAGTTATCTATTTTGACAGCAGTTGGCAGCACGGTCGTTTTAGAACGCGAATAAAATAATTATAAAATACCGCCACCCATCATAGACGTAAATTATCATATGTTAATAAAATATGGTTGTCTATTGTGAACACGTGCATCATTCAATAACGTATAATAAAGCATCAATGTTATAAAATTATTCAAATTAGAAATCACCGTCGGATCAAATATGGCTACTTGAGTTCTTTCTCAGCGCCATCTTTAACTTGCAATGGTAAATTGTAAATCCATTATAAAGTGGAAACAGCATTACTTTAATACAGCCAATCAAAAATTAAAATTTAAAGTAACTACGATTAATCATTGGTTATTAAGACGACCGGCTATAGCTAAGCGATAAAATGTTGTTTAATTTAAACCATACTTATACAGTAGTTATAAGTCAAACAAATATTAAAAAAATATAATTTTATAAATTGTAGATAATGAACTATGATTACTATGAGTCATTAAATTACATAAAATTGTTCTAGCGGACAAAATGTTTGATACCTTGACCTTCGATAGTGCATTTTAAATAATAACATCAGTACTATTCCCATTGGTGTGGTTATACACTGGTCGTATTTTAATTCGTGGATAATTTAGTGTTGATGTGGGCTGTGGATATGGGTGATTCCCATAACTAAAACAAATTATACACTGATTGAGTGATCTACCCAAACAATTTTGCGTTCATTGTTTCAGATTTCAGACAGATTCAGTATTTGTTTGTAGCTGTTATCAACAAAGTTTGAAAATTAAATCTAACCATGACTAACCCATTTCCTTCTATATACCACAGCTTGGATTCAATTCTGAACATTTTGAAGAAACCTGAAGTAAGTAAATTATATCTTAAGATTTGAGACCTTCATTTTTAGGTTAGTTACTTTCAAACATTTGTTGAAGAATTGTTTCCTATATACTAGAAAATAATATTTATTATGGTACATTCATTTTTATTTAATATGGTATTATGTACAAACCTACATAATTATGTACCTATATAATTAAGTCCAATGAAGTATTTATGCTTAGTTAAAGAGAGGGCTAGAGCTTTTAAATATAGAAAAACTATTTAAAAACAGGAAAAACAGAAATATCTTTGTATTTAGCTCAATCTCCAACTATTCAGTGTGTAACCTGTAATCAAATATCAAAATAATCATGGTTCGGACTGATGGTAGAAACAATCTTTGAGGTGTTTTTGATTCAAAGATGCTATACATCCTTTAATATAAAAGTAAGCTGAAAGTGATAAAAAATTATCGTTGTGGTCTTAAAACTAGGAAGAAAATATTTAGTAGAATTTATTATTTAACTTTATCATCTCTTTGTAGAATTTAGCAGTACATGGAGTTACAGAGCTATTACAGATTTATGAAGGTGCCAAAGAAAATAAAAAGAAATCTGATGCATCAGGAGACAGTAGGAGACATCCTTTCATAGTATTAGAGGGTTTGGATGGTTCAGGTAGGTTTAAAATTTGGATTCAAGACGTAAGTTATAAAAACTTCTTAGTAGGTACACAACTAGATTTTTCAGTTATAAGTAGGTACTTAAGATAAATTTCATAAAATATTAATAAGTTGTTATTGCTTTTCTTCTGTATTTCACGATGAATTGTCTTCTGGCTGACAATCATGGCTAATACATTTATTTTGTGATAGTTTATGATTTTGTTTATATGTATGAAGTTTTTGTTCTTTCAGTGTTTGAATATAAGTCCTATTACTATATTATAGGTTCATTCTCTTCTCAAAGATTTTTAGAGTGTCGTGCTAACATTCTAGATCATTTAGCATTATCCTGCGTCTATATCTGGTATTCTACCATGGATGCAAATTTTGTGCTGACACCAGTAGGATAAGATTCAGTCTCCAGATCGTGACAGCAAAGTTGAGTTTAAAAGTTTTTATATCTTGTTATATCAGGAGTTGGGCCTAAATCTTTATTAAATTTAGTTTCCATGGGTTATTATCACTTGCAACAATATAATTCTTACATTATCCAGAGTTAACTCATTTTGAGTCGCTTATATCGACATAATCTGCATATTTCTGCTCAATGTATCTTAATTTTGCAGGTTTTTACTAGCTTCTTACATTCTATGTCGCAATTTTGAGAATTTTTGTGTATTTCATTGGCAGCAATTTCACTGATTTACGATTTGGGAAGACCTGTGGTTTTTGTTTTCTTTTTTCTTATCGAATTTAAGTCTTTGAGAATCGTGAATACTATTTTATTATAATGAGTTAAGTTAATGGTTAATATAATGAGGTGGTGTCACTTTGCCTTTTTACCACTGTTAATACTGAATATGACTGCACTGTCTGCTGTATCTAATATAAATGCATAACAAGCTCATGCTTTTGTTTAGTTTTGACACTGATAGATGTCATAAATTTCTCGCCCTATTTGCCTACTACCACTTTTCGGCATGCAGGTCTGTACTATTACACACAAGGAGTCACAAATAAAATAATCACTTTAACTTTTGAAAAAATAATTAGATAGGTACCTTGGAATTATGATTAAGAAACAGTAGATATGCTGTGCACCTTCACAGTTGTGAAAATGTTCCATGTTATACCTATTTTCCAATTCAGTTTTAAATAATTTATAAAAGCTTATATTATCATCTATCACTAAGTAGTACGTAAGTAACAATCACTAAGTTTAAACTATTAGATTGAACAAATGGGTTTGAAAAATTATGTTAGTAGGACATTGATCAAATATTTTAATAAAAGAATCACCAGCGAAAAATAAATTCAGGAAATTGTATCTAAAACTATATCAAATATATTGTAATATGTTGTAATAATATATCGTAATGAATTTATAACTTGTATTGTAGTTTTATTGTCAAAATAGATAAAACACTACATGTGGTTAACAATATGCATTGTTTTCATCAGGATCTTGATTCTCTGTCGATGACGAAACGCCCTCTCGCGGCAAAATATGTTGCTGTGGCCGTTGGAATAGATTGGTAAAGAGCGCTGGGTCGGCTTGAAAGCAGCCTGAAGATATTTTAACATGTTTAATGATAACTGTTAAAATAATTAACTTATTTACTTTACATATCTCAATCTATATCAAAATGTATATTTTTTAGGCAAATCCACCGTCGGTTTTCGGTTTGCTAAAAAAATAAATGGAATAAAATGGCAAACCCCTCCTGAAAGTATCAGGCATCTTCGAAGTCTCACTGATGAAAACAGAGTTTTATTTTCGGCTTATTACTCTCTGGGTAATTATATTGCTGCTTTGGAGGTTCAAGTGGCTCTAAAAGATAAACCAATCGTAATGGACAGGTAATTTAATAATTTTAAAGTTCAAATTAAAAAAAAAAGAAACGCAAAATTTAACACTTAGTATATGTTTTTTTTAAACTCTAAACTACTCATTTTACTATATATACTTACATATTATTATTTACTTAATATACAGGGTGGTCCTTAAGTAATTGTACAAAAAGAAATAGTAGATTCTACACTTTAAAATATTACGATTTAAGCCAAATTGCTTTAATAAAATGTTGATGTTAAGAAAGATACAGGGTGTTAAAGTGCAAATTAAAAATTTTATTTTTCGCTATAGCTTTTATGTTTGTAAACATTTATGTATAAAAATTTACAGCTGGGTACTTTTAAATATGAAAAATTATAATTTGATGCACACTTTAATGTAACTGATAGAGGGCGCCACATATGTCGTATAAATTTGCACTTAACTTTTTTGCTCTTTAAGTTACCTGTATTTGGGATAAAGAGTATTAAAGATACATTATTTTAACAAAAAAAGGGTATACCTCTTAATAACTTCAAAACTCAACAGTTTTCGAGATAATCGCATTTTACCAATCAGCTGCATAATTCTGATTTAAGGCAATTACTCCAGGCAACGAAGAAAAAATAGACAAAAACATTAATACTTCTGAATTTTGGTATAAAATACATTTAACTAAAGTTAATAGTTAACGAAATATTGAATAAAATAAATATATCAGCAAGATAATTAATAATAGTATTTGACAAAATAACAGAATAATAGGATTTTACATCAAACATTTTACTTTTTATGTTAAATTAGAGTCATGATCAAAACATTTTGTTTACAAACCAAATTAAGAAATAGTTAAACTCAATAACATTACTTTTTGTCAAAGTAAGTGTTCGATATGTCCACCATTTGCTTTAATTCATTTGTCAATATATTCCACAAAAATCGTCTCATATTAAATAGCATCATTGTTTCTAAAGAAACTCTAAAGAAACTACTCCAGTATTTATTTCTTCCCCTAGTTGGTTGCGAATGTTTATGGGATTCTTATAGACACGTTGTTTTAATGTGCTTTTTATACCAATATCAAGCGGATTAAATTCTTGGCTACGTGGTGGCTATAATGTATAATGGATGAATATATTCTTTTGGGTACATATCCAAATCTTATGGTATATTACGGAACTACATCTTATTTGTCGCAGAGGTTAAATAATGTATTAAACTGTGATGTATCTCGTTCATTGGTTACTTATATACACACGGAATAACCTATCGATGATATTACTTATTTATATGATTACGTTACAGCTTACGAGTAACTATAATTACATCTCAAACAAATGGACTATTATGATCTACTAACGAACTAATATTTTGCTGAACTAAATTGCCTGTGTGTTTACTATATAACAATATCGGTTATTAGGCCAACGATGATGTTTTTGTAAAAATGCTGAGTTAGGTTAGATTTGTAGCAAAAGTATTATGTAACAGGACACATAATAATAAGTATTATTGAATACCTGTGCTCTAGTTTCAATTTGTCCTAATAAAAATGGATAAACAATTTACGTAATGAATAATAAGTATTCTTTTCGGATTTTTTATGAAATAAATAATTATATCAATATCTCACCACATTGCCAAGGAATATGGCTACCACGACCAATCCAACGTTTAGAAAAGTTATATTTAAGTATGTTCTAACTGCCTTCTCTCTAGAATGTGGTGGTGTACCATCTTGCATAAACCACATATTTTGGGTTTTCAGCATTTTACAATAAAAAAAAAGTAATACAACGCCATTATAGAAACTTAAGAAGCAATAGAAAAGGGAAATTGTAAACATGATGACGGCCAACGTCTGAATACGGACACGGCGCCTAAAGAAGAAGATGAAGAATCTTTTCTCCAATAAGACATTTAGCATCCATAACAAAGCATTTTGTGATGTTACATTATCATCTTTGAGTTGTTTTAATAAGAATAAACTATGAATTATGCGTTTCTACAGGTATTCAGTGCTTTACTGCACAAATATCAAACTAAGAATTTTTATACAGCTGCCTTATAAAATGCGATTATCTCGAAAACGGTTAAATTTTCAGGTTACTAACAAGTATACCTTTTCTTTGTAAAAATAATGTATCTTTAATATTTTTTAACACAAATAGAGCTAACAGAAAGAGCAAAAAAGTTATCTGTATCTTTCTTAATAATATTTTATTAATGCAAGTTGGCTTAAATCGTAATATTTTAAAGTGCAGAATCTACGGTTTTTGTTTGTACAATTACTTAGGGACCACCCTGTATAGGTACCTGATGAATAATACATAATAGCTTTGCTATAATAATGCCTAATTTAACCAATCTGCAATCCTGTTTTCAATAAGTCAATCTTTATCTGAGTATACGAGGGCGGTCCGATGCCCATATAGTCTCATTTTAGCTAGATAAACTTGATCCAATGTACGCATGTATGTAATATGTAAATTTCTCTTGCGATAGTGGTACCATCGGGCGGTGATCGTAAGTACTTATCACATAAGATGATATCGCAGTCGTATCTAGAAACATAATTTTAAGGAAAACTAGCAAAATATCCAATGTCAGATATTCATCAGTCATTTCGAATGGAACCTGAAAGCCATAAATTCGAATAAAAAGCCAACAGTTAACACATTGCTGCCACCAGAAGAGTGTTAGATAAGTTCCCTAGGTGCCAAAGTGAAAAATGCTTACAAAACATTATTTATTCATACAAATGGTTAATAATACATAGTTAGTTTACATTCTTACAAATTAAAAAAAATGCCAGATCACGGGTGATCCTAATGGCAGTAATGGCACTGCAGTAACATATTACACACGTATGTACCACTAGTATCACCGGTGATTGTGAACAACTTAATGCTTTTTAGTGAAAGTCACACAGTAAAATTTTTGGCGAACATTACAAAATGTAGAAACAAGTTTTGGTTTCTTTTACTACACTAGTAATAGGTTCAGGTATCAGACTGTAATTGAAATATTAGCATTTTCCGAAATGAGATAACTTGCTCTTTGGTGTGTTGAAGGAATTATATATTATTAAACTATTGATGACAGCCGTATTCAATAAAACTTTAATTGCAGCTTAATGGTACCAGCGAACAGTTTTTCTCAGAGGTGAGGAATAGCTTGTGAGTTGATCTGAGACGTCAACACCATCTTTTCCTTCGTGGTAGTCTATAATTGCTTCAGGTTGAGTTATAGCTACACCACCTTTCTTATATTTACCTGTCTCTTTCATGTCGATTCCATGTCTGGTAGTCAAGAAGAGGACAACACGTTTATCGTGCCATTTGACTATTACAATGCTATCACGATGGTCCTTTCCAATAATTATCTCTCCTTTTTTTAATTTCACGGAAAGTATATCTTCTGGCATATATTTTCTGTTTTTAAGTAGTGTCCCCAATAAGTCACTAATAGCATCTAATAATTGTTTTGCTAAAGGCACAGACGTGTAGTAATTATCAGTTATTACAACTCTTCCTTTTTGTAGATAAAATCTAGTACAATTTTTCCCGATAAATGCTGCCCTTTATTAGCCATTTTGCCGGTATACATAATCGTTTTTAGAATATAACCTGCAGGATTACATAATGTAAACAGTTTCAAGCTATAGCGGCGACGCTTTGAAGGTATATATTGTTTGAAAAGTAGTCTTCCTCAAAAGGGAATCATACTTTTATCAACAACTAGTATTGAGCCAGGATTACGTTGTTGGGCAAAACGTAATTGTGTCATTTCAAATAATTTTCTAATTTTATGGCAACGACCGTTTGGTAAAGCAGCCGTGTTGTCAGCAAAATGTAAGAATCTCAGAGGAAGCTGAAATTTGTTTCTGGTCATTACAGAAGAAATAAAAGTAACATTATACAATGGTGACTTACTCCAATAATCATCAATTTTGGGAAGCGTGACAGTTCCCATATACATAACACAACCCAAAAATTTTAAAATTTCTTATTTATTGGTAGGTTTCCATGCATGAATTCTGGGTGGTCTGTTATAACGTTGTGCATTTTTTACTTGCGCAGCATATCTGTTAGTCTCCTCTACAATAAGTTGTAAAATTTTATCATCGATCAGTTTCCTGTATACATGAAAAGGAGTTAGTTTGGTTCTATTTTGAGGATAACTATCATCATAGACATATGATTCATTACCAGGAAACTTTATATCGAGGCGTAAATGAGTACAGGCAACGTCGTACCATTTATCGTCATTATTTTGCTGGTCTTTAGATTCGACCGATTGTTGTGCATTTTCATCCAATAAGCTTGAATCACTGTTACATTCATCTTTATCAGATTATTCTTCGTCATTCGGGTTGTATTCTGAACCAGATACCAAAAATTCATCAGAATCCTCCTTTAACAATTGGAGGAACTCAGCATCTGTCAACATTTTTATTTTTATTTGGCATACGCTGCGTTTTACTTGTATTTGGTAAATTATCCATGATCTGAAAGACAAATTCCACTTAAAAAAAGTAACTTTACTAGCACCATTTTTATTAATTAAATGTAAGCAAAAACATTTGAGGTTATGTAAAATAAATAGTGTAATATTTTTTATCCTTATAAGTAATCCAGCAACAAGATTTTAAAATGAATAAACTACATATACTTACTTCATTTAATTTCAAATTCACCAAAAAACTGCTAATTCCGTAGAAAACCTTGATAATGAATGCCAATAATCGTTTCTACAACGCCTTATTCTCAACTTCGTTACAAGCTATTTACGACATTATCGCGCCTAACAAAAGAACATAAGCAGGCTATGTTCCTATGTGTTCCTAGTATGCCACAGTAAAACTATTTGAGCGTCCTCACAGTGCTGACCGTTATAATAATTCTGAGTAATATCCATAGCGACGCAATGGAACTGGCACCCAAGATTATCTGTGACTCACCATTGTGCTTGTTTCTTGCCTTGTAACTGGAACTTTGTACTTTATTTCAGATACTGGCACTCTACCACGGCTTTCGGTATAGCCCAAGCAGTTAACGACAACGAGGACTTACAAGAATTACCTCCAAAAGGAGACCAAGTATATTGTTGGCCAGAAGATTTATTTAAACCAGATGTTGCTATTTTCCTTGATGTCGACGAATCTGTCAGATTACAAAGATTGTCTCGAAGAAAAGAATTTACTGCCCAAGAGAATTTATTGAAGTCTTCTCCAGAATTTCGAAACAAGTAAGTAGTAGAGTAGCTACAAGGTTTATCGTTTTTATGTTATTTGTATATTGCACAGTTTTTTTCGTTAAGTTCAGACTGATGTTTCATTTTTTTTTTCGTTTTTATGAAGGGAATGTGAAAATGTTCGAAACATACCTTTGTCCTATAAGGTAGGCAAAACCACCATCCAGTTTCGTTCTTAGCCTCAGTTATGCAAAATTTCCCCTACACGACCATGATGATACTCGAGACTGCAGAAGTTGTTCGGCCTCCATCTGCACCAGCGCCAGATACCTATCTGTTAAAATAACACTCCCCAAATTACCGACCGAACCACCCTGGTGGTCCCTACAGCCCTTCGTGGGCCTTGGCCTGCTTTAGGATGTCCTTCCATTTGTCCCTATCAAATGCCTTTCTTCTCCATCCTCTAACGCGAACTAATTTGAGATCATCTTCTACGTTATCGAGATCTCTTAGTCTAGGTTTTCCTCTAGATTTTGGAACATAGATATTATGTTAGAGTTTTTAGGGTTCAAATTTAACACGTGACTGTTCATGGTAGACTCCTAAACCATTTTGTCTCACCTATCATTTATCACATACCAATACAGAGTGTGAGAGAGTGTTTCCCATGTTGAAGTACAAGCATTTGTCATTTTCTGCCTTTTCAAATTTGTAAGGTATGTCATAAAACATCCATATTCTTTGACAACTGCGTCAGGAAGTAATCCAAGTGCCGCTGCCCGCAGGACGAAGATTCCGAATCTTCCTAGAATACACAAAATGTATTCCTGCGCCCAATATCAATAATACAAAGATCGAATACTGATGCTAGTCTACAGACTAGCATGCATAGATTAAATAAAATGGATGATCGTATTTCAAATTTAGAATATCTTGCTCAAAGAGGGATTCCCAAAGTTAAAAATAGATAATCAATTTCGAATCTTAGAGTTAAATGGCAAAGGGTTATTAGGACACCAACAAAAACTACAAGCAACATTTTATCAATGAGTAATTTATACATGTAAAGGATATGTATATATATATAAAGGGTGTTTCGTTGGGAAAGTAACATGCGTTAACTGTAAAAAAGGATCACTTAGGCGATCTCAAAAACCCCATACTTAATGGGTCTTACTTCATACTGGAGTGTACTGGAAGTACAAAGATACTGGGTGTTTTATCTAATTTGCCCAAATATATATATATATATATATATATATATATATATATATATATATATATATATATATATATATTTAATTTTGGCACGCGAATATACTTAAAGGTGTCCAATCGATTAATTTATTTATAATTATAAAAAATCCAGGTTCGGATTAAAAAATATTGGAAAGTTATATCATACTATTTGTATTTGATGGATCGTATTGTAAAAATCTTTGTAAGAAGTTTGAAACAAAAACTAGTAGCTGTCGGATAAACCTCGAGAGGTATGTTCTTCGAACCTCTCTATACGAAACATATGTTAAATAGGGTCGTATTAAGATAGGCTTATCAAATAATAGAAATATGTGCCACATCTGTTAAAATCAAAGACCTATAGGTATAGAAGAATAATTGGAAGAGATTACAATAAAACAAGGAATCTTATATAACTCTCTTTTATAAGTGATCGTTTGTGTAAATTGTTTAGTAACCCACTTACTACACAAATACACATTTACATAATAAAGCCTTAGCAAAACAATACGTCCGCGACCCTGACCTTGTATTAGATATAAATTGAACATTTGCGTCCCCTGAAGACGAATATATTTAGATCCGTCGAGTGAATCAGCTAACTTAAACTAACTGAAAGTCTATTTATATTAGAATGTAGGTGATCCCTCACGAATGGTCTGAAAGTACCAACAAGCCCGTTCCAACATCAGACTACTCTTATAGCAGCTAAATACAAGGAACTATTAGCAGCATGCAAAATCTCAAGTATGAAACACTGTTAACTGGAAAACTATTATATTAACCAACAGATCCAAAAAAGATTCCTGATCTGATAGATTTCTGTATAATTTGAAATGTTTCTTCAAATTATACGATGTGAAGGTGTATTAGCTTCTAAGAAGAAACTCACAAGTTGTCTACACATAACAAATTACTTCCTATTAGCATATATTTGAAAGTAAATAGACTATGTGCTTTCTGGACCACAATAATACTTTTCCCCAGATCGTCTGACAAATGGGGCAATTTGCAACAATTGGCAACAGCGCTTTTTATAAGAGCCAGAGTGAGAGAAAATCAATTTTCCATAGATTCTGAAGAAATTTGAAAAAAAATTCAAGTTTCATTCTGGTAATTTTTTGAGGGTTTTGTGTCATGTGAGAGGGTTTAACGAATATAATACGATGACAAAGAAAAATTGAACATGGCGGCATGCCGAAGGGGCTTTAGACAGGTATCTTTGCTACTATCGGGCCAATCGTGATGTGCGAGGTGTCATATGGCATATGCTAAGTAACATATAATAATGTAGCTTAACCCTATCAATAATAATTATATTTAACTTACATTAAGAAGAAGCTGACATATCGCATAAGCCGACGAAAAGAAGAAGACGAAACGCTAAGAGACGAAAAGAAGATTTGTCAGACGATAGGTCATGGCTTTACTTAGGTAGGCTTTACTGCCCGACCGGCCACGACCAACCGTCCGACGGCGAACAACCAACTTTTGTATTTTTATTTTTAATCTCACATTACTCGTTTGTATTCCATCGACCGACCGTCAAAACGTCAGGATGCTCTAGCAACATAACCACATTTTTGTAATATTATTTTACCGGGCTTTTTGTAGAAAATTGAATTGTGGATAGAATTAGCAGCGATAATTCCACTGATAAATTGTTTATCACTTATTTATGTGGAGACGTCTTCGTAGGCGTAGGACAGTTTGGGTGCGTCACATTTTTTTAAAAACACACCAACAAGGAGAATTCTTTGTTTTATCCCATTCTATTAAATGATTCTATTAAATTTCAAAATTATTATCGCACGAACAAGCCCAAATTTTATAGGTTAATTACAAATTTTGAAATATCAATGGTCAGTGTCATTGCTCAGACAGTATAAATGAATGCGAAATGTTCCATATTCATCGACCAACGATCAAAAATTCCAACAAGTCCGAATTTCAAAACTGGACGATCGCGGTCGGTCGCTGTAAGTGATGGACGGTCCACCAGTCTGACTCTGCGCATACATTTTCATAAACTCGTAATGTTGGTTGATCGTGGACGGTCGGTCTGGTCGAGCAGTCTGATTCCACCCTTACTGTTTAAAAGGTTTTGGTCGCGGACTTTTAGGTGATATAAGCTGGTGTTTATAGGATAAATCGCTAAATCTTGTCATATGATACCTCAGACGTTACAATTGGCCCGATAGTAGCAGATCAGATATATCTGTCTAAAGTCCCTTTGGTATGCCGCCATGTATAATTTTTCTACACCCTCTCACATGACGCCTCATACGTTAAGATCGAACCAGCCGTTCTACCCTCACTACAAAACGCTCAAAAATCACCAGAATGAACCTTAATTTTTTGTTCAAATGTCCCCAGAATTTATTAAAAATTGATTTTCTTTCTCACTCTAACACATTGTCTCTTATGGAAAGCGCTGTTGCCAGTTGTTACAAAATGCCCCGTTTGTCAGAAGGTCTGGGGAAAAAGTTTTATTTTGGTCCAGAGTGCACAAGCATATTTACTATTGAAACCCGTTTAGTTGTATACTAGTCATCTTTAAGGCTGCGCCAGTAAAAGTAACATTTATGTTGCTGATGACCTATATGTAAAAACTGTTGACAAGACTATATCCAAATCTGCCAGTTGTTATGAACAGTGGCTGCTCCAATATGGGGACGTCGACCTTATCTAGCTTCTTGAAAGTTCCTATCAGGTAAGAAGACTCAGAAGACTACAAAGTCTCTACAGTTTCATATTTTTAAAAATATTAACTTTCTTGGACTTATAACATGTGCCGACAACATGAAGAGACTAGTAGTCCAAGGAAAACCGGAGGGAAGAAGTACCGGTAAAAGTTACGGACAGGACTCATAAGGTACATTTGTAGGTAAGATCTTAGTATATAAGAATTGGACACAAGTTAGGTTAGAACAAAATGGCTTATTTATCTTATTGATCAAATTTTACTTCTTTTCAATTTCATAATTTTTAGAAAAAAATATCAATACAAATTCACAATCTAGAAAAACTAAGAAATTAACAAATATACACTCGCGATCATAAAATCCGGGTCACCTTGAAAATCACTGATATTTCATTTTTAACGAGCTTTATCGTAAATAATAATAACACAAATACAAACTAATGCATGTTTCTGAGAATTGTTGCGGTTTCCTTTGTAACAAAGAATTCCAATAGTGCCGATTTCGCGGTAAAGTGCACACTTCCCAAAATGAACGCTACCTGTAACTAAGCTTGTTTTAAATGTCTCGTTTGTCCTTCGACTTTCTGTTCAAATGCAACGGACAAACGTTTATTATTGCCACCATTAGTGTTTATTAGTGCCATTATTAGTGTTTATTTTTTGACAAAAATGCCTTTGACTGTTGTTGAAACGGCACAAATTGTTGCACTTGTGGATGACGGTCGCACTCAACGGCAAGTCGCAAGAACTGTTGGCGTAAGCCTTTCTACGGTTCAACGATTGCTTCAACGCTTTCAGGAGGCAAGTTTGCTAAACAGGCGACCTGGCTCTGGACGAAAAAGAACGACCAAGGCACTAGATGACCGTTTCCTTGTGTTTCAGGCTTTACGAAACCGGACCTCAACTGCGGTTATGCATCAAAATCGTCTAGAGGAAGTACGAAATCGCAATTTTAGTGTTGTAACAGTCAGAAGAAGACTTCGTTCTTCTTGACTATCTTCTCGGGTAATGGCTAGAGGACCGCCACTTCGCCGGGTGCCTCGAGTTGCACGACTAGCTTTTGCTCGACAATACGCGCATTGGGGAATTACGATTGTAGTAAAGTGTTATTCTCAGATGAATCCCGTTTCTGCCTAACTGGATCCGATGGACGTGTAAGAGTTTGGAGGAGAACCGGCGAACGATTTTCACAAGCTTGCATTGCTCCAAGAATGCCATTTGGTGGAGGCTCGGTCATGGCTTGGGGAGGTATATCTTCCGACTTCCACACAGAATTACCCTTCATCGAAAATGGGTCCCTAACTGCACGAAGGTACATTACGGAGATTCCGGAAGAACATGTTATGCCCAAAATGGCAGGGCTTGGAGAAAACGCCGTTTTTATGCAGGACAACGTGGGACAGCACGTTGCCAGGATCAGTATGTAATACTTGGACGAAGTTGGAATTACGAGGGTACCCTGGCCAGCTAGATCTCCGGACCTGAATCCCATCGAACATCTATAGGACGATTTGAAAAAACGTATTCAAACCCATACACATCCTCCTAACAACGCACAGGAGCTTAAGGATCTGTTAGTGAGAAAGTGGAATAACATATCACAACATGTAATCCGGAGAAAAATTGAGAGTATGCCCCGTCGTCTGCAAGAGGTTATTAGAGCAAGGGGAGGCAATACACGATATTGGTCATTAAAATTTCACTGATTTTTTACCACGTTCTGTATTTTCCATTTTTTTCGTATGTCTGTTTTATCAACAATTTGATTTGTTTTCTGTTTTTTTCAATAAAAGCAATAAAAAACCATTTTTTTTTCTTTCAAAACAAACATTAATGACAAATAAAAAATACATTAGCCAAAAAAAAAGGTTATTACTGCACCAGAGGCAAAAATATTTAAGAAACTTAAAATTTTCAAGATGACCCGGATTTTATGATCGCGAGTGTACATATAAAGGTGGTCACAATTTACTAGAAATTTTACAAAAAGTGTTGTTTTGTTTGATGTAGAGAACAGTTGTTTATATAGTGTTTATACTTGAATTTGGTCGTGTCATACATTTGTTGTAAAGTGGTACCAGGTGGTAAATATTTCGCCTGCGTTTGTTCCCGACGGTAGTGTGAAATGTATTTAGGTATTTTATTAAGTTGACTAATAACTGCTTGAATTCTTTCATCTGATAATTTGTTTTTGCCTCCCTGAAATTTTCTTAAAGCAGTGTTTACTCGAAATGTAGTTACCTTTAGAGTATTTATAAACATTTCTCTACACACTTTTGTGTCCCTTATTTTATAAATTCGAGTGTATTTCCTTTTTTCGATATTTCTACCATATTCCTTTTTTTGCTATCTTGGATACACTAACAGCAATAAAATTAGTTTTAGCATTATATGAATTTAGCAACCAAAACCTCTCAAATGTAGATTTTCGACTTTCAACAGAAATATTTTCTGCACATTTTGATATACAGTTACAATGAAAATCAGCGAACTCCTTAGGTTGGACTTTTATAGTTAAAATATGGTTTATTGGTGTACATCTTTATCTTTTTTTCTTTTCTAGTTTGATTGGGATTTTTTAGGTTTCTCCCTTTTTTGGCCTTTCATTAAAAGCTGGATTAATTTCTTGAATAGCATCGACTTAGGGATAGTTATCTGCAACAACGTGGACGAGAATATTTTTGTCACTGATATCTTCAGGTTGGTCTATTTCTATTTCTGATAAAGAATCTTCCTGTTCAACTTTATAATAAGGATCTGCCAATGAGTCATCACTATTTTCTATAAAATTTTACTCAGAAATATTGTCGCATATATCAAATGTAGAAACACCAACAGATGTAAGAGTTATTAGAACATTATTTTCAGAGACTGTTCCTTCAGTTGTGGCAATTTGAACAGCAACCATTGGCGAATCTGTTGCTTCCTGATCCCTGTCCATAAATATAGTCTAAAAAGATAAAAGGTATTACTAAGGTATACTAATAAATTTTATTTAGAATAAACGGGTAATTTATCATATTTATCTACTGAAGTTAAACTAAAAAAACAATAATAAAAGATGCTTGTCTGGATTTGTCTTTTTTGCAAGAGTAGCCTTACTCTCTTCTACGCATGTTTCCTCTGAAAATTACGTCGCATTTAATAAGCGTAGAAACTGAAAAAGGTATGAGAGTTTTTGAATCATCATGATAACTTAAAGGTAGTGTGTTCTCAGATGTGTTGATTTGAACGGCAACATTTGGCGGATTTGGTCCTACTTCTGTTTCCTCATCACATTCATAAAATATTTTATCTAAAAAAATATGTTTTATCAATTCGAAAGTTCTGTCGCATGTTATAATAGATAATACCAATCGTAGTGGACCCAGGACCCAAAAACAAAACCACAAATATTTAGACTTAAGTAAGACGTAAGTAAACAATTAGACTAGCTAATTTATTTAGTATGGTTTGTTTAGTTACAATCGGTCAGTAAGCTTTTGTACCAAAATTTAGAGGAAAAACTAAAAATTATAGTAATACAAGATACTTGCCTGAATTTTCCTGCATTGCAAGAGCAGCCTTTAATATTCTAAAACTTCGATTCCTGTACATTATGCTAAATCAAAAGTGTACTTTCAACTACTTTTTCACTGTATTCAAAGTTCTTTTTAAACTATCTAGACCACTACTACTAAAACTAAACACATTAAACACACCGGCGATTAAACTTACTAAATAAAAACAAAACAACACATAAAATTATTAGTTCAGGTTTTTATAACTGCAGAGGCCAATATTTGTAGAAAGCTACCTACCCACTTGGATGCCAGTGGCGCTTTATTAAAATACTACCAAGTGGGTTGGAAGGTTTCTGTAAATTAAAAGTATAATACCAAGTGGGTTTGTAGGTTTCTACAAATTAAATTATCAGATAAATTTAATATGTGGCTTAGCATTTTTATAGTTTTATAGGTTATATCAAAGAATATAGACGCTTAATATATTAATCTAGGAGTGGTAGGTTTTACAGAATATAGAACGCGTATTTTGTTTTCCAAATATGCCTCTAACCCAATATCTGATATATTGAGGGTTGGTAGCTTTCTGCTTAACACCGTCCAATTGACGTTTCGATTTCCACTCCGGAATCTATCTCAAAAATGGTTTTTTGTACAAAACCGACGGAAATCGAAACGTCAAATATCAGTTAATTAAAAATGAGATTTTCCTCACAATCCCAACATAATAATTAACTTAACCATGTCAGAAGAAAGTAGTTTCAGAACCTTGCTACTAATACAGTGTTCAAATGTAGAATTGCATGCATCAGGGCTGATCATAACTGTCTTGCTAGCCTGTTGTATTTGGCTTTGTCATTCAAATTTCGACTTCCTTGCCATCTAACGCTTGCTCTCCGTTTCTCAGTTATTAGCTGTCTGATTATGCTTTGGAGGGTTGTTTGTGTGTGTGTGTGTGTTTTTTTTTGTGTTACTGGTAGATTTGTTGTAATTGGTGTGTGGTCAGTTAATGTCAGATCCCAATTTGCTTCTATGTCTAGTACAGTTTGCTGCTATTCCTTTTAATACAAAGAAGTTTAGCAGATCCAGCTGTGTATTTTAGACAGTTGACCAGTATGTTGGTTTGTCCGTTGATAAGTAAAATGTTCTGTCTTTTATGTGTCTTTTTAAAGAACTTTTATAAAGAAACGGGAAAATTGTGGATTTTTCAACCAAATGGGATCTCATTTGAGTAGTGGTGCTTTTTAAAACTTGACCATAGCTCTGAGGAGGGTTTTGTAAGCCTGAGTTGCTATCAACAAGTCCTCACAGACACTTCGTCCAAGGACTAGCAACCCCAGTGTCAGAGTCCTACGTTACCATGTGACCAATTCATTTTATAACTTAAACATCATAGTTTTTAAATATCAAAGGAGGATTGTCAGAGGACAGCTTCTGTCTCATGTGTGAACATTCAAAACTTCTGGTTATAGTTTCAAATAAAGCAGATCTTAAATTAAATTGTAATAATAAAAAAAAGTGGTATATATACAATAAACAAAAAAAATAATATTTAAGAATTACTTAAATCCGTTATTAGTTAATATCCTTGCTATAGATTTTAATAAAATTAAAACAGTGTAAATGTTTTATGACAGTCTCTCCTGTCGCGTAAATCGAATCGTTCCAACTGTTCACTATGACTGCGAACCACGAACCGCTCTTTCGTTTTGTGGCGCTACTATTGTGACGTTCGCTTCAGTGAACTTTCTATTTTACTATAGAACGTAATACAACGCAAGTATAGAAGTTTCGCTTCACTATATGATTTGTGGGTACAAATCATATAGTGAAGCGAAGCTTCTATACTTGCGTTGTATTACGTTCTATACTAAAATAGAAAGTTCACTGAAGCGAACGTCACAAAAGTAGCGCCACAAAACTAAAGAGCGGTTCGTGGTTCGCAGTCATAGTGAACAGGTGGAACGAGTCGATTTACGCGACAGGAGAGACTGTTATACAACATTTACACTATTTTAATTTTATTAAAAGTGGGTTTTGTGGGTACAAATCATATAGTGAAGGTTCACTATGTGGATACAAATGAGTTTTTTTATAACAATGTTATTCAGTCGTAAAAAATCAATATAATAAACTGTACGCCAAAATACTCCCAAGGAATACGAGTAGCTACGTGACAGTAGATTACTCTCTTAATTCGAAATACAGTTTAGATATATACTATATTATTAATTTTTTGTTACAGTGTTATTTCTGCATATAAAAATATGTCTGATCCCGAAGTAATCTTTATCAATGGAAATAGGTCATTTAAAAAAGAGTGTGAGGAACTTTGTGCCATTGTTAAACCGTTTTTAATAGATTAGTTTCGTTAATAGTTCTTTATTAAAACTGGAACAAAGTTTATTACATTTGTATATTAATTTAAGTAAGGTAAGTTAGGTAAACACCTTACCCTTTTATATTAATAAATTGTATAGTTTAAAAAATAAATAAAAATAAAAACAACGTTTTTTATGTTAATTTAAAGTCCCTAAAAATGGTTTTAAAATGAAAAAAAGAAGGAAAGTCCAAAGAAACATTAAAATCAAAGCAGGTAGTTGAAGATTTCTGCTTGTATTTTATTTCTTAGTATTGATTCTGCGAGAATTAATCTTGAAGATGGTCATAACATATGTCATACAAATTAGTGGTTTTTGACAAGCGACATAATTGTACTGAAGTTCCCAGTAGACCTCATAATAAAGCCGAACGTGACTGTATCTATAGAAAACATAAAAATAGCTGGTTAATTAATTAAAGCAGTAGAAAAAAGAAATGTATATAGTTGTCAATATAAGAACAATCAATAGGCACACCTCAACACAATTATCAGCACAAAGAATTAATTTAAATAACCACATATGCTTTGTTGAAAAATGCACAACTACATATATTTGTAAAAGGAGCTATTGCATCAGATTCATTATACTAACACAAAATTTAACGGTCTCCTTGCATGGAATAAACTTACATTTAAGCACAATTTAACAAAATGAACAATAAACTAAGTTTTGATTGATAAGAAAATAAAACACACTAATGAAGTATGGCTTTTTTAACAACAAATACGGACTTGTGCGGTTTTCATATTGTTTAGATGATAAAGGAAATCTGAGAACGTGTAAAAGCATTATTTAATTTGGAACATATGAATTGGCAATTTCTCTACAAGATGGCATAATACTAAAAAATAAAGGTTGAGTTTACCGAAAGTACAAGCTGAATATAGCCGCGAATGTCAACCATGAAATAAAATATTTGGGTTTGGCAGTGTTGGGATGTTATTATAATGCATATGTTGTATGCTTCAAATATAAAGACAGATAACTTTTAGAAAGTACATTTTGATTTACTGATGTACTATTTTATAAATTCTGCAATTTTTAATTTATATGAAACAATAACGGGTAAATATTTATCTCTTTCGAGATTAATTGCAAGCATCTGTTGCAATCTGGCAACTGCTGATTTAACGATTGCCAAATCTATCCCCTGATCTATAAAAGGGCAATTGCCAAAAAAAATTTCTAATAATTAACTGCAATTAATCTCTAAAGAAACAAATATTTACTCATTCTTGGTTTATATAAATCAAAAATTGCAGAATTCATAACATAATATAATCAAAATGTACTTTTCTAAAGCTTTATCTCTTTATATTTGAAGCATACAGCATATGCATTATAAAAACATGCCAACACTGCTAAACCAAAATTTTTGTTAAATGTTTGATATTTGCGGCTAGAATCAGCTTGCACTTTCGATAAACTCAACCAAAATAAAATATTTCCTTACCATAGGAAATGTATGGAATGATATGGCGGAGTTCTCAATACCGAAGAAATTCGGATGACCAAAGTCTGTATGGATGGTGGAATATCTAAAGTACGTGTGAATAATAAACTGTCTGACAGCTCTGAAATCAACAGTGGACTCAAACAGGGTGATGCGTTATCTCCACTACTTTTTAACTTTGTATTAGAGAAAGCCATAAGGTCGGCCGAAATAAAAACAGAATTGCTATCAGTTCAAGGTCTCAAGCTATTACTCGCATATGCAAGTGACATAGATCTCGTTGGAGACTCCATCCTATCCACGAAAGACATCTTCAACAAGGTGGAAGGAGCAACAAGTGAAGTAGGGCTGAAGATTAAGGAAGAGAAGACGAAATATGTGTGTATAAATAGAACGACACGAAGAGACAGAATAGGACAAAATGTGACGGTCAACGCCTTCAATTTCGAAAGAGTACAACGTTTTAAGTATCTGGGGGCCGTAATCACAGCTGACAACGATGTTACTGAAGAAATAAAAGACAGAATCCAATCTGCAAACCGCTGTCTATTCGCACTGGATAAGCTCATAAAATTAAAAAATCTTACAAGAAGT
Source organism: Diabrotica undecimpunctata (assembly GCF_040954645.1). Classification (NCBI taxonomy): domain Eukaryota; kingdom Metazoa; phylum Arthropoda; class Insecta; order Coleoptera; family Chrysomelidae; genus Diabrotica; species Diabrotica undecimpunctata. The sequence continues at coordinate 46,761,150 of NC_092809.1, forward strand.
TCAAAGATAAAAATTTATAAATCCATCGTCAGACCTGTAATAACATACGGATGCGAAACGTGGACCATGACCAAAGCAAACGAAGAAAAGCTCAGACGCTTTGAACGAAAAATAATTAGAAACATTTTCGGACCTCACCATGACATCACCACAAACCAGTATAAAATCAGAACCAATATCGAATTAAAAGCACTCTACAATGACGCCGATATTGCCCAAGAAATTAAATCACAGCGACTAAGATGAGCAGGCCACGTGCACAGTGCATAACGAGAGACTTGTAAAACTGGTATGGGAGGAGATTCCCACAGCCAAAAGACCACTCCGACGTCCCAGAATGCGATGAAGAGATAACATCCAATGAACAATCCAAATGAACATTCCATTTGACCCTAGGTTGATGGAAGACCGAACAAATGGGGAAAAAGTTGTACAGTCAGCCAAGACCCACCCAGGGTTGTCGCGCTACGTGATGATGATGAAAATAAAATATTTAAGTAAGCACTAAATATTTTTCCAAACAGTGAACATCTCATAAAACTTCTTAGCTGCTGCTATATAAACTATTAGAACAATTTTTAAACTAATATGCACCCGAATTATTAAAATATCTCACCCGTACAAGCAGGCTTCATATGAACATCAAACCTGGAAAACTACCGATCTTTAAGCTTTACGCACTGAACAAATCGAGCACATAGGACAAGGAGCGAAAAACTGGATCTTGTAACTCCAGGACACGTGCTGTAAAACCTCCAAAATTACAAAATCTTTATAAAAAAGATAATCATCATTAGACATTTAAGTCCACAATTTAACGTGGACCTCCCCTGTTTGTATCCAGAGTGAACAGTTTTATATAGTATTATATTCAATTTTCGTCATATTTCGCAGATCATCTTTCCATCGTTTAGGTGGTCTTTCTCACTTTAGTTTATCTGTTCTTGGTCTCAATTCGGTTAAATTGCGTGTCCACCTTCCATCCTTTATACTTGCCATATCGCCAGCCCATCTCCAGTTCAATCTGCAGGCTCTTTCCACAACATATGTAACTCTGGTTTTGTTTCGTAGGTCTTCATTTCCGATCTTGTTTTTTATTGATACTCGTATCATTGAACGCTCTTTTGTGTTATTCTTAGTTTTGAGGCATTGTTTTTTCTTAACGACAATGTTTCGACACTGTAGGTCATGACTGGCAGAACACACTAATCGAAGCCTTTCCGCTTCAGATTAATCAGTATGTTACAGTCTTTAAATATGTTTTTACAAGCTCCGTATGCTGCCCATCCATATGCTATTCTTCTTGATATCTCACCTGTTTGGATGTCCTTACCTATTTTACTTTAGTGTCCAAGGTATATGTATTTATCAAAAGTTTTACTTCCAAGTTTTTTAATTGTTAAGTTGTTACTACTGGGGAACGATGTTCATCTTATATTTTGTTTTGCAGATATTTATGTTTAAAACAATTTTTCTGCAGGCTTTTTCCTGTTCCTCTAATGTGGTGTTAATTTTGCCTAGGTCATCTATCAAAACTTTGTCATCAGCATAACTCAGATGATGCAGTTTTTCCCCGTCGAGACTTACCACTTTATGATCCCAATTAAGGGTCTATTTAGTTCTTTTAAGTTCTAGTAGTACCATTTTTCAAGAGTTGTTTTATAGTTTGCAGATGGTCGTTGGTACCAAAATTTGATCGAAATCCTAGTGCTCTCTGGTTTGATACAGGTCTAGTTCTTTATCCAATCTCTGTGAAGACTAGGTACTAATGGGTCGATAATTTACTAGATCAGGTTTACCTCATAATTTATGTAGCGGAATTCATCCTTATTCTATTTAGAAGGTATCGACTTTCTTCGTAAGCATAAATTAAAAAATTCCTTATATTTTGAGGATCGGGGTCTCCCTTGTTCCTAGAAATAATAATCTTGCTAAAACCAGGAAAAGAAAAACTAGCAGCTACAGACCAGTGTCCAGACGCGAATCAAGAAGTTCATAGTAAGGGGGGGGGGCTAGACTTACCGAAAATATTATTATTATCATTATCTAGATTTAGCCATACGGCTTACACTCCATCTAAGAGGCAGTCACTCATTCCAGATACTTAGGGTATTAAAAGGATTGAGCTCCGGTGGGACTAACAAGTGTTTACTTAGACCTAGCGGTTGTATGTTTTCTATGAGGTTTTTCGGAATAACACCAGTAGTAGATTGGATAATAGGTATTCCCTGGATACTTTCCATTCTCCATTGTCTCCTTATTTATATTTCTAGATCTCAATACTTGGCGATCTTTTCGTTGTATTTAACACGCAGATTAATGTTAGGTATTGCCACATCTATAGTGTTGTTTGCGTAGTAAGTTTATTAGTTAGTATCAGATCCGGTCTATTATGTGCCACTGGTTGGTCTGTTTGTAGTTGTCGTTTTTAAGGATTATGTCAGGAACGTATTGATAATAAGGGAAATGATCGACTTGGAGAAGTCACAGTTTGTTAGCTAGTTCTTGGTGGATAATCTTTCCTACCGAGTCATGGCGTTCTTTTAAATCAGTACCGACAAACGCCTGGCAGCTCCCGGTAAGATGTGGATGGTTTCTTAGGCTTTACATCCATATCGGTATTTGTGATTTTGGACTTGGGTTTTTGACAACATATTTCAGGTAATTTTTAGTTGGAATGCTTCTGATCCTGAATAGCATGTAAGAAACCTTCTGTCTCGGGAAACATCTTTCCTGATGTCAAACAATAGTTCGACGCTATATTGTCAACATATTTTTGCATCCAGGTGCGCATTTTTTCTTGCTTAGATAGGTGGTTTCATCTACTGCGCAAATTGCGCGATGGAAAGTATATGTCTCAGCCTGCGTTTGAAAATAGGTTCTTAAATTAGCAACCTGTTTATCCAATTGCTCTCATATGCCCATAAGTCTTTTTCCCCCTAGATACCGCGGTAATGTTGTCCTCAAAATTTTATAGCTTACGTACGGTTTAAAGTAGTTATTATTGTAAATTGTATAATTATCACCGAAGACAAAATAAAGGATAATTTGAACTGCAATTAAAATTTAAATCCTCAAAATTAATTACATAGACTACTTAATGTAGTTGGAGTCGTCTAGGATATTTTTTTGCGAAAAGGGCCATGATTTTTTCTGGATTCAAGTCAGTGTTGCTATAAAATGTTGAGTAACATCAAACCGTTCATTCTCTCCTGATTCATCCTGGATTTGAGATAGGTCACACGTCTTAGGTTGAGAATGATCGTTCTGTAGTGTAAGTCGTCACTGACAGGACACCCAATATCGTGAGTAACTCATTTATATTTGCGGTTACCGGTTTCTTCTGCTGGGTCTTCCAAAATTCAAACCACAGGTGTAGCTCTCCTCTAAGGTCTTGGATAGTTCCTGGTAGGTCCAATTCGTAAATGGTAGCAGCTTGTATTATGATGAGCACTGCTTTCAGAATCGCATGAAAAATTAGGAATCAAGAACTGGAGTTTCATTACATACATGATTGTATGTATCCTAAGGAAATCTTCCAGAAAAGTCGCTGAGAAGGTGATCAAGAAAAATAAGAAATACATTGAGACCGTAATAATCTTTAGGAGAATTGGTAGGAATATTATTACGATGGGTTTGTCTAGATGCAACTCGTGGTACATTCACTTCTATGTCTGCAGAATGAGCCAATGTGACAGCCTGATCAAAAAGAGAATTGTAAGTGTTATTATCTAGACTGATCTGTATAGTGTTCATTACATATTTATTCATCTTCTATCATTGACATAAGTTGAGATTTGGGCTATGTATTTGGGTTATTCCAAATATTTCTGCCAAAATCAGAAGCGAAATTATAAACTCGAATTTTGAACTGGAGTTAAGCATGAGATGTGCATTTGAACTGAGAGATTCAGCTTCTTCAAGAAATGATAAAATTTCTGGATAAATATCCAAGAACTGTAGCAATGAATGCGTCTTGTCTCTCAATCCACCAAGTTTCAATCAAAGTCTGAAGTTTAGTTTTCTTGTTTTGGGGACATACGTATTTAATTTTTTCTCTCAGAAGGTTTGACCTCTTGCTGGATTACTTAACAAATTTTGCTACTTCAGCTAATGTGTCGTGTTTGTCTAATACTGTAAACAGAGCATAATTTTAAAATTGACAGACTCAAACAATGTGATGTACAGAGCATATACAATACTAGAGGTTATTGTTTCAAAATTCGCGCTTACACAACACGTAACTTTCCTGACGTATTAGCTCCGCCGTCGTAACTTTTTCCACAAAGATTTGAAATATCTAGTTCTAAGGATCTGAATTCAAGGCTTGACAATCTAAAATATTTCTACTTAAATCCTGCATCAGTACTAATCTTAAAAAATCCTCTTTAAACAGTACTTCTCTTTGTATACAAATCGCACACATAGTGTTAATTGTTTATTGGGGCTGATGTTAGCTGTTTCATCTAAAAAAAAAATCGAAAAATATTTTCTTCGTTTAACCACTTCAACAACTTTTTTCTCAATAACAGTGCCACAACAGTATATGAGGTCATTTTGCGTTGAATTCCGGGTAGCATTTTTAAGATGGTTTTCCAGAATCTGATCACTTGCATTAACTCTATATTTAAGTACTCCCCTGAAGTTCCCCAACACATTCCATTCGTTTGAATTATTGATTGATTCAGACGATTCCATTTCCAAATCAATAGTACCATCATCTCTGTGTTGTCTTAAAGGAATGTTTTGTCGACCACACAAAATAATTATTGTTTTTACAATCGTAGCAAGTTTCATTCTATTTTCGTTCACTGTTTTTGCCACTTCATTGTTGAACCATAACGTTTTCTGCCTTCCCTTCAGATACTTTTTAAAGTTAGTACATTTTAATGAGCTGTTTTATCATAATTATTATCAAAATGGCCCCCCAATATTTCACAAGCTTTCTTGAATTTCCGAAAGAGCTTCGTAACTAAGTGTCGCGCGATTTTGATTTGGCATCTTTAGACCCGAACAAAACATACACACGGAAGTAAGCACCTTGATCTTTCTTGCTGTAAGATAGCCACAGGAATTTATTTAACCGTATATGCTGAAATTGTCTTGACTGTCCCGATTCTGTTTTTTGACATACTGTTCATTGTTTAAAATGTAGAAAACATATTGTTGCATAAATTAATAATTCAAATCAAGCATTCTGCGTAACTTTAAATAATTACACAAAATGATACTTTATAGCAGTGATGTTTATTTTCTGAAGTCGGGACAATTGTAAAACTGTAAAAAAAGTAATATTTAAAGCCCAGTTATTCTTCTTCTAAAGCCCTTCTTTATCCGCGCCTGCCCGTGTCCCTACTTTTCAATCCATACGAGAGACTAGAATATGTCTAGAATAGAAAAAAAAATTTGAAAAAAAAAAAGAAACACCTCGTCCCACAACAAGGAAGGTCGTACTAGTAGCCAACACATTAACGGCTTCGAAGAAAAACAATTACCTTTGTAAATCTGGCAACAAGTTAAGGCAGGATTAGACACAAGATATTTTGATCATTTTTTTTTAAGAAATATTGAATTTCGGCGCTTTTATCCCTAAACAGCTACTTGATTGTTTAGTTCTACAATTATAGTGTAAATTAGACATAAAAAAGAATATAAGAAATTACTCATAAGAAATAACCTCGTGATAGTGATTTATTATTCTTTCTCCCAATACCAAATAAAGTTTAATAATTGTTATTAATTTTGTTTATATATTAATATTAATATGTAAATTTGTTTCAGTGTTATTTCTGCTTATAAAAATATGACCAATCCGGAGGTAATCTTTGTCGATGGAAATAATTCATTTGAAACAGAATGTGAAGAACTCTATGCCGTTGTTAAACCGTTTTTAACAGATTAGTTTTCAGTTTTTTAATAAAATTTAAACAAATTTTATTATAGTTATGTGTTAATTTTAGAATAATATGTTATGCTTTTATATGAATAGTTTAAATAAAAAATAGAAAATAACGTGTTTTTATGTTAATAAAAAATCCCTAAAATGGTTTTAAAAAGAAAAGACCAAAAAGAGTCCGAATAATACACTAAAAGCAAAGTAAGAAGTTGAAAACTTCTACTTGTAGTTTATTTCTTCGTAAAGAATGAATCATAAAGATAGTCTGGAGGCATATGCAGAGGAAACTACTGGTCTAAAACTTTTAAGACCGGAAAATAATTGCTAGACTAAAATCCGTAAATTCCTCATTAAAGCCGAAAACTACAATCTCATAAAATTTTCATCTTCCATAAACTGCTACAACCCCCTCTTTTAAATGAGTACCACTGCCACCGAACTGCTGAAATATGAAAGAATCAAGGACCGATGTTTGAACCCAGAAACTGAAAGGAAACACAAATCGCTAATAAAGAACTCAGCGATGGTATGAACAGATTAAAAATGGGAAAACTGCAGGTATAGGTGATATATGCACTGAATAAATAAAGTACATAGGGAAAGGAGAGAAAAACTAGATCTTGAAACTCTCCTGATACGATATATTGACGATACATTCGTCATTTGGCTCCATGGCAGGGATGCTCTGGTGTCTTTTCAAACCCATCTGAATGGTATACATCCTAGTAACCAGTTCACGATGGAGGTGGAAACTTATTCATCCCTACCGTTTCTTGACGTTATCATAAAGAAAAACCAATCGCAAAATTTGCATCACTCTATTTATCGAAAATTTACCCATACCAATCGTTACTGCATGCCAACTTTCATCATCCCCCTTCACAAATTAATTCAGTCATTAATAAGCTTGTCTCCAGATCAATACGCCTTTGCGATGATGACAGTAGACCCGCTGAGTTCTCTAGTTTAAAACAGGCCCTCATCCAAAATGATTATCGCGAAATCACATCAATAGTAGCATCCACAGACATCAATCTCAACCCAAAGACTCAGACCCTCATCATACGGAAGCTTTTCTTCCTTACATCAAAGGTGTCACTAACAAAATCAACAAAGTTCTAAAATCAAAAGGAATAAAGACAATATTTACCCCCCAACAAAAACTTTCATCTCTTGTCCGATCAATCAAAGACAACTTCCAAACGAACAGTTTCCTAGGTCTTGAAGAATGCTTTCCTCTTTGATATCTTGGAAACATGCCAAATTCTTTTAAAGATTTTTGAAGAAACCTCCATCTTTTTCTTGGTTATACCATGGATGGCCATAAAAGCTTTAAAGCAAAACTGAACTTCTTTTATTGTATTCTCATCATTTATAGACCTTACTCTATAACTATATACGGCATCTTTAAATTTAGCGTTCTCTTCCATTTGACGTGAACGGCGGTTTTGAATTTGTTGTATGGTAATTAGACCACATAAATATGAGTTTTGTTCATCAACAGAACACATTAAATTGCTTCAAAATACTGTTCCTACAGCCTGCAGAAACCTTTTGAGAAAACATTGCAATCTTTTACAGTGACAGTCAGGTCCTGGAACATGTCTTTGTAATCTAAGTTGTATACTTACATCAGCCATGCAGCCAAATGATTTTCTTTTCTTACTTAACTTAACATTTGCTGAACCACTTGCATTATTTTTCTTCATCATTTTACATAGTAAAATGATTTTGTATCAGTAACTTGAAGTAACTAACCTCAAATATTACGCCTTAAAGCAACACACGATAACAATGAGTATCTTAACATGTTTCTGCTTGATTCACAACTGACATTCCCCCTTCTTAACCGGTAACATCCTGACGTTCCCCTTCCTTCTTCTGTATAGGTATTTTATTATTCGTGTTATCTCATGACAAAACCCAATTTTAACCAGTGTTATTTACGTACAGTAAAATACAGAATATAAACTATCTAATGAATTATTAAACCAAAAAATGAAAATTTCTGACATTCTTCCTTTTTCCCCTGTACCCTTCATAAATAATATATATATATATATATATATATATATATATATATATATATATATATATATATATGCTGTCACTATTTTTCCGGGTTTGACTCCGCGTTGTAAAATGCTGGTTTTCTTGAAAACCATTGTTTTGGCGACGTTTCGGCAAGGTCTCACTTGCCATTCTCAAGCCTGGTGGAACTACTTCTCGTCGTTACTCGATTAGTACTGGTCAGTAACGTCGAGTAACGACGAGAAGTAGTTCCACCAGGCTTGAGAATGGCAAGTGAGACCTTGCCGAAACGTCGCCAAAACAATGGTTTTCAAGAAAACCAGCATTTTACAACGCGGAGTCAAACCCGGAAAAATAGTGACAGCACATATAGCTCCCGCGGAAACCTCAAAACAAACATATATATATATATATATATATATATATATATATATATATATATATATATATATATATATATATATATATATATATATATATATATATATATATATATATATATATATATATATAATAATTTTTGTTTTGAGAAAAACCATTATTTTAACGAAGTTTCGGCAAAGTCATACCTGCCATTGTCAAGTCAGGTAGTAACGCTTCCTGCTGATTTGAAGTAGACTGACTCTCATGGTCGATGCTGTTTGTCGTACGACCGTAGCGTCCTCCTGGTTTTCAGGGGTTTCTGGACGATCTACAACCGCCGCTCTCGAAGAGGATCTCAAATTTCGAGAGTCCATCTTCGTATTTAAGGAGTTGATTGAGATACCGGCCGCTACGGGCAAGAAGTTCCGCCGAGCCTTTGTGGTAGCTGAGGAGACACCGGCAATCAGAATTCTCTAACAGTTCGAGCTTTCTTACAGACAAAATATTCTTACACTGAATTAATATGTATTAGAATTCTGTTGCGTGGTGTATAACTCAAGTTTCACAAAGATGTCGGCCTTCTCGTTTCGTGTAGCCGCGTTCCCTCTCCTCGAGAGAGGTACAAGAATACCGGCAATGTCGACTCTTCCTGCTGCCAGTCGCTTTTTGTTAACAGTAATTCATATAGTTACGATTTACATAAGGTCTTGGAGACGAAGTGGTATTGCAGATCAACCTGATCGGAAAAGCAATTACAAGTCCCCGTCGGGGCTTTTATTCGCTCTTTACCGTGACAGGCCCAAATATCGCTGTGGTCAGTTCGACACGATTTTAATAAGTCGTGTTCTACTGTCAGGAAGCGTTTTGTAGTCGACACGCCGGATCTCGTACACTTGATGATTTAACTTCTAAATTGGATAACCATTATTAGGTATTATTCTTCAATTTTGGACGTCTTCGTCGATAGCAGGATATTGGTTAATTAATAAAACTCAAAGGTAGCTTAGTAGCGCACCGAACCAACAAGGTCTTACGGGGCTAGTAGTGTATGACGACTGGATCCCGTTCGGAAGATGTGCTGCTCTTTTATACACCACTTCCGCCGAGAGGCCAATGACAGCGCAGTTAATAACGAACGCTGTGGTTGGCCGGCCAAAGTAACAATCTTTGTCGTGATTGGTTATCTTGGCGACATGTTACTTATATATAGCTGATCGAGGCGCGCTTCTCTTGAACGGTCCTTGACAAGGCTTCTTGTGATTGGTCCAGCACGTGTGTAGGTAGGAGGAGTCCTACTCGTCGGTTTTGTGGCCTGATGTATTTTTGACTTTTTCTTTAATACCGTTTTCCATGTTGTTGGAAGACTTTGAGCATCATCTCTTTGTTTTGTCTGTTGGGATTTTTTTCTATTTCTTTAGATTATCTGATTTCTCGTTTTCTTTTAATTTCAATATTATATTTTACAGTTTTTTTATGTTTCTGAAAATTTTGAAAAATGCACATAACAAGTTTTGCAACTAGGCGACTCAATTACAAATAATTTATTCTAAGTGATCACCGTTATCGAAGAATTTTAAACAAAACATCTCCGCCTATGGAGTATCACTTGATTAAAAACCCATTATTAACAGTTTTTGTTAAACTAATGAAGATATTTATGGTTTTATTAACGATAGACTGATAAATCGTCACCCATGACATAAATTCCAACAAGCTGATTTTATCACAAAATAATTTACTATGTCTTAACATACAGAGCTTTATCAAACACAACCTAACAATAATTTTGATAATGTACGATTTCAAAACTAAATCTTTATCCAAGATTTTATTCAATGTTTGTTCATTCATTTTCTGATTTAACCTTTAGTTGTGTTATGGTGATAATAAAACTGAAACAGTTAAGTTCCTCAAAAATGAGTGTAAGTGTGATATTTGTTGCGTTAAGTTTAACGCTGGTACAGACGAAAGGTTTTGTAACAGATAGAGGATGTCCTGCGCCCAAAGTTGAAGCACAAAACAATGGTAAGTATTTGCTTTTTATATATACAGTGTGATCAATTTAGATTGGAAACACCTTAATAAAATTTTAAAAAAATTATTTAAAAATTCCATTATAAAAGGTATAAACCCTGGCCAAATTATTAGACGCACTCCTGTTTTTTAATAATGTGATGTTTTATTCGAGTTTATATGCAGTTCTTTCACATACAAACATACATGAAATGGATTTTTATTCAGGAAATATATTATATATTTCGTATTTGTCATAAATGGCAACACTGTCTTAATCAATTCTTGCCGGAACGTAAACAAGTCTAAACTTGCTCCCATCGCGTTCACTGGTGCTTCAGTTGCGAACGTATCTCTGTGGCTTTATGTGCTGTGTTTGTTTATTAAACAGTTTTATATTACGCACTACGCAGTTATTTGTTTATTTCGTTTGCAGAGTTTAAATAATCTGTTTGTACGCTTTCATCATGGGTAAAAAACGCGATCTTTCACCACCTAAAAAAGCTGAGATAAAGGCCCTAGTGAATACTAAAATATTTTCAAACCGCGAAATACCACGAAGGTTAAAGGTTTCTGAAGCTAGTGTACGACGCATAAAGAAGAAGATTGAATTAGGGAAAGAATTGAGCCCAAACCAAAAGAAAAAATGCGGCAGAAAGCCTATTTTCACGCCAAGGTCAGAAAGATCTTTAAAGAAAATTTGCCTGGAAAATAGATTTGCTACCACAAAATTGATACAATCGCAACTCCAAGATGTCAATGTGAATGCTTCTGAACGTACTGAGCGAAGAAAATTAAAAGATTTGGGTTTTATGGCCTGCCGTCCTGCTAGGAAGCCCAAGTTAACACCTGCAATGAAACCAAAGCGTCTGAATTGGGCCAAACAGTTGCGTGATAAAGGTGTGGACTTCTGGAGGTCGGTAAGTTCATAATTTCTTGCATAATATTTCATATTTCTTTCACAAATAATGCATTTAACTATTTAACCAACATAAAGACCAGCACATAATTTTTTTTCTATTGTTGACAGGTCTGCTTCAGTGATGAAAGCACATTTGCAATTTTGCAAAACAAAGCTCAGTTTGTGCGTCATCGTCATGGAGAAAAGTTTCATCCTGACTGTGTTGTTCAGACTGTGAAGCACCCTACAAAAGTGATGATTTGGTCAGTCATTAGCGGCAATGTTACTGGACGTCTGTACGTGGTAAAAGGAATGATGCGGTAAGACCAGTACAAGGATGTCTTGCAAAGGCGGTTGATTCCGCAGCTCCAAGACTGGTTTCCAAATGGGAAACCACTCATTTGTATGCAAGATGGAGCTTCCTGCCATACAGCACGGTCTGTCAAAGCTTTTTTGGCAGAACAAAATATCTCTTTGTTGGATTGGCCGGGTAATAGCCCCGATATGAACCCCATAGAAAACGTTTGGGAGTTGATGAAAAGAGAAGTGGCTAAAGACATTATTACAAACAAAAAGCAGCTCTTAGAAAGAATAATTTACGTGTGGAATCATCATCCTCAAATGCAAGAGACAGTACAGGCTTGCATTGATACTATGCCGCGCAGAATTAAAGCTCTAATAGCGGCTAAAGGTGGCTCAACAAAATATTAACACTTAATTGTCGTTATTTCTGTTTTCGTTCAAGAGCCAATAAATACATATGTGTTCATTAATAATGATGTTGTATTGGTAATAAAATATAGACAATTAAATGGACAACCAAATCACATACATTGTTTCTGGTATATAGAAAAAACCTATTTAGTATCAGCTCATAATTAACATTTTTTATAAAATCTTATAGTGCGTCTAATAATTTGGCCAGGGACTGATTTTAATTAGGTATGTATTCATTTTTAATATATACCTTTTATAAAGGTATTTCTAAATAATTTTTTTGTGATACAGGGTATACAGCCAGCTACAGGAACTTAGTTTCCTTGTGGATTTCAATAAAATTTGTTGTAAACGTTGTTGACAGATTTTAACCAATTTTGCTTGAAATGTAAATATAATGTAATAAAAGATCTACATTGAAGCATAATTTAAAATGTTTATTCAAATTTCCAGGACATACTATTTTTTTTTATAATTATATGTTTACTTACAATATAAATCATTACAGAGTATTAAGTAAATGTATTACAGGTTTTGCGCGTGAAGGAAAGACATCCAATGATGTCTCACCTTATTCTATTTTGGTTTAGTTTTGAAGTAGGTCTTGGGGCCAGATTCTATCTAATCTTCTTGTGGCTGCACCATTGTTGAATAATTTCCTTACTAGCTCATTGTCATGGTGAATGGTACGTTCATTTTGTGACTCATTTACTCAATGGATTTCTGATCTGATGAAAGGAATCTTTAAGTCGTAGTGAAGTGATTGATTACTTACGTACCATGGTGCATCCACTATCGATCTTAGCACTTTAGACTGGAATCTTTGGATAATATTCAGCGACGTTGGCTTTGCACAGCCCCATAGGTGTAGTCCGTAGAGCCAGATAGATTTGAATATGGCTTTGTATAGAAGAATTTTGTTTTGGATGTTAAGTTTTGATTTACGTCCAAGAAGCCAATACATTTGTCGAAATTTTAAGTCGAGCTGTCTTCTTTTAGTCTGGATATGTTTCTTCCAAGTGAAACGTTGGTCAAGATGGAGGCCAAGGTATCTAGCGTCTGTTACTATTGGTATTCTTACATTTTCCATCCTTATAGGTGGGCATATTTTGTGATGGTTGGTAAATGTTATTTGAGTTGATTTTGTTTTATTTACTTTTGTTCTCCATTTCGTATACCAATCACTGATTATGTTCAGATGATGTTGCAGATTTTGTGAGGCTTGTATGGTATCTTCATTTACAGCTAGTATTGCTACGTCGTCAGCAAAGGAAGCGATTGTAGTATTATTAGTCTCTGGTATATCGGCTGTGCAGAGTGAGAAAAGCAGCGGCCCTAGAACAATACCCTGGGAGATTCCGGAGTTGATAGGACAGAGGTTGGATTGTTGGTCTTTGAATTTTATAGAGAAATATCTATTTGATATGTAGGATTTAAGTAGGAGGAAATAGTTACTGGATCGTGCTATTTTTACTTTGTAAAGCAGACCTATGTGCCAGACTTTGTCAAACACTTGTGAAATGTCTAGAAATACAGCATTGCACTATTTCTTTTCTTCAAGACTTTTTGATATTTCATTTATTATTCGATGAATTTGTTGGGTAGTACAGTGATTTTAACGAAAACCAAACTGATGTTTTGGAAGTAATGTTAGGAATTCATGATCTGCTTATATCCTTTGTAGCAGCAATCTTTCAAAAACTTTGCTTACGGTTGAAAGTAGGCTGATGGGTCGATAAGATGTTACTTCATTGGGCTCTTTTCCTGGCTTAAGGATCATAATGACTTCAGCAAATTTCCATATTTTTGGAAAGTATGATAAGCTTAGCATGCGGTTAAATATTGTATTGGTCTTGCTACGAAGTTGTTTTAGTACTTGTGTCGAGTCACTCTACACTGAGGAGTAGGCAGATTGAGACCTCAGTGCCGAGAGACAGTTCTTGTAATACAGAACACGATACTGGTACGTCTCGAGTGAGGGGAGTAGGCAGATTGAGACCCCGAACTCGAACCGAACCGTATCACTCTTGATAATGGCTCCAAAATGGGTGCCGAAACGTCGAGTAATAAATTCTCAACGCGGTTCTTCCCGAGAACTAAGTAATTTTCATATATATATATATATATATATATATATATATATATATATATATATATATATATATATATATATATATATATATACTTAATTTTTCAAGCTACTTTGGGCCAACGATAGTTAAGTAGAACAATTTTTCGTTTTTTAAGTTAGGTTGACTTATATTTTATATTTTAGATTCCATTAAAACACCTTTTCCTCTCATCTATCCAGATGCAGATTCCATGTTAACTATATTGCGTCTACCTCAGGTAAGTAGTAATTTTATGTGTTGAAGCAATTCAATTTATATTTATTTGTAGGAAAAAATCAAATGAATTACAGGAGTGTTAGATCATTTAACTTAAAAGTACGCCCTGATGTTAAGTACACTCTTGTCGTAAATATTTTGGTTTTTTTATTCTTATTTCTTTTTCTGTTGACAAAAAGATGCAGGCATGAGGTTCGAGATGGTAGCAGTTCAGTTATAAAGAAGTAATTTGCTTATAAAGAAGCTATTTGCGTCCATTCGAAGCTATGTTAGAGTTGCTTCCTAAGACAGAATAGATTTATTTTCACGTTCAGAGCGACTGTGAAAGCCGTTCTGAAGAGGCCTATTAGGCCGAAATACGTATAAGCGGATACACAAACGCACTATACGTGAAATCAAATCTTAACTGTCTTTTCCTTTTTATTCCGATTTACTCTGTACGAGTACTAGAAACGAATTCGCTAAGGATTTTTGCTTAGTTGAGGAGATATGTTGTGGAATGCAAATTTTAGATTCCCTATGTCTCTATTTACATCTTTATCAACGTCTGTTTTGATTTGTAATTCTTAGAAGGCACAGATTAAAGCAAAAATCTGAATTTGGTTTCAAAAATTAGTTTACGGATTTTATATCAGATGTCGCTATTTGCGTCCATTCGAAGCCATGTTAGAGTTGCTTCCTAAGACAGAATAGATTTATTTTCACATTCAGAGCGACTGTGAAAGCCGTTCTGAAGAGGCCTATTAGGCCGAAATACGTATAAGCGGATACACAGACGCACTATACTGAAATCAAATCTTAACCGTCTTTTCCTTTTTAATCTTAATAGTTTTTTTTTATCTGATTATTAAGAATTAGTCCACTAGAACAGAAACCATGCAAATCCAGCAATTATTGCGTGTCATCCAGGAAGTTTTGTCCCAAATGTTTTGTCGACAGCTAAATGCATCACAGTGTCGTAAATCTAGCTTGGAATTGGTTTATTATAAAGGAAATTACAACCTATATGTCTAGAGAAAAACAAAAGAACAAAAACAAGCTGAAACGCATGATGGAAATGTATTCTGACACAACTTATAATTATGTTAGGTATCTGAGCTGATTCCAAAAATCGAATCGTGTATTTTTTGAGGCAATAAATAAGAGATTTATGTTTTATTGCTGATACCTAGAAGACATCTACTTTTCAGGTGCTTAAACTTTCTTTCTCCCATACAACTTTGCCAACCTCTGTCGGCAACAAGCTACGTGAAGTGTCACTGACCTCGAAAATGTTCCTTAATAGTACTACTATCAATAAAACAAAGGACAGGAAGTGATTGATTCGTTGTGGTTTTCAACTTTCATTGCACAATGATACATGACATAGGATAGGTTATAACCACAGCCACTCTCCACGCGTTTAATAGAAAAGTCCAAAAATTTGGAAAATGACTTTTTCGTTGTAGTATACACTGTTCGGATTTGATCCAAACTGGCAACAGCGCTCCCGCGTCCTACCCCTGACCCCCCTTTGGCACAGACCAAAATTTGACTATGCGAAAGATTGTAGAGATCTCGCTCTCTTTTAAGTTCAACTGTCCGAGAAGACACATCGCTCTTAAGTTCAACTGCCGCATGGTGAATCATCCGATCACGTGTTAACAATAACAACTGTAAGTGATAATATTTCTTATACAAGCAACGAGCAAATAAATAGTAATTATTATATTGTCTATCAACCAATTTAAAGGTATACTATTTATAATTGAAATGCATTTCTACTGAGTAAGAGTAGTTTATTTAAATCCACATAACAAAAGAACCACCGCTTAATGGAAATATATCAAGTCGAAAGAATAATCCGAAGTAATTATACCTTATAATTACTTGTGCCCAACCGAAGTATTTATTCGGCTTACTTGGACGGTGCAGAGGAGCCCGGTCCGTTTCCAATACACTGAACTCAAATTTTGATTTAATTAACATCTGAACCATCCCAGAAGGAGCTCTCCAGCACAATATCCCGGAGTTAAACCAAAACAAAATGGTTTGCCGTCATATCCGGAATCTCTTCCGCCTTGTCACCTCCGTCATTACAAATCGTTTCACCCAACCTAATCTAATTAAAGATCCCATTCCTTGAAGTTCTTCAAATAGAATAAAACAAGGATATCTCTTTAACAAACCATCCCTTTCACATCCAAGAAAGAATAAATATAGCAGAGTGAAGTAGCCGCCCTGTTTGCCAGATATGAAACAATAATAAGCATTTCAAATCTCTATTTGGAATAAGAGTGCTACGCAGAGCTATACAGACTTGATACTAAACTTGATACAAAATAAAAGGGTTTATGTTGAATTTGATTTTATTTTCCATTTCTTATCTTTCATGAAATCTACACTTTCTAATAAAAAAAATCAAAATAATCCAATAATTTTAACAGGATTTTCTTCTGAAACTTCTGCGGCCTATAATGTAAAAACCCGGCAATTTTCACTACAATATATTGTTGAAGAGTGTATTTCACAGATAATTACTAGATACATCTACATCTTTTTTTACGTCAGTATATTTCACTTATGTTACTCACCTTTTTTAAAAATCTATTAATATTTCATTATGTTTCCAGTTCAGTGACCATGAAGGTGTACAAGGACTCTTAAGGTTATATGAAAAAGGAAAGGAAAAGAAGGCGGAGTTTCAACGAAGAAACTATAAAAAGAACCATCCTTTAATAGTTCTCGAAGGATTAGCAGGCTCAGGTAATATTTCTTATCACTTTAGACTACGGTACCTCTATGATTTCTTGTTTTAACATAAATATAAATAACTTTGTTAATTTCAATTTACCGGTATTTTTTTTTTCATCTTCATCCTATCTAGAAGCACTTTTTCTTGTTAATTGACGAGTTGATATCTCTTTGGATGGTTGTCACTCCATTTTTACGATGTTCACCGATACTTCACCGGTAAGAGATGTATCTTCTGTTACTTCGACCATTTTTTCCCCATCCATTCTAATATGTGATTATTCCATTTTTTCTGTTTAGTATCTACTAGGGCTCTGTATGTCACATTTACCTCTGATATCTTCACCCCTCTTTTAGTCCCTCAGCGTATGTCCTGTAATTATGCTCAGTATCCTTGTCCCCGCCCTTTAAAATAGCTTTTGTGTTAAGCCGGTGCTATAGAGCTCAATGAATCTTTATGTTGCTTATGTCTACAGATTTCTTAAGTTGTTTATCTATTCCTACTTCCATCTTGCTGTTTTGGTAAATGTTTTGGTAAATCCAAGGGAATTTCTCTATTATACAAAATATGGATTACATCATTAATTCGTACTTCATCGAATGCTTTCTTCAAGTTAATGAGATATAGAAGCGCTGGCTTATTATACTCTAATGATTCCTCTAATCAGGTAATTTAGCTTATGACGAATACTGCCTCCTTACGTCGGCTCCACATATGGGGGCCAACGTTGGCCCCAACAGCGTTGGTGCAATGTGTATACCGACAAAACTGTGTTGGAGCCGACGTTTTTATGACTTGCTCCAACGTTGGGAGTTTTCCGTGGACTGTCGGTTTTTGGATACACATCAAAGGGATTGGCGCTAATACTGGTGTTGCTGTTGATGCTGACCACACATTGGCGCTACAGCAGTGTTCCAATCGGCGTATAATTATGCTATTTGCGCATAATTTAGTTGTTGGCGCGGAATTTTCGCATCCTGTATAAAATTAGGTACCTAATATTGCACAATCTAGCAAAGCAAAAGAAAATAAACCAATGACAAGCCACAGATTATAAAAAGAGTCTTGATCCAGCATTATTTTTAGAAAATAAAAATTACTTTATCGAAGAAAATTTCCATTCCATGACAGCATTAAAAAACAAATTTACAACATGTAAAAATTGATCTTCGTCCACCTGAGTTGTTTAGGATTAACACTCCGAGACATGTCGGTGGTCTATCAGAACGAGGTTTATGCTCAAAAGGCTATTTCTTAGAAGAGATCTTAGGCATAGAAACAAGAAAAAAACGTAAAGATTCCAGTTCCACCAAATGTATGGACGAAGCCGATAAGGATTTGATACGTCGAAAAGTCTATACCATGTACGAAGAGCAACGCATACCTACATTAAGAGCTCTGAAGCAACGGCGCAATGTTGACGAAACCCAAATAAGCTGTAGCTTCACCAGCTTATAGAAAATTTTGAAAAGCATGGGCTTTCGATATCGTTTAATTGACAAAAGACAAGTAATTATGGAATCTCATAGATTACAAAAATGGCGTTATGAGTATATAACTTCGAAAAGAAAATTCCGTTCTGAAAATCGTCCGATAATTTACCTCGACGATACATGGTTTGACGCACATTCAACGCGACCTAAAGTATTTGCCGATTCCTCCGGTAAATGAAAGACAAAAGCTCGGTTAAATAAAGGGAAAATAATAACTGGATCCAAATTTCTGCTGGATCAGAAAATGGTTGGGTTCCAAATGCCCTGTGGCTTTCTGCAAAGGATATTAAAGACTTCTGCGTCGAATACCATGAAGATACAACGGCAGAACTTTTTGAAGAATAGTTCAAAAATAATCTTATGCCAAACATTTCTCAGAATAGCGTGATAGTAATGGACAATGCAAGCTATCACAGTGCCAATGCCAACTAAGTAAGGCTCCAAACTCGAATAATACTAAATTGGAAATTCAAAATTACATGGAGACGAATGATATGTATTTTGAAGAATGTTACACCAAACAAGAGCTTTTAGAAGTTTTAAAGGCATTTTCTATAAAAAAAAAGTATAATTTTGTGATACATTGGCAGAGGAAATGGGACATATAGTGCTGAGGCTTCCACCCTATTATTGTATGTTTAATCCCATAGAACATATGTGGCACAAATTGAAGTCTAACGTGAGGTCACAAAATATTTCTCCAACGTTAAGTAGTATTGTTGTAGAGTTAATAAGAAAATGTTACAATGATATTCTTTCAAGTAGTTGGAGAAATTCAGTCCGACAAGTAATAAGTAAAGAAAATTCATAATTATGTTCATGTAGATCATAATATAATTGAACCGATCATAATTAATTTAGATGAGAATAGCGATAGCGAAACCGTGTGGAGTGATACTGTCATCAAATCTACAAATGTTACGATTTAAAAAAACGGTTCTTTTCAGAACCACAAATTATTATTAATGTTTGTTTTTCTATAGTCTTAGCAATTAAAATAGATTTAATTTAAAACATTAATTTCCGGTATATAAGGCAAAGCAATATATTTTACATCCGTTTTTTGTTTTTGTCGTCGTAATTATTGTAAATTTTGTGGATCCTTTGCTTTATTATAGGAGTGCCATCTAGTCAGTGTTAATTTTCAAAAGACCAACTCTGTCTACCTCGTTTGCTTATCGCTCCGGACCGGTCTTAACAATGGGCCAAGTCGGATAAATTTAATAATATTTATGACCGCACTAATTGAAGTCAACCGTTTTCTGCTAAACAAACTTTACTTCCATATATCGGCAGTGGAATAAAGTCACGTTTGATGCAGAATATAGCCAAACTAGAAGGCTTAAAATTTTGGTAATTGAGTTAATAAAAGAATAAATGGTATTCAGAGCCTCGACGTCAGGTTTACACTCATATATTCAGTCTGCAGTTGCCAAATACGGCATATCCAAATATCTAGTAGCTTTAAGTAACGCTGTAGACAAAATGACGTAAAATTCGCCTTCTTGTAGCAAAATATAACCATATGCACTCATTATCACAACAGTCGCAGCCGCTGCAATTTCCATGTAGGACATGTTGATGTTGGCTCTAGAGGGAACAGACTGATATCGCTGCAATACTCAACCCAATATGTGGATGCCTCACCAAACCTGGGAACATAGTTGACCCAACGTTGGCTCCAACTTTGGATCCCATGTGTGGAGCTGGCCTTACACGATCAAAACTTGGTTTGGTTTTGTTGTTTATCTACTAAACTTATCCTCTAACTTATTTTTTCTGGCAAAATTATATATGTAAGTTTCAGGGTAGTATTTAATAAATTGATACCTCTGCAGTTTTCTGGATGTTCTTGATCGCGTTGTCCATCTTTACCTACAGCTTTTCTATTCTTCAGTTTTTCAAGTATTTTTTGAGCTTTGTGCGTGTTTATATTAATTTTTCGGTTTATGGATATTTTTTAGTGTAAGTGTGTTTTAGGAAAATCAACTCTTGTGAGTGGTTTATCGAAGAAGATCAATGGTGTACAATCTCATTCACCTTCAAGCACAGTAGAAACGTTAAAAGATAAATTTGTTAATAATCCACTACTAGACAATATATACCATCGTTTTGCTCACTATATAACTGCAATGGAGGTTTATATATTGCTGAAGGATTCACCGGTGGTCTTGGATAGGTGAGGTTTACTATTTGACTTTAAAAGATTTAATATTATTTTTCTAGTGCAGTTGATCCACCTTAAAATATAATATATACAGAGTCACCACTAACGGGACGGAAGATTACAGCGAAATGGTAAAAGATTTAAAAAAGTTTTCACATTAATAGTTTGTAAGTTGATAAAAGCTTCTTCTCTTCTAAATGTGCCTATCTTCTTGAGATATTATTTTGAAATGTACAGGATGTCTCAATAAATTGTGACGTAACAAAGTTATATTTTTTTCTTATGGGACACTCTGTATTTTATTGCATTTCTAATTGTTCGCAAAAAATAAGGTATAGTTTCATAAGAGTTCCGTATACCTAAGTGCAGAGTGTTCTGAGTTATGAGTTATGAGTATGATACGGATGATAGTGGTTTGTCTTGAGTATTCTACATACACTCGTTTGACTGATTTCTAATTCTCCAGAAATTTTTCTAGTAGTATACTAGTAGTATTACTAGTGTAATTAGTTCCCACTTTTTTCCATTGCGTATACCCATCAAAATAGGCATTAAGGAAGATTTTTTGAAATAATATTGGAAAATTTTGTAAGCGAAGGCAGAAATAATAGAGGCAAACAACTGTTAACTTTCCTTTTGGAAAACAATCTCTATCAAATGAACAGCTTTTTTAAAAAAGAAAAACCACAGAAGGTTGACATGGAGAAACCTCTGATGGAAATACAAGGAACGAAATCGACTATTTCTTAACAAACAAAAAATAATTATTTAAAAACGTAAATGTGTTAAACCAGTTTAGTACAAGCAGTGATCATAAGAGCGAAAATAACGATATCGTTCGAAAAAGAAAGACCGAAAAATGATAAATAAGAAACAACCAAAGAAATGGACAAACCATCTAATATTCAGGAGTTCGAAAAATATATTAATAATTCATTAAAAGACACAACAGCAACAGGCATCAATATATTTTTTTTAACATCCAATACTGGTTCTTCTATTTTATATGACATCATTAGAAAGAAAAACTATTTGGAGTTGGATTTATTGGAAGATTTGGAGATCACCAAAGAAACAAATGGAACTCTCATTGTCTTAATACTCAAATTAATTTAAATTGTACTAAGTTTAAACCTATTTTTAAAACTTTATTGCAGGTTCACCTCGTAGTGGACCCAGCTCGGCTGTTTAGACTTCCTGCACTGAGTATACCCATTAAGAATTTATTAATTTCACACTTTGATCAACATTACTATTGTATTCTTCAACAATTTACAAAACTAGCTTGCTTAGGTTCAATTGATCTATAGTTGGCGTTAATTACACTCTCCATACCTCTGAGTAATTTAGATATACCAATACCAATTCCACAGTTGTATATTTCAACATCTCCCACTGTTGGTCAGTTGTTCTTTAGTAACGCTTTTACATATTAGTTTTATAGTTCTCCCATTGCCTGGGGGTTTAACTAAACTACTTGAATTATACCACATTTATACACTGCTTTCAATTTTGTTAAAATTTTTAGTATTTCAATTTCAGTCAGATTTCTTCTTTTTACAGTATTGATAGTGCCTGGTAGACCATTTTATTGTAGTCAACCACCCACTGTCAAATAGATTATTCAGTCTATTTCTTTCATTCACACTTTATGTCCACTTCATTTGCTTTCAAACTAACAACCCTATTATTATGTAAGTGTAAGATCTGGATTATGCAATCTAGTTTAATTAAAATATTCTATAAGTCATATTTCATAAGCTGATTTTCTATAGTAGTGTTAGTAGGATCTTTGGTCAATGCCAGCTTACTTAGACAGAAGCAGATCACATTTCCATGATTGTGACTGCCCATCAAAGACAACAAAGAACAAACAAACTGGACCTGGAAAAACTAAAGATTCAGAAATGTAAAGAGAAGTACGAAGAAGAAGTCGCAAATAATTTAAGAACGCTACAACTGCACTCCGTAGAGGGCAAATGGGATAGTATCAAAACAGCAGTAATAACAGCGGCAGCGTCCACCCTGTAAAACAAAAATAACGAGAAGGGGAGCATGGTTCGGTGACGAGTGTAGACAAGCAGTAAAGAAAAGAAATAAAGCACAAAAAATGTATACAATCAAGAAGAACACGAGAAAGACGAACATCATTTGAAGTCGCAAGATGGAAAGCAGACAAGATATGTAGAAATAAAAAAAGTGCCCATGAAAATGGACAAATAGAAAAAATGGAAGAAAATTTCAAAAACAACGAAATTAGAGGGGCTTACGAATA
Organism: Diabrotica undecimpunctata; assembly: GCF_040954645.1. Classification (NCBI taxonomy): domain Eukaryota; kingdom Metazoa; phylum Arthropoda; class Insecta; order Coleoptera; family Chrysomelidae; genus Diabrotica; species Diabrotica undecimpunctata. The sequence continues at coordinate 46,784,088 of NC_092809.1, forward strand.
CCTAAAAAAGTTAAAAAGTGGGTATAAACCTCAAACAAGTCTATGTAAGGATGAACGTGGACAAATTATCAGTGACCAACAAAAAGTCACAGAAACCTGGAAGCATTATTTTCAGACCCTACTTGGTACACAAGTAGACATGGAAGATGAAATGGGTACGAACTACGTAGAAGAGAATAAAGTAGAGAATGAAGTAGAAGCTCCAACCATAGAGGAAGTTCTCGAAGCTATTAAGGCCCAGAAAAACAATAAAGCCCCGGGAGTTGATGAAATACCAGCAGAATTGTATAAGGTGAGTGGCGACCACCTAGCAAGTCACATCCACGCGCTCATCAAAGACATATGGCAAGAAGAGAAAATACCCGACGACTGGAAGAAAAGTATAGTATGCCCGATCTATAAAAAGGAGACAAACTCCAGTCAAAAACTACCGTGAAATTTCTTTACTATGTACAGCATATAAAGTCCTCACGTATATTATAAAATGTTGATGTTAAAGAAATTAACTTCCAGTTTCAACAGATGTTATCAGGTGATCTGGTATCTTTTAAATCAATTGACAGTATTGTTAATGAAGACAAAGCCGTATATTATCCAAAAGAATTTTTAAATTATCTGGATATACCGGGGATGCCATCACGGATCTCATACTATTTACTTCTTCTTCTTCTTTTTATGTAGACATGACGCTCTGTTTTTTAATGTGCTTCCAGTAAGTTGTCATAACCGTCTTGCCGTCTTTACTATTCTATTTGTTATCATTCGTCTTATATGACCGTTCCATTCTACTCTTCTATTTTTTACCCAGTTCTTGATGTTCTCTACCTTGGATCTACGTCGTATATCTGTACTTCTAGCTCTGTCCCATAGTGTCTTACCATCAATTTTTCTCTCTGCTTTGTGTGATAAGTGTTTTTATTTCTGCTATTTCTAACATCCTTTGTGTCCTCTCTGTGTCAGGTCGTGTTTCTGCCGCGTATGTCATTATTGGTCTGATGACTGTTTTGTAAATTCTGCCTTTCATTTCTTTACCAATATTTTTATTTCTAAATATTGTTTAGATATTTAAACTCCATCACTTGTTCTATTATCTGACCTTCCAGTTCCAATTTACATCTTAGTAAATTTGCTGTTGTAACCATGCTTTTTGTCTTTTTTGGGGAAATTAACATGCTAAATTTTCTTGCGGTTATATTAAATTGGTCCAACATACGTTGTAAGTCGTCTTCACTGTGAGAGTTTTTCTCTCATTTGATATCATTTTTTAGTTCCTACTTTTTTATTATTTCATCCATAATCTGTCTTATCCCATTGCCAGCTTAAATAGGGTCGGTTAGTTCTTCTTCCACTTTTACTTTTATTGTGTTGTTTTGGTAGATATTTTCGATCGTTTTGATTATTCCTAGAGGTATCTCTCTTGCGTACAATAAGTGTATCTTCTTCTTCTCCAGATGCAATTTCACTAATGGATGTTAGCGATCACATTTTCCATTAATTCTCTATTTCTTGCAATATGTATCAGAGATTGTATGTCGTTCAATTTTATCCTCGATTATAAGTTGGAGGAACTGGTATTTTTCATTTCGCATGATGTGACCTAGATACGCCGTTTTCCTTTTCTTGATGGTTTCGAAAAGTTGGCGTTCTTGGTTTATTCTTTTAAGGACATCTATATTTGTGATTTTCGCTGTACATGGTATTTATATTTATATAAGTGTATAAAGACCTTTAATTTGTCTTCTTCTTCTTCTTTTGGCATCATAACCCTGGATGGGTCTTTGCCTGTCTGGCTATGTCCTTCCATTCAGATCTCTCTTGTGCCCTTCTTCTCCATTGTCTTATGTTCATTGTTTTCAGGTCGTCTTCCACGTCATCCAACCATCTCGTTCTAGGCCTTCCTTTTTTTCGCCTTTCTATGGGCTTCCATTGTAACATTTTCTTTGCTGTTTTTGCATCGTTTTGTCTCTGCACATGTCCCAGCCATGACAGTCTTTGACTTTTCACAAATCTTACAATGTCATAACCTTCATTTAACTCATTAACCTCGTTGTTTCTCCTGATTCTCCATGTGCCATCTTCCTCTTGTACCGGGCCATATATTTTCCTCAGTATTTTTCTCTCGAATGTCCTGAGTTGGGCTTCATCTTTTTTCGTCATTACCCAAGTTTCACATCCATAGGTTACTACGGGTCTAATCAGTGTTCTGTAGATAGTCATTTTGGTTCTTTTGTCTAATAATTTCGATGTCATCAATCTTTTATTAGCATAGTATGTACGATTCCCGCTGAAAATACGTGCATTAATTTCGCTACTTACGGAGTTCTTCTGATTGATTTCTGTGCCGAGATATGTAAAGGCATCCACTCGTTCGATAGTATAGTTGTCTATTGTGATATTATTTTTATTGTCAGTTATTCTTTTGACTGTCATATACTTCGTTTTTGCTTCGTTTATTTTGAGACCTCTTTTTCTTGCTTCAGGATCAATTTGTTTGAACACTTCCATTAGTCGTGGCTTATTCCTACTAATGATGGCTACATCGTCTGCATATGCAGTAATTTGTACTGATTTGGTGTTTATATGGCCGGTTATATTGGTTTTTCTGATGACTGCCTCAAGAACTAGGTTGAATAGCATGGTTGATAGGGCATCTCCCTGTCTTACTCCCATGTTGATGTTAAACAGGGGAGTCAGTTCTCCATCTACTTTGACTGCGGCTTTTGAACCCTGCAACGTCATTTTTATGAGGCTGATGTATTTCTTAGGTATACCTAGATTACAAAGGTCTTTAACTTGACACGGTTAAATGTCTTCTTGAGGTCCACGAAACAGATATGCCGGTTGGTTGTATTATAATGATTTCTCTTGCACTTTCATTCCGACCTAAAACCTTGTAGTTTTTCTGCTAGTGTTATAATTTCATTCAGTTTATTTGTTATCACTTTGGTTGTTAATTTTAGTCTTGTTTAATAAATTAATTCCTCTGTAATTTTCCGAGTCCGATTTGTCGCCCTTTTTGATAAGAGGTATTAGGATGCTTGATCTCAATTCTTGAGTGATTGTGTTTTGTTCTATTATTTTTTGGACTAGTTTTAATAGTTGTTTGGTCAGATCTGGTCTTCCGTACTTTAGGAGTTCGTTCGGTATTCTGTCCTCTCCTGGTAATTTTCTATTTTTTAATTTCCTTAATGCTTCCTTTACCTCTTCCTCCTCAATATTTATTTCTTCGTTTGTTGTCACCTCTGGTGTTGGTGGTCCATTATCGTCACCTTTAGCAAATAGGGATCGAAAGTAGTCTACCCATGTTTCCTTCTGAATGTGTCTCATTTTTATTAGTTCGTTCATCTCTTTTCTACGTCCTCTGATCATTCTGCATATTTCTTTTTGTGTTCCGTAGAAGTCGTGTTTCATCTGTTTTGAGAAGTTTTGCCAGTGTTCCCTTTTTATTTGTCTAACTAAAGTATTCGTTTCATTTCTGATTCGTTTATAGTGGTTGTATGCCTGTTGTGTTTGTTGTGTTCTGTATTGTAAAAAGGCTTTCTTCTTGTCTTCACATTTTGTGTTGTGATGTAACATGTGATATGTTAGTATTTGTTACTTTCCTCTCTTCAAATGATTCTGTTGCCGCGTTAATTATGTTACTTTTGAGTTTCTCTTAACTTTCCTCGTGATCTAATATTTCGTTCCCAGCGATCTTCTCTGATATTCTTTTTCTGTATAAGTATTCCGTGGATTCCGTATTTAGTCTTTCGACTTTGATTTTTGTTTGTGTTGACGCAGCTCTCTTGGGTGTGAAGTATTTCAGGAAAGATATTTACTTAACTGTGTTAAATAAATTAAACATAATATTAGTCGTATAATAACCAAGTCACAGCAAAGCGTGGCCGGGTAAGCTAGTTAATATATAATTATGTTTCAGATATTGGCATTCATCAGCAACTTATTCCATAGCTCGTGCTGTCTATAACACAAACGGCAAATATATACTGCCTCCAAAAGGTGATAAAGTGTACAATTGGCCTGACGATTTACTTAAACCCGATGTAGTGCTTTATCTTGAGGTTGATGAAGACGTTCGGGAAAAAAGGTTATACAAAAGAGGTAAACAAAATGACGACACAGCTTTAAATGCTGAGGAAAGAGAGAAAATCGAGAAGAAATTCGGAAAAAACGAGAAATTGTTACAGAGATGTCCAGAATATAGAAATAAGTAAGTATTCTTACATTCTGCTCCCCTTTGCATCTAATCTACTCTGCTCCATTATAAACTACATCTAATCGCTGCATTTTTCCTTCTCTTTTTCTGCCACTGTAGTTTTCTTTCTCTTTCATCACCCTAGAAATCATACCATTTCATACTCTCCTTAACAATATACACATACGTCAACCTCGTCATTGCCAATCAGTTTGATATATTAGTTAAAATAACTATGCCCCGAAAGCACCTGAATCAGATAATAGTATTTATTTTAGATATTGGGTTCAGTGCTATGTTAAAAACTTGCTCAACGTGCACGGTAATATTGGGGATACGCTGTAAATTCAACCTCAACTAACACACACTCACATTGAACTCAACTTATAACCTCTCTACATTGAACTTTAACTCCCAGTTTTCGTGAGCCTATAAACAAACCTCCTATTTTTTGTGTCGGGCCAGATCTAGTTTCTTTTAATTCAATCACACTGTAATCTGCTCAATTACTTTATTCTACTTTCCTTTAAATTTCTAATCCATTCTGGCCATAGCCATAACTGCCAGATCGTCGGCGTAGCCAAAAAGCGAAACATCTGGCAGTATCTACAGTCTCAACATCTCGTGTAGTACGTTCCACAAGAGATGCCCAGAAACTTCATCTCGCAATTAACTCCTCAGCCTTCTCCATTAGCATTATAATTGCCTCTACCTGGTGATCCGCAGTTTCTTAACTTGACACTCCAACAACATTCTTGATAGATATTCTTATCTGATCATCTATACCAGTCCACACCTTCTCCATAGTTTTAAGTTTGAAAGGCAAAATTATTTCGGTTTTTGTGTTAAATAAAACAATAGGCTAAAAAAGCGGTTGTGTAACATTTGTCTGCCTTTTAAAATATTGGTAAAAATGGCACATCTCAGAAAGATGACTCAGTAAAATATGAACTTTCTACTACTACGACATCTATCTATAAGATAATTGCCAAAATTAGACGCCAGAAATCTAATAAAATCAAAATCTATTAAATTTTATTTGGCCACTTTTTCTATCCTCCTCATCAACTACATATAAAATTATTTCGGTTTTTTTGTTAAATAATCTGTGTTTTTCTTTTAGCATGATACTGGCATATAAAAACATGGCCAATCCTGAAGTGACAATGCTTAATGCTAATTTATCGATAGACGAAGTATTAAATGAAGCGTACCAAAAAGTTGCCCCTCTATTGAAACAATAGATTTTTTTAATAAAGCAATTTTTGACTACAGAACGCTTTGTTTTACTAAACTGAAATGAGTCCTTTGGTTTTTCTACTCCTCTGGAAGCAGTGTTGTATATGTCGATGGTACCGCAGCCAGTTGGCTACGAGACTTCGGCAGATCTGCCCTATATAAGTTTCCATCAAGATCCGATTGATCTTATTGTGCTGAATATATGTCCATGGGACTCTGATTGGGATTATTGAAACCTGTTTGGGACTGAGAAAAATACGCGAATGGAGTTACCCATTTTTAAGTGGGCCATTACCTTTTGTCTAGTGCTTATTTTACCCTGGTGAGTTGAGACAAAGTCTGTCGAAATATTGTCGGGCATACGAGAGCCTGTGTGCCCATACCATAGAATAATAAAACAATCAGAATGCCCACTCTGCTTATCAAGATAAGTACGCGCATCTCGTTCGCGCAGACGGAATCAGCCATGTTTTAAACGGAACCAGTGTTGTTCAGTGAAATTTTACCTGGTGTGCATTAAGAAGTTCAGTGGTAGCGTGTGTTAGGGTATTCACTGTTTACCCGAATATACAACTTTAATAAAGGTGGAAAATTTTGACAAGGCTGTATAACAAATTTTTTTAAACATCTGTATAAAATTATTAACATTATTTTGCAATATAATTTATTCGAAATTTGCTTGAAAACTAAATTCTAAAGAAGATATGAAAATTCAAAATTATTGTTTTGCATCCTTTCTTTCTTTGCCATATATATCCAAGGTTCATAGGCTTAAAAAAAAACAATAGAGAGATTCATCATCTAAATCTTTATAGTTTTTTGAATCATTGTCATAACCGCAAATATATTTTATTGCAATATTTCATTTGATCAGTATCCATTACAGTAAATTCATTCGATGCTCTGCAAGTATGTGCTGGTGTGGACTCAAATACTTCACTTCGTTTAGAAAAATCTGAAATTTTTAATAATATGGCATCTACAATACCTTCACAGTTTTCAGTAACAGAATTTAACAAATTTAAACATAATATGGGGAAATACTAGGATTAAGTGAGATAAAAAGAAAAGATGAAGCCTGTATGAAGTTGGAATCCGGGAACGTACTATACTATAAAGGAACTGAAGAAGAATCATTAGCTGGTGCCGGTTTTCTTATTTCTAATCATCATGTCCATAAGATTAGACAATATATTGAAATTTCAGAAAGGATCGCGGCTCTAATAATGGACATAAATAAAAATATAAGTTTAAAGATCATACAAATTTACGCCCCTACATCATCACATACGGATGAAGAACTGGAGATATTCTACGAATCATTGACACAAACAGTGAACAAATACAAAAGTACCTACACAATCATTATAGGCGCCTTCAATGCCAAATTAGGGAGAAAACTAGAAGAATCAGAAAATAAAATCGGCAACTTTGGATATGGAACACGAAACGAAAGAGGAGAAACATTGATGAACTATATGGAAACGAACGGTCTATATGCGATGAATACCTTTTTCAATAAAAAACCACAGAGAAAATGGACGTGGATCGCACCCAATGGTTCAACAAAAAATGAGATTGATTACATCCTATCCAAAGAAAAGAACATAGTACAAGACGTTACAGTCATAAACATGGTTTCCGTAGGAAATGATCACAGAATTGTTAGAGCTAAAATCAAAATTAACGCCACAACAGACAGACAAAAATTTAAACCATCTAAAAAAGAGATAGATACAAAACTTCTTAAAGAACGCAAAGAGCAATACATAAACCAGCTAAAAGAAGTGACATATCACAGCTAAAGGGTTTGCAACTAGACGAATTAAACGATAAAATAACAACAGAACTACTAGAAGCAGTCCTGAAGATTGCTAATAAACAAAAGCGAAAACAACAAAAAATTAGCACTAAATCACAAGATATGCTAAAAAAACGACGACAACTCCTGAATGACAACAAAAGAAATACAGTGGAGTTTACCGAACTCAACAAAACCATCAGAAAACAGATAAAGGAAGATTTAAAGAAATACCAAGAAGATCGCATTAAGAAAATCATAGAGAAGAACAAAAGATTAAAAACAATGAAGACAAATATAGGAAAAAGAAAACTAATCATGCTTAAAGCTGAGAACAATGAAGAAAGAGATCTAGGAGAAATAGTAAAAATCACAGAAACATATTACACAGACCTATACAGTTCTAAAAATGACCCACCACTATCATCTAAACAGAATCTCTCAAAGAAAATACAAAATGTTGGCTAAGAGATATTACCAGAAATAACTGAAGATGAAATCGAAAAATCCATAAACGACATGAAAAGAAATAAAGCGGCCGGTGAGGACAAAATACTGGCGGAACTGCTAAAAAAAGGAGGAGACACGATAAAAAAAATGCTAAAAATACTATTCAACAAATGTCTGTTTGAAGGTAAAATACCTAAACAATGGAGAAATGCCAACACAATCTTAATACATAAGAAAGGAGACTGAACAGACCTAAACAACTACCGTCCTATTTCCCTTTTGTCACAACTATATAAAACCTTCACAGGAATAATAAATAACCGACTAACCTATAAACTTGATAACTACCAACCAGTGGAACAGGCCGGATTCAGGAAAAGATACAGCACAATCGGCCATCTACATGCGCTTAAAATCTTAATTGAGAAAACCAATTAATACAACCTTCCGCTGTACTTAGCATTCGTAGATTATGAAAAGGCTTTCGACAGAATTGAACACTGGTCGGTGGAAGAAGCTCTGGTCAATAGTAGCATAGATTCAAGATACCGACAATTGATACATGATATTTACCAAAACGCAACCATGACCGTAATTCTGGACGACAAATTAATAACGGATAATATAAAAGTTAAACGAGGAGTCCGACAAGGCGATATAATTTCACCTAAACTGTTTACCTTGACCCTCGAAGATATAATAAAATCAACAGATTGGGAAAACAGAGGAATATGTATTAACAGAAAGTACCTAAATCACCTTAGATATGCGGATGATATACTCCTGATCTCCTCGGAACGACAAGAACTAGAATTAATGCTGAATGAACTTCATGAAAAATCACTGCAAAAAGGTCTAAAAATTAACTTCAACAAAACAAAAGTAATGACAAACACGGAAGACCAAGAGGCAATAAAAATACAAACAGAAAAAATAGAACAGGTAAATGAGTATATCTATCTAGGACAAGCAATCAGAGCTAACAGAGAAAATCAAACAGCCGAAATATCGAGACGAGTAAGAATGGGATGGGCAGCGTTCGGCAAACTTTCTTACGTTCTAAAAAATCAAACAATCCCTCTATACTTACGAAGCAAGGTATATAACTCCTGTATAATACTGGTGCTCACCTACGGAGCACAGACATGGACATTTACACAGGCCAATTTGGATAGGATAAGGAAGGCACAAAGAGCGATGGAGAGACAAATGTTGGGTATATCACTTAAAGATAGAAAACGTAACCAGTGGATCAGATCCAGAACAAATACAGTAGACGCGATAGAACAAGCAGCAAAACTGAAATGGAAATGGGCTGGACGCAATGAACGTCTCCAAGACGGACGATGGAACAATGCCATCGGAAAGTGGCGTCCATACAATGAAAAGAGATCAAGAGGCAGACCACAGATGAGGTGGAAAGATGACATCAGGAAACAAGGAGGTCCCACATGGCAGAGAACAGCTCAAGATAGGGAAAGATGGAGAGAACTGGGTGAGACCTACATCCAACAATGGAAGGAAAGAGAATAGGTTCAAAAAAAAACATAATAATTACTTAAATCTCATTTGAAATTAAATGATAGTTGGGTTGATACAATTATCGTGTTGTCTCATTTTTCCACAAAAAACCAAACCATCTTGATTCAATCTTGTAGAAAGAAGATACTGAAATCCAGAAGCTTTTAGTACATCCCACAATTTCATTACGCGATGAATTGTTATTCTCCAACGCTTAAAAAACTTTAACGGGTTTGTAACATTAATGTGTGTCTGAAAAACTTTAAGGGTTTTAAGAGAAGTGTCACAGTCTCTAGATGGTCAAAATCTGAAAGTAGTTTGCTTATACTTTTTAAGTGAAATATTTGAACGAACTTCTTTTCTCATTATTACCACTTGATCTTCTAGTTCACAAACTTGAAGCTTTAAGCGGTAGTTCTCATTTCTCAGATGTTTGATATTATTTCGAAGACGCTAGTTTCTTGGAAATCGGTGAGACAGTATTGGTGAAGTTTGCGTAATCTGTGTTGGGGATCAGGAATTAAGATATGTTGGAGTGGCTGCAGCTGCGGAAAATTGTAATCTGAAAAATGGAAGTATAGACTTTTAACATCCAAAGCTAACAAATTATTCTTTGAAAGCCAGTCATTTTACTTTTTTGCCATAACTTTTATTCAATACTGTATTTTAACTTAGCAAATGGAAAAAATCAACAGAATATAAAACAAGCTGGTTGCGAAGCATTTGGTGTAATAAAAGTGTCAAAATACATATACAACAATACTTTCTTTGTTTGGTCTGAGTGTGTTAATGCAAAGATGTTTGGATGTAAACCAAGACCTCTACGTAGATTTCATAGATTTTGAGAAGGCCTTCGATAAAGTCAGACACCAAAAGCTGTATGAAATCCTCAGAAGCAAAAACATCGACAGTCGCGACATTAACATCATATCCAGGTTGTACTGGGGACAAACAGCAAAAATCAAAGTTGATAATGAATTAACCAAAGAAATTGAGATTCGTCGAGGTGTGCGTCAGGGTTGTGTGCTTTCTCCACTATTATTCAATATATATAGCGAAACAATAGGTCAGGAAGCGCTCCTAGAGCAAAACATTGGTATGAACATTAACGGAGAGTTAATTAACAATATACGATACGCTGATGACACGCTAATAGTAACAGATAACCTAGCAAATTTACAGTTTTTTATGGAAAACATAAACACCCATACCAAAAAGTATGGTCTAAAACTATATCAAATCTCTATATCAAAAAGACTAAATTCATGATTGTAACAAAGAAGCTATACACCGATGTAAATTTAACCATAAATAATCAGCCAGTTGAAAGAGTTACATCCTACAAATATTTAGGGGTTTGCTTCACTGATACTAATGACCAGACAAGAGAAATCAAGAGGCGAATAGAGATAGCGAGACAATCGTTTGTCAAAATGAAAAAGTTCCTATGCAGCCGGGACATAAATATAAACTTAAGAACGAGAATGTTAAGGTGCTATGTTTTCTCCGTTCTGCTGTACGGCATGGAAGCCTGGACACTGAAAAAGATAAACATCAAAAACATTGAGGCATTCGAGATGTGGTGTTACAGGAGAATGTGGAAAATACCATGGACAGAAAGAGTAACAAATCAAGATGTTCTGCTGAAGATGGGGAAGGAATGCGAAGTCATAAAAACCATACAAACGAAAAAACTGGAATATCTGGGCCACATAATGAGAGGAGAAAAGTACTTTGTGCTTAGACTCATAATCCAAGGAAAAATCTCGGGAAAGAGAAATGTGGGATGTAGGAGGATTTCCTGGTTGCGAAATTTAAGGGAGTGGTATGGGTGCAGTTCAATACAGTTGTTCAGAGCTGCAGCCAACAAAGTAAAGATTGCTGTGATGGTAGCCAACCTCCGATAGGAGACGGTACTGCAAGAAGAAGAACATATACAAATCAATAAAATTGTACCCATAAGAAAAGTATAAAGGGAAAAAAACATACCTTACACATAAAATCCACCAGCATGATACGCTGGGTGAATTGAGCATTGACTGAACATTCCTGATATCGATACCGATTCCGGAGAAAAGAAAGTAGACCTTAAGTTAAGTTAGCTCCCTTGCTAAGGAAAACAGTTCAGACTCAGATAACCGAAGATATTGTCTCAGAAATCGAACGGATCCCTATCCAATAAATAGAACAAGAGTATGAAAAACACTACAAATATCTCACGAATATTCTATTTGAATATTACGTTACGAAAATGAATATAGGAAAATGGATATAGTTACGATAATGGTAGCAGCTCTAAATAATGATTTAGTCGATTTTCCGTACACTGGTCTTAGATTTTTCAGCCATGATGTTCTTTTTTTACCAGAACCACGTTTATCTTAGATCTTTCCCTGAATGATCAGATCCAAAAGTTTATATGTTTCAGGATATCTCATGTGACCGAAGTATTCCAGCTGGCTCTGGTTTATCTTTTTCAGTAGAAATTAGATATATTTCAAAATTCTGATAAAACTTTCTGAAATTTTCTGATAAATCTCTTTCGCATTTTATTGATTATGGTAATTTTTCCTCCATGTTTTTTCACTAATTTTTTACTGACTATGCTATGTAATAATATCCACTTTATGTTTAATAACAATTTTATTAACTTTCTAATTTTACAGCGACGTGGTATTCCACTCTTCTATAAATGTTCTAACCTAACAACTGTCATTTTTCAGGTCAAGTCACATTAAGTTCTCTTCATTTTAAAATTAGTGACTGTTACTACAGAAGATATCTTCAAGTGGTCTCTTTTGTTTTAATTTAACATTCTATTTTTTTATCTTGTCTAAACTCTCCTTCTACAATGGTTATCAACTTCTCCTTGTATATGTTTTTTAAAATATTCTACCCATCTTTGAAATTGTCTGATAATCTGAATGAAGTGTCTGATAATTTTGTATAACAGAATCTTTTTGTTTTCTACTTTTTCAGCTCTACCTGTCAAATGTTCTACATGAAATCGTTTATCGTTTTGAACACTCATTTTTATTTCTTTGTCTTTCACTTTTATACCTTTTCCAGACTTTTCTGCTTTTCTCTATTGTTTGTTGTCATTAATGTTAGTTGTATCTTCTTGTTTCATGAAATTATCATGATTGTTGTATTTGCCAGTCACGGTTGATCTTTTTTCTTTTTACGTCTTTTATTTGCTCAGCTGTATTTGTAATTTCTGCCTTTAGCGGATTCCTTATTTTTTCTAAGCTATACTGTATCAATTACAATGAAATGCCTATTTCATTTTTCAAGGTAATTCTGCTTCCTCCTGCTTTTCTTAATCGGAAATGTTTTGTGATTTGCCCTTTTTTCTTTCTTTGTTTTTTTTTTAGGGGAGAGTGGTACACAATGACACATTTTTTAGGAAATGTGCTCTAACATCGGAATGCTATCTTCGAAAAAATCTCCATTTAGAGTTTTGTTATCTGGGTACATTTGTGTATCAAATTTGATAGTTATTATAAGCAAAATATAAATAGTAACTTAGAAATTTTCATAAATATGAAATACTGAATTTGTTTCAATGTGTACCACCGGTGGTACAGTTTGAAACATAAGGTAGTACACAATGAAACGTATTAAAAACAACTATTAAATACAAAAAAATGTTTAATATTTCTTCAAGTTACCGTACAATAAAATTGTTAAACTCCAAACCAAATCTATAATAGCAAGATAGTCGTTTGTTTTTTGTATATATGGGTGCTGGCAATAACATAACAAAATCAGATTTCAAACCCATATGAATGTCAGGAACATCTGGAAAGTAAAATGAATTGGAAACTTTCGTGCTTCTTCTCAAATATGAAATTTTAAATTCATAAGAGTTCACAATTTCCAAAATTTTGGCGACATAATGGATGTTCTTCTTAAATTTCACTAACACGAAAAAGTCTTTTAAAATTTCAGTATTTTCAGCAATTGCGTAAGATTCTATGTCATCATTTTGTTCCTGCATTATAGGAGAACTTAATTCATCATCTGAAGAGTCGGCCAACTTTAAACTTCCGGAGTCTGTTTCTGAATCACTTTCACCTGACTTGGTCTTTTTTCTGAGAGAGTCTTTTTTACAGGCTTTTGTGCTTAAAGCTTTACTGATATTTCGTTTCACTTTATTAACTGCTCCTGTTGTCGGAGTTTTCTTACCTTCCGTTTTATAAGAAAGGTCTTTCATTTCTGGTGTACTAGTTAAAATGACACTTTTCCTTGATTTCCGTCTACGATATGAATTTTTTCTGGGTGCGGCCTTAGGAAAACCCCGTATGTCGAATGGGGTAATAAAATAACTTTTTGATGTCGAAGGTATTTCAAGAGTTGAGTTCGGTTCAGTTTCTTGGGTTGTATTAGATGAAGTTGAAGCTGTATTAACTGAAGATGAAGATACAAATGCATTTTCTTCGTGATTGGTAGAATCTCTTAGTACAACCATAGCTTTTTGTCCGTCATACTTTTCAAAATCATTAATCGGTCTGTCAGTAACTGACGATAATAGAAAATCAGTTTCACTAAAAATATGTCTATTAAAAGGGTAGATACCTGTACATTTGAAGCCGTTCATAACATTTTCAGGTGTCATTGATTTTGAGTGGGCAATACCAGCACATTCTGCTATTTGGTACAGTGTCATAGGAACGCCGGGGTGGTTAAGAAGCCATGAATCAATCGCACTATTGTAATAGTTTTTGAAGGAAAAATAAACTGATTTGTCCAAAGGCTGTATCTTATTGCTTGTATGTGGGGGCAAGGTTAAAACTATTATGCCATTAGCTTTTGCTTTTTCTGCTATTTCCAGAGACATATGGGATTCGTGATTGTCATATATTAATAAACACGGGTTTTCTTTTCTAGCACCAGTATGCTTAATAAAATGATCTAGTACTTGTGTGAATAGTTCGGCGGTCATCCATCCACTTGGATTAGCTAGTCCTAATGTTCCTGGTGGAGCACCATTTAGCATAATCGTATTAAACTTTTTACGAGGAAAAACAATGACCGGAGGTAGAAATGTTTCATTTGCTCGAATTATTGCACAAGTAGTAGCGAGTAATCCTCTTTCGGCGCTTGTGCACTGGTTCAGCTATTTAACACCTTTTTGTGCCACAACTTTATGTGGTCGTTGGACAGTCGTAGTAGCAGTTTCGTCTAAATTGTAGATGCTAATATCTTCAACAATTAATGGATATTTTACGTATATTTGCTCCAAATTTACGAAAAACCGGTCAACATTGGGTTTTGTAAATGAAGTAAGCCTTGACAGTGAACATCCTTCTGGCTTTCTGAGGCTTAATGATGAATTTCTTTTTATAAATGCCCTTAACCAATCTTTGCTTGCACATTTGTTGGCCTTCCAAGAGTCTGGCATAGTGATATTGTTTTTAGCAGCCATGTCATACGCCAATTCTCTAACTTTTAGATTATTCAACCCAAAAGCCATTTTGCTACAGTTCTTAATATAATCACACATCGACGTCTCATGCTCTGTGTTAAATACTAATCTAACAGCATAATTTGGCTCCATTTTTGCATTTGGATCATTTTTTCTTTTAGAACGTATCGCCCTAATGTGCTAAAATTTACGCCAAACATATCTGCCGCAACGCGAAGTGCAGTTCCATTTTTTTAACCTCTGTGACTGCTGCCGCCATTTGTTCACTTGTAAATTTGGCTCTGGATCTTTCTTTCTTCCTCCTTACCATGGTACACCTGCAATAAAATGCCATTGTTATAGAATGATTCAGTATGGTACACAATGAAACATGTGTCATTGTGTACCACCACTATATGTTTCAATGTGTACTACCACAGGTTTAAAGTTTCAGTTGGATGTAAACAGAAAACCCGGCAATTATTGGCAACGATATTTATAGGTTAAAAGGCATTCATCACAAGTATTGTAACGACATATATACGAAAATGAAAACTATTTATTTATAGGCAACATACCTTTTTATAAACGCTTCAGTTTTTAAATCTCAGGCACACAAAACAATAAAACACGTCGTATAATGTTTACTACTCCGACTATTTCACTCATCTTAAAATTTTCACATAATCTGACCAATCACAAACCAAAGACAGCTTGTGTTATCGCGAAAACACCAACTGTCTTTCAATTCTGATTGGTCTATCAGCTTCGTATTTTCAACGACGTAACCATGGATACCGATCTCAAAGCAAAGTTTGACGTTTGCCAAAAAAATTATTGTAGCTGTATACGTCAAAATGGGTCGTTTCGGTGGTACTTCAAACGAAGTTATAAACCAAAACATTGAAGAAAATATACCGAGTAACACAAGAAAATCTAAATCTTATATATGGAGACAATTTATGATGTTCTGTGTGGATCGCAACTACAAATTAGATGCAGAAAATAACAACGAAAGACTAACTAAATTCCTTCCTCTCATTCTACTGAATTTTTGACCTATCACTTTGTTCATGAGATAGTCTAATAAAATACCACTCGTGATTTAATTTAGCTTATAAGTCTGTCTTTTATTTCTAAACTCAACTGAGTTTCTTAAAGAAAACACCACGAGTCCGTAGGACGAGTGGTGTTTTCAAGCAACTCAGTTTCGTTTAGAAGTAAATCGACAGACTTATCGCGAAAATTGAATCACTAGTGGTATTACTATTGAATATCAAAGCGAACTACTGTCGGCAGACGCAATGCATTATGGAGTATCCGTTGAAGCGCTAGTAGCAATGTGGCGGCAAATTTGATTTAGTTAATAACAGTGCTTCATTGTGTACTATGTGTCAATGTGTACTACTCTCCCCTATTACCCGTTTAATTTGCTCCTAAACTAATCTTCAGTATGGTTCTTAAAATGTCATGGTCCTAGTTTACATCCGGTAATTTACATAATGTCCGGTTACTAGGTAATTAATGTCATTTATCAACATCATGATGTCCCTTTCATATTCTCTTTTCAGATTGACTACTGCTTGGACTTGTTTATAAAATAGTTCTTCTGCTTCATCTTTATGCCCAATATACAATTAAAAAAAAACAAATGGAAATACAATATATTTAAAAAATTACACTATCACTTTATATGGATTCAGTATTTTGTTTGGATCTAGTAAACTTTTCAAATCTTTCATTAGATTCAATGTGTTAACAGTTTTAAGTCTATCCATATATTTCTGTTTTATAACACCTATACCGTGTTCGGCACTAATACTCCCTCCATAACTCAATATCTTGTCAAAAACAAAAGGATCAATGCGCTTCTTTATTTCGTCGGTTAGATCATCTTTCAACTGAATTTGAAGATGTATGTTTCCGTCACCTGAAAAAAAAAACATTTATTATTCTAGTAATACAAACCTTAAAGAAATATAGGATGAAGTGGGGTATTTATGGACCTGCATTACGTTGCATTGAAAACTTGTACTGGCATCAAACGGCACAGTTAAAAATAGACAATTCTATATCCAAACCCATACATATAAGAAGGGGCGTTCGACAGGGATGTGTACTTTCCCCTCTTTTATTTAACATTTATTCGGAAGCCATATTTCAAGAGTCTTTGGAGGATGCAAAGATGGGAATCAAAGTGAATGGAGTATTGATCAACAACATACGATATGCTGATGATGGTGTCTTAATTTGTGACAACATAGTCGATCTTCAACAACTTGTTACTATAATCGGAGAATACAGTAAGCGAATGGGATTAGAGATTAATACCAAAAAAACCAAATTTATGATCATCTCCAGAAACTTGGATGCACTTGAAAACTCCACCATAACACTGAATACTAAGTCCATTGAAAGAGTGAGTAAATTTAAATACCTGGGATCGTGGCTTTTTGAAGACTGGGCATCGGACAGGGAAGTAAAATGTCGCATTGAGCAAGCTCGACAAGCTTTCGTAAAATTCAAGAAGGTACTGACTTGTTCAGAGTTCGATCTTCAACTGAGACTAAGGTTTACTAAGTGCTACGTGTGGTCAGTGCTGCTATATGACGTAGAGGGCTGGACACTCAAAACGAGGGATATAAACAGATTAGAAGCTTTCGAAATGTGGCTCTATCGCCGTATCCTAAAAATACCATGGACAGCGAAAATCACAAATATAGATGTCCTTAAAAGAATAAACCAAGAACGCCAACTTTTCGAAATCATCAAGAAAAGGAAAACGGCGTATCTAGGTCACATCATGCGAAATGAAAAATACCAGTTCCTCCAACTTATAATCGAGGGTAAAATTGAAGGCAAGAGAGGAATGGGACGCAAGAAAATGTCCTGGCTCCGAAACATAAGGCAATGGACAGGGATTAACGACATACAATATCTGATACATATTGCAAGAAATAGAGAATTAATGGAAAAAGTGATCGCTAACATCCATTAGTGGATTTGCATCCGAAGAAGTTTACTGTTTCACATGTAGGGTTCCAAAATTACTCTTACCTCAAATTAGTGTAACTGTGGACCTTAACCGGAAAACGTGTTGTGCTTGGAAACTGCACTGCACAGGTGTTATAATGAGCGGTTAAACTGTGTTAAAAAACAAAACAAGACTAGAAATGCAGAAACAAAAAAAATTATTATCATGAAACAGAACACACAGATAAACAATATTTTTGAATTTCCTCAAATCTACACAAAAAGTATTTTGCTTTTGGGGCATCTGCTTATCACGACTCTATTGTATTTTTCTGTAATATAAAGCCAATGAAATGAGCTTGTTTGTTCGTACAACGATGAATCATCACTTTTGTCCTGTAGAATTCTTTCGTTCATCGCTTTTTTAATGCCATCGTTAGTCCTTAAACTAATAGAAAAAGACTCGATTCACATTTTAGTTGAACTTTTCAATAGCATTTATACATCAGGAAAAATACCACAAGAATGGCTTTTATCCACCTTTGTTATTATACCAAAAAAGATAAATGCCAAACAATGTAGTGATTACCGTACAATCAGTCTGATGAGCCATGTACTGAAAATATTCCTGAAAATTATACACTCTAGAGTAGACAGAAAACTGGAAATGGACATCAATAATACCCAGTTTGGATTCCGAAATGGACTTGGAACAAGAGAGGCGTTGTTTGCACTGAACGTTATGTCTCAAAGATGTCTTGACATAAATCAAGATGTATTCATGTGTTTCATGGATTACAACAAGCCTTTGATAAAGTGCGGCATGATCACCTAATCAGACTCCTGACAGAAAAGAATTTAGATAAACGAGACATCCGACTAATAGCAAATATGTACTACAATCAGAAAGCAGTAGTGAGAGTAGAGAATAATACCACTGAAGAAATTGTTTAATCTCTATTCCGAAGACGTAATGAATAGAACACTCTCTGAGCAATCCGTAGGTATTAAAATAAATGGTGTTAGATTAAACAATCTGAGATTTGCCGACGACACCGTTCTGATCGCAGAAACACTTGAAGAGCTACAGACATTGGTGAATAAGATAGCAGACTGCAGCGAAGAATATGGACTATCTTTGAACATAAAGAAAACTAAATTTATGGTAATATCGAAATCAACACAAAATGTCCAAAATTTATATTTACACAATGAAATTATCGATCGAGTTAGCAAATACAAATATTTAGGCACTTTTATAAATGAAGACAACGATAGCTCAGCAGAAATCAAAATAAGAATAGAAAAAGCCAGATCCATATTCACTAAAATGAAGAAGAGTGTTCTGCGGAAGAGATTTGAGCCTTGAAATGAAACTTCGCCTGATGAGATGTTACGTACTTTCTGTGCTGTTCTACGGAATGGAGTCATGGACGTTGAAAAAGATTGATACCAAAAAATTAGAGGCATTTGAACTGTGGATGTATCGCAGAATCCTGAGAATATCATGGACCGAGAGAGTCACAAATGTCGAGGTCTTGAGAATAATGAATAAAGAAAAGGAAGTCATATTTACGATAAAAAAACGAAAACTGCAATACTTGGGAGACATTACAAGAGGCGAAAGATATGAACTGCTTCGAATAAATATGCAAGGGAAAATAGCAGGAAAAAGGTCCATAGGAAGAAGACGAAACTCCTGGCTAAAGAATCTACGGGAATGGTATAGATGTAGCAACAACGAATTGTTTCGGTCAGCAGTTTCGAAAATACGTATAGCCCTGATGATCGCCAACCTTCGGAACGAAGATGGCACTTGAAGAAGAAGAAGTCTTTTTGTAATATTTTTTCGACATTTTTGTATTGCAATAAATAATAATAAGGTAACGCACCCAGTTATTGGCACTTTAAGGAAATGTGCCAGGAAAAATATTTCCGAGTTCCACAAGAAAAAAAAACACAATTTCGGGAACTTTTATTCTGGGTTTTGTGATGTCCTACCTTTCTTATTACGAATAAGAATAAACGAAATTAATTTAAATTAAAAAAAAACAGAGAAAGTAATAGATACCTATTGGCACGTTGTCTACAGTTATTGGCATTCACATGGCTGTAGTCATTGGCACCTACCTGCAGTAATTGTCACACGTCTTGCTGCAGTTAATGGCATCACTTTCATAGTAATCGAATGAAACAATAAGAGCTCAAATCAGTTTAAATAAATGTTTACATTTATTAAGTAAAAAAACTGTAACTTAACTGAAATATTTTGAAATAAAAACCTTAACTGAATGAACAAAATTTCATAAAACTTAAAATAAAAATCATTATCATATGAACAAAAAAGGTAAGTAACTACGCATTTCTTTGGCACACTTTGCAAAAATAATGAGGCATTTGTAATGGTACATTTTTATACAGTTCTGGCACTTAATTCCAAAATTTGCTACTGTTGCATGTTTCGTACATATAAAACACAATCCCTATTATGAATGTTATTATCCTTAGGAAGGCACATTGGGATTGTGCTCATTCCCTCGTTGCTTAGATTACTTGAACTTGGAGAACTTCGCTGGGTGGATATAATGGATTTTTTGGTCATCGGAGATGTTTTCCGTCAAAAATGCTGTTAAGTTGCTGACGTGTTTTGGTTTTTCTGGCCTCTTTGTTACTTTGGTCATTTTGTTCATTTCATGCTTTTTCCTATTTTCTTCTTTCTTCGTCTCTTTCTGTAGCTAAGTTTCTTCGTTTTCTTCATAAATTTTTTTTTCATCCATTAAATGTTATTGCGTATGGTATTTTTTCCGTTGTACGCCGAGACTTTCGCTCAGGTGTCAGTTGCAATAGCAAAGTGTCGCGAAAATCCGTGATCAACAGCTTCCACGATAGAAACACAATTGTTTGGCGTGTTACATTGAATATAGCACTCTCTTTCTTAACTTTTTTTGCCTCCTACATACGGTAGTTCTTGATCAATATTTTCTTGATTTACTATGTTTTGATGAAATTCTAAGTTTTCTAGAATCGTACTAAGTTGGTTGTCTTCGGAATTTGGTTACGTTATAGTTTGGCTTATAATTTCAGATTACTCTTGGATAAGTACACTATCTCCGAAAACTATTTCCATAACTTCAATACTTCCTTGGGTGAAATACGGTACAGGCAGATTACACTTTTCAAAACGCCCCTCTTCATTTTGATGTGACTCACACTCTTCACTATCAAACAGCACAGTAATAAGGGAATCATCTGCACTAGAACTGCATGATTCAGCAGCTTCACCTTTTGTAAATCTTAAAAATATTGTTACACGCAACTGAAAATCTTTACTTTCATGACCTTTCCCCCAGTTTTCCCGGTAGTGTCTAAGTTGGTTTAATTTTTCTTGTCCAACAATGGAAATAAAGTCATCATATGTCATGTCGCAACTGTCCTTTTCATTCCCATTTACAACAGCTATATCTGGTCCTGTTGTCTTCTTTCCAATACATTTTAAAAAGTCAATGGAATCGACATTCCAGGGATACAATCCGCAAGCTTTAAAACCGTTACAAATTGAAGAACTCTTAAGTGACCTTAAGGAATCTTCTAATATTGGTGCAAAATAAGTTTTGGTCAAGCCAATGAAGGGATTATTTCTTCGCCATTTCAGAACTGAACGTTTCCAGGCATTTTTCAGAGGTTTAAAGCAGCTAACATCTGCTGGTTGAAGGATTCTGGTAGCATTTGAATATAATGCCACGAGTATTATTTGAAGCCTCGTACAAAGGGTACTTAGTTTATAGCTCATATGAGTTTTGTGACCATCCACAAAAAGAATGACGAGAAACTGTATTTCGTTTTTGCAAAGATGGAGATGGAGTATATTTGAAATATAGTCTACAAATAATTCAGATTTCATCCAGCCATTGTCGCTTGTTCCTATTCCTCACGCATCAGGAACATTTTTACCGACAGCAGCAGGAAGCCTCTTATAGGAGTAAATGATCATCGGAGGCGTTACTGAGCCAGCAGCTAAGAAGGTGAACATCACAGTAATATTGGTCTTTGCTGTTCCTTGATCCATCTGGTAAACATTTTTAGCACCGCGAGAAGCAACAACTTTATCCTCCTTAGGACAAAAGAGGAAACAAGTTTCGTCCCCATTGAACACTCTTTTTGGATCTTGGTGTTGGAAAACCAGTTTTTTATGTCCTCAAAAACGCAGCTGCTTGCTTTAGTTACTGCTTCTGCAGTTCTCAGGGTCAAGTTTGGATGGCGCTTAAAGAAGGCTTCATACCACTGTCTTTCAGGTTGATTGTCCTTGAATGGAGTCTTACGTGGATCGGTGTCCAAGAAAGTTTTCACTGAAGACTGAATATCGTCCCTTCTTCTGGGGAAACAATTTCCTGTGACAGTCAGTAATCCACCCCTCCAACACATCTTCCTCATATTTTGTTAAGCACGTTGCAGGCCCGTGGCCAATTTTTTTGAATTTGTCACTCTATGTTGAAGGGTTTGTCTGGGAATTCTGGAGGATTTCCTCGGTATATCCTTTCTGATATTTAGTATCGCTTTTGACTTTTCGCATTGTAAACAATCTGAAAAAAAAACAGTGGAATGTTCACTTTACAAAAAAAAAATATTTTTTCATATCTAAAAAAGTCAATTAATATTGCTCATGCCTATAACTACATCTTACCAGTAATTCCGGAGTTTCAGTTATTGGCATAAGTGTCAATAATAGCTCACGGTACTTCCCCAAGACCTAGTAACCGGCACTTTTTTATTTTTAACCACTTAAAGATTACGCAAAAATAAACGCAAAATTTCAATAAAATAGCATTCTTAAAAGTGGCATTACTGAACACTTATAATGGACAGCGGCTAATAAAGGCAAATCACAAACCTACTGCATTCTTAAGAAAATTGTTAAGAAACTTACCTTGTACGACGGTGTCAACAATCGCAAGCCAACGTCTGCAGTCATATGGAAATACAAAACCAATACCTACATTCCCACAAACAAGAATGCGCCATCTATCAAATAGCGTACTGATTAGTATTTACGGATGCCACCTTTTCTTATAAAACAGCAAAATATTCGAGGTGACAATAACTGGGCCCGTGCCGACTACTAGGGCACTTACCCTATTGATAAACAAACCAATTTAGAAACACTTGGAAGTATAGTGCATCTGTATACCATCTTACCACCCATAGTTGCTCCGATTACGTCTAATGTCAGGGTAGACCTGTTCTCAATAAGAAAACTATGATTTTTATATTTCGGTTACTGAGCGCTAGGTGATGTCTCAAATTCACTTACAGAAATGTATATTGGAAATTAGCGTGCTTTTGTACTGAACCAAGTTTTTGAAATTTTACTTAACTATGATAAAATTTATGCTCATTTATGTATTTTTGAGAATTTAACCTTTAGTGATAAAAAGATTCAATTATTTCAGAAATAGACATCTTTTACAAGCAATAATTAGTTATGTTGAAAGTGATTGGCCCTCTGATACCTAAAGGTAAAGTTCCTTTTAATTTGCAATTTTATTTTTCTATTCAAGATGAACTTTTTGTAGTTAATGGTTTACTTTTTAAGAATTCTTGTGTGGTAGTTCCAAAATGCTTGAGGAAATCAGTGTTATAGTTGATTCATCTTAACCACATGGGCATTGAAAAATCAAATAATATGGCTAGACATGTTTTATTTTAGTCTTTATGGGCAAAAAATAGAAGATCTTGTAAGAAATTGTGAAACATGTTTAAAATTTAAAAAAAACTAATAGTTCTGAACCTTTATTACTAAGTGATGTTCGAGATGGTCATTGGAAAGTAGCTGGAACTGATATTTTCTATTTTAAAGGTAAACCTTACTTGTTACTTATTGATTATTACAGTAAATTTATTGAAACCCAGGAACTTAATCAGGAAGATACTCATCATGTGATAGCAGCTCTAAAATCACAAGATGCTCGTTATGTCATACCAAATATTTTATATTGTGACACAGGTACCCAATATAGAAATTATAAATTTACAGAATTTGCTAAAAAATGGCAATTTGATTGTAAAATGTCAAGTCCATATTATCACCAATCAAATGGTATGTCCGAAAGATATGTTCAAACATTTAAAAAACTGCTTAAAAAATGTGAACATAGTAGTAGAGACCCTTATGAAGCTATAATAGAGTATCGTAATACTCCAATTGATAGTATTTGTAACAAAACACCTTCAGAATTATTGTATGGGAGAAACATAAATAATTTTTACCAACCAAAGATATTTTCAATGGACTTCTGGAGAAAGCATGTCCAAATAAAATTATAAGTAAGTCTCCTGATATGCAATCACATTTAAATGATAGTCAGTTGAAATACAAACATAATCATGATTTGAGACATAAACAATTTTCAAAAGATTATGAAAAAGGCGAGATTGTATAAGTTAAACATGAAAAACAAGATATGACACCGGCAAGGGTGGAAAGTACAGGTGATATACCTAGGTCATATTTGGTTAAACTCCAACAGGAAATGTGGTTAAAGAAACAGATTTAATTTATATAAATCACAAACAAATGCTAAATTTCAAATTGATTAAATATGATTCAGTTAGTCAGGAAAATTATACTAATGAAGCTTTGATGGATTTTTTCTGTGGATCAGAGGAAGTTATTGTTAGGGATAAGTTTAATGAAAATATAAAGTCAAATCCTGTTTCTATGTTAACCAAACCAACAAAAAGATTTTCATTATTTCTTCTATTAGCAGAATGGCGATAATACTTGCACGCTGTGCATTGTTTTCTATAAGCTGGACATATATTTGGTATATGAAATTTCCACATTTATTACAACATGATTGCTGTTGATTATGCTGTATGTCTTCATGTGGTTTGTTTTCAAATTTAGTACTGCTAGGTCTTTCATTATACTTTTTTACTATTCACAGCTTGTATCATGGCCTCTGGTTCGTTACGGAATTATTTGGCTTGCATTTCTGTTAATTCTGTAACTTGACATATTTCTTGACAAATATTTAGCGTCAGCTTACGTTCTCTTAGTAGTTTTTCCCGCAATTTCGAGTTTTGCACTCCACAAACAATTCTAATAATACTATCTTTTAAAGTACTAAAATTGCAATATGTTGCTAGCTTTTTTAAATCTGTAACAAACCGAACAATAGTTTTATCTTGTTTTTGAACTCTGTAGCTAAATATGTGTCTCAGAACAATTTAATTTGACTTCTTCTTCTTCTTCAGATGCAAATCCATTAATGGATGTTAGCGATCACATTTTCCATTAATTCTCTATTTCTTGCAATATGTATCAGAGATTGTATGTCGTTAATCCCTGTCCATTGCCTTATGTTTCGGAGCCAGGACATTTTCTTGCGTCCCATTCCTCTCTTGCCTTCAATTTTACCCTCGATTATAAGTTGGAGGAACTGGTATTTTTCATTTCGCATGATGGGACCTAGATACGCCGTTTTCCTTTTCTTGATGGTTTCGAAAAGTTGGCGTTCTTGGTTTATTCTTTTAAGGACATCTATATTTGTGATTTTCGCTGTCCATGGTATTTTTAGGATACGACGATAGAGCCACATTTCGAAAGCTTCTAATCTGTTTATATCCCTCGTTTTGAGTGTCCAGCCCTCTACGCCATATAGCGGCACTGGCCACACGTAGCACTTAGTAAACCTTAGTCTCAGTTGAAGATCGAACTCTGAACAAGTCAGTACCTTCTTGAATTTTACGAAAGCTTGTCGAGCTTGCTCAATGCGACATTTTACTTCCCTGTCCGATGCCCAGTCTTCAAAAAGCCACGATCCCAGGTATTTAAATTTACTCACTCTTTCAATGGACTTAGTATTCAGTGTTATGGTGGAGTTTTCAAGTGATTCCAAGTTTCTGGAGATGATCATAAATTTGGTTTTATTTGGTATTAATCTCTTATCCCATTTGCTTACTGTATTCTCCGATTATAGTGACAAGTTGTTGAAGATCGACTATGTTGTCACAAATTAAGACACCATCATCAGCATATCGTATGTTATGCATATGGCTTCCGAATAAATGTTAAATAAAAGAGGGGAAAGCACATATCCCTGTCGGACGCCCCTTCTTATATGTATGGGTTTGGATATAGAATTGTCTATTTTTAACTGTGCCGTTTAATGCCAGTTCAAGTTTTCAATGCATCTTATGTCTTTTTGGTCTATATCAACTTTCTTGAGGATCTGCATTAACTTGTGGTGTTGGACACGATCAAACGCTTTTTGGTAATCTAAAAAGCATAGGAACACATCCTTCTTCCGATCGTAACAATTTTGGACCAGCACCTGTTTTGCTACTATTGCTTCTCGTATTCCTAAACCTTGCCTAAACCCGAACTGGGAGTCACTGATGTCCCATTCACATTTTTTGTATAATCTTTGATGTAGTATTTTTAAGAATATCTTTAAAGTGTGACTCATCAGGCTAATGAGTCTGTGATCCTCACATCTTTTTGCATTGATTTTCTTAAGCAGGGGAATAAAGGTAGAGCGTAACCACTGTTGAGGATAGCAGCCAGTTTCATAAATTAAGTTAAATATTTTGTGTAGTGCTGAAATTCCCCTTTCATCCAGTAATTTGAGTATTTCTGACGGGATTTCATCTGGTCCAGGTGCCTTATTGTTTTTTGAATTTAATATTGCCTTTTCTATCTCCTCTTTGGTGATTGAGGGGCCAGTCAGCTGGTCGTCTGTATAAACTTCACTCATGGGTCTTTCGTCATGGAAGAGCTCTTGAATATATTTTTCCGATATATTAATTTTCTCCTTTTCACCCAGCACTATCTGGTTATCCTGATTAACTATGGTAGTTGGTCTTCGTTTTCTGTATATTCCAGCAGTCTCCTTAAGCTTTTTATGTAAATTACGGTCGTCGTGCTGTCGTTGTAAATGTTCTAGATCGATACGTTGTTGCTTAAGCCATTCATTTTTTGCTATGCTTATTTTTACTTTTATTTGCCTGTTAATGTTTTCATACATATTGCTGCCATCTTGGTTATTCTTGTGTCTTCGTCGTTCTTCCATTAATTTGACTGGGGTATAAAATACTGTTCAAACAAATCAAGCAATTTAGTATATTTGTTTTATCATCTACTTCTACACAAGGTATTGTAAATCTCCAAAACATCTGGCCCTATTGTATATAACAATATAGCAACCTTACTTTCAGCTGACATTTTATAATTTTCTTTTATACTTGAAGCTAGTATATATATATATATATATATATATATATATATATATATATATATATATATATATATATATATATATATATATATATATATATATATATATATATATATATATATATATTATACAGGGATGAGTGCCTTAAGAACCGGCAAAATAACGCAAAAGATAGAAAACATAATACGTTGTGAAATAAAAAGAGATGAAAGTAGTAGAGGTGAGAAATTATCGACATAAACCTATAATTTACTTTACACTACATTAGATCTATCGAAAGTTTCCCACCTTCAGACGTTAGCTTATGAGCTGGTTGACTTCCGTCATAGTAATACGTATCACGTAATGTAAGTAAAAACAGTTTAAGTGTATTTTTTTATCCAAAATTAAAGTATTGATCAATAATAATAATAAACTGTGATTTGAGACGTCGCATACACTCTTTTTGATACAGAATTATGATAGTTTGTTATTCTGTATTCGTCAACACAGAATTAATTATCAAATTAATACTAATTAAACTGTTTACTTACATTTGCTTTATTGCCTTCAATCAGTTTTTACTTCATGCGAAATTTAAAAAATGTTAATGTTCGACGTCATACTTGTAATAATATTATGACTGAAGTCAACTAATAGCTCATAAGCTAACGTCTAAAGGTGGGAAACTATCGATAGTCGTAATGGAATGTAATGTAATGTAAATTAGAGGTTTCTGTCGATAATTTCCCACCTCTACTACTTTCATCTCTTTTTATTTCACAACGTATTATGTTTTCTATCTTTTGCGTTATTTTGCCGGTTCTTAAGGCACTCATCACTGTATATTTACCTGCGACATTCAGTAAGCTATAATGTTACCTAAAGTCAAAATTAAATTTAACTGATAATACATTGTTGGAAGTGCATCTCATGATCTTTCTTATTCTTTACACATCAATTTTAATGTTTTTCACTTAAGTTTTTTACAACAATTTTTTATATACATGTATTATTATCACATGTTTTTTTGCTGTTGAAAGTTTGTTAATTTGTAAACTGTACCTAGTTTCAATTAATTGTTTATACAACTTTATCTCTGAATGTTCCATTATCGGAAGCTTTTTTACAAATTTAATATCATTGACTGCTACATGTCTTTTTGAGGTAACACACATGTTTTAACTTCTCTATGGATGTTTGGTTTTTTTATATTGTTCTTTTTAGATGAACTGATGATGCTTTCTAAGCAGAAAGCGAAACGCCTTCAATAAATAGATGAAGTAGCCACCTTCTTTGTCTTTTATTTCTTCACTTTGACCGAAAAACCCACCACTCTTCGAGTGTATCTTAGTTTATTTTGGATTGACGGTCGTACTCCTTTTCATATATATATATATATATATATATATATATATATATATATATATATATATATATATATATATGAAATATATATATATATATATATATATGAAATATATATATATATATATATATATATATATATATTAAAATTTTGTTTCCATCTAATAAAATTTTCTCTCAGGTTATCGTTTAAGCTCAAAACTTATGGGGATTTCAGATTGCTGGCCATTTTTTTTCTCACAAAATATTTATTTCTTTCTTCAAATTTCTTTATTTTCGCAGCGCCGTGTGAAGTTGTTGTTTTAAACTTAATGGATGTAAATAAAATATTTATTCGCCTCATAATCCCCATTCCATTACAATAATGATCTTCTCACTCCTCAACTCTCAGTTGTCACTCATGACACCTAGTAATACTGAAGCTCAGATTTTTAGTTGTTAATTAAATTTCTGTTTTGATAGTTAAAACACTGGTCTCTAGATAGTGACAAAATAATTTGTCACTATCTAGAGACCAGTCATGTACCTACTTTAAACTTTATATCATACCCCATTTCCCCGTATTTAAGTGTGTATTTACTGTATACAAAAAATGTAGGGTTAGTTTACATATGCAAGATAATTATAGTAATATACTTTACCCAGATGACCGAATCCAAATACTCGTTCACTTAAGTCCTTCGTGAATTCAGTGACATCATTAACTATAGAATAATAATTTGAGAGAGGCAGTGAAACGTCATAATACATCATTTTTGTTGAGCAAATCTTAAATCCATTTGGAATATTTTCCCGTATTGACCACAGAGCCTAAAGAATAATAGAAATATTTTATTCAAATTAAATATAAGATAAAATTATTATAGTCGACTCAGTGAGCTTCGGAATATTTGACAGAGTCATTGCTAGACACATTTTTTTTTACAACTAAGAACTTAACGTTAAGTAAAATTGTTTGTCTTTAAATGTCAGAGATACAGTTGAATCCATGGTTCTTTAGCCGTGCGTCATCAATAACTGGCGAGATAAAACAAACTTTTTATCTGGCGTCATGAAACTAAAGACAAACCAGCTACCGCCTGTTATTAAGTAAAGACACATATTATTTTTATGAACGCTCTAGACCCAGTACATTGAAAAGAGATAGGTACAAACAAGACGCTTGGGGGCGTTTTCATATTTTAAATACAATGTGAATGTGTGACGTTTCTGGTTTGTTTACGTGTGGCTGTCAGTTTGTTGGATTTTTTGCTGTTTTTTGTCCTGATTTTGCATTTAGAAGTTATTTATATTACACAAACAGTTGTTTTCACAACTAATTTTATATTGGAGAAATTTTATGGTAAGTCTATTTTATTTTGCCATTAATTTACATACAAAGTTAACCTCATTCACACAGTTAAGGAATGGTTTTGTTTAAGTTTTCCCAAAAGTGAAAGAAATGACAAAAAGAAAATATGTTATTGAATTTTTTTAGATTATGCCTGGAAAACCTCTTATCTAACAAGCACAAGAACTCGTTTTAAATTTAATCGAGTACTTTAAATTAGAAAAAGGAATGGGGGACCATTGGAACCTTTGTCATCTGTTCAAGAGGTAAAAAAAGCATAATTTTCAAATGATCATTATTATAAAGCTTTAATGATAAGCATAAATATATATTATTAATATTTTTTATTTGACAATTTTATTACACGACACAATATTTTTAATTAGGAACTTTATATTTTTGGTTTCTTTAATTTCATAACTTAAGTTAATCACTTTGTTTTAGAGGTTAACAGCTGCACTTAAATTGGCGAGAAGAAAAACAGTATACAATATACGAAAAAGAAAAGAAAAAATCATGTTTTATCTTCTCTGGGAAAAAGCATACCTTGTTTAAAAACGAAAACTACTGATTTACCTGAGGGCAATAAAATGGCAATTCGAAATACAATATATAATATGTACCAGGATAGTCACTAAACCAACTTTCTGTTAAGAATTACGAGTAGGACGTAACATGTTATAGTAATATATTAAAATAAATAACTTTTTAGAGAAACATGTAACACGTGAATCCTTGGTCAATGAGCTGCATGCTAAAGAAATTATTGTTTCTACAAGTGTACATATCCACGAGAAGTATGTTTGGACGAAACGTGGATTTTTTCTAGGGGAAATAAACTGATGTCATGGCAGAATGACAATAGTAAAAGTGTACGTAAACCAGTAGGTTATGATGGAAAAATATTTATTGTGGTTCGTGACGGTTCAGCAAAGGTTTTATTTCAGACGCTAGTTTGTTTGAATAAAAATCCACAAGGAAACCAAGTTCCTGTAGCTTACTGTATACTATATATGACAAAAAATTTATTTAAAAATTCTTTTATAAAAGGTATATATTAAAACACCCAATCGGGCTATATCACAAAACGTTTTCGGAATCTATATTCCATCATCAGTGTGTCTAGGTGTACATGTTTTGAGCCACTAAATATTTGGATAAAAACCCGTTAAATGTTATTAATTTAAATTTAGGTTACATTATTTGATCTTATATTTTAAGATGTTAAAGTTATCAGTGGAATTGATAACATGGTAACGTAAGACTCTACATAAGGTTGCTGGTCCTGAGACAAAGTGTCTACGAGGACTTGTTGATAGCAACTGTTGCTATTGCTCAATAACATTTAACGGTTTTAACCCAAATATTTAGTGGCTCAAAACATGTACACCTAGACACACTGATGATAGAATATACAAGGTGATCCAGAATTATGTACATTAATTTCTAGAGCTCATAGTACGTCTAAAAATAAGGGTACTTCTTTATGTACACTTTTTTATAAAACTGAATAATAAGGGAGATACAACCCTTTAAAGGGGTGAATTGAAATTCTTATTTTTTTAAATATCTTCCAAACGGTTTTGAATACGGAGTTCATATTTTGGGAGTGATTATAAGGCATCAGGATAATTAATTTCATGTCACCACCTACCACATCCTATATTAATACAGGGTAGTTTTGGAGGGTAAGTTGGGGTTATTGCGTCACATGTTTGTTAATTGTTACATATTTTAAAAAAATATTTTAAAAATTGTTTCCTTAGACTTTTCTACGCAAAAAAGGTGCTCGTGTAATATTTCGATAGATATCACCGTTTTCGATTTATTTAAACTTGAAGGTATACGTGTATTTTATTGTAATCGTTACATTTCTTAATATTCATCAAGTATTCTTTGGAATTGACACTTGTGTTAGCAATAATATTACAAATTAATGGAAAACTTAATTAATACTTAACATTTAATTAATGGCGAAAATAATATTTCACAACAACTGTTCAAAATGTCCTCCATTTTGTTGAATACATAATCTAATTCTTTTATTTAGCGAACGCATTAATCCATTTAATGTTACTGGATCGTTTTGTAAATCGGTAAATACTTGTTTAATTTTGTCTCTTAACTCATTTACTGTATTAATTGGAGTGTTATACACTTTTGATTTCAAATAACTCCATACTGTAAAGTCCATTGGATTAAGATCACAACTACGAGCAGGTATGAATGCCAATGAATCGGTGCATCCGCACCCCGGCCTATCCACCTATCAGGGAAATGTTCATGTAACCACCTTCTACAAATTCTTGTGTAATGTGGTGTAGCACCATCATGCATGAAAAACATGTTTCTTCGTATTTGTAATGGAATATCTTCCAAAATATCATGTAAAATATTGTCTAGAAAATTGTAATACATGTTACCATTTAAATTTCCGGGAAAGATGTGGTATCCTATGAAACTATTTCCTAAAGTAGCTGCCCAAACCTTTATCTTGAACGTGTGTTGGAAGTGAGTTTCCATTGTAGCCCTTGGATTTTCTTCAACACAGAAGTGCATATTTCTAGAATTGAACATACCTTGTCTTGTAAATGTGGCCTGGTCTGTAAACAGAATGTTGCTTACAAAATTTGGTGCAGTTTGTCGATAGTGGTAAGGATGTAATTGCTCTTCATGCAGGACTCTTAAAACACTTTGATGGGAAATATTCGTTCTTAATCCTAACCTGCGTGTACTTATTGTGGGGTCATTTATTACAGCATCCAATATTTGCTGTTCAACGCGAACATTTCTTGCTTCACTACGACGACCAGCATCTGTATTCCTTCTTTGAAGACAACCGATTTCTCTCAGTCGTCGTTCAGTACTTACAAAAGTCCTGGCATTGGGAATATTTCTGTTCGGATACTTTTCTCTGAAGCGTCTTACAGCGGCAGCAGCATTTCCCGAACATTCCCCTAATACTAAAAGTATGTCTGTCATCTCAGAATTTGAATAGTGTGCCATATTGCGGGCAAACAAATTTAAAAATATAGCAAAAGAGACGTGTTAAACAAATTTCACTGTAAAAGTGTAGATAAAATAATTTAATTGTTATTAAACGTCATTGACAATTCATAGACTACTTGAGATTAAAGTGTTGTTGTTAACACAAGTGTCAATTCCAAAGCATACTTGATGAATATTAAGAAATGTAACGATTACAATAAAATACATGTATACCTTCGAGTTTAAATAAATCGAAAACGGTGATATCTATCGAAATATTACAAGATCACCTTTTTTGCGTAGAAAAGTCTAAGGAAACAATTTTTAAAATATTTTTTTAAAATATGTAAAAATTAAAAAACATGTGACGCAATAACCCCCACTTACCCTCCAAAACTACCCTGTATTAATATAGGATGTGGTAGGTGGTGACATGAAATTAATTATCCTAATGTCTTATAATCACTCCCAAAATATGAACTCCGTATTCAAAACCGTTTGGAAGATATTTGAAAAAATAAGAATTTCAATTCACCCCTTTAAAGGGTTGTATCTCCCTTATTATTCAGTTTTATAAAAAAGTGTACATAAAGAAGTACCCTTATTTTTGGACGTACTATGAGCTCTAGAAATTAATGTACATAATTCTGGACCACCTTTAGATTCCGAAAACGTTTTGTGATATAGCCCGATTGGGTGTTTTAATTATATACCTTTTATAAAGGATTTTAAATAAATTTTTTGTTATAATAAAGTTTAAATAACATTAAAAATGGCTTCTATAGACTCGGGAAATATCCGTTCAGTGGATCATCCTCCCGTGGAGTTAACTTCGTATATTTATTGTAAGGTTAAATTCATTGTTGTAATTTCTTTTATTTTATAATGGGGACATCCCGTAAATAAATAAAATAAATTATATATTGCGTTTAGAAGATTAAAAATATAAATACAAAAATTTTACCTCAATTTTTCCAGGTTCGCTAGCAACGGTGCCGTTCAATACTAAAGCTTTGTTTAGAGCTGCTTCAAAAAATTTATTGAGTTTTTCTTCATCGTGTTGTTCATTGCTGCCCGATGTTTCGATAAGTAAGTAAAATGGATAATCACCGATTGGAGAGTTTTGACCGACGACTTCATTGATAAAATCCATCGTAGGAGTATCGATAACTTCTACAGCCGATATAATTTCTCCGAGTTCTGCCTTAAGAAATTTAAAAGTTTTCAGGACTTTATCAAAGTTTTGTAAACCTATAAAAAATATTTCTAGATAAAATATTATATATATATATATATATATATATATATATATATATATATATATATATATATATACATACAGTGAACGGCTAAATTATGGAATATTATCATTATTTCGAGAACCGTCGAGTTTTGAGGGAAATCCCGAAACAGGTCGATTTTTGTTATAAAATACCCATCTTATAACATACATGGAGTAGGGATGATGTCACCGGTGTAGGTGTAGTGACATAATTGTTAATTTTTTTAAATAGAAATCGGTATATTGCGACACCTCTTTTAAACGAGAATTTAATTCTCTATTTAACGACATTACATTTTTAACTAAAATATTTTTTAAGGGTACGAAAACAATTTTTTTTTAATTTAAATTCAACTAAATTACAACTAATGATAATGTACTTTAAAGTAACTAAGTTATGCATAATAATTTTTTTAAATTAAATGTTCGAAATGTTCATCAAGTACATTGCGGATGACTTCTGGAGTAATTAGACTCATTTCATGCCTAATTCTATCTTTCAAGTCCTGTAAGTTTTGGGGTCTATTGACATAAACTTTTGATTTTATGTAACCCCACAGGAAAAAGTCTAGAGGTGTTAGATCTGGCGACCTTGCTGGGAAAAGCACCTCCTAGGAAAGCAATGATTTAAAAATTGACGTACTTCACGTGCGTAGTGCGAAGGGGCTCCATCTTGTTGAAACCAGATATTTGCACTAGGTAAATTTGGATTATTGGCATTTGGATACATGTTAGCAAGGACAGGTATAAGTTGATTTCTCAAAAAAGTTAAATAACGTTCTCCTGTTAGATTTTCTTCAAAGAAAAAGGGCCAATGATTCTGTCATTAATGATCCCTGCCCATACATTTACTTTCTGAGGATATTGCGTGTGTGACTCAGTCATCCAATGTGGATTTTCTTGACTCCGATATCTGCAGTTTTGACGATTCACGGTACCATGTATAAAAAATGTGGCTTCATCGGAATGGATTTGATTGATGAAATGTGGATTGCGGATACATAAATCGTGCATAATTTCAGAAAATTGAAGCCGGCGATCGGGATCGTCGTCGTTTAATTCCTGATGTAGTTGAATTTGATAGGGATGGTATTTTTCTTTTTTTAAAATACGTAATACCGATTGTTGGGCAACTCTAGCATATTCACCCATTTGTGTTGAACTACTGTGAGGATGGTCATGTACATTTAATAAAATATTAAGTTTCACATTGTCTTCAGTTTTAGGACGCCTAGCGTTTGGAATATGTTTAACGTGTCCAGTTTCTCCAAATTTTCGGACTATTTTACTTACTGTTGATTGGCTGATGGGTCTGTCTGGATATTTTGCGTTGAATGAATTGCATACCTCGTTCTGTGTTCTTTTTTTATCTCCGCATTAGCTAAGAATTAATATTCCTATGCGTTGTGTTTCATTTAGGTGAGCCATAATTTAGTATTCAAAAGTAAAAATTATAATTGACAACTGATGACAAGTCACAAAACCAAAACATTTACGTCAATCAATATTACAGTAACTATGCCACTATCACTTGCTTGAATTAACATTTGACAAAAAGTTTTAGTGTTTATGAGATAACTTTTTGTGTCCATTATTATTTTTACTTATTTTTGCTTTTTTAAGTATTTACTTCATAAAGTCATGGCATGAACCGATGGATGGCATTTCGAACATTTAATTTAAAATAATTGTTATGCATAATTTGGTTACTTTAAAGTACATTATGAATTAAATCATTAGTTGTAATTTAGTTGAATTTAAATTAAAAAAAAAATTTTTGTACCCTTAAAAAAATATTTTAGTTAAAAATGTAATGTCGTTAGATAGAGGATTAAATTCTCCTTCAAATGAGGTGTCGCATTATACCAATTTCTATTAAAAAAAAAAAAATTAACGGTTATGTCACTACACCCACACCGGTGACATCATTCCTACTCCATGTACGTTATAAGATAGGTATTTTATACTGTTTTGTATAACTGTTTTGGATGGGTTGGAGTCAATAAAAGGGCTATTGGTTAACTATTTTTTTAATCTCGAGCTTTCAACTGTGTTTACATTTACAAATATTATCAAGAGCTAAAAAAGACAAAATATCTTACAAGGTTGAACTAAAAAGAAAAAACAATTTTTGTTAACTTACCAAATAAAAATTAGTTTAGTAAGTAAAAATTACTGCTAATACATCTTCAAAATAATTAATATAAAAATGCTTTAATCCAATAAATGTTTCTCTGAAAATTGTTATAATTTTGAAAAAATTTTTTTTATAATACAAGAATAATTGAATTTATAAATAAGTTAAAATAGCAACCAATTACAAATAAGCCTCAATGTCATAAACGCCAACATAAAATTTTTATTTTTGACAATTATATTGCCAAAAGTAAAATTTCGTTTAAACATTCTTTTTTGTTTAGTAACAAAAAAGAAGAAAATTTATTCACCGTTGACAGATGTCTGAAAAAATGTAACATATATATATATATATATATATATATATATATATATATATATATATATATATATATATATATATATATATATATATATATATATATATATATATGTATAAATATATATGCAGGGTGAGTTTTTAGTGCGACATCGGTCAATTCCATTGTGGTACAAGATATCAAAAAACCTTATTTGGAAAAAATGTAGGCAATTATAATCTCCATACTTGGAAAATATGTTTAATTCTACAGGGTGATTAATAACTACGTGGTATAGCAAACATATAATTTTTTAAATGGGACACCCTATGTATTTTTTGATATTTATATTCCTCTCAGAAATCTTGTTGTTATAGTATTTGCATTACTATATAAACAGTTAGTCCTTCTGTGCCTATGCACCTCTCAAGAAATTTATTATTTAGATGATTGTGAATAGAAGCAATGTGGTGAACTGGAGCACCGTCGTGTAAAAAACACATTCGTTGTCAAATATTAAGCGAAACATTTTGCAGTAGTATTCAGTTCTCGATGGAGGTGGAAACTGATGTATCCTTACCATTTCTCGACGTTATCATAAAGAAAAACCAATCTAAAGGTTTTCATCACTCTGTTTATCGAAAACCCACCCATACCAATCGTTACTTGCATGCCAACTCTCATCTTCTCTCTTCATAAATTAATTCAGATATTAATACGCTTGCCTCCAGAATAATACGCCTTTGCGATAATGCAAGTAGACCCGCTGAACTCTCTAGTTTAAAACAAGCCCTCATCCAAAACGGTTAAGGCGAAAAACACATCAATAGGAGTATCCACAGATATCACTCTCCCACTCAATCTCAACCCAAAGGCTCAGACCCTCATCATACAGAAGCTTTTCTTCCTTACATCAAAATTGTCACTGACAAAATCGACAAAGTTCTAAAATCAAGAGGAATAAAGACAATATTTACCCCCCAACAAAAACTTTCATTTCTTGTCTGATCAATCAAAGACAACATTCCATCATGAAATTCCTTGTGCAGACTACCCTGATCCAAACAAATCGTAGAATCCAAAATAGGATTTATGAACATTCCATTTCTGTTCGCAATTCCAACTCAATTTCAGCTCTAGGTCAACACCATCTTTATACAGGTCACACAATTGATTTTGAAAACTCCAGAACCATAGCCCCCATCCGCTTCTATAAACCAATAATTATCCAAGAAGCTATAGAAATTGAAAAAGGCCAAAAAAGGCAAAATTGTCTCAACAAAAGAGATGACGGCATACGGTTACCTTCGACTTGGAGACCTCTTATACAGAAACTACCGTCCACTCCGCCCGTCAATTAAATCCTACTACGCCAACCTCCACCTAAGCCACGCCACCATCGGGTATAAATGACCCGTCTTCTATTCCCAGCACCAGTAATGCTTTGATTAGTGATTAGTGTATTTAGGGGTGATTCGATACTACTAAATACTCATATAATATCGATACCTTCATTCGATACTGAGTACTCGGTATCGATGAAACCGTATTCGATACCGAGTACTATAAATAAATATATATATAATAATTATAGTATCGAATGAAAATACTAGTATCGAAACACTATACAAACTGGTTTGTATATTGTTTTGTTAATAAAATTATTTTTCTTCTTTTTATCCTTTATATACTGTTACTATGATCATTATGTATAATTAAAATAAAGTTGATTCTAATGGACTGCCGGAGTGATGACGTAGATTTTATTGACATCTGTCAGTTTCACTTTCCAAACAAACCTTGTGTAGTGTGGATAATTTTTATTTTTCGTTGTTTTTTCATTTTTTTTACAGAATCTTTCCGCTTTTTGCAATATCTAAGTATTCTAATAGTTACTACAACAAGTTTACAAGGTTGTGTAAATAATAAAGCATGTTGTTTTATAAAAATGGCAATAAAATGCATGTATCAATAAAGTGAGGTTAGAATTTCTTTAATTTAAACTTTTAAACTATATTTCATAGAAATAGAACACTGAATTATGATGGTATTATCGTAAAAAACACTATACTTAAAAGGAAAAGCTGCAGAGGAAGCAAAATGTTAACTTTATAGAAATTAAAAAGTCTTGAGATTGGGCATTTCAACTTTTGTTTGGAAAGTAATAATAACAATATGGCCGCCGTGGCGTCACTCCGGCTGTCCATTCCACAAATTTCATTGTTTATTTTTCCGTCATCTGTCACTCTGTCCTGTTACCTGTACTTGTGAGTGCTGTTACGTCATACAAGTGGTATTCTGTGGTTATATTACGTCACGTCACATATGAGTAACGAGCACTTATAAGTATCGATACCAGAACCCGGTATCGAATGAGGTATCGATGCCTTGATTCGATACCGACCTAAGTACTTGGTATCGAATGCCGAGTGGTATCGATTCATCCCTAAGTGTAGTAGTGTCTGGGGGCTCGGGAGACTGGGACCTTGGAAGCCTTGAAGAAGACATCGAAGAGGATGTCAAAAGCTCGGCGCAATAATAATCGACGCGGTTCAACCCAGAAGACTGTTGAGTTTAATAATAATTCCTGTAATAGTATTAATCTTAGCTCTAGGTTTAATTGTACTAACCTCGAAAACCTTTCAGAACATATTAAATATTATTGTCGACAATTAACAATTTTTGGTGTACCACCTTGTACACACTTTGCTGTTAATTTTTGCTCACCCTTTATTTTTCTAGTATTTACCTCAACTCACAGTTCTTTAAAAAATTTATATTAAGTTGGATAGGTGCCTTATCATCAACAGTGAATATTACATTTTTTTTTTACTTTTTCGATTAAGTTTGTTTTTTTGTTTCGTAAAATTTATTTTACTATTATTCTACTCATAAACTTATTAATATTATTGTTATGGGTACTTGTTATTCATTACCACTTTAATCATTCTAGAGTATCTATAAAGGTCAAAGATCTATGTTATATTGAGTTAAATAAAAATTGTTCTTTATGGTAACAATACTTACCTAAAAATGCAACGTTTTTAAATTTTGGCCGCGGAGGACAGTGCAAAGAAACTTTGGTAACGAATCCCAGTGTTCCTTCAGAACCTATAAAAAGGTGCTTGAGATGGTATCCAGTGTTGTCCTTCTTTAGAGTACTCATGCAATCAACTACTTCGCCATTTGCTTTTACCTGCAAATTTAACTTGTCTTTATATAAGGCAAAATATCAGATTCTTCATAAGTTTTTTATTTACAATAATTAGAGAAAATTGAATAGATACTAAAATGACAATCAAGATGCACTAGAAATAAACAAACTAAGACACTTAAATGTTACGAAGAACACTCCCGAATCATGATTTACAATGTATAAACTTTGTAAATCATGATTTGAGATTTATACAATGTATATACATTGTAAATCATTATTTGAGAGTGTTCCTTGTAACATTTAACGTGTTTTGGTTTGTTTATTTCTAGTGCATCTTGATTGTGATTTTAGTATAGGAAATGAAACTCCATCAATGACAATAATATCTCAAGAGTTTTGTATTATTGTGGAGGCGCCCCACGTATCTCCCAGGAATCGAGACAAAGGACTTTTAAATAATTCCCTTATTAAAACTGCAATATCGTAGAACGCGTATCATAATATGTATTCATATAATATTTATATTTATACAGTGTGTCAATTTTAAAACTTACAATGGGCTATATCTCACGAATAAAAGCTGATATCAAAAAATGCTTGAAACCGTTTCTAGGATAGTAACGGAGAACTAAAATGAAATAAAAGAGAACTCACCCCCATCTGCCCGCTAGCCCCACCCACCACAACCAAAAAAGTTTAAATTGCAAACCCCTACTTGTGACACATCATTGAAAAGACTATAAAAAATTCTATCCAATGGTATAAATAATAATTATACAGGGTGAAGCAATAATTGTGAAACTTTGTATTAAATGGAAAATTTAATGAGGTTTTTGTCGATTCTCTTGATGACCCTGTATAATTATTGTTTAATAATTATATAATTATATATAAATAATATCAGCCGGCTTACTATGACTTTTGTATTTGTAATGCTATTTCCCGGACTATTATTTTTAATGATGTGCACTTCTCCCGAAGTGCCCGTCGGAATTGTTTTTTTGTTAAATAAAAACTTAATAAGACGTTTTTCAAAACAAGTTGAAAACATCTGTTTTTGGGTTCTGTCAGATTCAATAATTTTTGGTTTATTTAAGAATTTTAAATGTCATTAGTTTTCATCATTTGTACGATCGGTACTGTCACATTCAGCTGTAGTTGTCACGATGGTTTACAGTATACCTGAACGCGTGGAAATCATTTCCATACTTGCCACCAAGAACCAGTGTTATTTACGAACAGTTCAAATATTTCATGAAAGGCTTTCGGATAAAAATGTAAATCACGTGTACGTCTGCAATTTAGTTGAAAAGTTTAGAGAAACGGGTTCAGTGCAAAATAAAAAAAGGTACGCCCCAAGATTACTGAATGGAGCATCCCAAATTGAGGTCTTTGGAAATTTTGCAATAGAGCCTACTGCATCAACATGTCAAATATCTGCAACGTCAGGACTTTCACTTGAGTCGGTTAGAAAGGTTTGAAATTACATAAGTTTCACCCGTACAAAACACAAATTCTTCAAGAACTAGGCGATGATTATCCACACCGACGAATTGAGTTTTGTGAACTCATGACTGAAAGAATTCGCGTTGAACCGAGAATCTTAAAAAATATTTGTTTCACTGATGAATGTACTTTTATGTTGAATGGTAATGTAAATAAACAAAACTTTTGGTACTGGAGTTATGCGAACCTGCATCGATTCAGAGAAGGTTACACTCAATGTCCTGGTAATTTAAGTGGCGACATTTATCTCGATATGCTGGAAAATACTATGTAACCATTAAGTACTTGTTCTCTCTCTGCTCTCTCTCTCTCTCTCTCTCTCTCTCTCTCTCTCTCTCTCTCCCTCTCTCTCTCTCTCTCTCTCTCTCTCTCTCTCTCTCTCTCTCTCTCTCTCTCTCTCTCTCTCTCTCTGTCATAGGAGATGGACCGAGAATGCCCACTGTAATTCGTTCAAAAGGCTCTCCGGAAAGATATTGTGCCATTTTACCACAACTTCTTGTTCTAGGGCCTTTTCTACCGTTACATAAATCACATTTTTTACACCAATCTTCTACATCTCGGCGACAATTGATCCTCGAACAGCCCAGTACGCCCTTATAGTTTCACTATATTTGGTTATTTCCTGCCAAATAAGTTTTACCCCATTTTTAAGCCATTCTCGTATGACTTTTAAATCATTATCTTTCTTTTGGCTGAATGGTTTTCAGGTAACAAATGGACTGAAGCAAGGTTGTTGTTTATCTCCCATACTATTCAATATAATATAAATCGACGAAGCACTCAGGCACTGGAAAAAGAAGTGTAAAGGGATGGGGCTGTCTATTGGGGATGAAACGTTATACACGTTGCACTATGCAGATTACCAGGTAGTTATTGCCCAAGGCAAGGAATACCTGGAGTATATGGCTAGAAAACTAATGGAAGAGTACAAAAAATGGGGCCTCGAAGTAAATTTATAAAAAACGCAATATCTTTGCATAGGAGGAGAAAATACTGCAGATGACTTCGACTTAGAAGACGGGAAAATTAAGAAATGCGATCAATGTATATATTTGGGGGTAAAACTAACAAAGACAGGAAGAACGGAATAAGCCATAAAAGACAGAATAACCAAAGGGAAACGAGTTTTAGGTGCATGGAATTCAGTACTATGGTAGAAAAATATAAGACCGGAAACGAAAAAAAAAATATAATACCATATTGAAACCAGTAATCGTCTATGGCTCAGAAGTATGGCAGTTATCACAAAAACTTAAAGGTAACCTACTGGCAGTTGAAATTGATTTTTGGAGGAGAGCAGCGGGAAAGTCTAGATTAGAAAATATGAGAAATGAGGACATAAGGAATCAAATGAATGTACAAAGATCAATTATAGAAGACATCGATCTGATCCAACGAATATGGATTCCCAGCTCTACCAACGAGGAGGTTTGTACTAGGATAATTGTGTTGCTGATAATTGTGTTGAGTTCGTACCTTTACAACAATATAAATTTCCTTTTTTTTGCTGCCTTAATTTATTAACCAGCTAATTTTATATTACCTACCTAAACATACTTTATAACATTTTTATATAAATCTTATACTTACGACTTCCAGTCCTAATACATTTCCATGTAAATTTCCAAACCTCACCATCCTTAGACCGCCAGCATTGGTTGAAACGTTTCCACCAATTTGACAAGAACCCTTAGCGCCTATATCTAACGGCACAATTAAATTTTTTTCGGCTACATATTTGTCAATATTTTCGAGAATACATCCCGCTTGGCAGATTATTACACCTGGAACACAAAACTAGTAAGATATCAGAAATACCAAAGATGAGAATTTAGTTCAACACAGATACAAAACGGATTTGATATGTATACGTATATTACAGATATTATACGGCTGTCGCCGCTTCCTCGTCAGTATTTTTCATTTTCTGTTATATCTTCTTTCTTAGAAAAAGAAAACCTATGAACAAAAAAACAAAAACAGAGAATATAAAGAAAATATAAACAACAAACTAGAAAACAAACTCAAACATGAAAACATAAATGAGGAGTGCAGAAACATCATAAAATAAGCAGCTGAAGAAGTACTAGGCATGAAAGGTAAACAAAGAAGAACAAGAACAAACGACTGCTTTGACGAAGAATGTCAGATTATAATGGAAAAAGAAAAAACAGAGCATATTTACTGGTGCAACAGGGCATAGAACCCGACAAGCAGAGGAGGAATATAAACAGCTACGTAAAGAATAAAAGAAAATCCACCGAAGAAAAAAGAAAAAAAATATGAACAAAGAACTTGAAGAACCACAAGAACTAAGAAATATGAAAAACATCGAGTTAGATTCTAACTCGATGATGAAAAATTATAATTTTCCATATATCTGTTACATTTTTTCAGACATCTATCAATGGTGAATAAATCTTCTTCTTTTTTGTTACTAAACAAAAAAGAATTTTTTAAACAAAATTTTATTTTTGGCAATATAATTGTCAAAAATAAAAATTTTAAGTTGGCATTTATGACATTGAGGCCTATTTGTAATTCGTCGCTACTTTAAACTATTTATAAATTCAATTATTTTCAAAATTAATTTAAAATTTCAGGGAAGAATTTATTAGATAAGGGCATTTTAGTATTAATTCTTTTTGAAATGTATTTGCAGCAATTTTATTAACCAAACTAATTTTATTTGGTGAGTTAAAAAATTTTTTTCTTTCTAGTTCAACTTTGTAAGATATTTTGTCTTTTTTAGCAGCTCTTGATAAGAATTGTAAACACAATTGAAAGCTCGAGATAATAAATAGTTAAACAATAGCCCCTTTTATTGACTCCAACCCATCCAAAACATTTATATATAGATATATATATATATATATATATATATATATATATATATATATATATATATATATATATATATTATATAAGTATATGTATATATATATAAATATATATATATATATATATACGTATATATATATATATATATATATATATATATATATATATATATATATATATATATATTGTTTATTTCTTGTTTGAATCCAAGACCGAAAAATTCCTTACTTTTCTTATGAACAAACAATAAACATGCCATAAAAGCGATGTAACGGTTACAAAATATTAGATAAATAATTAAAATGATAAATTTTGGCAAGTTACGTGCTAATAATTAGTTATTATTGAAATTTACATGTCTATTTGCTTTGTTAAATACTTTGTCACTAACTTTATTGTCATGCACAGGTGTTCATATTGTAACGAAATAGCCCATCTCCGATGCGGGGTATGTGTCACAATTCTGAGAAGGATGAATCTCGAATATACAATCGATGGCATTTTCAATAGCGCCTGCCTTCGAGGCGCTTCCAACGGGAAGTCTAGAGATGGACTACTCCAGATGATTATAGAATAATACTTTTGGTATATATGTATATGAACGCTGTTATGAGTTGAGTTTAGTTGATAAGATATTTTCGTGCTGTAAACTTATAAATAAATATATTTATATAAATTAAGAACCGCTCGTTTTATTTAAATACGCTACAATATCTCGCATAAAAATCTAGTAGGTAATAATAATTTCAATTCCGTTTTGGTACTTACCCGAATTTTCATCCAAACTAATAATCTCATTCATCAGCTCAGTGGATACAACAACTTCATCAAAAACGGGATTGGATCCTCCCGCCATACCAGTATTACCTGCATGTGGGCAAATCGCTATTCTATTTTTATTACAATATGATAAAATTTTGGACACTTCTTCTGTCGTTTTCGGTTTAAGAACCACATTACTTGTACCTAGTAAATATCCGGCCGATACATAGTTTCCGTATTTTAAATAAAACAAAAATTAATACAGAAAAAATGATAACACAAAAACTAAAGGACAGAAGAATGGAAAAAATTAAAAAGAGAGCAAGAAGGATGGAAAAAAAATAGTTAGAAAAGGAAAAGAACCAATGTAATACTTAACAAAGATCTACAGAGTGGACCAAAAGTCTGAAAACGCTTAATTATCTCTTAAATACATGGTCCGAATTGTACAAAAACCGGGATACGCATAT
The DNA here is from genome assembly GCF_040954645.1 of Diabrotica undecimpunctata. NCBI lineage: Eukaryota > Metazoa > Arthropoda > Insecta > Coleoptera > Chrysomelidae > Diabrotica > Diabrotica undecimpunctata. The sequence goes on from NC_092809.1 coordinate 46,829,028, forward strand.
TCTGCAATATGGAGATTTCACATGTGGTGCTTGAGATATTGCCAAATTTACAATTTTTCAGATATATATATATATATATATATATATATATATATATATATATATATATATATATATATATATATATATATATATATATATATGATACGAGTTCAACCATATGTAACACTTGGTATCATATTTGTCACGAAGATCTTAAATAAATAAAACTTCTCAGTGCCAAATAGTTTTGAAATAATTCAGTAAATATAGAATGCTGTAATTTTGACATTACGTCATAAAAACCTCAAAAACTTCAAACCATCCTCGAAAACGCGACGTTTAGGTAGAATTTTTTCCACTCAGAACTTTCGTAAATTTCAAAATGTATGTTAGACTTCTGCGTGGCACTTTCCTTATGTGGACTTGGACTATAACTTCAGTGATTTTTTAGATAGGCTTGTCTGTTTTTTCAATAAGGCATTTCCTTTAATTACAATTAAATTAAAACATCACAAACTCTGGACCAATGTCTGGATATGTCACTGAATATATCACCAAGTACAGAGAAACTAAATCTAAAAGTTATCAATACAGCTAAAAAAATGTACAATCAAGATCTATGATCAAGATCGTCTATGAAGCTCTAAAAATGTTCCAAAAAAAAACTAGGTCCATAATAAACGATCTTCGAAATAAAACTAAAACAACTTAAACATTCTTTCTTTCAAACCCTGAAAATCTAAATGAATACTTCGGTAATGTGAGTAAAAATATAACATCAACTATTTTGCTACAACAAGATCCCATTTCCTACCTACCGACCTACCAAGCGAATTTAAAAAAGGTCTCGAATTCATTCTTTATAAGACCAGTTGATAAATCTGAACTGATCCAAACAATTAATAGTATCAAAACTAAATCTTCCTGTAGTACTGATAGCCTATCTATAAAATTTTCCTTAAATCTTCCAAAAAATGTGTTGGAAGTCCTGGTCTCACTAATTAATGATTCCTTTTAAAAAAGCTATATTTCCAGTGTCTAAACACAGTCATTATTATTCCTCTTCATAAGGGTGGTTGGGAAATACAAAACAACTAGTTTGAGCAAATAATACTGACTCTTAGTCACAAAAGCATTGTATGCGGAGTATCACAAGGTTCAGTATTGAGCCCTTTACCTTTTCTTATCTTTATAAATGGCATCACTAACTTAAAAATCGATGGAAACATTTTTCTTTTTGCTGATGATACCAGTATCACTTGGAGGAACTCTAATATTGCAACTCTTCATGCAACTATAACTTCTGAACTACTTAGAATAAAAACCTGGTCCGACTCTAATTAACTCTCTTTTAACGTCGATAAGGCAGTAGCATTATCCTAGGAGGAGGAGTTCTTCAACCCTTGCTTCTTATAAACAGCCAGATCAATATCATTGATTCTGTAAAATTCCTTGGTATTTTTATAGACAGAAACCTTAAATGTCCCTTTGTATCGATTTGTTAAGTAAGAATCTAGCCTCCGCCTGCTATGCGATAAGATCTGTTTCGAAGGAAATCAATTTAGCACCTTCCAAAACAACATGTTTTACTTTGTTCGAGTCTCATCTTCGATATGGTCTTTCTTTTGGGGTTCTAGTACAGCTGCTCAATGTGATGTTATTTTTAAATTACAAAAAAGAGCAATACGGTATCTTTTTGGCCTCAGTATTGCAGTAACTACTTCAAACATCACGGGATTTTAACGCCTCCCTCTTTATATATTTTAGAAACTTTTTTCTTAATTCGTAAACACTTACATGTTTTTCCAGCCAGACCTAATCATGACTACTCGACCAGAAATTCAACCTTTGATGTATATTTACCGATCCCGTCCACTGAGTTAGTAAAAAAATCTATAAAATATTCGAAAAAAAATCAACTTAAATCTGCAACATCTTTCCTTAAGTTCGGTAAAATGACAAAAGCTTATCTATCTGAAAGACCATATTATTCAGTAAAAGAGTTTTTTAACTAATAACTAAGAAATTGCAATACCTTTATGTAAAAGTAGGTAACTAAAGTATTTTTAAATATATTTGGGTATCCCATGCAGCAACTTAAACTTATGAGCTCCTAAGTTTTTATTTAAATTTTGCAATGGTTTCTTTATTCTAATTTTTTATTTTGTGCTATCGATGATTTTTGTAATTTTGTAAGCTTTGTCCATAAAACTGTACAATTTTCGATGATAATAAAGCATATTTCTATTCTATTCTTCTATCCTATTCTATTCTATTTTATTCTATTATATTCTAATAACTAAAGATGACAGTTGTTTTATGTGGTTTTAAAATCTCTACAGTAAAGATGGTTTTTAAGAAAAAGAGCGAATTACTATTATTAAAAAACTTGTTCAACTATAGTTTCCCAAACCATTCACATATCCATAAGGAGACGGTACAAAAAAATTTAAACCGTTTTGAGGAAACTAATTGTATCACAATAAAACTAGATTTAATGCAGGGTTCCGTTGAAGATACACATACATCCTCGCGCATTTAATTCTTTAGTCTTGCGTGTATTACAAAAGAATTCATTTAAACCCTACAAATAATAGTTAATAATAACAATAGCGAATAATTTCATTCCGTTTATAACAACATCCTAGTGATTTTTTCATCAAACATGTAATTTAAAATGAATTTAACTATATTAGTGGCTTCAAACGTAAATCTGGTGAGTATTAAACCACATTTTTGTTATAACCTTATTCAAAATTTTAATTTTCACATTTGCTTTAATTAAAGTGGTAATACTTATTCCATGAAAGCAATGATGATGGAATAGTCATTCCGAAAACGTGTAATATAGGGTTTTTCATTTACAGAGGATTTTTTGTGATTCATATTGTACAGCCATCTACAGGAATTCATTTACCTTGTGGAAACATCAATACAACACAAATCAATAAAACATAGGTGTATCACTGTTTTTTTAGAATTCGGACCATCCAATAAGAGAAAATTAGGCGTTTCCAAACTTTTGGTCCAATTTGTATACGTTATTTAGAAAAACTACAATTACACAATTTGTAAGAAAGTTTTGATAATGATATTATATTATTCGCCTGGAAATAAAAGGCATTATTCTTAACACAGTTAAAAATATTTTAATAAAGACTTAAAGGTAAGAAATAAAGAAGAAGTAAAAGAAGAAATGGAAATTAAGGGAATGAAAGAAAAAAAGGTAAAGAATGAATGAAACATGTCAAATATAACGATCTTTTAGAGAGCACTAATAAAACTAGGATTATAGAAGCTATTAGGAAAGATTTTATAATGCTATTACAAGGTTTCCATATCTAATATTATCTTCAATAGCCAAATACATTGCGGTAGCCCAGATAAAATAGACTTTTGTATAGGTCTTAAATATGTCACTACAAATGATTTGTCAAAAGTCCCCATCGATCCTGCTTGTGTGCTGTTTTAATCTGACGTGAAAATGAAAATTTTCGTTTTTTGCATGTAGCTTGGAAAAATTGATAAGAGAAAGAGTATAAATATATGCGTCTAAAGAAGTCGATAACAATGGCCGACTACTATTTCTGGAATATCAGTGGTGAATGAAAACAATTCTTTTGGCAAATATATATGTACAATAATTATTAATACTCCAGTCGTCAGAGACGAAAATGCCACTGAACCTCTAAAAATTATACGAAGAAGCTGAATTTTGCAGAGAATATTAATTTTGGGACCCCTAAAAAAAATTTCAAAAAGTTTACCACTTTTATCTCCGGGCTTCCCCCTAAAACCCCTCCTGGCAGGGGGGTAAAAACGCAAAAAAATCGATTTACCAAGAATCTGTACATCGTATAAAAAAATATTTCAAATAAAAAATGTAGCTGAGATAATTTTAAACAAAAATGCCTATAAGCATTTTTTGTGTAGAATAAACCGTTCTCTTAGAAACAACGCTTGAAGCGACCGTCGATATTTTGCATGTCAGTTACGCCCGCGAAATCAATGTTCAATAAAATTTGTATCAGCTCGACGTTAAAAATTCGATATCTTTTGATTCAAGTAACCTGTCGACAAAAATCAAGATGTGTTTTAAAGGTAAAGAGTTCAGCTTTCGTATTTTTTTTATTTTGCCGCAAATAAACTCAGATTATATACAGGTGTTAAATAAATAAATGTGGCGAGATCTTTGTCATTTTTTATGATGCTCACGAGATCAATACAATCTATCCCTTTCATTGACTAGCCACTATGAAGTTTCGATTAATAGAGCCTAATCTTTAAAACCTATAGCACGAAATTTTAGTTTTGAGCCTAGGCAACAAATGTGAGGCATTTGAAATATGCTTAAAAAACGGTGGATTTAAACTTTCAAACAACAACCGGTCTAAAACATTTAAACATTTTTTTTTTCAATTGCACTGGTGTTTTTCAAAAGAACTAAACCTATGCAATAAACTATAATACACCCAATAACTATTATACACCCAAAACCGTCTTCTTAAATGCATTTCACGTGACGTGTTTGTTACCTTAACTCAAAATTGAAATTTCGTGTCATCGAGTTTATTTGCGGCAAAATACAAAAACTGCATACGAAAGCTGAACTCTTTGCCTTTTATTGAAACTTGATTTTGCGCGCGTAACTGACATGCAAAATCGACGGCCGCTTCAAGCGTTGTTTCTAAGAGAACGGTTCATTCTACACAAAAAATGCTTATAAACATAAAAAATTAAACATATATTAAAACATTTTTTCTACGGTGGGCAGATTCTTGATAAATCGATTTTTTTGTGTTTTTACCCCTTCGCGAGGGGGGTTTTAGGGGGAAGCCCGGGGGTAAAAGTGGTAAACTTTTTTGTAATTTTTTGGCGTCCCAAAATTAATATTCTCTGCAAAATTTAGCTTGTTCGTATGTTTTTTAGGGGTCAACTCTCTGACGACTGGACTATAATTTTTCTTGTTATTTACATTTGAATCTAAGATGTAATGATGTGTTACATTGTAAAATTAAAAAATTAGTATTTTTATAACATGAAAACATATACAACATATATATTTTACAGGTACGTAGTTGCGCATAGCACGCCACTGACGCGACTAAATGAAAAATATTAAAAAGTTAACGAATTTATTGATTCACCAAAAAGAATACGTTAAATTATTGACTTAACACATAATGTCGCCTGTTTAACATTCAAATATCTGGGATAACTATGTTCACATTAATCACCTGTCAAATTCACATCGGACATTGTAGTCGATAATGTGACGTCAGTTCCGTCCGTGATCAGCTACATGTAAAAATATCAACATATTTCATCCTCAGTATATTATATGGATGATCCAAACCGAACTACCCTAAAACACTTCGTCTTTGTTCTCAAAAGTAGCACGCTAGTCAAACTTCATCTTTGGCTTCTCAACTAAAAGTTGACTATTAATAAATACACATATTTTATTATATTTTTTTCCCTTTGTCTATGCTATGCCGATACCTACTAACTTTATTTTGCTATTAACTTTTGGCATTTTTTTTTTCGTGTGGCATTTAGATTAGCTTCCTCCGTGGATGTGTTTATTGTTGCTCTGGAATCCTAAGAGTCTTCTAACATTATTGCCACAAATTGGTCGCATTGCTCCTGTAGTTTGAAGTTAATATGCTCCTTTTTAACCTGCACCGTACTGAAGACGACCAATAGTCATAAATACGTATATACGGTTGCCTTCCATCTTATACAGATATTTTATTATATATTTTTTCCTTTGTTGCGAGGTATACCGATACCTAATAACCCAAGAAATACTGATTTTATAATATATTTTAAATATTTACATATGCGCATATTTGGTCTATTTTCTGTTGCATATATTTTGGTCCCTACTTATGATGCATACCTATTGGCCACATCTGAGTGCATATTCGTATATTCTAGGTTTGATTTTGCGATAACTCGAGAACGGGGCTTCATAGGATAAAAAAAGTAAAGATACCTTTTGTACAGAATTTTGCGATCTGCGAACTTTTTAATCGAATTTTCCTGTATCTCCTTCTGTTTAAGATATATATATGTATATATATATATATATATATATATATATATATATATATATATATATATATATATATATATATATATATATGGATACCTTGGATAAAATCCCACGGACAAGCGGGACCTATGGATACTTTTGAGGTAGCTTTTGTAATGACGTATTTAAGACCTGTAGAAAAATTCATCTGATTGGGAATTAATGCAAATTTGGCATAGTTTTTCATCTATTTTATTTAGATTAACAATTTTACCTCTGACTTGGAAAAACCAGTCCACGTTATATTTGTGCAAGTCTTCGGAACTGGTAAGTACCCTATTAACTCCAAGCACGTTTTGAAAATGTTTTATATCTTCATCTCTAAGGTAATTGTAGTTGCCTCTAGTAACTTTAAAAGTGTTCTGAAAACAAGAAATCATGGTGAGTGGTATAAAACTCGAGATAGTTTATTGTATAACAAATATATAACTGCAAAAATGTGTATAACAATTCTTATAAGCGTGTTATTTATGAAGGTTATCAATACGAATATAATAAACTTCCGCACTAGTAGGGGAGCAAATGCCGATTCTGATCACTATCTGGTCAAAAGTAGGAAAAAGACCAGATTTTCAAACATCAAAAAGGAAAGAGGTTCTAATCATGAACGATATAGTGTAGAAGGACTCAAAAATACGAACAAAAATAGAGAATATAGACAAATGTAAACATCAAACTAGAAAACAGATGAAAACATGAACATATAAATGAGGAGTGGGAAGGGTGCAAAAACATCATAAAAGAAGCACCTGAAGAAGTACTAGACATGGAAGGTAAATAAAGAAGAACAAAAATGAACGACTAGTTTGACGAACAATTTCAGATTATAACAGAAAAAAAAATAACAGAACATATTTACTAATGCAATAGGGGCACAGAGCTCAATAAGCAGAGGAGGAATATAAACAGTTACGTAAAGAAAAAAAGAAAATCCACCGAAGAAAAAAGAGAGAAAATATGAACAAAAACCTTCAAGAGCTAAAAGAACTAAGTAAGCCAACAGAGCTAAGAAACTTTTACCAGCAACTAACTAAAAACAGAAAAAAATGTGTATAGATAAAGTGGGTAATATATTGTAATAACAGCAAGAAATACTAAGAAGATAAGATACTAAGAAGATAGGGAGGTGACGCATTACTACAAACAATACATGAGCCAATAAGAAGAAAGATATGATTGAATAAGCAGTTACCAGCGGAGTGGAGTAGCAATATTATTGTACCATTACATAAAAAAGAAGACTACTGGAATGTGGAAACTACTGTGGAGTCACTCTGTTGAACGCAGCATACAAAATAATGTCCAAACCAGATATTTTTTCTACGGAAGATCCTGTAAAAACATATCTCTTTATAGACTTCGAAAGCGCATTACAATATAAATCGAGAATTCCTAATACAAATAATGAAAAAATTTAATATACCAACAGAACTAAGTATTGATAAAAGAAACTTTAAGAGTTAAAACAAAAATCCTTGATACAAAACGAATTATTCATAACAATAGATGTGACAAAGGATCTGCGTCAGAGAGACGCCTATCATGCATCTTATTCAATATCATGATCGAAAAAATAATAAGAGACGCAACAGGTCAATGCTCGATAAATAATATGTTATAAAAGTGTTGACAGAATCGCAAGGCCAAGAGGAGAAATGATAAAGGCATTCAACCAAATAGAACGAGGTGCACAAAATAGTGACCTTAAGATCAATCAGGACAAAACAAAATATATCCATGCAAGCAAAAACGCAGAAATAAGGCAGCTACAGAATCTAACAATGGGAGAATACAATATTAAGGAGGAAGTGAAGAAGCAAATATGTAAATATAATATAATAGGCGAATATAAATACTACCATCGCTTAATTAGGCAACTAAGATCAAATAACGTCGCAAGAAAAACAAAATGCCAAATCCACAAAACCTTAATAAGACCAATACTCACATATGTTTCAGAAACCTGGACACTCTCTAAACGTGAGGAAAGATTATTAGACACCTTTAAAAAAATCTTGCGACACATATACAAAGGCAAAAAAAAAATTGGCGAAGAAGATACAATTTCGAATTATATCAGGATCCGAATATTGTAACATTCATTAAAATAGGATAGCTGTGTTAGATGGGACATGTAGAAAGAATGGAAGAAGGAGAAATACCAAACAAAATAGGCAAACAAGTGCTAGTAGGAAAAAACAACAAAAAGAAGAAGACCGAAGCTGAGATAAATAGAAGGAATAGAAAATGATTGAACAACCTTAAAAATAAAAAAAATGGAGAAAAAAAGCTCGAAACAGATTAAAATGGAGAAGAATCATGGAACAGACCAAGACCCCAAATGGGTTGTCGAGCAAGTGATGATGATGACTTTATCGTTTGGGGTGTATATGAACTGGTTCCCGCTCTCAGGTAATAAGCACTCTACGGATAAAGATGTTTGCGCGAATTGGTTACCGATGAACTTCTCGGAAATTTAGGTCATTAGGCATGGATTTTATTGGAGTGGCCAGTTAGAAACTAGATTTTCCCATAATTCTTTAAATTCGTATATCCCTGCGCCGCAAGCTTATTTCAAATTAGTTTGCTGATAGTTTTGCGTCTTGCTTGTACTTGATCATATCGTCCAAAGAGATGCAATCTACAGAAATGTTATGCGATCGGTGTAAACCCATGTTAGTGGTGAACAGTTTTGAATATAATTTCCACAAGTTATTGTCGAGAGATTGAAGCGATGGCAGTGTGCACGCCGTGGATGTAAGTCGTATGTGAAAATAAAACCTCCCCCACCGTACCAGACCTCGACTTTGGTGGTGAGCACAACCATGAGAGCATCAGACTGGAAACGCTAATGCAAATGGCCGTGCCAAATAAAGTCCATGAAACTTCTTCACAAAGAAGTGAACAATTTTAATAAGGATAAGAAACTGCATTCCGACGCCAATTTCGTGGTATTTTCTTGAGAGACAAATTTAATTTTGTGCAGTTTAAATACTATTTATGTGGGCGGAACCTTGAAATACTACACGAAGTATTTTTTTCAACTGTTTACTGTCCACTGGTTCATGAACGAAAACTACGTACCTCTTCTATATGGTTGCTTCCCAACAAGGAACCCGTTTCCTACGTAAGTGTGTTCCAATTCTTGAAAGAGGAGTGTACGAGTAGAAGCATAATCTTTGACCCGGCCGTTCTATGTGGATTTTAAAATACCAATTCACCAAGCAGTTCGCCAAGTTTTTCCAAATTCTGATATGCACGATACTGTTTTAACCTTGGATAGACTTGGTAAGTTTATTAAACGATTCTTAGTCTATATGAATTTAACTTTAATTATATGAAATAGGTGGCAACGAAATGAAATGAAATAGTGGGTAAGATTCAGAAACTGCGCTTGGCAACGGAATATTCGAAAGAATCATTTCTTGTTACTTAAAATACATGTTTGGTCTCTCTTTGTGTTTGGCTGAAGACGCCAAATTTCCATCTACCGTGTGGGCTGAGAATCAGTAAGTCGTTACAAATATCGATAAATAAAGTTGCCATCCGAACATTTTAAAACGTATAACTTCTTTTGAGTTTGTAAAAAAATGAGGGCATCAACCTGTATAGTCTGTAAGTTGCAGTTTCTTTAGGGCAGACCGGGGCAAGTTGACTAAAGAGGTTAGTTGACCAATTGTCTTTAGTTTCTCTAATGTGTAACAGATGTCGCCTGTACACATAATATCTGAACTGCCCACTTTTGCATCTCCATTTTACAATATCGCCGTTATGGTCGCTTGTGTTTTGTGTCGTTGAGAACAAGACATCTAGAATCATCCTTGGTAAGTAATTACTTTGGCTCTCAACATTTTCGTATTATTATCTATAAAATAGTTTGTCACAAATTTCACTAAATATTTTTAAGAAGTAACATACATTGACTATAATTTGGCGTAATTTAATCGTATCTACATTAACGCTTGTCTATCCTACGGCCCTCGGAATGACAGGGTGACCCATGGAGCTTGTCGACCAAACCCTATCATGTACTTAAATTTCTGAATTTGTGAACTAAGTTGGCATTTTACAACGGATTAATAAATTGACAGTAATATCGAAGCATTTGGAAAGTATTAGAAACTGTTATATTGCATGTGTCTCTCCAAATGTAAATCTATCTAAGGCGTTAATGGTCTTTATTTTTATTACAGCAGAACTATGAAAACCTACAAGAGGAAAAGTGATAAGGGCAAAACAGTACCCGATACCAATCAACGGGCAGTTGCGACAGTTTTAAATGAGGGCAGAAGTGTCAATAGTGTCGCCAAAAGACTTATCAATACCACAAAAACACTTCAGCGTTATGTAGTTAAAGCCAGATCACATGGTGGGAATGTAAAGCTAGAATTGTTTAAGTTATTTCAATGTGCAAAATATTTTTTCTAAGGAACAAGTGACACTTCTAGCTAATTACCCGAAACAAGCTTCGTATATTTATTACGGTTTAACCTCGAAGCAGCTCAGAAAATTCGTCTTCCAATATGCCAGTGCAAACCATCTAAGAGTTTCAGATAGCTGAACAATCAATAAAATGGCAAGTCCAGATTTGTATATATCTTATATCAAGAGGAATAGAATACTATCCTTGAGGACACCACAAGCCACCAGTTTGTGAGAAGTCACTTCATTCAACAAATCAAATGTATACATGTTTTTCAACAATTTGAAAACGGTATATAAGAGTCTGAATTTGCAAGCATTGGATATTTGGAACGTACACGAGACGGGTATCACAACTATTTAAAAGCCGGATAGAATAGTGGTACGATAGCGACGTGGCTTCTAGCAAATAGGCAAACTCACGCCCGCTGAAAGAAGAACTCTTGTAACTCTCACTGTTGCAGTTTCAGCAAGTAGTAATTCTGTTCCTCCGTTCTTCATTTTTCCGAGGGTAAAGTACAGCGACCATTTTATTGGAGTTGCAACTGTCGGAAGCCTAGGAGATGCAAATCCATCAGGATGGATGAAAAAACATTTTGTGAAATTTGTCAAGCAATTTGTGTTTCACATAAGATGTTCTAAAGAGCGCCCTATACTTTTGCTGCTCGACAGCCATGAATCCCATCTTTCTATCGACGCGTTAAATATTTGTAAAAACGGAGCAATAGTTTTATCTTTCACGGCAACAGATAGGAGTGTTTACAAACCCCAAAAAAATACTGCAATTCACCTGGATGGTGATCAATCTAGGTAAGACATTCTCCATTTTCCATGTTTCTGGCATTGTAAAATTGAGCTCTAGCTGCTACGCCAACCAATATAATGGCTGGGTTCAGTAAAACAGAGATATGTCCTCTGAATGAGCATATCTTCACAGAAAATGACTTCTTGTCATCATATGTGACAGACATGCCTACACCAGAAAATGAAGAAGGAATTGCTACCGAAAAGAACAGAAATATTTCAACAGTGGATCAAGTTAAAATCATGGAGAATCCACCGAAAATTCTAAAACATTTCCCAGATGTCAACGACAATTTGTCTGCAAACATAGTCGCGTCGACAAAAATAGAACCAACAAATCCGATATGAAGAAGTAAGGCCATTTTCAAAAGCATTTCTTCGACAAAATCCGAGAAAAGAAGAGACAAATTACTATTTTAACCGATACTTCGATAAAAGACGCTCTTGTGGAAGAAAGACATAATGCGAAAAAAAAAAAAGAAAAGTCCACATAAAATAAAAACATGCAACCAAAAGAAAGATCAAAATTCAATCAAAAACACGAAAATTAGAGACGGTCGAAGATTTCTTTTCCGGGAATAAAGCCCGATTCCATCTACGCCTGCAGCTCATCATGACCCTACATCCTCGGAATATGAGTAGAGTAGAGTAGAGTAGAGTATTTATTTAACTACATAACAATACAAATATTGTTTGTAGCAAGTCAAAAAGAACATACATAGTATTAAAAAAAAAAAAACGAATATAAAACGTAACTTAAATAATATATACAAACAAGAACATATAATGAACAGAAAAACATTTATGGCAAAGTTACGGTAAGCAGTTCATTCGATGTTCTGCAATGAGTCATATATTCTTCTGAGCAGTAAAAACAATGTTTTAGTAGATATTTTTTTATAACTTTATCGAAACTATTACAGCTTAGCTGTTTTATACTTTTTGGTAAAATATTGTAATAATTATAATTAAGACTATTTTTTTCTGAAAGACTTAATCTACAGCGATTTGTTCGTAGGTAGTGACAGTTTCGCGTATTGTGAACATGGACATCAGACTGCTTTATTAAATGAGCACGTTTTCTGTGAATTTCAGTTAAAACTTGAAATATCAACAGAGTAGGTAGCGGCATAATTTTGAATTTTATAAAGAAAGGTCGGCAGTGTTCTAGATAACTAACCCCTGCTAACATTCTGATAGCTTTCTTTTGCATTCTAAAAATTTGAAGTGCATTTGTTGAATTGCCCCATATAATTACACCATAGTTTAGATGAGAGTGAAATAAGGAAAAATATGTCATTTTTAATGTTTCAAAGTTGACAACCCTTGCTAGTTGGCGAATAACAAATAATGAACTTGATAGTTTTTTCTTAAGTTGTGAAATATGAGCCGACCAGTTAAGTCGATTATCTATGGTTATTCCCAATAGTTTAACAGTCTCTTTGTTTACTAGATCATTGTGTAAATTACTTGCAGATATAACCAAATTTTGCGTTTTATCAGAGTTAAGTTTTAGTTTGTTTGCAGCAAACCATGAGCTAGATTTAGTAGAAACTTCCTCATGAGACATTTTTAAATCATCATTATTTTTTCCTGATATAACGTATGTCGTATCATCTGCGAATTGTATGGTTTTGTACGGAGATATGAATTTAGGCAGATCGTTGACATAAATAATAAACAAAAGAGGTCCTAAGACCGAACCTTGTGGGACTCCATGTTTTACTGATAGAAAATCGGAGAGATGACCTTTTGACACTACCGCCTGGTGTCTGCCACATAGATAAGAAGTTATAAGCTTAAGAGGGATACCTCTGATTCCATAGTAATTTAATTTGTGAAGCAAAATGTCGTGTGAAACGCAATCAAAAGCCTTCGACAAGTCGCAAAGAGAAATTGCTATGCGATTGCCGCGTTCAAGCCCCTCAATCACCTCGCTCACAACATTAAATACCGCGTTCGTAGTAGAACGAGCACTTCTGAATCCATATTGTGAGTTGCTAAAGTAATTATTTGACTCAAAATAGGAATAAAATTGTTGTTTGATAACTTTTTCAATCACTTTCCCAAAGGTAGAAACAATGCTTATGGGTCTGTAATTGTCAGTTTTTGAGGAATCACCTTTTTTGTAGATTGGTAGTACTTTTGAGTATTTTAGTATTTCTGGAAATACTCCAGTTGATAGAATTAAATTAATAAGATGAGTGAAAGGTGTTAAAATTATTTGGTAAGTTTCTTTTAAAATTTTGCTATTAATTTCGTGAACGTCCCTACAATTAGAATTACTAAGAGACTTTATTATTTGAGAGACCTCTTCTTCCAGAACGGGACGAAAAAAAAAGGACTTGCTCGGAGAAGGATAATTTCTGTAATTGACGAGGACATCGACGTTAATACTGGGAAGAGATGTAATTATATTCTCTGCAATTGTAGTAAAAAATTGATTCATTTCGTCTGGAGGTAGATCAGGTTGTACCGAACTGGATCTTGTGTAGTTTCTTTCAAAATTTACTATTTTCCAGCAGTCTCTAGGTTTATTATTGGAATTAGTAATAAAATTACAGTAAGCTGACTTTTTAGCAATTTTCAATTGCCGATTATATTCAACTTTTTGTTTTTTATATACTTTGAACAAATCGGGATCCTTAGTGGCATCTGCAATGTGTTTAACAAGAGAAAGATTGGATCTGTAGACCTTAATTCATTATTAAACCATTGCACAGGTGTTTTTTCAGCCATTTGTCGTACTTTTTTTAGTGGAAAATGTTTTAATATTAAATTGTTATAAGTTTCGGTAAGAAAGACTGTTAAAAAATCAGGATCATTATTAATATCATAGAAAAAGTCCATATTTGTACTAGCTAGCGCACGTTTAAGCTTCTGTAAACCAGAAGAAGTAATAAACCGCTGAAATGTTTGATAAGTGTCAACAACTTTATGCTCAGAGTCAATAAATAAAAACTGAGCTCGATGGTCAGAAAAACAAGGTTCAAATACGCCCACTCTGTAGATAGTTTCAGAAAATTTGTCATAATGTTGTCGATGCAACTACTGGACTGGGATGTGATTCTAGTATAATCGTTTATAGTTGTTTTTAAACCAAAAGATGTTAATAGATTTTGAATATCAAAAAAAGGTTCTGATTCAAGTTTAAAATTTATATTAAAATCACCAAGTATGATAAGTTTGTCTGCTTTACTAAGCAAGGATGTTATGACATTTTCAAAATTCACCAAAAATAAGTCAAAGTCACCCTTACCCGATCTGTATACAGTTAAAATATTGGTTTTTATTGAAGGTACATAAATTGCACAAAACTCAGAACTTTGCTCTACATTATATTCATTTAGATTAAGAGAGGAATACATAAGATTTTCTTTTACATAAATTGCAACTCCGCCTTGTTTCTTTTTTACCCTACAAAAGAAATTAGCTAATGAAAAGCCGGATATGTTAATTAATTTTAAATTTTCTTCACTTTGCCAGTGCTCGGAAAAACATATGACGTCATATAATTTTTGATCCGCAAGAAAAGCATTTATCATATCGACTTTATTTGAAATACACTGCAAATTAACATGAAACATGCTTATCGTACCTTTTTGAATTAGTTTATTTTGATAAAATTTTGTAGAAGCTTCTAGGTTTCTTCCTCCATCTTCTTTGTGTGCTGAAAATTTCTGTTGAAGTTAAATCTCCTAACGGCAGCTCCTTTGGGCCAAATATTAGGACTGTAGACTTCGTCAATTTTATCGAAAGGGAAAGATACCTTATATGTGGAGTATTTGTCAGTTCTATGCCATTCAACGCAGTTAAAAGTAATATTGGGTACCGTCTCACCCAGAAATTTTAGAAGATCATCGGCTTTCATATCAACACCAATGCGGGACACATGTACATGACCTTGTCTAGGAATGGTGTTTACAGTAGACGTTTCATTGCTTCCAATAATCGGTTTGTATTTATTTTCTTTTTTCGGTTGGGTATTCCAAGATGAGTGTCCTGTTTTTAGATTGTTTTTATTTTCTTTTTGTTTATCACTCATGTATGAATGAGGTAGACTTGTGTTTTTGTTTAATGACATTTTAATGGGTTCTTGACTGGTAGAACCTGAGTTGGTCGGGCCTGCTTTATTTACAGTTTTTTCACTAGATGACGTTGGAACGGGCATGGCTGAATTTTTATTACATTTATCTTTTAATAAAGAAATTAAATCTTGTTGCTCTTCCGTACGTTTTTCTAGATGGAATGATAGTTTACTTACTGCTGCAAGTTCACTTTTTATATTAGTAAGTTCCTTGTTGGTCTTTATACACTGTTCACACACAATAACGTCTAGGTTATGTTCGATATTGAATGCTTTTAATACCTTTTTGCACTGTTTGTGTTAATTTATTAACATAATCTGATAACTGTGGATTAGAACCGGAAAGTGGCAACTTTAAATTCACTAATATGTCAATTAATTCCTGCTTTTTTAGCTTATTTAGTTCCGCTGTTAAAACTGCGACTTGATTATCGGACGCCATCTTGAATCATCAATCCAAGGGTTCAACCAATCACCATGAGGGTGAAACTGAGTGCTTAGTATGTGAAGAACCGTATGGAAATAGCACTAGAGGTGATGACTGGGTGCAATGCACCCATTGCAGCAGATTGGCTCACATCAAATGCACGAACAAAAGTAATATCACTTTTTTCATATACATCAATTGTGATTCAGATGGTGATTTGTGAGTGTCGTTTTAAATTGGTAGATTTTCTTGGTAGTTTTTTCTCTACATTTGTTTTTGGATTGTGTCACTATTATTACCCTTATAATATCACTAAGAAAATATTGAGTCAACTAAACCCAGGCCGTTAGTCAACTAGTAAACACTCACCCGATGCTAGTTGACTTGCTTTGCAAGGCAGTCAAAATTTGCTTAAAACTTTTTTCTAAGGAAAATTCGAATAAATTGAAAATGTATGTACAATACCTAAATGAGTATAGAACCAGCTGACATACTTGAATTTAACGGTATGCAAAAAATTAAACAGTAAAAATTATTTATTGAAAAAATAAGTCAACAAACCCTGGTCTCCTAAACAAATAAATTGTTTACGATTACATTTCTAATTTCTAGTGTATATTTATACCTGTTTTACCAAAATCCAAGTACTAGAAGAAGATTTAAATTTCTGAGAATTTTGTAATGAATAGGAGCCGGTTCATGTATGGGGTTGGGAGGCAATTTGCGTATGATTAAAGTGGATTTATAGAGCTCGGGAGCCAGTTAAGGTGCGCCGAAGGTTTGACGTTAGTTTATCTTTATTGTCGTTTATAATCGTAGGTAATGGTCGCTATATATGTCATTACAAAATTTTAAATAATTTTTACTTACTTTTGTCAATTCGGGTAAATTTTGAGAGTATTTTCTTAAACCTGGTTTAGGAAGAAATATTACACGTTTTAAAAAGACTGACATTTTCACCTTAAGATCTACAAATAATGAATACAAATAATATAATATATTCTTAACAATGCTACAAGACTGAAATGTTTTGATATCATTGATAAGGATAATTATTAACCATATTTTTACAAAGGTCAAATACGGGGGGACAATGATATTTCACGAACTATAAATAGATATAATAGATAATTTTAAATTTATGTTTTTTTATTTAAACACAAAAAAACATCAACCGCGCAGGTTTACTAGTGGATATAACAAACACATGAAATATTACATTCAATATAAGAAATGAAAATAATATTCAAAAATTCAAAAATAAATTAAAAGCATGCTTGATCCAATTATGCGTTTACAACCTAAATGATTATTTTGACTTAATAAAAGACTACAGGGAATATTACAGGCGCTTAAAGAATGCAGGCTAGATTATAGATATACTAAATTATTATACAAAATATACCTGCAGGCAACAACCACTGTCAGATTACATACTAACAGTAATCGCATAAAAATAGAACGGGGGGTTAGACAAGGAGACCCAATGTCACCTAAACTTTTTAATACGGTGCTAGAACATGCTTTTAAGAATTTGGATTGGATGACAAAGGGAATAAAAATAGTTGGAGAATATCTAAACTACTTACGTTTCGCCGATGATATACTTATAATAGCTGAAGATCTAGGTATGGCAAGAGAGATGGTACAGGAACTCGTTGTGGCTACAGAAAGTGTAGGTTTAAATATAAATATCTCGAAAACAAAAATCATGACCAATTTGGTACCCAACCAGAACATCAGTATTGGTGGAAAAGAAATAGAACTCGTAGATAGATATAAATACCTGGGACATGAAATTATGATTGGCAGGGATAACCAGACTCATGAACTGAAGAGAAGAATCGGCCTTGGGTGGGCAGCATTTGGAAAACTGAGAGAAACTTTTAAAAGTGAGCTGCCCACATGCCTAAAGAGAAAGGTATTTGATCAGTGCGTCCTCCCAGTCTTGACGTACGGAGCAGAAACACTTACCTTAACAAAAGCAGCAGCTACCAAACTGAGAGTCACGCAGAGAAGAATGGAGCGGTCCATGTTAGGAATAACTCTGCGAGACAGAATAACCAACGAAGACATCAGGAGAAGAACCGGAGTGACTGACATCATCGAGAAGATAGCCAGACTAAAATGGAGATGGGCAGGACACATAGCCAGAATGACAGATGGGCGATGGACAAAGAGGTTATTGGAATGGAGGCCAAGGGAAGACAAGAGAAGCGTCGGTCGACCACCTACAAGATGGACTGACGATTTAAGAAGACTCGATAAAAACTGGATGAGAGCGGCGCAAGATAGACGGGGTTGGAAACATGAGGAAGAGGCCTATGTTCAGCAGTGGACTCTTGAGGCTAGATGATGATGACAGGGAATGAGGACCGACGGGTTCAGAGACGCTCTATATTGCATTTCTTTTTTTTTATATTAATCTATGTTTTATTGATTTTGTTTTATGTAATTGTCCTATATAACTTGTTGAGTGACTGACATCATCGAGAAGATAGCCAGACTAAAATGGAGATGGGCAGGACACATAGCCAGAATGACAGATGGGCGATGGACAAAGAGGTTATTGGAATGGAGGCCAAGGGAAGACAAGAGAAGCGTCGGTCGACCACCTACAAGATGGACTGACGATTTAAGAAGACTCGATAAAAACTGGATGAGAGCGGCGCAAGATAGACGGGGTTGGAAACATGAGGAAGAGGCCTATGTTCAGCAGTGGACTCTTGAGGCTAGATGATGATGACAGGGAATGAGGACCGACGGGTTCAGAGACGCTCTATATTGCATTTCTTTTTTTTTATATTAATCTATGTTTTATTGATTTTGTTTTATGTAATTGTCCTATATAACTTGTTGATCATGCTTTATGTACTATATGACTTGTTCTATATCACAATGTGATCTGATGGGATTAATAAAGAATATTCTATTCTATTCTATTCTATTCATTAAACAGAATTATTGTATAACTTGTTGTCTATTAAATTGGTTAACACTGTTAAAAATTTACGGATTTAAAGAATGATGGAAAAATCCAATTTTTAACTGGCTATCCAGCCCAATAAAATTTTATTGGGCATCGCATACCTACCTAAATTTCCAAGAATTTCATCGGGAGCCAATTCACGCAAAAACCTTTTATCGATGGATATCTTATTACCTACAAGCGGGAGCCAATTCATGTGCACCCCTGAAAATAATACTATCGCAGTGATAAACCGCAGAATTTGCACGGCCAATAGATGCTATTTTAGGCACAATCTCCTCCTTAAATCCACAATTATATCGAGAAATACAAAAATAAAACTCTACAAAACAATAATACGCCCAGTCCTAATATATTGTAACGTGTTTCAATAAAACGAGTGGTTGTAATTTATATAGATATATTTATTTATAAGTTTAGATCATGATAATATCTAATCAACTGAAGCGCTGCTTATACATACAAGTTATTATGTAGTAGTGTAATCTGCAATAGTCCATTCCTGTGGACTATTCTCGGTTTGATGAGCGACTTGATCGTGTCAGCCGGTCGATAAATCAGGAGCATTCTGGAACACACAGATCATCATCTCGAGATGCAACCGTTACATGGGGTACGTCGAAATAAGCATGGTTCAGAGACCTCGACTCTAACAAAAAAGAATGAAAACATGTTATAATATTTCGAAAGAAAAGTACTAAGGCGAATCTATAGAGCAGTGAATGACAATGGAATGTGGAGAAGTCGATACAACTTCGAACTTTATATAATATACCAGGAACCTCATATAGTAAAATATATTAAGATAGGACGTCTGAGGTGGATAGGACATGTAATGCGGATGGAACAAAATGAAATTGATAGACCCATTGGTCAAAGAAGAGGAAGATCCAGAACAAGGTTCCTTGATAACATCGATGAAGATATGAGAAATATGGGAATACGTACTTGGCGGAGAAAGGCGATGGATAGAGACGACTGGAGAGGAATTCATGAGGGGCTAGGCCCTACGCAGGGTTGTAAAGCCAGAATGTGTGTAGGAGTCGATATCATATATTTTCTTTACAGTAGTAGGCAGTATCTTGACCATTGACAATTTTAGAGGTGTCGGTAAAGATTGGCTAATAGTTGGGATAGTGGTCTAGAATTACCATGAACAGATGTTTAGTTGTTGTAAAATTTGTAGTTGATCTTTGTAAGTGTTAAGGAAATAATTAAATAGTTAATAGGTGGCATGTCCGTGGAGGAAAGTTTACAATTATATTTAGCGATACATTGAGTTGATTCCCATCGGAAGTCTTGAGCTTTATTTTATGAGGGGTGTAGGGTTTTTAGTCTTTTTGTTAGGAGGAAGACCAGGGTTGCAGATGTGGAAGAATACAGGATACTATAGGCATTATATAGCCCAAACAAATCGTAGAATCTAAAATACGTTTGAACATTCCATTTCTGATTTTAATTTAAGCTCCAGATCAACAACATCTTCATCGAGGTCACAAAATTGATTTTGAAAACTCCAGAACCATAGCCCATATCCGCTTCTATAATCCAAGAATTATCCGAGAAGCCATAGAGATTGAAAAAAGGCCAAATTGTCTCAATAAAAGAGATGTCGGCATCCGGTTACCTTCGACATGGAAACCTCTCATAAAGAAAATATCGTTTGCTCTATCTTCTAATCAAAATTCCGCCATCAGAAATTGCCGCCAACCCGCACCCAAACCATGTCAATATCGACGGTATAAATAACCTGTCCTCTGTCCACAGTTGCGGTAGTGCAGTGATTAGTGCAATTATAAAAAAACGTATTCATATCTAATATCATCATCATCAATGGCGCTACAACTCTTCGTGAGTCTTTGCCGCGTTTACTATTGCCTTCCATGTTTGTCCGTCCTGTTCCAGTAATTCCCATTGTCGCCCTCCCATTTTCTCTAGATCTTCTTTGACTGCATCTTTCCACCTTGTACTAGGCGGCCCTACAGACCTTCTTTCCTCTGGCCTTTCCCAGAACATCATATCTAATATAGATTTTCAAAAGCATTTGACATAGTTCAACCTGGTAAGCTCATACATGCATTAAAACACATACACCTAGATACCAAGGATATTAATTTAATAAAAAATCTACTAAAATCAAACAGCGGTCATGCGGGTGGAAAATAATGAAACAAATCAAGTAGAAATTCAAAAAGGAGTCAGACAGAGATGTGTGCTGTCACCACAATTATTTAATGTGTACTCCCAACTAATATTTTAGGAGTCACTATAGGAAAGAATTGAAGATGTAAGGAATGGATCGAGCATCATTAATAACATAAAATTTGCAGACGATACCAGAATTATGACAGAAAATATAGACGACTTACAAATTCTTATAGAAATCATTAACAGATAAATCAAAAAGATAGGACTAGCAACGAATATAGATAAAACCAAATACATAGTGATCTTGAAAACCCCTGTTGACAACATACATCTGACATTGGAGATTAAACCGTTAGAGAGGTTCGACAAGTATAAATACCTCGGAGCAATTATAAACTTAAAGAGGAGATAAAGGTCAAAATTGAAATACCTCGAAATGGACTTATAAAATAAAAGTCAATGTTTACAAATAAGAAATTGAGTATGGTTATTAGATTGAGATGGTCGAATGTTATGTATGGTCGAAACTGCTTTATGGGGTAGAAGCTTGGACTCTGAAAGCCCAATCTGTAAAAAAATTGAAGGCATTCGAAATGTGGCTATATAGGCGTATTCTTAAAATTCCTTGGACTGTAAAAATCTCAAAGGAAGAAGTCTTTTCTTTTGCTGATGAGCGGCCAAACTATCTCCTCAGGACTTTCTGTATATGCATATTTCAAAGGCAACTATTCTTTTTTCTGTTTCATAGTCAATTGTCCAACTTTCACAGCCAAAGAGCAAAACAGAGAAAACATGTTTTGTTGGAAACCATTTTTTATACGATTTACAAATTCTTGGTAAATCGATTTTTTTGCGTTTTTACCCCCCTGCCAGGAGAGGTTTTAGGGGGAAGCCCGGGGATAAAAGTGGTAAACTTTTTTTTACTTGTAAATACTACCACCAATTATTTGTAATGACTTACCTGTCTATGTGTGCTCATGGTGTACTCTGGTTCTCTTACGGGGGCAAGATGAAAATTTTTTAATCTAAATAAATTTTAGAAATAAAAAATGTTGTTTATTTCAAAAATGCATTGATTTCTTTGTATGGTTTCTCCTTAATTCGAGACCCAAATTCCTGCGCTCCAATGTCAACCTAATATTACCACGTCAGGACTATTTTAATCTTCCTCTTTTATGTCTTCCTGGGGGATTCCATCTAAATACTATACTGGGTCATCTTTGACCTGGGTTTCTTTGATTCGTCGGAAATATCCAAACCACTTAAAACGTCCTTTCTATTGTATCAGTTAACGTGTATGTGGCATTTAATCTATCTCTAATGGCTTCATTGGTAATTCTGTCGCGCAATGACATTATATTTAACTTTTTCTTTGGTTTAACATTTAAAGTCCACATTTTACTTCCATCCTTACGACAGAGTCCACAAGTGGTATTTTAATCCTAATCTTTGTTTTTTCTGTTATACATTGGTCCCATCATACTGAATTAAGACTTCCAAATACTTTCTTTCCCTTTTCTATTCGGTGTATAATTTCCTCTTAAATAAAATAAAAAAGATTCTAACAGCGCAACCCGTAGGAATGAGAAGACGGGGTAGACCAAAGCTAAGGTGGATGGACGGGGTAACACAAGATGCCGAGAAGATCGGAGTCGGCAACTGGAAAATGCAAGCGAGGGACAGAATAGAATGGCGTAGAAAGCTTGAGAAGGTCGAGGCCCTCTAAGGGCTGTAGCACCAAGATGATGATGATGATGATGTATAATTCCTCTTATACTAGCTCGGCTGTTGTCAAAAATGCTCGTAGATATTTAAACGACTTTAAATACCTCGAAGTCGAAATACCACAGGTAAAATCGTGTTGTCTTGTAAATATTCCTACTTTCTATCAATAGCTTTCATAATATGAGATTTCCAATCTTGAATCGGAATAACGTTGGTTCTCTGGTCTGTGCGTTTGGTTTTCATCTTTCTTAATGATCTCCACACTTTAGTGATCTCCTATTCTGATTTTAATATTAATGCAGTGCTATTCCCACATTAAATGTTTATCTTCTCTGACCTTCTGTTATCTTCTTTCTAATACTTTATATTCATTCCATGTTGCTTCTGTTTTAGGTTTAACCACTCTTTTTAGGTCTTTTCTATTTTTCGTTCTTTTTTCTTATAATTTATTTTATTTCCCTGATCATTCATTATGGATTGCTTTTTTACCCTTTTTTTCATACCAATTGCTTTTTTAATAGCTTGATGTGTATAGCTTCTGTTATTGTTTTGTGCTCTTCTTCGATATCCGTACTAAATGTTCTCTTATATACAGTGTGTCCGTAAAGTATGGAATAAATTCGATATTTCCTAAATGAAAAGTATTTTTAAAAAAATCTAAAACACGTCGATTTTTAAATGTAATGTTCTAATTTTACAATAAAATTTTATTATACAAGGTGATACACATTACAGTAATGACGTCATCGTCTCTTTTTTTAAATATAACACCCTGAATTTATTACATTTTTAGATCGATAAAAATGAGTTGATTTCAAAAAAGTATAATACTCGTGTCTAATGGATATATTTTGAAAGATATGCGCTTAGAAAATAAATTATTTATTATCAATTGCAAAAAAGTAGCCTACTTCTAATTATTTTTAAGTAATTACCTATTTCTGTAATAATCTTCTGTGATTATTTTTAGTAACGTTCAATAACAATTAAGTCGTACAATAATTGTAATAATTCGTGAATGTTCTGTATTATTGCTTAGAATTAATTTTAAGTAGAAATTAGTTTGAGTGTAAAGCAAAGAATTGAAATACTCATGATGATTGGGTATGGAGACAAATCGCGAACTCAGATGGAAGTGTGTAATTTATTTAATGATAAATATCCAGAAATACTCATCACGCAGTCAACAGTAAGTAAGATTGAAAAGAAATATCGAGAAACTGGTACGGTTGAAAATGCAGGCAAACCAGGTGTAACCAGGCAAACCCTCTGTAAATTATGTTACAACATTAGATGTTCTACTTGCTTTTGAAGAAGATGCGCACACTTCTGTTCGTAAGGTTAGTAGTGATCTCGATGTTTGCAAAACAACGGTACACAAAGTCCGTAAAAGTAAGTAAAGTAAGTAAAATGCACAGTTGTACAGGAATTAAACGAGGATGATCCAGATAAAAGAATACAATTTTGGGAAATAATGATGGATAACAGCCACCAAAACCCTCTCTTGGTTCAAAATATTATTTTTTCTGATGAGGCTATATTCAAATTAAATGGCGAGGTCAACCGTCAGAATTGTAGATACTGGGCAAAAGAAAACTCCAACTGGATGCGGGAACATCATACACAATACCCGCAAAAGGTAAACGTATGGACTGGCATTGTAAGAAATAAAATCATTGGACCCTACTATTTCGAAGGTAATTTAAACGGGCCAGCATTTCCCAGTACAATTAATCTTGGAGGTTTTGATAAAAGTTTATGGTTTCAACAGGATGGTGCGCCTCCGCATTATGCTTTAGATGTTCGAAGGTACCTAAACGAAATTTTTCCGAACAGGTGGATTGGAAGACGTGGACATATTGAATGGCCAGCGAGGTCGCCAGACCTCAATCCATTGGATTATTTTATGTGGGGTCATTTAAAGAATGTTGTTTATAAAACGAAACCTGCAAATATTGGAAACTTAAAAACAAGAATTCGTAAACATAAACAAGGTTCTACAAGAATGTGTACAACGTTTGGGTTACTTTCAAATACAACAAGGGCTACAATTCGAACATTTACGATTAATTCATGTATTAATTACTGGATTACTTTTAAGTTATTTATTATAATTTATTTATAATTTATTAATATTATAAATCAATAAAAATTAATTTTCTAAACGCATATCTTTCAAATTATATCCGTTAGACACCCAATATTATACTTTTTTGGAATCAGCTCATTTTTATCCATCTAAAAATGTCCTAAAATACAGGGTGTTACATTTAAAAAAAGAGCCGATAACGTCATCACTGTAATGTGTATATCACCTTGTATAATAAAAGTTTATTGTAAAATTTAGAATATTAAATTTAAAAATCGACGTGTTTTAGATTTTTTTAAAAAGCTTTTCATTTAGAAAATATCGAATTTATTCCATACTTTACGGACACACTGTATACATATATATATATATATATATATATATATATATATATATATATATATATATATATATATATATATTATATATATATATATATATATATATATTTCAATAGCAGTATCTCTAATGGCACTGACCATCTTCCTCCAAATTATGTTAGGAATTCTGTTCGTACATTTTTTCCTTGAATATACCTTATACGTAACATTTAAAATTTCTTTATCAACCAAATTTCACTGAAATTATTCTATGACTAATTCTTACAACTTCTACTGCGTTATCTTTCATTTTCGTATCAGCTAGTATACTTAGTATCTGAATGTTACTTTAACCTGCATACCACAAATTGTATTCATCATCTAGTTATTTCGCTTTTTGTCCTTTCCAACTAGTCTCTTGAATACAAGAAATTTTTAATCTCTTTCTTTTAAGCACATGTAATAACTCCACACGTTTGCCTGTAAAACTTCCATGATTCCAAGAACTTGCCCTAATTTTTTTTAACCTGTAATGATGTTCCCACTGATATAATCCTTACTGGGAAATCCGATTGGAGAAAGATCTTTTTATTTTTATAGCCTGAAAAGATTTTGGACATTTAATGCCTGAATGCCTTTTCTATGAGCATGATGTTCTGCACTATTTGGCCAAAACCCAACCAATGAAACCAAAGTGTACCCGCTTGCATTTTTCAGTATGGATCAGGATCCCTGCTGTAAAGGCTACATTATAAGCCAATATATTGTTGCCCATATCTCTCCACTAGGAAGCACCTAATTTACTCAGGATACATGACTCAAGGTAAGAAGATATGTAAAAAAATACAAGATGGATGCGATACAGGAATATTGGACAACATACAAACTTAAATCTTCTTCTAAAAAATGCAGAGGGCACTGTCATTTTCTATTCCACTGTTTTATAAATATAAGGTTATTGATAGGATTTTATTTCAGGACTTTTTCGCAACTCTAGTTCTCACCCTACAAAATTGTTCCATAAGCCTTATTGAGCTATCAACAATATAAAATTTTTGTTTCAGGCTACTCTTGTTGGAGTAGTAAAACTATTGTTCATCGCTATACTTTGTCTAATGATCTTCTTCACACCTTCTACTCAAAGCTTGTCTGAACATCAATGCCAGTGCGACGATGAAAAACCGTCTGCAGATTGCACAGACGGCGAATTGAATGTTGTACCAATAACACTAAACGTATAAATCAAATCCTCATTTTGAGAAACTATAATATTAGTTTGATCGAATTCTTATTCCAATGTTATCAAGACCTTCAAATACTGCACATATGTAAATAACATTAACTGAAAAAAAATCCTAAGAGAACTACCAAGAGAAGCATTATTTATTCGAGCTTCAAAACTTGAACATCTTCAAATTGTGTATGTGTGTGTGTGAGAGAGCCTTTCTATTTATTTCGATTTTCTTTATAATCTACTTCCTGTTCAGTTAGTACGATTTTTTTACTTTCTTTTGACTTGGTTTTAAATAAACCACTTCAGTATACCAGTCTAGATATTTTGAGTCACATCCCAACGTTCGCCGTTGTATCCTCGAAAACGTTGAATTTATAATCATGTGGGCAACATCGAATTGTATTCGTATTTCTACTGGTCATACAAAATGACATGTATAATAATTTATTAAACAGATAGTGAACAAACGGAACGTACTATAAAAAAACAGAAAAACCATCAAAAACAACAAAATTGATCATTTTATTTCAGGAATTACTTTATATGGATTCAGTATCATATGAGGATCGAGTATTGTTTTCAGATCTTTCATTAAGTTAACGTTGTTTCCAGATTTTACCATGTTTAAATATTTAGCTTTCATAAATCCCAGTCCGTGTTCGGCACTTATGCTTCCATTGAGAGCGAGAACTTGTTCGAAAATATGTGGTTCTGCAAGGTTCTTCAGTTTGTCACTGTATTCATCCATTACGATAGATATGTGGATATTACCGTCACCTTGAAAAAAAGAAAATTTTAAATACGTACAAAAATCTTCAATCATAATATTTTACTTTTAGATTTAATTAGATTGTACAACTGTATTTAATCTACAATAAAGCTTTTAACGGTGCTGGTGTTATATTTAAGAGACAAGTTAAAATGCAAATGTATCAATTATTTGAATTGTGTGTTGTGTGTGTGTGCGTCTGTGTGTGTGTGTGTGTGTGTGTGTGTGTGTGTGTGTGTGTGTGTGTGTGTGTGTGTGAGTGTGTGTGTGTGTGTGTGTGTGTGTGTGTGTGTGTGTTACGCTACTTTTGTGTGGTAGTCTGCATCTTTTCTCTCTCCGATGTACAGGACTGTAGAATTTTGTGGTTTTTCTTCTTACACTCGGGTGGCGGGTTATCTACAAAAAACTGAAGTGTTACTCTTACTTTGGTTATACGAATACTGCTTGTGGCTGTGCACAAGCCGAATAGATTCCTTATAAGTATCTCGTTAAGTATTAGTTACGTAACGTAAAGATATCCTGCTCCTTATTCCTTGAGCCCTTATCGGGGCGTGGTGACAATGTAAATATTATTAGCTTGCTGTCTCCATTGGCTGCAATCCCGAGCCATATGGACGGCTTCATGTAGGGATTTTTCCATCAGAGTCTTCATTTGGTCTGCCCATCGTGTTGGAGATCTTCCTCTTGGTCTTCGGTATTCTACCTTTCTTTCCACTACCAATAATTCCATGGTCTCCATCCCTCTAGTTATGTGCTAGTTAGAAACATAAACGTAAAGATATGCACACACGTTGATTAAACTAAATACAGCAGAAAACCAAATCGTGACAAATTTAATTTTATTACTGATTATACTATAACAATTTTCAATTGGAGGTGACTCATCTCCAAATTGAACTGAAACCTAACGGGAACAATGTTAAATGTCAGAAGTGAATTTTTACCGGCACTTACCGGGGTCATTTCTATTGTGAATGCTTCGCCATGTGGAAGTGAAAAGTAACATGGTTCCATAAAATTGTCCCCGTAACAATAAATCTTTATCATACCGGTGCGATTTACGAGCTAATAGTTGAATAAGTTCATTGAATACTTTAAAACATCGGTAAACTTATCAACACTTCACTGCTCTATATATTTACGTCCTTGGAAAAAGTGGGAATAAGAGAAATAGTTTATTCGTTCTGTTTCTTCATCATCAAGCGTCAATATCTGCATAGGCGTTGTGTGTTCTGTCAACAAGCAGACATGCAGAGTTGGTTAGGACAAAAAGGAATTCCATTTTCCGGGGACATGGTAAATACTGAGCTTATTAGTGTCATTTGACAGCATCGTGACAGATATCGCCAGTATGTTGTAGATATAATTACTCATGCTAAAAGCATCACCATTTTAAGACTTCCTCCTTACCATTGAGAGTTAAACCTGATAGAATTAATCTGGGCTCAAGTAAAGGGTTACGTAGGTCGTGAAAACGTGACGTAAAATTCCTGATATCTAACGTTTGTTAGAACTCGCAATGGAACAGACACGAAAAGAAGATTGGACTAATGCCGTAATTGCCAATCCCTCTTCCGACGAGTCGCTAGATTCCAAAACTTCATAAGCATAACTTAGGTAATTATTTCTTTGCTTTGTAGTTCTTCTTCTATTTAATTGGAATATAATAATTATTTTGCAAAGTACTGTATTAGGCACTCTATAATAACAATAAATTTTACTTTATTTTGTTGGACAACTATAAGATACCTATGGGTTTAATTAAGTAATAAATAAGTAAAATATTATTTTGGTACGCCCCTGCAAAGGTGATAGAATATGAGTTGGCCGCTTTAAGTGCAATGTTGCCAATTAATCACCTTCAATTGAAAATTGTTATATAGTATAGGTAGTTTATCTGACAGAGAATATTTATTGGTTGGTGGATTCCTTTTTAAACTGCTGAAAGGAAGAAGCAATTTCCCTAAAAATATACTCCCCTTGAAGATTAAGTTTTCTCAATAAATTTAATTTTTATTAGCCGGAGTGTCGAGTTTTAGTAGAACATTGATTATTATCCTACAAAACTATTGAAGAGTAAAGTTTTTTTAACGTAACAGAGGTCAGGATCCCTACTGTAAGCGCTGCCTTGACAGCCAATGTATTGTTGCTCGTATTCCACCAAAAGGAATAATTTCAAATTGAATGGGAAAAACATGAACACAATTAACAAAAAATAAATAAACAGTTTTCATCTTTTGATGCTAAGTTTAGAAACATTGCATTTTAGAAGTAATCGCAACATTATCTTAAACAAAAATATAAACAGATAGATTAAATCAGTGGTTTTCTAATTGCAGGAGCTACGTTTTTAGCGTAAAATTTTCGAAATGGACGTGTGCAGGTAAAATTATAGAGAAGTATATTGAAGAAGAACTAGAATTATTTTATTTATGTTTTATCTTCTTCTTCTCCACGAACCATAACGGAATTACCCGACATTAGCGATCACCATTGCAAAGGCTTCTCGATCTTTTGCAACATGGAATAATTCTCCTGCATTTGATATCTGGGTCCATTCACAAATATTTTTTAACCAAGTAACCTGCTTTCTTCCTACGCCCGTAAGGTCTTCTATTTTACCTTTAAGGGCCAGTTGTAGTATTCTATATCGATTTTCCTTTACTATATGTTCCAAATAAGACATTTTTCGGTATTTAACAGTGTTTAGAAATTCTCTATCTTTGTTGACCCTCCTTACTCTACCCTAATTTCTCATTAGTTTTTATTGCTGTCCAAGGTATTTTTAGCATACGTCTATGAATCCATATTTCCAATGCTTCAATTCTGTTCATGCTTGATACTTTTAGTGTCCATACTTCTGCTTTATACAAAAGTACAGACCAAATATAGCACTTTACCATTCTTTGTCTTAATTCTAAACTAAGACGATTATTGTCCAGAAATGTCTTCATTTCCAAAAAAGTAGTTTTAGTCATTGCTATTCTGCGTTTTATTTATATGTCTAGTTGGTTTATTATGACAGTTTCCAAATATTTAATTTATGTAACTTTTTCAACTTAGACTTTATTTAATTGAAGCTCTGTTTCTGGCTGTGGGTTACGATTAAAGACTAAAAATTTGGATTTGTTTGAGTTTATTATAATGCCCATTTCCTCTCTTACTTCGTGAATACGATCAAGCAGAATTTGGAGACCTTTAATATTATCTGACACAATTACTGTATCGTCTGCGTATCTATTCACATTAAGTAGTTCCCCGTTGATTTTTATTCCATATTGCTGTTTCTCAAGTGCCTTTCTAATAATTGGTATCCTAGTAATCCGAGTAAACCATCCGAGTAAACAATCCGAACATTGTTCGGATCAAAATGCAACCTTCTCTGACTCCTCGTTGTATTGAGATTTTGTCGGTGTATATATATATATATATGTTCGGAAAGATTTCCGCGATTAGTACAATTAAACTTAGAGCTAAGATTAATATTATTATAAAAATTAATATTAAACTCACCAGTCTTCCGGGTTGAACCGCGTCGATATCCATTTTGCCGAGCTTTCGACATCCTCTATGATGTCTTCTTCAGGGCTTCCGAGGTCTCAGTCTCCCGAGCCCCCAGACACTACTACACTCACTAGTCACTTCTAGTTCACTCACTAGTTCACTACTACGACTGGGACCAGGGGACAGTTCATTTATACCGTCGATGGTGACGTGGCCTAGGTGAGGGTTAGGGTTGGGATTGGCGCGAGAGTTGGCGCGAACATTTCCGACAGTGGGATTTTGATTCGAAGATGGACGGGGCGATATTTTGTTTATGAGAGGTCTCCATGTAGAAGGTAACCGTATGGCGTCATCTCTTTTATTAAGGCAATTTGGTCTTTTTTCTATTTCTATGGCTTCTCGGATAATTCTTGGTTTATAAAAGCGGATGGGGGCTGGGGGGCTGTTATGGGACAGTTTCGACCGTATCAATACACAATCAGCCCTAAACACTTTCGAATCTAAGAGTGAGACTCAGAAGCGCAAATTATTGCATCTCATTTCCGAACAAATTCCAAAAACCTCAACGCTGGAACCCACTACAGTGGTCCATAACTTTTCTGATACCCCTATTTCTGCCATTGCCACTCAAGCTTTAGCAAAAGGTTTCAATTACTCTGTTACCCCAAGTCACATTCCAATTGAGACAATCATGTGTCAAACTGAAGAAGCCATCTTCAGTTTATCTTCCGAAGATGCTGAAATAACCAGACAAGACATCTCTAGAGTTCTTAGAAACTCAAAGCCTCCTGCTCAGAACATTAGCCAATCCGAGAAAAAAGCCCTGAAAGAACTTCGGTCAAATCCAGATCTAGTCATTATTCCCACCGATAAAAGAAACGCCACCGTCATCCTAAACACTTCTTCTTACATCAATAAACTTTCAAATCTCGTTAACACTCCAGACTACAAACCAATTCCTAATAATCCAACAACCTATCTGGAGAAAACAACAAAAGCCATTATCAATAAAACCTCTCTTCCTGTTGACATAAAAAAAAATCTCTAATTCCTCGTGAAAAGTCTTCAAGAACATCTCGAATATATGGCCTCCTCAAAATTCACAAAACCAATATTCCTCTACGTCCCATTGTCAGTGCATACAACTGCCCTACACAATCATTGGCCAAGTATTTGGCCAAAACTCTACAACCTTTGGCCGAAAATGCTTCATCCTTCGTCAAAAACTCTTTTCATTTCATCGAACTTCTTAAACAATACCCTATATCACCGTCAGATATTCTAGTAAGTTTCGATATTGTCTCACTTTTTACAAACATTCCTATAGATGAAACTCTAAACATTCTGAAAACTAAGTACAGTATCCAACAAGACCACTTATCTCTCATTAAACATTGTATGTCCAACACCTATTTCATCTTCCAAAATCAATTCTACAGACAAATAAATGGTGCCCCAATGGGCTCCCCTCTATCTCCAGTGATTGCCAATATCTTTATGGAAGACTTCGAGACCCGAGCACTATCCACATCAATGCTCAAACCCACATGTTGGCTACGATATGTTGACGATACATTCGTCATTTGGCCCCATGGCAGGGATGCTTTGGTGTCTTTCCGAACCCATCTGAATGGTATACATCCTAGTATCCAGTTCACGATGGAGGTGGAAACTGATTCATCCCTACCGTTTCTCGATGTTTTCATAAAGAACCACCAATCCCAAGGTTTTCATTACTCTGTCTATCGAAAACCCACACATACCAATCGTTACTTGCATGCCAACTCTCACCACCCACCTTCACAAATTAATTCAGTCATTAATACCCTTGTATACAGATCAATACGCCTTTCCGATGATGCAAGTAGATCCGCTGAGCTTTCTTGTTTAAAACAAGCCCTCATCCAAAACGGCTACCGCGAAAATCACATCAATAGGAGCATCCACAGACATCAATCTCCCGCTCACTCTCAATCCAAAGACTCAGACCCTTATCATACGAAAGCGTTTCTTCCTTATATCAAAGGTGTCACTGACAAAATCGACAAAATTCTTAAACCAAGAGGAATAAAAACAATATTTACCCCCCAACAAAAACTTTTATCTCTTGTCCGATCAATCAAAGACAATATTCCAAATGAACAGCACGGAGTTTATGAAATTCCTTGTGCAGACTGTCCTCGATTCTATATAGGCCAAACAAATCGTAGAATTCAAAATAGGATTTATGAACATTCCATTTCTGTTCGCAATTCCGATTCAATTTCAGCTCTCGGTCAACACCATCTTCATACAGGTCACAAAATTGATTTCGAAAACCATCCTTTCCAGCCCCCATCCGCTTTTATAAACCAAGAATTATCCGAGAAGCCATAGAAATAGAAAAAAGACCAAATTGCTTAATAAAAGAGATGACGCCATACGGTTACCTTCTACATGGAGACCTCTCATAAACAAAATATCGCCCCCTCCATCTTCGAATTAAAATCCCACTGTCGGAAATGTTCGCGCCAACTCTCGCGCCAATCCCAACCCTAACCCCCACCTATGCCACGTCACCATCGACGGTATAAATGAACCGTCCCCTGGTCCCAGTCGTAGTAGTGAACTAGTGAGTGAACTAGAAGTGACTAGTGAGTGTAGTAGTGTCTGGGGGCTCGGGAGACTGAGACCTCGGAAGCCCTGAAGAAGACATCAGAGAGGATGTCGAAAGCTCGGCAAAATGGATATCGACGTGGTTCAACCCGGAAGACTGGTGAGTTTAATAATAATTTTTATAATAATATTAATCTTAGCTCTAAGTTTAATATATATATATATATATATATATATATATATATATATATATATATATATATATATATATATATAATGGTATAAACGTCACATGTTTGTTAGTTTTCTTTTAATAATTTTAATTCTATTTTAATTTCTTTCGATTGTATTTATTTATTAACTTCGCTCTTTCATTTTAGTATTTTTATTCTAAAAATAGTTGGCGCTCAACTTTTCATTAAACTTTTTATTTACTCAATATTCTGTCATAATTTGAATTTCAATTTGCATTTTCACTTAATATTGTAATTCCTGTATTCAGACCCCATTATGTTCTATGAGATAGAACATATTTCTATGCCACACTTTAATCGAAAAAGTATATCTGTCAGTGGCAACTCTGCTCTGTCATCTCACTTCGATTCTGTAGAGGTGGATCATATTTTTTATAATGTATTTTGCTTATTTAAGCAGGATTTTCAAAGTATCATTTCAATTTTATAATAAATATGATTAATTAATATCTTGGTTTATTTGTCCTAGCCAAACTTATTTTTCAGATTTACCTCGAAGCTAAGACGTTCTCACACCTGAGAGACCGAGCTACACGAGGCCTAACAATTGGCTCCAAAAAAAAAGTTGTGTGTTTATTGTTCTTTATTGTTCTACATTGACTCCCAACTTTCAGAGGTAGTTGTATTGTTACCCATTGGCACCTACCATTTATGATGGGTCGCTAGATGGTTACACATTGGCTCCCAACGCCTAAAACTTGATCTTGATGGTTACAAGTTCTCTACTAAAAACTACTACTATGTTTTTTAGCATCTGCATTAATTTTACATGCTGTACTTTATCGAATGCCTTTTCAAAGTCCACGAAGTATGCAAATTTATTTTTTGTTTGATCACGGGATTTTTATAATAGGATTATTAGCGAAAAAAAGTGCCTTCCTACTTCACCCAGCATTATTAAAACCAAATTGGATACCTTCGAAATCTTCTTCGTATTTGCGTCTCATTCTGCTGTGGAGTATTCTTAGGAAAATTTTAAGAGTGTGGCTATTATTCGATATTCTGAGCATTTTCTAGTATTATATTTTTTAGGTATTGCGACAAAGATGGACTTGAGCCCAGTCTACGGGAATCAATCCAGTGTTGGTGTATCATCTGGACCACAAGTTTTAGTACAATTTAGTACAATTTTGTATGGTTCGATAATAGAGAAGATATGGGAATTTCAAATAAAAGATGGCGGCCAGTTGAATGGCTGGTATGTGGCGTTGAGGCCGTAGAAGTAGCCTCTGGAGATGTGGGGGGTGATGTACAAGAAATATAAGTATGAAAGAAGTACACCCTGTCGTGATATGGTTGAAAAGAGGGTGAGAAGTAGAAAATACGTGTTTGTTGCAATGAAACATTTGCTGGCAGAGTTGGTTAGGTGGCGTTGGGGCCTGTGTACAAGAAAGCTTCCCCTGACGCCAGAGGGTGTGTGTGTGTGTGTGTTAGAAATGGTAAATCAGAAGAAGAAGCGGTGAAAAGATGAGTAAAAGAAATTGTATGGTGTTATGTAGATATTTAGTAACAAAATATGATAAATGGGGAAATTAGGCAATGCAGATACATCATATATATATGTATATATATATATATATATATATATATATATATATATATATATATATATATATATATATATATATATATAGAGAAAAGGAGTACGACCGTCAATCCAATATAAACTAAGGTACACTCGAAGAGTGGTGGGTTTTTCGGTCAAAGTGGAGAAATAAAAGACAAAGACGATGGCTACTTCATCTATTTATTGAAGACGTTTCGCTTTCTGCTCAGAAAGCATCATCAGTTCATCTAAAAAGAACAATATGAAACCAAACATCCATAGAGAAGTTATAACCAAAGTGTGTTACCTTACAAAGACATGTAGCAGTCAGTGATGTTAAAAATATGAAAAAGCTTACAAAGCTGGACATTCAGAGTTAACGTTGTATATAACAATTAATTGAAACTAGGTAAAGTTTGCAATTTGACAAAATTAGCACAGCAAAAGAACATGTGATAAAAATACATGTATATATAAAAAAAATTTTATAAAAACTTAGTAAAAAACATTAAGGTTTATTTTAGAGTGTAAAGAACTAGAAAGATCATTAGATTGCACTTCCAACAAATTTATTTAAGAATTATATTTTAATTTTAACTTTAGGTAACATTATAAGTTATTAAAGATTAATAGTAATAAAGAAAAAAATGAAGTTACCAGTCTTTAGCTTACTGAGGCTCGTTGGTAAATGAATTTAAAAGTTTGACACCCACGCACAACAACGTGAGTAGAAGTGGCCTTGAAGTCACAATGACATAAACAGCAAGGCAAGCTACCAACCTCTATGTATTAAGGCGGTATATTCAAAGAATGTGATAAATTTGGTTGACAACTTGTCGTTAAAAAACCAAGCAGTGAAAGGAAAAGGTGGTTAAGATCACCATTTAACCCTACAGTGATTGATCTGTCAACAAAGAACAAAGCAAGAGAAGTCAATCCAATATATCATATATTATAATATTGTGACGTCACTAGTTAGCCAGCTAACAGGTGAAGATTAATAAAAATTTCCACAGTCCAAAGGTTCAAACATTAAGGACCGTAATGAAAAGGATTCTATGAATCAGATTCAATTTAAAGTTTTATCAAACAAGTTCATCAAAAAGAACAATTACTTAATTATGTAAAAGTGATATTGACAAATATTAATAAAAAGTAAGTTGATAAATCTTAATTAAAGAAGGAATAATTTATTTATATTTTATTTTTATTTTTATTTAAATTTATTATAAGAAAATGTGATAAAGAAAACCCCAAAATGGGACAAAATTTAAGTAAACAACATATCAAGCCTAATTCTGTAAAATTAATGCATGATAAATTTGGCTCAAATTACTAATGTCCGTTCTCTTATTAAGAGTATTAGGATGTTTTAATATTGCACACATTTCTAAAAACTGTCTTTTAACGAGATTGCGTTCAGTGCCAAGAATTTTAACTTCATTAAAGTTTACTTCATGCTTAGTGTTAATGGCATGTTGGGCGAGAGCACAAGTATGCTTAGATAAATTGATGTCACTGCGGTGTGTCGTAAGACGCCCTCTCAGTGATCTCCCAGTCTGACCGATGTAACATGAGTCACACTCAGCACAAGGTATATGATATATTACATTCACTTGTTCCAGAAGGGACAGAG
Organism: Diabrotica undecimpunctata; assembly: GCF_040954645.1. Classification (NCBI taxonomy): domain Eukaryota; kingdom Metazoa; phylum Arthropoda; class Insecta; order Coleoptera; family Chrysomelidae; genus Diabrotica; species Diabrotica undecimpunctata. The sequence goes on from NC_092809.1 coordinate 46,865,656, forward strand.
GTGTTTTAGTTTTAGAGAACAAATTCCTGACAGTCTTAGCATTCTTAATAGCAATTTTAACAGGTACGTTATTATGTTTGTACAGTTTAACGAGTTTCTCAGTAACTTGAGGAAAATAAGGTAAAGAGGAGTAATGGGTAGTTGGATTCCCAAGTACAGTATTAGGCAGAACAGTGTTATTAATTGAATTATTTGATATCATTCTAAGTTGGTCACCATTGGGTATATCATTTAAAGAAGAACCATAGCTTTGAGCGAAAAGGTATTTATTAATAAGAGAGGATGGATAGGAATTCTCAATCAAAATATTTTTAAGTAATTGAAAGGATTCCCTTCGATTAATCGGATGTATCAGTCTATTTAGCCTGCAGCTTAAAGCTTTAATAAGGTTTAATTTATATTTAAAGGGATGACAAGAATGGTAGTTGAGAAACCTATTAGAGGCCATTGGTTTCCTGTACCAACTTGTAGTAAGGGTGTTATCTCCCATTCTAATGACACGCATGTCTAAGAAGGGAATACTATTTGTGTTGGAGTCCTCAAGTTCAACAGTGAACTGTAAATGAGGATCAAACTCATTGAATAAAGACAAGGTGGCCTGAATCTTGTCTGGAGGTAAGGCTAGTAATAAGTAATCAACATACCGTTTAATAAAAGGGATTTGGAAATCTAAAAGACCCAGACGGTCAGATACTAAATCATCCAGTACATAATTAACTAGGATGGGAGAGATTGAGGAACCCATAGGTGTCCCAAAAATTTGAAGGTAATATTTGTCGTTGAAGACCAAAAAATTAATGTCAAATGTTAATTGTAAAAGTTCTGCAAAAACATCCCAGGATACAGGACAGTTTGGTTGGATGGAGTTCCAGTGATTTCTTAGGGAGGTAATAACGCTCGAAAGAGGTAAATTAGTGAAAAGAGATACCACATCAAAACTCAATAAAATGTAGCCTTGTGGAAGTTCAAAATTATTAATAAATTCACTAAAGTGAAAAGAATCAACAATATTAAAGTTGTTATTATAGTTATAAGATTTAGATAAGATGTCAGTTAAAAATTTTGCAATATTAGTATTTGGTGAATTAATGGAGGAAACAATTGGCCTCATGCTCAATGTGGGCTTATGTATTTTAGGTAGACAATAAAATCTGGGAGCATATCCATCATAATTATGTAAAAATTTTGCAAGTGGTTGATCTATGATCTTAATATTTTTTAAGTGTGTAATGAATTTATTTATTTTATTTGTAAATTTAGAGCAAGGGTTGGTAGAGAGAGGTTGATAGTATCTATCATCATCTAACAACGATTGGCTAAGATTAAGATATTGATCTCTATCCATGAGGACAGTAGCATTCCCTTTATCACTAGTAAGGACGAGAAGATTAGGGTGAGTTTTTAAAAACGATACCGTCTCCCTGTAAATCTTATCCTACTCCGATATGGGTTGTCTAGGGCGATTAGAAAAGTTCAACAGAATATTATTGGAAGAAGACCCAAGAGATAAAAGGTCAGAATTGTCAGCATGTGACAAAATATTTTCCACATCTGCTAAAATTCTACTAACAGAATAATCTCTGAAAGTTGGCTGTAAGCCAAATTTGGGGCCCAAGGATAACAATTTGAGAATGTCCTGAGGAACCTCAGTACTAGATAGATTTTTAATCCACTTAGGATTAAATGGAATTTTTTTAAACTGGGGAGTGTCTAAGTTATTAAGCTTCTTACGAAGGTGTGCCATGGATTTATGATATACAAAATTAAATTTCTTATGTAAAGATGACTCAAAAATGTCCAACAAATTGTCAGGAAGGTGATTATCCAGAAAAGAAGTTACATTATTGATTTGAGAAATAATAAATTTAATATCAGTGTGAACCTTAGAAATATGGAAATTAAGTAATCGTGCCCTCACCTGTCTGTTTAACGCTTGGCTTCTGCGGTAAAGGGTGTCATTGGTGGAGCCTGATGTTGAAGTGAGTATGTTGGAAGTGGTGTCTATGATAAATCTTGGGATCTTCTTAGTTCTCCTACACTCCAAAAGGAAAGTTCTTCTAGCTTCTGCTGTGGCTAGTTTCTCTGTTAGGTTCGTCCATCTCTTCAGCTTCATCACTACTGGTTCTCCATGGATGCGCCTGGTGGTGGCATAAAACCCCTCTGTAACAGAAAACATCGAGAAAAGGAGTACGACCGTCAATCCAATATAAACTAAGGTACACTCGAAGAGTGGTGGGTTTTTCGGTCAAAGTGGAGAAATAAAAGACAAAGACGATGGCTACTTCATCTATTTATTGAAGACGTTTCGCTTACATGTCTTTGTAAGATAACACACTTTGGTTATAACTTCTCTATGGATGTTTGGTTTCATATTGTTCTTTTTAGATGAACTGATGATGCTTTCTGAGCAGAGCTTCTTTTCTGGATAATCACCTTCCTGACAATTTGTTGGACATTTTTGAGTCATCTTTACATAAGAAATTTAATTTTGTATATCATAAATCCATGGCACACCTTCGTAAGAAGCTTAATAACTTAGACACTCCCCAGTTTAAAAAAATTCCATTTAATCCTAAGTGGATTAAAAATCTATCTAGTACTGAGGTTCCTCAGGACATTCTCAAATTGTTATCCTTGGGCCCCAAATTTGGCTTACAGCCAACTTTCAGAGATTATTCTGTTAGTAGAATTTTAGCAGATGTGGAAAATATTTTGTCACATGCTGACAATTCTGACCTTTTATCTCTTGGGTCTTCTTCCAATAATATTCTGTTGAACTTTTCTAATCGCCCTAGACAACCCATATCGGAGTAGGATAAGATTTACAGGGAGACGGTATCGTTTTTAAAAACTCACCCTAATCTTCTCGTCCTTACTAGTGATAAAGGGAATGCTACTGTCCTCATGGATAGAGATCAATATCTTAATCTTAGCCAATCGTTGTTAGATGATGATAGATACTATCAACCTCTCTCTACCAACCCTTGCTCTAAATTTACAAATAAAATAAATAAATTCATTACACACTTAAAAAATATTAAGATCATAGATCAACCACTTGCAAAATTTTTACATAATTATGATGGATATGCTCCCAGATTTTATTGTCTACCTAAAATACATAAGCCCACATTGAGCATGAGGCCAATTGTTTCCTCCATTAATTCACCAAATACTAATATTGCAAAATTTTTAACTGACATCTTATCTAAATCTTATAACTATAATAACAACTTTAATATTGTTGATTCTTTTCACTTTAGTGAATTTATTAATAATTTTGAACTTCCACAAGGCTACATTTTATTGAGTTTTGATGTGGTATCTCTTTTCACTAATTTACCTCTTTCGAGCGTTATTACCTCCCTAAGAAATCACTGAAACTCCATCCAACCAAACTGTCCTGTATCCTGGGATGTTTTTGCAGAACTTTTACAATTAACATTTGACACTAATTTTTTGGTCTTCAACGACAAATATTACCTTCAAATTTTTGGGACACCTATGGGTTCCTCAATCTCTCCCATCCTAGTTAATTATGTACTGGATGATTTAGTATCTGACCGTCTGGGTCTTTTAGATTTCCAAATCCCTTTTATTAAACGGTATGTTGATGACTTATTACTAGCCTTACCTCCAGACAAGATTCAGGCCACCTTGTCTTTATTCAATGAGTTTGATCCTCATTTACAGTTCACTGTTGAACTTGAGGACTCCAACACAAATAGTATTCCCTTCTTAGACATGCGTGTCATTAGAATGGGAGATAACACCCTTACTACAAGTTGGTACAGGAAACCAATGGCCTCTAATAGGTTTCTCAACTACCATTCTTGTCATCCCTTTAAATATAAATTAAACCTTATTAAAGCTTTAAGCTGCAGGCTAAATAGACTGATACATCCGATTAATCGAAGGGAATCCTTTCAATTACTTAAAAATATTTTGATTGAGAATTCCTATCCATCCTCTCTTATTAATAAATACCTTTTCGCTCAAAGCTATGGTTCTTCTTTAAATGATATACCCAATGGTGACCAACTTAGAATGATATCAAATAATTCAATTAATAACACTGTTCTGCCTAATACTGTACTTGGGAATCCAACTACCCATTACTCCTCTTTACCTTATTTTCCTCAAGTTACTGAGAAACTCGTTAAACTGTACAAACATAATAACGTACCTGTTAAAATTGCTATTAAGAATGCTAAGACTGTCAGGAATTTGTTCTCTAAAACTAAAACACCTCTGTCCCTTCTGGAACAAGTGAATGTAATATATCATATACCTTGTGCTGAGTGTGACTCATGTTACATCGGTCAGACTGGGAGATCACTGAGAGGGCGTCTTACGACACACCGCAGTGACATCAATTTATCTAAGCATACTTGTGCTCTCGCCCAACATGCCATTAACACTAAGCATGAAGTAAACTTTAATGAAGTTAAAATTCTTGGCACTGAACGCAATCTCGTTAAAAGACAGTTTTTAGAAATGTGTGCAATATTAAAACATCCTAATACTCTTAATAAGAGAACGGACATTAGTAATTTGAGCCAAATTTATCATGCATTAATTTTACAGAATTAGGCTTGATATGTTGTTTACTTAAATTTTGTCCCATTTTGGGGTTTTCTTTATCACATTTTCTTATAATAAATTTAAATAAAAATAAAAATAAAATATAAATAAATTATTCCTTCTTTAATTAAGATTTATCAACTTACTTTTTATTAATATTTGTCAATATCACTTTTACATAATTAAGTAATTGTTCTTTTTGATGAACTTGTTTGATAAAACTTTAAATTGAATCTGATTCATAGAATCCTTTTCATTACGGTCCTTAATGTTTGAACCTTTGGACTGTGGAAATTTTTATTAATCTTCACCTGTTAGCTGGCTAACTAGTGACGTCACAATATTATAATATATGATATATTGGATTGACTTCTCTTGCTTTGTTCTTTGTTGACAGATCAATCACTGTAGGGTTAAATGGTGATCTTAACCACCTTTTCCTTTCACTGCTTGGTTTTTTAACGACAAGTTGTCAACCAAATTTATCACATTCTTTGAATATACCGCCTTAATACATAGAGGTTGGTAGCTTGCCTTGCTGTTTATGTCATTGTGACTTCAAGGCCACTTCTACTCACGTTGTTGTGCGTGGGTGTCAAACTTTTAAATTCATTTACCAATAAAAGACAAAGAAGGTGGCTACTTCATCTATTTATTGAAGACGTTTCGCTTTCTGCTCAGAAAGCATCATCAGTTCATCTAAAAAGAACAATATGAAACCAAACATCCATAGAGAAGTTACAACAAAAGTGTGTTACCTTACAAAGACATGTAGCAGTCAATGATGTTAAAAATATGAAAAAGCTTACGAAACTGGACATTCAGAGTTAACGTTGTATAAAACAATTGTTTTATAGCAACAAATAGTTGTTAGCTAAAAAGCAACGATTATATTATTAATTATACAATAAACGCAATCATTTTCTCCGCATTCTAAAACTGTATATGCATTAACGCATCATTGTAATGTGAGTGTATGCGGTTGATGGTTTAAATTGCAAAACATTCGTTTCTTTATATGAATAAAATGAAATTTTATTTAATCCTAGTTGCTTTTTGGCTTGCTAATAACCGATATATACGACGTATCTGTATTGCCTAATTTCCCCATTTATCATATTTTGTTACTAAATATCTACATAACACCATACAATTTCCTCCAATTTCCACCAATCATATTTTCACTTCTTCTTCTTCTTATTTACCATTTCGAACTCACACACACACACCCTCTGGCGTCAGGGGAGGCTTTCTTGTACATCTACACAGGCCCCAACGCCACCTAACCAACTCTGCCAGCAAAATTATTTATTGCAACAAACACGTATTTTTTACTTCCCACCCTCTTTTCAACCCTATCACGACAGGGTGTACTTCTTTCATACTTATATTTCTTGTAGATCACCCCCCACATCCCCTGGCCGCCATCTTTTATTTGAAATTCCCATATTTCCTCTACTTTCGATAATATTATTTCTGTCATCTTCAAATATCTCTGATATATACAGTTGCCCATCTCTTCTTATTTTGTTGTAATTTACAATAATTTTGTTGTTGTCAACTAGTACAGAGGGAACTAAATATATTGCTTATTTCTTTTACTTATTTGTGCACATTAAATAAATCGTGCCTAGATATCACATCCCCCAGTTCGTCGCACCTTTCTCTCATCCATTTTTCTTTGGCTAATCTATCTCCTCCCTTTTGATTCTCCTCTGTAGATGTCTATTCAATTCAAATCAATTTCAAGATGTCTTCTGTCATCCATTTATTTTTCTTGATTAAATTACTTCCATAATCATTGTTTGTACATATTTTTAAGGTCAGGACGTCTTTGTGAGCAGGCCAAGATCCACAACGGATTGTCGAGCCACTTATGATGATGATGAATCATTGTTTGTGGAGATTTCGGTAACTTGGTTTTTAAATTTATTCCGTAGTTCCTTTGGATCTTCCAGCTATTTTTCTTCTTCTTCTTCTTATGTAGACATGACTCTGTCTGTTTTTCAATGTGCCTCCAGTAAGTTGTCGTTCCATAGTTTTCGTGATCATCATCCTATTGGGGAACCGTCTCTTGCTATTTTTACTACTCTATTTGTTGTCATTCGGCTTATATGATCATTCCATTCTACTCTTCTATTTCTTACCTAGCCCTTAATGTTCTCAACCTTGTATCTAAGTCGTATATCTGTACTTCTAACTCTGTCCCATAGTGTTTTATCATCAATTTTTCTATGTTTGTACCTCTGCTTTTATAACATTCTTTTTGTCATTTCTGTGTCAGGTCGTGTTTCTGCCGCGTACGTCATTATTGGTCTGATGACTATTGCTTTCCGATGTTCTTTATTCTATTGTTAAATCTTATTGTTATCTTTTATGCTTATATGGTCAATTAATTAAGTATATCGATTTTTGGTTTTTGTCGTTGGATTAGCTTAAACCTTAGTTTCATATCAGCCACAAAATTGGAGATCACATCCAGTGTATGCTCCTGGAAATGTAGTGACTTTTGACGGGATTTCGGAAGCGCTCACTTCTTCTTCTTATTATGCTGTCGTTTAACGAAAGTTGGCAATCACTTCTTTAAACTCTTTCCTATTTTTTGCAACGTGAAATATCTGTTTAACATTGAGGTTAGTCCAATCTTGGATATTCTTCAGCCAAGATTTCGTCTTTCTTCCCAAGTCTTTTCTTCTCTCTACTCTTCTTTTAACGATGACGTGTAGCAGACAGTATTTATCGTTTCGAAATATGTTGCCCAGATACGATTCTTATTTTTAATTGTGTTCATAATTTTTTTGACCTGTCCAATTCATTTTAATACTTCTTCGTTTGAAACTTTTGCAGTCCAAGAAATTTTAAGAATATAGCTGTATACCAACATTTCTAATGCCTCTATTTTTTTACGGATTGAGCTTTTAGAGTCCAAGCTTCTACTCCATATAGTATTTGCGACCATACATAGCATTCGACAAACTTCAATCTGATAGCCATACTCAATTTCTTATTTTTAAACATTGACTTGTATTTTATAAATCCTTTTCAATTCTGACCTTTATCTCCTCATCTTGATCTAACTGTGAGTTTATAATTATTGCTGCGAAGTATTTATACTTGTCAACCCCCTTTTTAACGGTTTACTCTCCAATTTCAGATGTATGTTCTCAACAGGGGTTTTCGAGATCACCATGTATTTGGTTTCATCTATATTCATTGTTAGTCCCATCTTTTTGTGTTCTCTATTAATAATTTCTACAAGAATTTGTAAATCGTGTATATTTTCTGCCATAATTGCGGTGCTTACGAACGCTCACTTACAAGTAGATAATCAATTTGATTTCTTAAAGACTCAGGGTTGCTGCCATCATTAAATGGGATTTTCCAAGTATATAGTCATCACTTGGATAGTTTATACCAGGTGTTTACAATGTCGTTATCTTTACAAAATTCATACAATCTCTGTCTTCGATCGTTAGGCTGTCCAAGACCTATTATTTTATGTATGTTTTGTATTCTTTTTGATTCCTTAAGGTATAAACAAACTACCACTCCGATCTCTTTATGTTCATGGATCGACATCATTTCCTTCAGTTCGTATTCGCGTTGCAGTTTCTATCGTCCGAAATATTCAAAATGTTTAAATTTATCAATGTCAGTGCAGGTTGGCACGGGAAGCAGAGTAAGGATACTAATGTAAATAGGTTTTTTGTTTATCTTGTAAAAATATTTTACGCGATCGAGTGAATATCGAGAACAGACTGATAGAGTGTTTAGACCCTTACCTACCTAAATGACCGTATCCAAACACTTTTTCGCATTTACTGCCCATCCTTTTCTTCATAATATCTACGATGGTGTAGTAATGTTGTAAGGGCAACGAAATATCGTAATAAAAGACAGAACCACAATGCTGGTATCCAGTGGAGACGTTATCTCTTATTGACCATATATCCTAAGAAATACCAAACAATTATTTTTTTAAATTACTAAATTAAACATATCAAAATAATAAACATTTCACTAAACTCAAATAATTCGACCAGCTTGATTGGACAGAAAATAATTAAAAGGGTAGAGATTGGTGTACATGAAGAGAAATATAATGGAAACACTAAAGGTGAAGAAATAAAGTTCCCACTGAGGAAAAATTGGAAGAACTTAACTATTCTTGGTGGAAAATGGAAAAAAATGGATGAATAATTGTTCTTCTTCTTTAGAAGAGTATTCTTCTTCTTTTAGTAGCCTGTCCGATTATCGAACGTTGGTGATCATATTGGCCATATGTACGTTCAAGCTACATAAAAAAGTTAAAGCTGCCTGAGGTTTCTATATGCTTAAGAAAACTGAATGCATAATAGACAATTAAGGAAAGCCAGTAATACTATAAAAGAAAATTCACACCTGGGGGGAAAAACGAATTAAACTACTTTGAATTTATATATTATGAGACATGATGGGAGATGTGGTTTACTTAAGTTAGATATTAAAGTTAAAGTGTTTGATAAGAGAGGCCCGGAAAGATGACATATCTCGTGGCTCCATTGATCCACAAAAAATGGGCAACACAAGAAGAAAGAATACAATGAATAGCATATGTTAAGTAAATACTTACTTCCGCTTGTTTAGCGTCACTAGCCACAACTCCGTTCAAAACTAATCCCTTTGTCAAAATCTTCTCGAAAAACATGTTAAGCTTATGCTGATCGTGTTCTTCGTTACTACCGGAAGTTTCGACCATAAGATAAAACGGATATTCTCCAATTGGAGATGTTTGTTGATTTTTTTCAGATATAAATTGCATAGTTGTTGAATCCATGACTTCAATCGCCGATAGTATTTCCCCTAAAGATTCTTTAAGTAGTTTGTAGGTTTTTAAAACTTTTGAAAAATTTTGTAGACCTGAAATTACACATTTTATTATTAAGATTATTAATTAAAAACATTAAGATAAAAAGAAAACATGAGATCATAGAATCAATAGAAATAAAAAAAAATTCTAAGAATCTGAGCCAAAGAGATGCTGCTCAAACAACATGGAAAAGGGTATTAAAGAAAAAACAAAAATAAATCAGGCAACAAGACCGCCGAGTACGACCCATCCTACCTATAATCGCACAGGGACAATTACAAGAAGAGTTGCCAAAACCTTTCGAGAGAAGAGAGAAGAAGAGAAGAACGCCAATATCGACTATATAAGTAACCATGGTACAATGAACACAAGGTATGATATTGCGCATGACATTTGACATCTGAACCAGACGTGTGACGTAGCAAAGATCCCTTGGACCCATTATTTGTAATGATAGATTAACGACTTTTTTTGACATTGTAGCAGTTTACAGCATAAGTTAAAGCATTATGGTATCTTGAAAAGTATATGTGGTGTTTAGTTACTGTTTAGTTTATTATAGTGTACACTAGTTTTTTTTTTGTAAAACTTGTAAATCTTACCTCTGCCATGTTGTGATATTTTTGAATGTTTGTTATTTGTTAAAAATAGGTGCTTTCAAAAACATTTGGATAAACTGAGTGATGTGCATAGTTATGCAACTAGAAATAACTCCAATATAAATATATATATATATATATATATATATATATATATATATATATTTTATTTTGTAGTTTAACGAAGACCTAGAACTCGACCTAGATCAAGATATAAGTTTAAAGTTTTATAACATGTTACTGTAAAATTTCTTGGTATTCTTATCGACAGCAAACTGAAATGGTCCCTTCATATCGATTTGTTAAGTAAGAAACTAGCCTCAGCCTGCTATGCAATAAGATCTGCTTCGAAAAAAGTCGATTTAGCATCTTCCAAAATAACATATTTTTCTTTGTTTAAGTCTCATCTTCGATATGATTTTCCTTTTTTGGGGTTCTAGTACAGCTGCTTAATCTGATGTTATTTTTAAATTAAAGAGATTAATTCAGAGAATATCACTTTCTGCTTCAAACATACAAAACAATGGAGTAAAATAACATACGAAACAGACATACAAAACAATGGAGTAAAATAACAGTAAGTGAAATGTACTATAGCTTTGTCAATTTTGATGGCGCAAGTAAAATAACTACGGCTGGTAGACTATTGGTCTAAAGATTCTTTGTTGTCGACACCGATATTTTCACAAATTTTTACGCGAGACCGTTATTTATTGATTCAACGAAATTTGCATTTTGTCGACAATAACGACGATACTAAGAAAAACGATAAACTACATAAAATAAGATTAGTTGTATATCATCTTCTGAAAGCATACAAAGACGTGTTTTACCCATTCGAAAATTTATGCATTGATGAAAGTTTGATGTTGTTCAAAGGAAGACTAAGCTTCAAACAATACATACCTTCGAAAAGACATAGATTTGGAGTAAAATTTTTTGTTTTATGTGACTGTGAGATTGGATACATATTAAATTTTTATATATATATTGTGGGGCTGGAAGTAATATACCAGAAGAGGCTAATAATGTCGGTAAATCCGGAAATGTTGTTCTTGCTTTCATGAAAGATTACCTAAATGCTGGCCATACTCTATATACTGATAACTGGTATACCAGTCCAAATTTATATAACTTACTATGGTCAAAAAGACAAATGCATGTGGCACTGTAAAGAGTAATAGAAAAAACATGCCTTTTATGACACAAAAACTAATTCGGGGCGAGATAGAAGCCTTTACATCAAAAAATTTACTTGCGCTCAAATGGCAAGACAACCGCGAAGTTCGTATGTTGAGTACATTTCATAAACCAAATATTGTTGCTACGGAAAAAAAGGATCATGCTGACAATATTATATCAAAACCTCAGGTAGTAGTTGACTATAATAGTAACATGGGTGCTGTAGATCGTACAGACATGTTACTAAGTTCGATCGAGTCTGGACGAAAAACCATTAAGTGGTACAAAAAAGTATTTTTTCGACTTCTTGATATGTCTATTCTAAATGCGCACGCTGTTTACAAAATGAAAACGTTATCTAAATATCATTGGCAGATTTTCACCTTACATTGACACGAGAAATTCTAGAAAAATTTCATATACCCAAGCCAAGGCAATCCACTAAAACTAAGGACCATCAAGATTCTCCTTTGCGACTCATTGAGAGGCACTTCCCATCACGCTTGGAAACGACTAATCAAAATAAGCAAACCAGAAGAAGATGGCTCGTTTGCAGTAAAAAAAAGTACGCAAATAAACAATCTATTGTTGCCAACAGTATAAGGTTCCTCTTTGTGTGGTACCTTGTTTTAAAAACTACCATAATAAAAATATATACTGGGTCTAAACTTCTGCTATTCTAATATAGAATTATATGTTTTAGTTTTTTTGAATATTTTCTTTGATTTATATGCATTTTTATAAATAATTCATAACACATTTATCTACTGTACTTGTTTTTTCAATTTTACACTTACGAATTTGTTTACCACAAAAGTCGGGAAACGCATATATGCGCGCAAGTGTTAAACGGGAAGCGCATTGAAGCGCAATGCACAAAAACTCCCGTATCTGAGGCACGGCACGTTGAAAAACTGCCGTCGTGAAAGGGTTAAATTGCTCCATAGTAGTCATACCAATATTTAGGTTCTTCAGCTATTCGGCAATGAAGTTTGAAAAGGACGAAAACCTTTGACCTTGTTTAGGGTTAAGTATTAAATGTGAACATATAGAATAGTGCTTAAAATTGTGCGTGTTAGTGAAAAAACGTATTGGTTTAAAGTCTAAACGAAGGCCATTTTGGAATAAATGCCTGTTAGTTATTTACTTTTAGTTATTTATTACACATTTAGTTAAAAACAAAACGTTCATGCTCATGCGAAAATTTTAATATGTTTGTGAGATCTAAATGTTTCTCAAACTGTCAAAAAAAATTGATTTCATCTCTGGTTTACATAATATACACGACTTCTTGGTTAATTCGCGAACCGAATAAATTTTGAAACACTCGCTCTCTGCTTTAATAGAATTATATCTACTATATACGAATAAACTAAGACCACAGTAAAAAAACCAACAGCACGTGTATCTACTATACAGAGTGGCCCAAAAGTCTGGAAACGGCCAATTATCTCGTAAATTTCTAGTCATAATTGTACAAAATTTGAGGTACACCTATTTTGGGATACGGAGATTACATATTTGATATTTGCAATGGTGCCAGATTTGCCGTTGCTCTTATATTATTATTAACTTTGGTTTTTCAAATTCATCAGCCAGTATATTCAGTCATTATTGGAATCTCCTATTCAATACGACTTCAACCTTATGTAACCCTTATGATTTTATGTAGTCTGGAAGGTCTTAATACATAAAACAGAAGTCTGGCAACGCCTTATTGACTCAATAAATTTTTTAATACTAACTATTTTAAATGACATTAAAACGTAACAATTGATAGATAACAATATTTTTTAACATAATGGTAACTTTATCAAGTGTTTAAAATGTGTCCGAATGCGTCTACAACATTTCTCCATGATTGTCTAGAAATTATTCGAGATTCATCGATAATTCGTTGCCTTAGCTCTGCAAGACTTGCTGGTTTAGTTTTGTAAACTGAATTTTTCAAGTATCCCCAATAAAAATAATCTTTAGGAATGAAATCGGGTGACTGTGGAGGCCATTCAATTCTACCTCGTCTACCAACCCATCGTCCGGTAAATATCTCATCTAAATAACACCGAACATTTACACCAATGAGTTGCAGCTCCATCTTGCTGAAACCATATCGGATTAAAATTGGCCCCAAACAAGTTTCTCAGTATAGGTACAATTTCATTTCCAAGTAATATTTCTTAACTATCTGACGTTAAATTTCCTTCAATAAAAAATCGCCCAATTAACTGAGTACCTGCTATACCTGACCCTACATTTAATTTTTGTGGTCTTTGAAATCTGTGAAATGGTCTGTGAAAAACATATTCTGTTAACGAAATTTTCATCATTTTCAATTTTATTCATCATTACCTCAGTAAACTATAATCTAAGATCGAAGTCATCTTCACTTAATTCTTGCAATAAGTTAATTTTGTATGGTTTAAATTTATTCTTACGTAATACAATTAAGACAAGAACGACCTACATCATATACTTGTGCAACCCTGCGTGAGGATGTATGTGGATCTTCTACAAAACTGCATTATAGGTATCTAAAGTTTTGTTATCTTTCATAACTCTTTTCGGTCTACATAATCGGTATCTATCTTTTACTTCTCCATATTCGTCAAATCGCTTTACAGTTTTTTGTACCGTCGCCTTATGAATAGGAGAACGGTTTGGGAAGGTATCATTGAAGTTGGCTACTTCATAATAAGATCTTTTTCTGTCACCGTACCCTCTCATCATTAGAATAGTAATTCGTTCTTTTTCGTTAAGAGCCATTTTAGAGAAGCAATTTATCTTGCAGAACTTTTCGAAACACAACTACTGTCAGTTTTAGTTAATAATGTGAACAAATGTCAAAATCACAGCATGCTACATTTAAATATTTAAATTTAATAAAATCTACATAATTTGCACTGTTTTGTGTATTTAAGACCTACCAGACTACATAAAATCTTAAGTGTTACATATGGTTGAACTCGTATTGAATAGGAGATTCTAATAATGACTGATTATACAGGGTGATGAATTTGAAAAACCAAAGTTACTAATAATATAAGAGAAACGGTAAATCTAGCAACATTCCAAATATTAAATATGGAATCTCCGTATCCCAAATTAGGTGTACCTCAAATTTTGTACAAGTATGATTAGCAATTTACGAGATAATTGGCCGTTTTTAGACTTTTGGGCCACTTTGTATATTTTTATACAATTATTCTTACCTATATATTGGTGCATATACATTTGAAAGAGTACACCGTTTCAAATACCTGGGAGTGATGGCGAATGACAGAAATGATAGAACGATTGAAATAAATGAACGCATCCTACTGGGTAATAAAACCTACTGGAACTACCAAAAATTCCTGAAAAAAAAGCACATTAGTAAGAAAACCAAATAAAACATTTACAAGACTGCAATCAGGCCAGTGGTCACCTATGGTGCAGAAACGATGTGCCTAACACAAAAAGATGAAATGAGGTTGGAAATCTTAAAGAGAACGATAATTCGACGAACAATGGGACAATGAAGACGCAAAGGCTCAGGTGGCTGAGACACACAGAAAGAGCTAACCCAGACTCTACGCTAAAGCGAATAACTGGATGGAGACCAACAACAAAGAGACCAAAGGGGAGACACAAAACAAAATGGAGAGATCAAGTCTTAGGAGACAAAAAGAAGCTGAGAATCTACAATTGGAAGGAGCGCTGTAAGGACCAGAAAGAATGGAGGAAAATTGTAGACAGGGCCAAGTCACACACGCTGCTATAATAATAAAAAAAAAACAACAGCGGACTGATTCTCCGCAATAAATGAATCAGAGAGCCCAAAAGGGCGGCAAACACTCCGCCAGGAGTGAATAAGCCATGATGATGATGATGATTCTTACCTAAAAACGCTACATTTCTATATTTTGGTCTCGGTGGACACTGCAAAGCTACTTTGGTAACGAGTCCAAGTGTGCCTTCAGATCCAATAAATAAATGTTTCAAATGATAGCCTGTATTATCTTTCTTAAGGGTACTTAGGCAATCTATAATTTCACCATTGGCTTTTACCTAAAATGTTACGTTAAATTGCTAAACTATTACACACATTAATATTGTCGTTCCCATTTATATTATGAAAGGACGGGTTAAATGTTTATTGAGATAAATATATGCAGAAAAACCAGGTAGTCCTTACCACTTCTAGTCCCAAAATATTACCGTGCATATTTCCATATTTGAGCAATCTCATCCCACCTGCGTTTGTCGAGACGTTGCCACCAATATGGCAGGTCCCCTTAGCTCCAAGATCTAAAGGTATTATTAATCCCTTTTCGGCAACAAAGTTGTCGAGATTTTGCAGTATGCATCCTGATTGACACACTAACACTCCTAAAATGGAAATACAAACAAAAATACAAAGTGTTTTATTGTTTTTATAGGGCGTGTATTGTTGAAATTTATTTTCCTTATTACACATCTTACAAATATAATTCTAAACGAAAAAAATTGGCGCTTATGGAAACCTGAAGCATAACGATAATAAGTGCATTTTTTAAAATGCAAAATAGAATAAACTCATTAAGCAAATATTCACAGCACATTTTTATATAAATCAAAGTAAAATCGTTGATTGATATATTGAATATTCCCCTAGAATATTTCAATCAACGGTTAAATGTATAAAGAAGATGACAACAGGTCGTCAGAAACCAAACGGAATGTCGACGAATCTTAGAGCAGAGAATCTACAGAGAATTGTCGATCCAAATATGATGATGAAAATGCATAGCAACGCAAAAGCAATGACTTTATTTGGATACAATTCATTTAAATGTTCTTGGTATCTTACAATAGAAAAAATCCATTTAATAACGGAGAAATACCCAAATTATGCTTTTGTACATGAAACACTCAATAAATTACACAAACCGCAAAGTCGGCTTTTAGAAAGTCTTGCTTTAGTGAAAACATTTATTTCTTCATGTGAAATCGTTAAGGATTAATTGGAGCACAAATTTTATGAAAATTAAATAATACCATTAGTAAAAATATAGGATTTGCCACGGTTCTTCAAGTGACAAATATTTTCCGGAAAAAATTTTCGGAGGAAATCAATGTGGACCAATGCCTCTTAGCCAACCTAAAATATGCTCCTATCACATCAGTTAATGTCGAAACAAGTTTTTCTATTTATCAGTGGCGGCTGGTGTAGTAAAATTTTGGGTAGGCCAAGCCAGCAAATTACATATATCTATGTGTAATCAGTGACGGATCCAAAGGGAGGGGTCACGGGGTCATGACCCCCCCCCTAACTAATTTTTTAATGATTTCTCTGTTCATTTTAACTTCTGCATTGTATCTAATTTTTGCGATTTTAGATTTTTCATCTAACAAATTGCGAACAGAAAACGCCCTCTTCTGTACATCCTTAAAGGTCAGGAAATTACTTAAATGTTCCTTGCAACTGGAATGTTTTTTAAGGAGGCAGACATATTTTTTAAATCAAAGTATCCTTCACAAGTCCATATACATTTCTTATTAGAAAATAACAAACACGGACAACAATATAGTCTGTTTTTCGTAATACTTCCAGACAACCATTTGTAGACATCATATCAAGAGCAATTAAAAGTGTGCACTTTTTCCCATATTTTTGGTCAATACGCAATGTTAGAGTAGGCCTTTCATTCATAATAATTTTTTTTCTATCAATTTTAGTTCTTTTAGATAATGGCGATTCCAATAATGAAACAACAATGTCCAAACACTCACTATCAACATTACTATTACTGCAACCTGGTAAAGCGTCATAAAAACTCATTTTTATGTATGAGTTATAAAACAATCTCACATATATAAGTTGCATACAATCAGGCGATATAGAAATCATGCAAATGGGATTTTTTTCTGCGAATTTTACGAATTTTTTTAAATTTATTTGGGCAACCGTGCACTTGTTTGCAATTGTGTTGTTTGTTTAAAAATATTTTACAATTATAGATTATGTTACATATTTTTTTATCATAATTTAAAAGAAAATTTATATTACAATTCGATAATTACATTACAAGTGACAACGATGGTCGACGTAGGCCCGATCGTTTGTGCCTAATAAGCAAGCATAAACAGGACAATATAAATCGTTGTCCGGCAAGCTGCTTAACTTCAAACGCTTTTTGTACGGGGATCTTATCTGAGCTGGGTCGGCCAGTTCCGATCGGGCCTATAAAAATCGATTTACCAGGTATCAGGAGGCCGCAGAAAAAGATATTTCAAAAAATCGGTTGCCTGTAAAGTCGGTTTTACGGGCGAAGATTTTACGTGACAACGTCTTTTTCTCGGTAGAATATTTATTGATATGAATATTATTAAATTGCACAATAGGAACAAGGAATTGAATGAAAATAAGAATTGCACAAATTTTAACTAGAGAAATATATTTTAAATGTTTGACTAGCAATACGCGCTGTTTCTTCTCAATCGACTGAATTACGATTGATTGCAGAGTGATTTAAACTAATAATTTACTTACCACTATCAACATTTGTCAATAGTATGACATAACCTATAAACTCAGTTTCTCAACTTTTGTGTCAATCTAACAATTAATCAATCAATCATAGTTTACGATAATGAAATATTAGTGTACAATTATTTACCTTTATTGTTGTAGTTGTTGTAAATGACGAATCTAAGCACTCCACATTTTCACTACAGACACAGCTGACGATACTTTAACCACACGTGTGAACTTGTATTATGACGCTTTCTCGGTTTTCCAACGCCAAGAACGCTCGAGAAAGACAGAGACACAAGCACACGCACCGATTCAACGCGCCTAATTCTCTAGTGCTGCGCGCGCAGCGGACCGATCATGTTTGAGTGGGAGAGAGACGCAAGGCATTCGCCGGTCCGGCGGGCCTCTCTCTCGTTCGGTGACTCATCGTAACAGACGTGAGCGGGCGTTACACTTTTTCATGAGTGACTCCGAGCCACAACCTAATTTAAGACGTTGTCACGTCAATAAAAAATTTAGCTGACATAATTTTAAACAAAAATGTTTATTAGAATTTTCGTGTAGAATGAACCGTTTTCTTAGAAACAACGCTTGAAGCGACCGGCGATATTGAATGTCAGTTACTCGCGTAAGCTCAAAGTTAAATAAAATTTGTTTCAACTCGCCGGTAAAAATTTGATATCTTTTGAACGAAGTGTTCTATCGAGAAAAATTAAAATTCGTTTCAAAGGTGAAGAGTGTAGCTTTCGTATGCATTTTTTGTATTTTGCTACAAATGAAGTCAGTTTCTACAAATCTGTTCAATAAGTAAACGTTGATTTTTGCCATTTTTTATGAATCTCATGAGATCAATAAAATGTATCACTTTCATTGGCCGTTCTTAGTGAAATTTCCATTGTTAGAGACCATCTTTAAAACCTATAACATGAAATTTCGATTTTAAGTTTTAGCAACAAATATGGGACATTTTAAGAAGACCTAATAACAGCTGAACATTTTAAACACCTAAGTGATAATGCTGTCAGGAAATTAACATCCCTCTACAAAATTATATATGAACATGGTGTAATACCGCATGACTGGCTGACATCCACATATATAGCTCTTCCTAAAAAACAAAAAGCAAGGAAATGTGAAGACCATCGGACTGTATCCCTAATGAGCCATGCCGCTAAGATTTTTATGCGAATAATTTATAACCGACCTGAGTCGTTCTCAATATGGCTTTAGAAAGGGTACAGGCACTAGAGAAGCAATTATGGGATTGACACTGATGGCAGAAAGGTATCTTGAGGTTCAAAAGCGGCTGTATGTGTGCTTTGTCGATTATAGAAAGGCCTTTGACCGCATCAAACACGGAAAATTGATCGAGGTGCTAAAAGAAGTAGGGTTGGACGGACACGACATAGCTATCATAAGTAATACATTCTGGAACCACACAGGATGCGTTCGAACAGGGAACGGAAACACCAAGTACATCAACATAGAACGAGAAGTGCGTCAAGGGTGCATTTTATCCCCCCTATTATTTAATTGACCAACTAAAACTATTGATGAACATATTATCAGAAGAAAGTCCCAGGCTGGGCTTGAACATTAACTTTTCCAAAACCAAAATTCTGGTATTCCACAAAAACCCCCATGAACAAGTTACACCTAACATACAAATAAATGGTATCTGGTTTCATGAATATGCGTAAAATGCTCTGTAACCCCAAGCTATCAGTCTCAATAAGATTGGGAACACTAAAGTGTTATGTGTGGTCTCTATTACTATATGGTTGTGAGACCTGGACATTAAAACAGTATGACATCAACAAATTAAATTCATTTGAAATGTGGATGTACCGCCGAATGCTAAGAATAAGCTGGACCCGCAGAACTAAGAATGGAGAAGTACTGAGAGCAATGAACACACCCCCTCATCTGGTCAATACTATCAAAATTAGAAAGACGTCATATCTAGGACACATAATGCGCCATAGGGAATTTGAGCAGCTTCAGGTAATATTAGAAGGCAAGATTGAAGGTAAAAGGGACATAGGACGAAAGAAAAAATCTTGGCTACGAAACATCAGATTGGACCCACACAAAAGGAAATGAATTAATTCCCAGCCCAGAACAGAGAGAAATTTGCCATATTGATCGCCAACCTCAACAGAGAAGGCACTTAGGAGGAGGATGAGACATTTGAAATATGACTAAAAAACGCAGAATTTAAACTTTTACATTACAAACGATCGCACGTCACAGGAAATGCCTTCAAGAAGATGGTTTTAAGTGTAATTTGTAGCAGAAGTTATACTCTTTTAAAAAACGTACTAGTGTAATTGAAAATGATCAGTTTTAAACGTTTTTGATAATTTATAATGTGAAAGTTTAAATTCAGCGTTTTTTAAGCATATTTCAAATGATTCACATTTGTTGCCAAAACTCAAAACTAAAATTTCATGCTATAGGTTTTGAAGATGGAAACTCCATAAATTGTATTGATCTCATGAGAACCATAAAAAAAGGCAAAAATCGCGCCTCGTTTATTTATTTAACACTTTTATAAAAAAAAGTGAGTTAATTTTCGGCAACATACAAAAATTGCATACCAAAACTGCACTCTTTACCTTTGAAATGTATCTTGAGTTTTGTTCATAGGACAGTCTGATCAAGAGATATCACATTTTTACCGTCGAGCTGAAACAAATTTTAATGAACATTGATTTCGCGCGCGTAACCGACATTCAAAACAGCTGATCGCTTCAAGCGTTGTTTCTGAGAAACGGTTTATTCTACAGAAAAAGTTCTAATAAACGTATTTGTTCAAATTGATCTTAACTACATTTTTTATTCAAAACATTTTTTTACGGCGTACAGATTCTTGGTAAATCAATTTTTTCCGTTCTCCCCACTACCAGGAGGGTTTTAGGAGAAAGCCAGGGGTGAAAGTAGTAAAATTTTTTGCTTTTTTTTTACCGCGTTCTAAAATTGACATTATCTGCAAAATTCGGCTTCTTCGTACGATTTTAAGAGGCTCACTGACATTTTCGTCTTTGGCGACTGGAGGATTTATGTTTATTAATTTTTTTGACTGAGCTATTTCGTTTATATTTAGTAAAAACATTTAAAATATTACCTGAATTTTCATCTAAACTGATAATGTCATTCATGAGTTCCGTTGATATTATTATTTCATCAAAAACTGGAACGCATCCTCCAACAACTCCAGTGTTACCACCTTGTGTGCATAATGCAAGCTTTTGATTATTGCAAAATGAGAGTATCTGAGAGACTTCTTGAGTTGTTTTCGGTTTTAAAACAATACTACTGCAGCCTGAAAGAAAGACAACACTTTTTTTATAAACATTCGGAAGTTTTTCATTTTGACAAGGATAAGCCAAAAAATAAATATCGATCCGACACTATGTGTAGGAATGCCGTACTATATCTAATTGTCGAAAATGGGGTCACAATTTTCCGAAAATTGGAGATTGTGCCTGCTTCTAGTACCAATATTTATGTACGCCATTAGGTCGTAAGTCATTCTTTTTGTATTACCTACCTAAGTTATAAATGTACAAAAATGTTTGACTAAAATGCCCGCCCCTTCCCTTGAATGGTAAGTTTATCTTATGTGTGTAGCCACCTGTACCGATAAAAATTAACGGCATATTTTCTAAAGTTGTTATTATATACTTTAGAATTTATTTATATGTAATTCATGCCGTGTCAAATGACCCCTTAAAAATATTCCATTGGCTTGTAAAGTACATTCGTTTACCAAATTCCCATCAGTAAATACGAGCAAGAGGCTATTAAATATAATTAATTACCTTAAGTCAGACAGATTCTCATGTTACAGATCCAAACGTGCCAGTATTTTAAATTCAAATTGTATCGTGTTAATTTTTAAGTTAATATATTGTGTTATATTTATGTTATAGTTATTGTTAAGTTATTTACTGGTCGTGTTATTTTTTAGAGTTTAGTTTAATTGTGATATGATTAAATTTCAAGAAATTCTGACACTAACAGTTTCAAAAGTAAATATTTTTAAAAATCATATGATACATAGGTCGTATATCAGTACGACCCTGTTTGGCTTACACGTGGTTCTATTGACGATTGGGAATTTGTAAAATGAATACGGTTTAGTCTATTATTTTAGTAAACTATAAATAACAAACCTCTTACTTGAGTATACCAGTCCACATTGTACTTTTCTAAATCTGATAAGTCCATTATCACTCTTTTATATCCCAACAACGTCTGAAAGTAGTTAATATGGTCTTCACGTAAATAGTTATAATTTCAATCAGTACGACCCTGTTTGGCTTACACGTGGTTCTATTGACGATTGGGAATTTGTAAAATGAATACGGTTTAGTCTATTATTTTAGTAAACTATAAATAACAAACCTCTTACTTGAGTATACCAGTCCACATTGTACTTTTCTAAATCTGATAAGTCCATTATCACTCTTTTATATCCCAACAACGTCTGAAAGTAGTTAATATGGTCTTCACGTAAATAGTTATAATTTCCTCTTGTAACTTTGTACCTATTCTGTAAAAATAAGAATAAGGATTTGTTTAATATAAAATTAAAAGAAAACTAACTTAATGACAAGAGGAAAGAATATAATAGAGTAGGAATTGATTTATTTCTATAAAAGTTGTACTGTCATTTAGAATGGTCCTAATTTAGATATTATTGCACTATTTATAGCACAGAAATCGAAATTTGAAGTTACTTCGGAAGGCAGGCCTTAGCAATAAATAATTTCAATATTCAGTAGCGGTACAATTGAGAACAAGTTGGTCTCGCTCACGCAGGTCCTATTGTTTATCAAACTCTCAAAAATCTGGTGGATCTACAAAAACAACCGAATTTACATATGATGAAAAAAAAAACATGTTAATTCGACATTATGCACCACGTGTGTGAAATATATGAGAGGTTTGTATTTTATAACTGCCAACAAAAAGTTAATCAGTCGACTAGTGATTACATAATGGAACTTAAGAAGTTATCAAGCACATGTAATTTTTGACAATTTTTAGAGGATGCACTGAGGGATAGGGCTATTTGTGGCATTATGGATAAAAACATTCAGAAAAAGTTTCTTGCAGAAGTAGTTCTTATATGTGCTAATGCATGTCAAATAGGCCAAGCATCAGAAGTAGCCCAAAAACAAATTAGGAATTTAGCTGACACAAGCAGTAATGGCGTCAATACCCAAAATAAATCTGATTTTAACCATTTTCACCAGTCTATCAGAGATATAATAAAATGTTCTAAGTGTGGAAGGAAGCATGACAAAGGAGATTGTCCAGCTTCTAGATGGAAATGTTATAATTGTTCTAAGGTGTGACATGTTAAGAAATGATGTCAAAACAAGAACCGGAATTCATCTAGTATATGTAGGTGTTATAGAAGAAAGTGAAAATAACACTTCGTTTCAATGTAATGAAGTCAATGAAGACGTGGAAGTTAAATAATTTAAAAGGTGAATCTTCAGCATCACACAAATTAAAACTTTTATTAAATGGTGAGTTTTTATTGATTTCGAGGTAGATACTAGAGCATGTAAGTCATTAATATCTGATGATGGGTATAAAATAATGTTTGGTAATCAGGTACAATTAATTCCAGTAAATTATAAGTTAAATGCAGTTTCAGGAGAAGGCATTAAAGCTATTGGTGAATGTGAGGTCGAAGTTGAATTGGATAAAAACAATTTTATTTTGCCATTAACAGTCATAGAATCTCAAAAACAGTTTACCCCCTTATTGGGCAGAAATTGGCTCGATATCCCGTTTCCTGGGTGGCAACAGAAGTTTTCTTCTGGATCTGTGAATTCTATACTATAGAATATAGAAAAGGGTCGCCTTTGAATGAAGCAACTGGTATTAATAATTCAATTAATTCATTTAATTTGACAGAATATTTGCCTATTTCACATGAGGATGTAGCTAGAGTCTCATCAAAAGATAGTATTGTACCGAACTTGCGCATATAACGCGCTCGACGTAGCGCATATAACGGTTATACTTCCGTATTTATCGACCGGGATAGAATCGGAGCGTTAATGCAAGTGAATATAAAGTAGAAACCCTCAATTTAGAAGAGTGATATCATAGTTTAAACGCGGAATATCCTCAAATTTAAATGTACACAGCGGCCCTCGAAAACTGCCTGTTTTCTCGATTGCAATTTGCGTTTCCTTATAAGAAATTACAGAATATATAAAGTAGTATATTTATTTGTGCTTCTCTATAGTAGACTTGACCAGAAGTTGTCGTACAATGTAGCCAATTCTTGTTCACAAGTAGTAATTATGGTCATACAAAACCTGTATTCTTCCATGCAGCGATTATTACCGTCATAAAAATACAAAAAAACCTGATTTTTTCAATAGTAAAAATTAAGCACAAAATTATAATGAAATAAATTTTATTTATATGTTCCGTTTCGTTACATATTTAAATTTATAAAATAAAAATCGATATTTTAAAACAATATTTTTCAATCGTTTGGCAACTTTGGAATTAGCGACGGAATTCCGTTTCAATTCAGATCCACAGAAAGCCGTAAGACAAGTTTTTGTCGAGCGAGTGCCCATCAACAATAGGTTAGTTACATTGGCGTTTCTGAGGGTAGGGTATTTTATGCGATAAGTTTGTGTTATTGATAAAACGTGTTATTGATAATACGAGTGTTATAGTTTGTCGTTTTATAGTAAATTTTTAGTTATATTCTGTGATTATTTGATTTGAGTTTTATTGGAGTTGGACGAAAAACCGAGTTGTTCCAAGAGAAGACTGCAAAATTCTGATGTTGATTCCAAAAATGAAATGCCGCAAAGGAGACGGAAAATGTTAACGTCCGAAGAGAAGGTAATAATACGAAACGTTTATGAAGGAATTGTCGGCAGAAAAATGGAATTAAATGTTAGCCAAGCGGTCGACATTTGTAGCAGTTTAACAAAAGTATCCGTTAACTGTATTTATCGTGTACTTAAAAATACATCGGAAAATAAAAAGCAAGAAAAAGGTAAAACTAGAGGTAGGAAAAGCATTGTTTTGGATGACGAGACAAGGAATATTATACGTCGAAAAATTCATTCATTTTATTTTCGGAGTGAAATTCCAACACGTAAAAATATTTCTCAAGAGCTCGAAAACGATGACTCCTTACCCAAGATATCTGGTAGACTCTTAACCGAAGAAATACGCAAAATTCGCAGCACTGGACGCAAAATATGTTATTTGGATGAAACCTGGATTAACCAAGGTTGGAAAAGGTCATACAGTTGGAAAAATTTGGCAAGATTTAAATGTCAAAAGTAAACGCGAAGCATTTATAGAAGGCTGATATACAGGATTAAAAGCTCCATCAGGAAAGGGACGGCGTTTAATCGTCACCCATATAGGAAGTGATACAGGGTTTCTTGATGATGGTTTTCTTCAATTTGAGTCGAAAAAAACAGGTGATAATTAAAGAAATTGAAAGGCAGGATTCAACAATGGCTTACTTGAAGAATCAATGCTCAAAATTTAGCTCCTTGACATTGCACGGTAAAGGAAAATTGAATATCTTAAATATGCTGTAGATGAAACTGCAAAAGATTATGGTGTCAAAGTTCTGCGTCTACCACCTTATCATTGCGAACTTAATCCCATTGAACTTATCTGAGAGCAAGTAAAAGGAGAAGTAGCACGCAATAACAAAACGTTCAAATTAAACGAAATTAAGAAACTTTTGATTCAAGCAATCCTCCATGTAACTCCAGAGAAATGGGCTAAATGTATAGGCCACATAATTAAAGAAGAACATCGTATGTGGGAACTTGACACTTATATAAAAGTTTTACTAGAGCCAATTATAATTACACCAGGTGGTGAAGATAATGACAGCGATAGCAGCACTGCATCTTCAGGTTTAGACAGCGAATAATATTTTCTAATAGTTTAATAAGAACATCAGCATAAAAAAAACCAAAAACAAAAAAAAACGAGAAGAACATAGTAAGTGTGTATAGTGTTTGTGTTTAAACACATCAAACATTATTTTTATTTTGTTTTTATAGAATTTTATTTTGTTTTATAGGATTTTATTTTGTTTTGTTTTATACTGTTTAAGTGTTTTGTTCATTTTATTTAATAAGACAATATGGCTCTTGGCGAACACCCATTTAAAAAAAGTATCGCGCCACAAGACTCTGGGGTGGTGTGGAAACTGTCTTAAAATTTGTTTTAAAAAAATTTCATTGTGTAACTCTTTAAGGACGGGTCACGTCAAAAGACGTTTTAGCGTAACTTCCGCGACAGCCGGTTGGTATCAGTAAACTTTCTGCAAAATTACTTCTTTTTTATAGCTTTTTGTTTGTGGCATTCTGTATTTTTAGGGGAATGTAGGGAATGAGCCACAAAATATTTATTCATATGTTTATTTATTGACGTTTCGATCTCTATATCCAGAGACCGTTTTCAATTATACAAATGATAGTACTATTTATTTTCTATGGCTTTTCGCTTGTCGTTCTGTATTTTTAGAAATGATGTTGGGAATAAGCCACAATATATTTATTCAAATGTTTAATTTACGGACGTTTCGATCTCTATAAAGAGACCGTTTTCAAACATACAAATGACAGATATATTTATTTTTCTATAGCTGCTTGTTTGTGGAATTCTGTATTTTTAGGGAGAAGGTTGGACATAAGCCACAATATATCTATTTACATGTTTAATACATTGACGTTTCGATCTCTGTTCCGTTTTTAAAGATAGAAAAAAAAATAAACAATATAAGATTATAAAAATATATAATAATAAACAAATAAAATAAATATAACTATCATTTATATCTTTGAAAGCGGTCTTTGGATGTAGAGATCGAAACGTCAGTAAAAACTTGTAAATAAATATATTGTGGCCTATTTCGAACATTAATATTTGAAAAATAAAATATAATTAACGTTAAAATAAAAGTAAGTGTACGTCACTGGATTTCCAAACAGCTTTCCGCATTTCTGGGCCTTTAAACGATGACTCACTCTCTCAAATAGTGAAATTATACCATAGGTGAACTCTTCCAGAATATTCTAGTATATACAATATTCCAAGGTGATGGATATTGTAAAAACAGGTTAGCCAAATAAATGTAGAGATTGTGATTTTAAACCATATTTCTTGAAAAGAAACGAGCTTTCTATTGAAAACCAATGTTTGATGGTAGGTATAAGAGTGGTAATTCCCACTGTATTACGTGAAAGTATTTTGGACTTAATTCATGAGGGCACATAGGTATCGTTCGGTCTAAAATGTTGGTCAAATCCAGTAGTTTGGTTGCAGGATATAAAATATAGTATTTTGTTAAAGGTGATGGATATTGCGAAAACAGGTTGGCCAAATAAATGTAGAGATGGTGATTTTAAACCATATTTCTTGAAAAGAAACATGCTTTCTATTGAAATCCAATGTTTAATTATAGGTATAAGAGTGGTAATTTCCGCTGTATTACGTGGAACTATTTTGGAATTAATTTATGAGGGTCACATAGGTATCGTTCGGTCTACAATACTGGTCAAAGCCAGTAGTTTGGTTGCAGGATATAAAAGATGGTATTTTGTTAAAGGTGGTGGATATTGTAAAAACAGGTTGGCCAAATAAATCTAGAGATGGTAATTTTAAACCATATTTCTTGAAAAGAAACGAGCTTTTCATTGAAAGAAAATGTTTGATGGTAGGTATAAGAGTGGTAATTTCCACTGATTACGTGGAAGTATTTTGGAATTAATTCATGAGGGTCACATAGGTATATGTGACAGGATATTGACATCATGATCATTGACATTGACATCAATAGTTGTCAGGTATGCCAGTTAACGCAAAATAATTCTGAAAAAGCTTTAATGGCTTGGTCTAAAACTGAAAATGTACATGTTGATTTTTTTACAAAACCCATTGTACATTTTTAATTATTGTAGACTCTAAGTCAAAGTGGGTTGATATACATATTATAAAAGGGGTACTTCAGTATTTCACACCTTAGACAAATTGAAGGTAATTTTCGCTTTAATTGGTTTGCCAGTTATGCTAGTGAGTAATAATGGTCCACCTTTGCTACTAATGCTATTAAATTTACAAGATTTTGTCAAAACAATGGAATAACCATTCGAAAATGTCCACCATATCACCCTCAGTCAAATGGGAGTACAGAGCGACATGTTCAAACAGTCAAAGCTGCATTAAAAAAATTTCCATTCAAAAGTCTGAGCTCACTATGGGGCAGCAAGTGGTAAATTTCCTTTTAATTATAGAAATACACTAAGTGCTAGTACTGGGTTAAGCCCAAATGAAATTGTTTTCAAAATTAAACCTAAAACCATAATTGACCTTTTAAAACCCAGAAAGGAAGGGAAAGTTATATTCAACGAAAATGGCAACTGTGTAAAAACAGATGTCTTTACTAGTGAAAAAATTGAAATGGGGATACCTTAAATTTGGTTTAATGCACAAAAACAAGTAGCTAAATAATATGAAAAACTAAGGAAAATCCTTTTCAATTTAAAAGTTTTGTGGCATATATTAATTTGTCAATATTGCACTGAGAAATGTTGAAAAGCATTTGTTTAACTCTGTAATACGATAAGGTACACGACAACTAATAAATCCAATAAAATCATTTTATAATTAAATCATCTTTAAGCTTTAAGACCATAGTTTTGACGTATGTTTTGAATTGACTTTACTTATTAGTAACTGTCTTTCGTTCTCATCATTGGCAAGGATGCCTGTGTCATCAGCATATGGGATGTTATTCCGCAAGCTTCCGAAAATTCCACAAAAAAATGTAATTATCATAATATTAAACATAAACAGCGGCAACGTTGCGTTGAGCGATCTGCCCCTGACGCCGTCAAGCTAGAATCGGCTATTTATAGAACCGACCAGCCGGACTAGCGCGTTAGTGTTCGAGAACGATCTGGATTGCTTTGAACGGGATAAATACACACGGCGCGGCGACATTGCGCTTAGTTTAAAACTGAACGCGTAACCAACGTCCAGCGGTTAGGTTAGTAGAGAACAACAAAAATAATATTATGGCAAGCAGTTTTAAGAAGGTAAAGACATACCACTTTCATTCGGAATGGGAAGAACAATACTTTTTTACAGAAGTTAAATATAAAAATTTGTGTTTGTTATGTAATACTTCGGTCTCCGTTGCTAAAAAAGGAAATATTGAGAGACATCATAAAACTGTACATTCTAATTTTGAAAAATCATTCCCACTACATTCTGCCGCCAGAAAGGAGAAACTAAAACAGTTAAAAAAACAGTTAATTGGACAACAATCAATATTTTTAAGAACAGTCGACAAAAATAAGGCTGTAACTGAAGCATCGTACCGTGTGTCCCAGATAATTGCACAAAAAAAGAAACCTTATGAAGACGGAGAAATGATAAAACAGGCGTTTTTAGAAGCTGCTGATTCGTTATTTGCCAACTTTAGAAATAAAGACGAGATAGTTTCAGCTATAAAATCTATGCAACTTTCTGCTAATACAGTGATGATACGTGTAGAAGTAATGAGCAATGATATTTTTTACAGTTAAGAACTGACTTAGATAGCTGTATTTATTTTTCACTTCATCTGGATGAATCAACAGATGTCGTTGACACTGCCCTGATAGCCGTGTTCGTCAGGATGGTTTTTAGTGATTTTACGATTAAAGAAGATCTTTTGAAGTTCATTCCACTGAAAGGACACACTACTGGACAGGAGTTGTTTTCTCATTTAAAAAATATTATTTCTTCGGAGAAAATTCCAATATCGAAAATGGTAGGCTTGACAACCGATGGCGGTCCAGCTATGGTGGGTTGTGATAAGGGTCTGGTGGCGTTATGTCGTAAAGATGGAACTTTTCCGCAATTTCTCTGTTACCACTGCATTATCCATCAGCAAGCATTATGTGGAAATTTTCTGAAACTAAACAACGTTATGAAACTGGTGGTAAAAATGTTGAACAAGATTAGAGCTCAAGCGTTACAAAGAAGATTATTCAGAACCTTGGCCGATGATGTTGACTGTCAATAATAAGGGGACCTACTCCTTCACTCTGAAGTCCGATGGTTAAGTAGAGGACGGGTGCTGAAACGTTTTAATGATGTCCTATCTGGCATAGTTCAATTTTTCAAACAACGCGATGAACCGACTCCGTAACTAGATAATTCA
Source organism: Diabrotica undecimpunctata (assembly GCF_040954645.1). Classification (NCBI taxonomy): domain Eukaryota; kingdom Metazoa; phylum Arthropoda; class Insecta; order Coleoptera; family Chrysomelidae; genus Diabrotica; species Diabrotica undecimpunctata. Next base: position 46,895,601 of record NC_092809.1, read on the forward strand.
ATCTGGCTTAGAGATTTTGGTTTTCTCATGGACATTACAGAGAAATTAAACGAACTTAATTTGCAGCTTCAGGGGAGAGACAAAGAACTAGCGGAAATGATTTCTGATATAAAAGCATTTATCAAAAAGCTGGAGTTTTGGAAACAAAACCTAATTAACAGCGATTCCAAGGATTTTCCTATTCTTTCAAAAAAAATATCTCAAAATCGATTAGAACCCTATGACAACAAATATCATGTAGAAATAATTTCTACCCTGAAGAGTAACTTCAAAAATCGTTTTAAGGATTTCAATGAAATGGCTTTAGTAGCGCAGTTTGTTGTTTCACCCTTTATGGAAATTGATATCCAGCAGTTTGCAGCTTGTGTTATGCAGAACTTTGGCGAAGACATCGCTGCAACAGAAATGGAAGTCATTGAGTTTCAAAATGATTTAGCCTTAAAATCGTTAGTCTCAAGTACTGAATGTATCTGGCCTATTGTAAGTAAAGACAAATATTCAGTTCTATGCCGTGTTGCCTTGAAAGTGAAAGCATTATTCAGTTCAACCTATTTGTGTGAATCTTCTTTTTCCAATATGAAGTTTATTAAGAACAAATATCGCAATCGACTTACAAATGAACATTTGGATAATTGTATTCGAATGGCTGCATCAAATTATACTGCAAACATTAAAAAAATTATCGATGAGTCTGAGTGTCAGCCTTCTCATTGAATGTGATTTTTTATTTTTCAATGTTTATGTTTATGATAGTGCGTTACTTTTTTGTTGTTATTATTAACTATTTTTAAATCAATTGCTATTTAAATGGGAATAAGCCACAATTAAAGGTTAAAATACGTTTATTGACGTTTCAATTTCCACTTCGGAAATCGTTCTCAAAATACAAACATTAGTAAATTAAACAAATTTTGTTTTTTGTTACTTAGTGAAAAATTCTTCTAATAATTTAATTTTATCTGACTCATCTATATTTTTAAATCATACGTGACATGCCGTTGTGGCTGGATAAAAGTTTGTGTTTATTTTTCAAATACCTTCGTTTGATAGGTAGGAATGTAGCTATGAACAAGTACGTACTAGTAATATTAGTTATTTTGTTATTAGTTTATTATTAGTACCTATGTATTATGTATTACCAGTTAAACAGTAAAATAAATACATATAATGATAGATTAACTGCGGATTATTTCATTTACGTTGCGTTACGTGGCTTCCGTGTGGGTAGCTCGCTTTTTATTCCAAAATTAACAAAGTAGCTCAACACATTGAAGAGGTTGGTGACCACTGTTGTAGACACTATACACAAGATGTCATATTTCTGACTTTTATGCGAGGCGAAGAGTTCCAATACAAGTCTTTACCATGAAGAAACTGGACCACTTTTTCTAGCATTTCTTTAAAGTTTCTACAATTTTGAATACTGGCAACGCTGAAGTACAGTTCGAGCATAAAATTAATATGTGATAAACGACTATTATTATAATATAAACATTCTAATCATTTATTTACATCAATTATATAATATCTAGCACATAAGTACATTACCTTGGTAAAATCTGGTCGATTTCTAAGATTTCGTTTGTTAATACCCTTGAAACTGTTTGGTTTAAGAAAGTGCAGACACTCATTTTGAAATATTTTCAGAAACATGTTTCCCAAACAAATAAAACTAACTAACACCAACTTTGATATCGCAACCGGTATCAACTTGTTATGTAGATTTAAATTTAATTTAAATTTATGGCAGATAAGTTTTTATTTGATTTGTTTTATTTGTTTTTAAGACGATAATATATTATCAGGGTCAGGTTTATTTATAAATTACGTTTAAATCGCGTTGATATGTTTATATCTCTTTAGCGGTTATAAAATACCCGCGAAGCTGGAGGCGTGTACCAGTTTTAGGGAAGAGAAAATATTGCATCTAGATTTTTTTTCCATTTTTGACATGCTGACATTATATTTACCATTCTATCACTTTGTCTTTTATATCATCCATTTATTAAACTATAGTCCATAAGATATCCGTATTACGAATAATTTATCACATTTTTGTACATTTATTTTTCTCTTCAGTTTGTCTTTTCTTCAAAAAAACTATAAAGGAATCTTGAAACCCAGCATTGCTGTTGCTTGATAATCACAGCAGTAATTGTTTTATTTGCTTATGAATTTTGAAGTGAAAATGGGATCATTATGATATCATTTCCGTCCCACACATCCCATAAGCTACAGCCATTAGATGTGACATTTTTATGGCCGCTAAAATCTGCCTATTCAAATGAATGTTCACTCTATATGAGACGAAATGTTCACCAGAAAATAACACCAATTGATATATCTGAAATTTTTAATCGCGCATTCGTTCATGAAGTTACAATGGAAAAAGCTCAGAAGGGCTTTGAAATAAATGGTTTTGTTCCATATAGATCAAATATTTTTATGGATAAAGATTTTTTACCTTCCACCCTTTCTAATACTCCCGCTGACGAACTACAAACTCCTGAAGCTAATATTATGTATTCCCTATCAACCAATCCGCTGTAGAAAGAGTGACGCACTACAACTACCTCGGCACCATAATAAATAAAGAATGGAGCTTCAATCGGATGGGGGCCTTCTTCAAGAGTCTTCAAGAGCCTTTCTTGATACAAAAGTAAGAATGCTGCGATGCTACGTCTTCTCTTTCCTTTTTTATGGTGTTGAATCGTGGACCTTGAACGGAGATAAGTGCAGAAAACTGGAAGCATTTGAGATGTGGCTATATCGGAGAATGCTTAAGAACCCGTGGACTGACCGAGTCACAAATGAGGAGGTCCTCAGAAGAATGAATAAGAACTGAGAGGTACTGACCACCATCAAATCTCGAAAGTTAAAGTTCTTCGGACATATTATACGAAATGAATCCAGATATGCCATCCTGCCAGGAAATCCTGCCATATTCAAGCCATCCTGCAAGCAAAAATATTTGGAAAACGAGGTCCAGGAAGAAGAACATATTGGTTAAAGAACCTCAGAATTTGGTTCAATACAACATTTATGCAGCTTTTTCGCGCTGCTGCAGATAAGATAAAGATTGCCATGATGATCGCCAACATTCGTAACGGATAGGCACATCAAGAAGAAGAATACCTCAGAAACAAATCGAGTGCGTTCAAAAAATGCAGTCTTGGAAATAAATGAACCTGATGTTATTCCAACTACATCAAAAGCCAACGAAACTCAGGCAAATATCACTCTTTCGTCATTAACATCGAATATTACAAATCTAAATGAGACAATATATCTATTGAAAAAATGACACCGTTGTGCGTAGTGACTGAAGATAAATTAAAAAAGAAGGGTAGAAATTTCAAAATTTCAAAGATTTTAACGGCAATTCCAATAAAAATTGAACTGGAACAGAAAGAAAATAGAAAATTACAGAAGAAAGAAAAGCAATAACTCTAAAAAACGTCAGTAAGAAAGTAAAACGTGTCACGAGGAAAGTCAAGTTTGATGAAAATTCTTCAAGCGCTTCATCACACGATGAAATGATGATCCCAACAGCGACATAGAAGAAAAGTGTATGTTTTGTGGTAAATATGGTAAATCAGAAATGTGGTACACATGAGGAGTTTGCCATAGATGGGCGTATTAAGAATGTAATCGTTACGATAATCACAAAAGTTTTATATGCGATTATTGAGTGTAGTTTGAAATGTTTTTATATTAGTTTTTACTTTTATTAACTTTAAATACTTTACTAAAGTATTTTTGTGATGTTTGTATGTGGATATATTTTTTTATATAAAAAAATATATAAGTGTTGTTTGTGAGTATATAATTATTTTGTGTTTTATTTTCATATGTAATGTAATGTATTCATTTGGTTTTAGAAATGCTATGGGAACCAGGGAGGCACTTTTTGCGCTTAACATCCAATTACAAAAATGCCGTGACCAAAGAAAAGATGTATTTGAATGTTCTTCGAAAATGCATTTGATAAAGTACAGCATGTAAAATTAATGCAAATACTGAAAAATATCGGAATAATTGACAAGGATATTCGTGTCATTAAAAATTTGTACTGGAATCAAACTGCTATCGTAAAAATTGGAGATAACTACACCGATGAAATCTCCATACAACGAGGAGTTAGACAAGGTTGCATTTTGTCGCCTTGTTCAATGTTGTTGCATTGTTCAATGTTTATTCGGACCAGTTATTTAAAAAGGCACTTGAGAGACAACCACATGGAATAAAAATCAACGGGGAACTACTTAATGTGATGAGCTATGCAGACGATACAGTAATTCTGTCAGATATTATTGAAGGTCTTCAAATTCTGCTTGATCGTATTCACGAAGTAAGAAAGGAAATGGGCATTAAAATAAAATAAAATAAAATAAAATAAACTCAAACAAAACCAAATTTTTGCAAAGCTTCAAATAAACGGAGTCCAAGTTGAGAAAGTTCACAAAATGACATATTTGGGAACTGTGATAACGGACCAACTAGATCCAGACATAGAAATAAAACGTAGAATAGCAATAACTAAAACTACGTTTATGAAAATGGAGTCATTTCTTTGCAATAATCATCTCAGTTTAGAACTAAGACAAGGAATGGTTAAGTGCTATGTTTGGTCCGTACTTTTTTATGGTGAAGAAGTGTGGACGCTAAAAGTATCTATCATGAACAAAATTGAAGCATTGTTGATGTCGGTTCATAGATGAATGCTGAAGATACCTTGGATAGCAAGGAAAACTAATGAAGAAGTACTAAGGAGCGTCAACAAAGATGGAAAACTGCTAAAGACTGTTAAACATCGAAAAATGTCTTATCTGGGGCATATAGTAAGGGGAAGTCGATATAAAATATTACAACTGATCCTTAAAGTCAAAATAGAGGGTCGTAGAGGTGTAGGAAGAAAACAAGTTTTTTGGCTAAAAAACATTCGTGATTGGACTCGGATATCAAATACAGGACAATTATTCCATATTGCAGAAGATCGAGAAGCCTTCGCAATGGTGATCGCCAACGTCGGATAATTCTGATATGACACGCCTAGAAGAAGATAATGTAAACCCTGGGCGGTATTATACCATCACTGGGAGCAATTACCCGCATGGTCTGATAATTCCGTGAGTGTAAGTTTGTAAAAATAAATGTAAAGTTCGTGGCATATTATCATGCACGTTGCGTTTCCAGCCCGTAGCGTTTAGTTACCGAAAAATATAATTTAAATGGGTAAAAGAAACAAATTAGACTTACTCACAATCAATTTAATTTTACTACCCAAAACGACCGGTTTCGCTTTCTAAAATTTGCAAAGCATCTTCAGTTCAAATGGTACAAAGTAAATTAAATTCTGAAATTATAAAAAGCCCATATTAGGATGCTTTCTTATGAAGACATAGATCAAAAAAAGTTATAGTAATTATGCCAATATTACATGTCTGTGTTTATTAATATTCATAAAATTGATTTAGCAGGCAAAGTAAAAACCCACAAATTGGTAAGATATAATCTATTGAATTGTAATAAATTAGAAATAAATAAAATACTACTTACATGCCGCATGCCTGTACAAGAATTTTTATATAACGATTCGTGATACATAGTTCAAACTATCCTGTATTGCTGATAATGGGTAATCTTAGGTCAATGTTGTAACTGTCTGACAATTAAAGAGGAAGTTTCTTGAGGGGAGAGATGCTAACAGATGAATTAATGAAACAGATGAATTAATTGTCAGACAGTTACAACATTGACCGAAGATCACCCATTATCAGCAATACAGGATAGTTTTAACCCACCTGCACCAAACTGAAACGTTGTATGTATGAAAATGTGAACGCGCAGTCCGATTGCTGGACTGGAAACGCTACTTGCCGGAAACTATACGTGTATGATAATATGCCGCGACCTTTATACTTCGCAAAATAAAATAAATAAACTCTTTTAGGCTTAAATAATTAGAAGTCGATAACATGACCGTATTTTAACAGTTGACATTATGTTTTAAGATCTACAGTTTTTGTTTAATTCAATAAATTGCTTAAGTGGGAGACAATACCCTCACCTCCCCTACTAATCCTAATATTAAAAAGGTGGCAAAAAATAACGGGAAAACTATAAAGCATAGAGGAATCAGTATATTAAACCCAGCTATTAACTACTAAAGGCCGCTTTTTGGTCGCAGAAAACAAAAAATTTCTTCATGGGGAAATCGAAACGTTAAATACTTATAACGTGTTTTCAATTAAAACTGAGGTTCATTCTCATTACATGCGGTAGATACCAAGTATTATTTGTCTAATGATAATAAAGACATAAAGATTACGGGAAAATTATTTTGTGAATTCGCACAAAAACGACATTTCCAATATCCACAGCGCGGATCCAAGGGGGGGTCACGGGGGTCATGACTCCACCCAAACAAAATTAAATATCAACCAAAGAATAATAAAAAAAAATAATTTAAAACCCATCAACCCTATAAGCAGGAATTCAAGAGTTTAAATGATTCAAACTCATTTATTCTAGGAGTAAGTGTAGAATTATGCGGAAGCCCTTTTAAATTGCTCTTAAAAAAAATCAACAATTCTGAATACAGTAATACCTCGACTAAGACTTCCGCGAATTCAGAGTTACGCGATTTTCAAATTTTGTCAATTGGTCATTTAAGTGCCAGAGAATCGTTCGATTATCGATAGAATTACTGCCCTCACATTATTGCCCTATATTTTATAATTTATCTATAATAAATATCAAAATGAATATTGTTGTTGCATTAGCTCTGTCTGATACGTTAGTGAACACAAATAAAGAAACCTGGGGGCTGCTGTCCAAGGTATTTGTGAAACTCGTTGGGTTGAAATTCATGAAGGTCATCTTCAGTTTCAGGGCGAATCAATCATCAAAATATACAATGCTCTTGAAACAATTTATACGTGGAAGGACAGCAAAATGTCAGCTGATGCATTTTCATTAATGCAAACTATTAGGAGCCCAGAATTTCTCATTTCAGTAGTTTGTCTTAGTGATGTTTTAGGTACAACTGTATCACTTAGTCGTCTTCTTCAGTCACCAAAATTAGATTTGAAGTAGGCTACTGAGGCCATAGAGGACACTAAATACATTCTTCAAAATAAAGGATCAAATGCTGAATCTGTCTTTAGCAAACTTTTTTATGAAGTAAAGAAAATAGCTGAACAACTAGACATTGAATTGAAGATGCCTCGTATAGTTTCTCGTCAAACCTGTCGTCAAAACCAATCTGCTAACTCTTGCGAAGAATATTTCCGAAGATCTATTTATTTACCCATTTTAGACAATATCTTAACTGATTTAGAAGAAAGACTTTCACCAAAAGTTATGAATCTATTTAATCTTCGAGTTGTTTTACCTAAAACTGATAACACACCATAAGATAAAGTTGCATTAAAAAAATTGTTGACACCAGGACATTATTGGACCATCTACTTACTGCATATTCCACAGTAGAACAAACGTTTTCACTGTGGGTTCAAAAGTGGAAAAGAGTCGTGCAAAATAATGGAAAACTTACTGATTCTATTTTAGAAGTATTAGAAAACTGCGATATTCATATGTATCCAAATATCAGAATATTTCTGCAAATATTAATTAAACTGCTAGTCAGTCCAGTAACAGCAGAGCTCTTAAGCGTCTAAAGAGTTGGCTTAGAAATAGAACTTCGGAGGAAAGGTTAACTGGTTTAGCACTCATCAATATGCATTTTGAAATTTCTCTAGATGTTGATGCAATCAAAGAGCGATTTGCTAAATCGGATAGGCGAAAAGAATACACTTTATAAAATTATATAATATTTACTTATCTTATTTTCAATACTAAGTAAAAAAATATTTCACTCACTTGTACCCTTCCATTATGAGTCGTAGAAAGTTATATTTTTCTCCTCTGTAAATATGTCCTAGATCACTCGTTTTTCTGTTGTTTACAATATTTAGGAGTTCTCTCTCAGTTCTAATTCTTCTCAGCACATCGTTGTTGGTCACGTGCTATGTCCACGTGACCACCATGGACAGCATTGTTCAGTATTCTTCAAAAAACACACATTTTAAAGGCTTCTATACGCCTCATACTTGTAATTCCGAGAGTCCATGTCTCCACTCCGTATAGCAATAAGGAATAAATGAATGTTTTTACAAATTGATATCGGATATCCAACGATAATCTAGAGTTTATTAGGAATGTTTAATACATTCATTAATGTTTACACTTACATTGAGTTATTGAATTTAAATTACTTAACATTGGTTTATACTTATTTATCATTGGTTTGTTCTTGATTTTGTAGTCATAGGATAGGTAGGTTTAAATTAATTGTCTTTAAAATATCTAGTTTAAATTGACAGTCCTTAATTTTTCAGTATTTATATTTTAATAACTTTCCTTAGGTTTAATAGTCTTGTACAATTGATTTTACTGTCATAGAGCATGTGGGTTTAAATTATTTTTTTTGGTTTAAGTTTAAGACCCCTTAATGTTGTCCTCTTCTTTGCACCCATAGGGTATTTGGGTTTTAATAACTTCTCATTGGTTTAATATTTCGCTTAAAATAATTATTGAGAAAATGGTTCCCTTACATGACGCACAAATCATATCAATCGTAAAGGTGCAAAAATCTAAATCCTGTATCAAAATCACCCTCAAGACCCTGATCCTCCGACAAAAATTTCTGGATCCGCCACTGAATATCCAGTTAATTTAGTAACCAAGATGTAGTAAATAATGGTATAACAAGAAGAAAAATGGGAAATAGTACGCGAAGAAATCTCTAATTTTAACAACTAACACACGAAGAGTGCAAGAAAAGCTGAAAAAAAATTGCTAAGTGAACGATGACCTGAAAATATCTGTAGGATGGAAGCGTGTCGTCCCTAATAATTACTACCTACATTCGGGAACTTATTTTGATGGGAATTCCAATTTCGCTGAAGTTCATACAAAATACTTTCTCAACCCTAAAGTTCACCTCATTGTATCGATTATAACCGAGATTGAGTTAAATTTATTCTTCCCGTTATTAGCATATTTTCTTTCATTCGCATGGTTATTAATTTGTGTCTTCTCAAAAATGATATACACTGGCCTTTCGTAAGGTAATTATTATTATTATCTCGAAATAGGTACTTAGCTAATTCCACTTAACTGGGAGCTATTTCAAGCACAACGCCTTTTTCAATTAAATTTAAACAAATAAGTTGCTAATTCTGACGACGGAAGTTTATATAACACTATTCGGCATTATCTGTCGGCTGGGAGCGTGGCGTCTCCTGTAATTCAGCTACTTGAAAGCCGGGTTCAGCGGATGGTTTGAGGTCGGGAGCTCTGGTGTGGGATTTCCTACGTCGACCGGGTGCCCACACTAAGCATGGCGTCGATATGGGCATCCTGGAGGAATTCGGGATGGCCAGGTCAGCCAAGGAAGGGCGAACCGGGCCAGGGAGGAAACTCAGCAGCCAAAAGTCCTCGCGTCGTGCAGTAGTGGGATCGCGCCTGGGAGTGGGAGTCTTACGTCAGCCCGACCAATACAGTTAAACCTGGATCCTTTTTTGACTTTTTATTATGTTTAATTCTAATTTTAAATGATATTTTCAAATATACAAATGATGTGAAAATATGTGTGCCTTTTTATATTGGTAATCTTGAATAGTTATCGTACGTTTATGGTAGATGGCGCTGAATTGTATCCACCATTTTATATCCACAGAATTATTTTGATAAAATGTTCTTATCAAAGTAATACCATGGTAATACCATTGTTTAAATAGGACTAGTTAGACAATCCTTATGGAACAAACGTTTGACTTTTACTCTGCCGTCATATGGCGGCCTCTAGTCATAAATTTAAAAAACTATTAACAGAAACTTAATTCTCGGCAGGATTCTATTCGAGTATATTTTTACCTGTCTCATGACTAAGGCAAACCTGTACACGGATGCCAGATTGTGAAGAAAATATAAGACTTTAATAAAATGCTTATTGTTATTATCGTTGTATGCGTAGTGAAAGATAACTTGACTATTTCGAGAGAATATTTCAAATTGTTTTTATACTTTGAGACTTGCTAAATCTAAATCGGTTAGTAATCTATTTAAATAAAGTAGGTAAATGCTGACTTTTTTTAAATTTTTATTAGTTTATCAGATATTTATTTTGGTTATATGATTTGCTAGAAAAGGAATAAATATTTAATTGAAATACACTCGATTGCTATCGTCTTAGAACACTCATGCGGAGGTTTATTTTTTAGTCAAGATTTAAGTTTTATCATTGTTTAAAAAAGAAAATCTTTTTAAACAATGGTTTTATGTATGTTTTGAGAAAATTAAATTTTCAATCTTTTAATCTTTAAAATGACGTTTGAAAATATAGTAAATATAAAAAAAACACATCGATATGCCTCAACAAGAGGCAACACATATTTAGGGACAAATTAATCTATGTGTTGGGATAAAAGGAATAATAATTAACAACACTTTAATAAATAGTATCCTTTATTTTATTTATTTATGTATTTTATAATATAAACACCAGTTTTGTATTTCTGTTTATATGAATGAGAAGTTTAAATGAATGAACTGTTTATTAATGAAATAATTTTAAATTACAAAGTGATAGAGATACAATTAGTGATAAAAATTGATTGTAACATTGTTTTCATGAACTAAAATAAGCAATGTATGTAGTGCGAAACACTATTGGCACCGTGGATGTTTGTTTTGCTATCGAAAACGTATGAAAAACGCGTGGTGTCGTTAACAAACCTTCCTCTTCTACCTCACTATATTTTTTTGGTTTGCATTTAGATAGTTTTGGTCAAAATGCTTACTGCATAGAAATTTTTTTTTTAAATCGGGTAGCTCCAGACTTTCCAATGCAGCATTACCTACAACAATATTATTATTAACACAACTGAAAAAAAAGGCAATTTTCTGCACAATAAAGTAAAAAAACAATTTAAGTTCTGTATTCAAAATATAAATAACTTGGCAGTTATGCCAACATATTTTTAATTTTTTTGGTAGTATGGGTATGGGTATGGGATCTATTCTTTCACCCATTCTAAGTAGCTATATCAAGGATGATGTTATCAGTGATTGTATCAACAATTGCACTTTTTTCATTCCTTTTTTTAAAGATATGTAGATGATTTAGTTTTGGCACTTCCTAAACACAAAATTATTGAAATAGTCAACATTTTCAAGTATCATAATCAACATATACAATTTACAGTTGAGGAAGAGGTAGACAATTCTCTAGTTCCTTAGAGTAGGTTTCAAATCCAGTGCTTTATACAGGTTGGTGAATTGTTTGCAGTTGGTAAGTTTGGTATGGTTGATTCGTAGTTGTAATAGTCGATGCTTCTCTTCTAGTTATGAAGTCTAGGGAGAGATGACCAATAGAAGATTGAAGTTTATGAAAAGTTGTTTTGCTCTTTTGCTCTAAGTTGTGTCAAGTATCCTCTACCGACTTTTTAAAAACGAATTTCGAGATTCGTTAGCTAGTTGAATTGGAGTGACTTCAGTCACCCCATGGTTGGTAGCTTCTTTGGCAAAATGATCTGCTGTTTTATTACCAGTAATTCCGGTGTGAGAAGGCAGCCATATGAGAGAGACTGTTACATCGTAAGCAGAGAGATTTTGGTATGTCATGAATGTTTTGAACTAATAGGTGCTCAGTGAAAATTGTATTGACTAAATGGATATATGAAAGATAATCTGAACAAATGGCAATATGTCTGTTTTGATGTGAGATGCATTTAAAAGCCAACACAATACTATATAGTTCACCTGTGCAAACGTTGCATATTAAGGGTAACCGAGATGATCTTACAAGTTCATGTTTAGTGGTTACTGCACAACCAATACCAGTGGTAGTTTTAGAAGCATCTGTATAGAGAATTCAATTCTAAAAATGCTTTCTTTATAAGAAGGTTAGAAGATTCAAGTTTGTTAAAAATAGTGAGTGAGGTATATATTGAAGGGATGTCTTTAGCCCAGAGGGGAAGTAAAGGTAGAGGAAATAAACTAGTCAGAAAAAGGTCAATATTTTTAAGTAGTGGAAAAATTAATTGAGGTATAGGTTTTATGATAAGGTGTTGGTTATTGTTAGTGGAAGAAGACGGCATTGTGGCAATTAGGGAATGAACAAGATTACATAGATTTGCAGATATTGATGCAGCATACGAAAGTAGAAGTGATTATCGTCTTAGGGTAGGAGAAAGTTCATTAGATTCACGGTATACACTCTCAATCGGACTAAAGCGAAAAGCGCTCAGACCTAGAAGTAGTTTTATTGGCACCCCATTGAAGATGACTGAGGGTTTAAAAATGTTCAACCTTTTAAAACAATTGATTTTAAGTTCAGAGATTCGATTTTTTCAATTTAATCTGGAGTCAAACATAAAACCGAGAATTTTACAATAATTAACACCAGAAAGTAGAGAATTGTTAAATAAAATTTGGGGTAAGGGAGTGAAAATCCCTATGGAAAATTTTATTAATTTGGTTTTGCTCTCAGAGAGTGATAATCCTAGTTTGTTAAATCTATCTTGAAGTAGATTTACTACACTTTGTAAAAGTTTATATGAGGATGGGACATATTTAAGATGGCAGTAAATGATTAGGTCATCAGCGTATTGAACATATTTGATGGGAGGCAAATTTCGTTGATGGCAAGAATGAATAAAGTTAAACTTAATGCAGATTCTAAAGGGACACCTTAATTTTGAGGAAGAGATCGAAAAAGTTTACCCTTGGCAAGGACTTTAAAGATTCTTTCAATTAGATATTTTTTTACAAATGAGAAAATATTACCATTTAAATTATAGTGGGAGTTTTTGTCAATTATTGCTTTTCTGGAGATTGAATAAAATGCCCCTTCAACGTTAAATATAGTTGCTACGACATCTTGTTGATTATAGATTGCTTAAGAAATGTGTGTTTGAAAAATAAAAAAGTTATCAATAGTAGACCGATTACGTCGGAAGCCGGATTGAGCGTCGGGAATAATATTATACTGTTTAACGAACCACGTGAGTATTTCATTGATCATTGTTTCAAGAAGTTTGCAGATAATACAAGTAAGAGAAATCAGACGAAAGATATTGGAGTTATAGAGGGCTGGTCAGGTTTTTTAATTGGAATGATTATAGAATTGCGCCAAACATCTGGGAATTTTTGTGTGTTCTAGATAAGGTTATAAATTTCGAGAAGTTTGGAGAGAGATGTATTAGAGAGATTTTTTAAAAATATATAAGGGATATCATCGGGATCATCAGCAGATTTTGTAAATGAAAACAAGGTAAATTTTAGTTTATTTAGGGTAAACAAGCCGTTTATAAACTTGACATCGTGTGGAGTTGACGAGATGGTGGAGAAAGATTGAGCGCGTAAAGAACTGGGAGTAAAAGCTATATTACTTTTATTGAATCTGTCTTCAACCCCATTAGCGAGTGTGTCAGAAATGAATTGACTGTCAGAGATAACTGTGTTGTTGAAGAAGATGATAGGAGAAACAGGTAGGATATAGGAATGAAGGATGACTAAATTCATAGGATGAAGGTTAGTTTTATTGCCTTGGATTTGTTAAACAGTATTTTTTTTTTTATAAATGAGAGTGGAGTTATCATATCCACTGGTAACTTTAACATCCTAAATATAAAACTAAATAATGTAAACTAAATTGTAACATATAACTTTTATCGGGTTTTTACCCAGATATTTAGTGGCTCAAAAAATGTACACCTAGACACTGATGATGGAATATGGATTCCGAAAACAATTTGTCTTCATGACATAGCCCGTTTGGGTTTTTTAATTTATGTACCTTTTATAAAGGATTTTAACAAAATTTTTTTTTGTAATGATTTTTCTTTTATCTTAGTATAGATTAGGGCAAGATCTTTCATTAACGATTGTCAGCGGTATGTCAGTGGTAAATTTACTGGCTTCATTTAGAGGTTCGTTGGTGCCTAAGGAATTTTCTAGAAATTTTTCAAGATAATTCTAGAAAACCCTAATTTTTGTGTTTTTATAGGATTTGAGTGCAGCTTTTAGTTCGAAATAGTTTATAAGAGAGTTCGGATGATTGGTATCTTGTTGTGAAACTGAGGATGAATAATGAAAGGGCGAAGGAAGAAAAGAGTATATATAGTTAGGTCCAGATTTGTTGCAAAACTTTTATTTTAAATTTTCTGCCAGAATCTTGGCTGTCTCTTAATTGTCAAGGATAACCTTTCGATTAAAAAAGAGATTGGATATTTTAAGGTTATTTTTTGTTAACAATTTTTTTTCCAAACTGGACTTGGGCTAGTATTTGATGTACATAAAGTTTTCTTACTTAATTAAATATCGTGTCTAAATTTGGCAAAAGATGAAGTAAAAATATACAGAGAGCAGAAAAAATGAATAAATGCGAGAGAAAGAGAGAAATTATATTCATCATGTATGCTGTGATTAGATTTGACATCAGAAGATTTATCAGAGGATGCACTTATATATACTCTTGTAAGTCGGAGATAGGCTGTTCTTTTAACTTTTTTAAGATTCTAGTGATACGGTTTTTTAGTGATCTTTTCCTTGTACCTATGTAGAGCTGCAATAAGTCCTTTTGAATACCATTTATGTTGGAGGATTTTTAAGCTTCTTGTAGTGGGGTGATACATACAAAAGAGTTCTCAAGAAATGTAATAAGTTGCGTGGAATTGAGTGTAAAATTAGTCGGATTATCTTTGTAAATCATTTCTATAGCGGAAATATAATAAGGTTTCATCGAGTAATCCAATCAAAGATTAGATTTGGACATTTTTTGGCTGGTTTCGGTGGCATTGAAAATGTCGAAGGAGGAAAAGAACTTAATAGAGCAAGAATACGGGATGAAGATAGATGGTAGGAGTATCATGAGAACTGTCATTGAAGTGTCCCCTTTTTTGTCCTACTGCCAACATGGGCTTTGAATTAGTACAACGAGAGATGGATAAATCCATAATGGCAGCCAGGATGGGTATGTACGGAGATGGACTCAATTTCCGAAGATAGAAATTCTTTTGATGAAGTTAAGGATTCAGGATTAAGGACTCCTTAGAGTCAGCTGAAAATGAAGAAGAGGGAGGAGCATTAGCTGCAATGAGTGTCTGATCTGGTCAACTGGAGACTTTGCAATCAGACTCCACGGTACGACCCGTAAGCTTACAAAGAAAACACTATAGTCTGTCAGAGAATAAAAATATTTTAAAGGATGTATTTTCATGGTTAATTAACAGAGAAGATTGCACTTCGAAGTTTACCTTGTCAGCTATTTCAAATGTTACCCTAGGAAAACTCATGATATATGCCTATTGATCATCTGATGTTCCGTATTTTTTAGGGACTGCTCGATTAGGAATGCGGGATGAAAGGAGATACATTTGAAATAAGGATTCTTTTGGTCGCAGAAAGAAGCCTGCAGATAAAGATGACGGTGGAATTAATTATGACGTTCGGTGTATTAGTTGATCAACGAAATGCGAGATGTAAAAGTAATATTTTTTGGATAAACTATTTCACCAATTTCTTTAATATATTTAAATAAAACAGTGTTCAAAATGGAGTGCATGACAATAACTTGTTCCCTTTTAGAAAACGAACGGGAAGGAGGTCTAGAGACTGCGTCAACGACATATGATTTTGGGTTGGAATTGAAGTTGTTTTGTGTAAATGTAAATATTTAATTGCTGTTCATGATGTGTAGTCCTGATTACCCAGACCGTAACACAATACCTAAATGTGAGTACCTAATGGACCCTCTTCCAAACTGGAAAGAAAGAAAAAAAGGATCTCACCTATTTCTTGGGATTTTCACTGGTTTTCTTTAATTACACCATATAGCCGCAATTAGATTCGACTATTGAAATATAAAACCAAATTTGATACTCGTTTTCTTATCACATTGTGATTAAAGAACTTCGCTTCGTATTGTTAACTCGTCGATGAATTACTTTATCTGTTTAACACTGTTTAAATCTTTAAAATCCGTGAGGAACTTTAAAAAGGGTGTTTAACCTTTGACAGTTATTTGACGTTTTTTGAATCGATTATTTGAAGCTTTATTTATAAACTTCAACATTTTATTAAAAAAAAAAACAGTTTTAAAAAGTGCTTTTTAGCTTCTAAACATTTATACTACTTTTGATATTTTTCATGTCATACGGCTGTACGTAGGCTCAATGAAAAGCTGGTGTAAAAGCACTTTAAAAAAAAACAGAAATTTCCATAACCAATAACAAGAAACAAGCTGAGAAATTGCAGCGGACAGATCTCCCTTGCATTTTTCTGTGGCGATATTTTACGAGTACCATTATTTTAATGTTTCAAAACTAATTTACTTCTTCACTGTGTATGCCATTTATAAATCGAATTATAAAATTTAGATATTATTTTACAATGTGTTCAATTTTCAGCTCTTAATGTTAATAAAGAATGAAAATATTGGCAATTTCTTAAATAAGAAAAAAATGCTATTTGATTTCCTCTGGACCATAGAAGGTTTTGGTTTTTTTTTAAATGTTTTTTTTTTATTAGCTTTATATTGAGCCTACATACAAGTGTATGACATAAAAAAGTCAAAGTTATTAGAAATTTTTATATGCTAAAAATTTGTTATTCTTCAAACTGATTTTTAAAAACAAATTTAATATAATCTTGATGTTTTTTTTTAATAATTTAAAACGAAGCCATAAAAATCGATATCTATTTACAAAATAACCCTAGAGTGACTGTTTGGACAAGTACAGTTGTTTAAATAATCGGTCTCCTGGATAAACAAATTGAATAACTCATAAACTGTATGGTCGTTCTGTATGATATTTAGCACACTTTAAAAACTCATTAACTGCCATAATTTTAAATAGTTATTACATATCGTTATGCAGAAAAGAAAGTTATTTATATTTATATTATTTATATTTATATTAACATTTATAAATTTTACTTTAAAAATAAGGGTTTTTAAATTATCTCGGTCAATTCTTTATGTATTTTAATTATAAAAATATCAATATTAGAGAACATTTTATGATCTATAACTTTTATTTTAACCATATATCTCTAACATGAATAAGAAACGTTTTATGCGCATAAACTTTTTTCACTTTTTACGATTGTTTAATAAAAAAGCAAAGCAAAATTAGCTGAAGTCTTCACATAATTGTCATCAGCTACCCCTCATATACCTTTTAGAGACTTTAAATACCTGTTTAAGATTTTTTCAGCTTTTTTAGAGTTGTAGATCATAAAAAGTTATGTAATTTTTGAGAGTATCCAAATTAAAATACATGAAACTATTAACCGAAATAGTTGCAAAAAAAACCTTATTTTTGCAGTTATTTATAAATTATAATAACTCTTTTTTGGGCAAGGACATGTAACATAGCTCCTTGAAATTATGGAAATTAATAAGTTATTAAAGTGCGCTAAATATCAATCATAGCAAATAGTTTATAGGTTATTTAATCTGTTTATAAACATTTATAATAACGTTGATATCGTTTATGCCACAAACATTTAGAGGCTTATGAAAAAGTGGTGAAAAACACACTTTCTAAAAAAAACAGAATCTTCTATGACCATTACTAGGCAAGAGAGCATTTTATATTTAAAACCAAAGAATTTTATTCTTAAAGTCATACTTCCATTGTCTATTAACAGTAAGAGCTGAAAATTGAAGGCACCCTAAATGAAGATCTGAATTGTGCGTTCCAACTTACATAATGGTATATGCGGTAAAGAAGTAAAAATTTATAACCCGTTAAAATGATGGTATTCGTAAAATTCCGCTTCGGAAAAGTAGAATGGAGAACCATTTGAGCTCGGTTTTTTTTTAGATTTGAACTTTTTCAAAATGAAGCGCGATTGCAGAATTTGCAATATCTTGGCTTCTGTGGCACGTAAAACATAATTTTTTTTTAAACTGGGATAGGTCAACAAAAAGTTGTTTACATAATCGCTTTCTACGATAAACAAATCCTTACTATTTTTATTAGTTACATTACATACCATTATGCAAAAACAAAGTTATTAAAATTTATAAATTTCTGCAAAATCAAGGGTTTTTTGCAACTATTTTGGTGAATTCTTTATATATTTTAATTTAGAAACTCACAAATGGAAGAACTTTTTGAATCTACAATTTTTATTTTAACTATTTTTCTCTAACTGGATAAAAAACATTTATAGCCAAAATCACCTGTATGTCTTCACAGATTTATTATTAACTAACCCTCATATATCTTTTAGAACCTTCAAATATCTGTATAAAATTTTTACGTGAAACCAATAATTTTTTCCCAGATGGACCTTTGTATAAATTAGTTCTCCGATAAAGATGAACTTATTTCTACTTTTCAATACAATAACTAAAAATAGCTAAAGAAATACATATTTAAATATCTAATACTTTGTTTATGTTTATTAACTTGATATTTATTCACTAATTTGTTTTTCCGAAGTTTATTATATCATAATTATAATACCAACGAAAACGTAAAATTCAAATTAATGCATCTCGAATATGACGCGTGCACCTTGGCGATAATAAAAAATGATGAATGAAAAAAAAAATTAAACATTTTTTCAAGTTAATTACGTAACGGAAACGGTATAAAATAAAAGAATATAAAAAAAGTTTCTATTTCTTACCAGAGTGTAATATCCATCTTTGACAAGCCGAAGGATTTTTGTCGGAAATCTGAACATTCTTAATCCATGAATATTGTTTGGTGATAAACCACATTTGTAATAACAACAAATATTTCCGGCCATCTGTAAAAAACTATTTATTTATTATGGAAGTAACATTATTTTAATTTAAAATCACTTTTTTCAAATATTATCGAATGTATGTAGTATCCGGTAAAATTTATTTCTAAATACCTAATTTGTTTTCTCATACAATGTTTTTTTATGTTTTAAACACATAATTAAAATGTTTTACTTACCTCGGACCAAATTTTTGTAATACACTTCCAAATAAAATAAAATATCTAAATTCTTTAAACTTATTTAGATATAGGAAGATTTAGAAGCCACAGTACGTTTATGTACAATTTTAGTTGACACGATATTTACTAGTTGATAGTAATAACTCTAGTTTAAATGAATATCTTAAGTGATTCAAGGTCTGTTTTTTGTAACATTTGTAAGTAAACCTGTTGCTACTATGTCAGTGAAATATTGCAACGCTGGTGAATTTAATTCAGTGGATCAAAAATGGACGTTTAGTTTAGTCCTTAACTTTTTCACATAGCACCATCTAGTATAATGTATATCAAACAAACAATGGTATATTAAAATCTATTGAGACAGAAAGAGTGGTGACATCTAGTGACTGTCTCAATTAGAATCAAACAAATTTATACATTGCGTTGGCTAACTAGTCCTATTTAAACAATGGTAATACACTGCATAACTAATTGCATGGGATATTATTTAAAATAATAATAATAATTTACTCATAATGCTTTATTTTTTTCAGTACCTATTATTTTTATTATGTGTAGGTATCCTGAAAACACCAGATTGTTTCCATTTTTCTTATAGAGGTTAAAAAAGCTTTCCTTAAATAAAGTTACTATAAAGTTACTTTATGACTTACTTTACTTTATTTATTTTTACTCAATTATCAAAACACAAAAAGTAGAAAAGTGTCCCTCCATATAAAATATTTAGAAACATTTTAAGTGCCATCTAGTGTGACGGAATTGGAAATTGTCTCAGTTGACAGATAAAAAAAAATTATAAACATTTTGATAAAGTTTCATGTAATATAAATGTTAAGATTATATTAAATTGGGCATAAAGATATGAAAGAGTACTTATATCATAAAAAATAACTTTTTTAATATAATATAATATTATATTATTATGTATATTTCTACATCTAATGGCGGCAACACGTTTAGCGCCATCCAGTTTTATTGAAGTCTACACGTTTAGAAAACAGTTGACACTGTTATAGTTTCTAAATAATTATTATAATTAGAGTGTTCGCAGATTTATGAAAAATACATAAATATCAATTAAAATTGAAAATTAACACAGTAAAAATTAAAAAAAGGGTCCAGGTCTAGCTGTATTGGTCGGGCTGACACAGGACTCTCACTCCCAGGCGCGATCCCACTACTGCACGACGCGGGAACTTTTGGCTGCTGAGTTTCCTCCCTGGCCCGATTCGCTCCTCCTTAGCTGACCTGGCTATCCCGGACTCCTCCAGGATAGCCATATCGACGCCATGCTTAGTGTGGACACCCGGTCGACGTAAGAAATCCTACACCAGAGCTCCCGACCTCAAACCATCCACTAAACCCGGCCTTCAAGTAGCTGAATTACAGGAGACGCCACGCTCCCAGCCGACAAAAGTTGTCAAATATTGTTATATGTAATTCACACTTCGGTCGTCAGAATTAACAACAGGTCTCAATTTAAATTTAAAAGGGAAATTCACAGTGGTTGGCTGTATATCACGATTTAAAAAAACTTACACTGACTTAAAAAGAAAAACAAAGAAGTAAAAACTTCTTTTTTTGTAAAATGGTATAAAATTTTATTATTAAAATTTCTAAAAATTATTCAAAATGGATTTATAAATTTTCAGAACGTTTTCGATTCTATCAGATCGTGCTCAGTGAAAAAAGTCCATGATACTATGATTAAGAAGATAAGATATTGCGCATAAGTCGTGAAGTAATTGGAGAGTTGCACGTTCGTAATGTCAGTTTTTTGTATGTGTCAATAAATAATCTTTAATAAATAGTTTGGAGATATCCTTTTGTGTACGATTATTGTAATTATTAAACCTTTATTTAATATTAATATTTTGCTAATTGAATAATTTCATCACAGAATGCATAAAAATCCCATTTAACTTTAACAAGAATCCAAATTCTACTCTCCAATGACGGCATGCGCGAACACGACCGATCTTGGGCTACGGGAAGATCCTATCTTGTTAGTCATCAGTTAGTATCATGAGTTACATAATTTGAGTAGCTTGATATTAATTAAAGACACTAGCTCGATGATAAAAGATTACATTTTTTAAGGGAACGTACAATTTCCCAGCTCGAAAAAGGGAACCTTATGCCCTGAGAGGTAATCAGAGTTGGTTGATAGGGTTCTGATACTAGAAAGCGCGTCGTTATTTTTTTAGTAAGGTATAAGCTCAAGCCAGCTTTTAAAAGAATCACAATTTTAATATTGCGGTTTTGTCCTCCGCAACTGTCAGTGTCAGACCATAATATCAATTCAGTATTTGAGGTGTCAGTTATAAAGCCACAGCTGCCTTTTATCAAATGTTCGTTGGAATGCGTGGTTGAGGTAAGGTTTTCTCCAAATCAAAAGTCAGTACATCCAGATTTTCTTCATTACTAGCTTTTTGGAGATCTGTTCAGAAATTTGTTCTGTTTGTTGTTTTTGATCTTTGGGCATTTTTCGATGGGTAGCTGTATTTTCTTCTCTGTAATCTTTAATGACTTCTTTTTAACCGAAATTATTTAAATACCGGTCAATTTTTGCCAAGGATATTCTCAAAGTTTGAATAAACATTTTTGAACATACTACTTTACCAGATACGTAGTACCTATATTATTGTGTGGGTTGCTGTAGTCGATATTTTACCTTTTTCTTTTTATAGACACAATCATGACTGACGATGATACATAGAGTTATTTAGCTTGATAGTTATTAAGTTTCCAAAATCTGTCAAATTCTTGTTGTCTCTCTTCTAAACTTATTTTATCGTAACATTTGTCTTTACAGCGATAATCTCTAAACTGTCTAGCTTCTACTAATTTGCCCTTTTCACTTAAAAAAATATGGCTTATTGGTTTCACATAAAAGTTTTTGAGATTGTCGGGATTGATTTTCCACTCGCCTCTTGCTGCGACCCTTTATTGGTTTTCCTTTTCTACATTCCTCGAAGTTTTCTGTTTCTAATCTATTGGCATTATCTTTATTTTCAAGTTCCTCCAAATTCTCTTGCTCTCTAGCAGGTCCTGTATGACCTTTTCCATTAGATTCTTCTGAGCATTTTTCATTATTTTCGTGTGTTCAGTGTGTTGGTAAATTGTCTTTTTCTAGCCCAAAGGCTTCCTCATTTGTTACTTCCGCTGTTTCTTGCTCTTGTTGAAGACTCATGTTATTATAATCTTTACTACTTTTCACGTTTTGTTGTAAGTTGAACTTGAAATTTTCGGCTGTAGCTTGCTCGGATGATTGTTTTTGGTATTTTCCATATCAATACTCAAACTTCTGTCTACATGCAACACATCAAACGAATGCGGACTTATTAAATGTTTTGAGGCATACAGGCTCGAGGAGGGGATATTCACGTTAAAATAAGATATATCTAATAATACTGAGTCTTCAGGTAATTTCTCTTCTCCCATAGAACTTACTTCAAGTACGACCTGTCAATGGATGTAATAAATTTTGTATCGTAAAAAAGGCAGAAATTGCTCAACGTTTATTTATATAACAGATTTATAGAAACTGACTTAATTTGCTGCAAAATACAAACACTCTATTAGTACACTTCTCACCATTAAAACGCATTTTGATTTTTGTCAATAGGACACTCTGATCAAAAGATATCGAATTTTTACCGTTGAGTTAATACAATCTATTTAAAATTGATTTTTCACGGGTATCTGACATTGAAAATCACCGGTCGCTTCAAGCATTGTTTCTAAGAGGACGGTTCATTCTATAGAATGTTCTGTAGGACTTACATTATTATCAAAATTACCTCAGCTATATTTTTTATTAGAAATATTTTTTTCTACAGCGTACAGATTCTTGGTAAATCGATTTTTTTCGCTTTTCCCTCCGAGAGGGGTTTTTAGGGGGAAGCCTTGGGCTAAGTGGTAAACATTTTACATGATTTGACATTATCAGCAAAATTCAGTTTGTTCGTATAATTTTTAGAGGTCAAATCTCTGACGACTGGACTATTAATTCGATAAATCGACAAATATTAATGTGAGATTTTTCCTAATAAAATAACAAATGTCGCGTAATACAGGTTTTTAAAAACCACTTAATTTTTGTACTTTTTTACAAAAACCATATTTTTATACATAGATTGGCACCCTAGCTGCTAGATGGCACTATTATCTGGATTTTGAATTTTTAGCACTTAATCCGTTATTAAGTAAAGCGTTCCAAATGATCTACGACCTGTATTATATTTATGTTTCAAAAAAGAAACAATTTTCTACATATTCAAAATGCTTTGTTTTTGATTGATTTTCTTTAAATTTCTTTGAAATTGTTTACAGGTTTTGTATCAGCAGTTAGGAGCGTAAACGAATGATTTGTAAATAAGTATTTTACATAAATAATTGATGGATTCGACCGTTACTTGATGGAAATTCATTTTATGTAACAATAAAACACTGAAAACTTTGTTTTGAAAACAAAGTTTTCAGTGTTTTATTGTTACATTTTACATAAAATTTAGTTTCTCAGGATAATTGTCAACTTAGTATTCTATGTTTATTAATACAGAGTAGTTTGTTGTATTCAATTTATTTTGCAGGTAGAAGAACATTACCTTAAATAGTGTTGCATTCAATTAACACAAAATTGTATTTGGTACGTACTTTTAACTCTTATTAAATTGCGGTTTCACATTACTGCAGAAGCATAATACTGCGGTTTTTAGTTATCATTTTTACTTAGTTAAACACAAATGGATTTTACTGACGACTATAGTAGAAACCCTCAATTCAGAAGAGTGATTTCACAGTTTAAACGCCGAATATCCTCAAATTTAAATGTACACAGCGGCCCTCGAAAACTGCCTGTTTTCTCGATTGCAATTTGCGTATCCTCATAAGAAATTACAGAATATATAAAGTAGTATATTTATTTGTGCTTCTCTATAGTAGACTTAACCAGAAGTTGTCGTACAGTGTAGCCAAATCTTGTTCACAAGTAGTAATTATGGTCATACAAAACCTGTATTCTTCCACGCAGCGATTATTACCGTCATAAAAATACCAAAAAACATGATTTTTTCAATAGTAAAAATTAAGCACAAAATTGTAATAAAATAAATTTTATTTATATGTTCCGTTTCGTTACGTATTTAAATTTATAAAATAAAAATCGATATTTTAAAACATTATTTTTCAATCGTTTGGCAATGTTGGAATTAGCGAGGGAACTCGGTTTTACAATTCGGATCCAGACATGCAGTAAAACTAGTTTTTATTATTTTTTGCCGAAGAAATGAACGAAGAAAACATTGGTGTTTCTATGGGTAAATAGTGCATGTGTTTTTGTGAGTATATTTTATGTGATAAGTTTGTAAACTTATTGTTGTCAATACTGTTTTATCAATACTGTATTGTAGTATTGATAAAACGTGTTATTGATAATAAGAGTGTTATAGTTTGTCGTTTTATAGTAAATATTTAGTTATATTCTTTGAAATTATTGTATATATAGTATATATCCAGATTATTGAAATACAATGGACGAAAAACCGAGTTGTTCCAAGAGAAGACAGCAAAATTCTGATGTTGATTCCAAGAATGAAAAGCCGCAAAAGAGACGGAAAATGTTAACGTCCGAAGAGAAGGTAATGATACGAAACGTTTATGAAGAAATTGTCGGCAGAAAAATGGCATTAAACGTTAGCCAAGCGGTCGACATTTGTAGCAGTTTAACAAAAGTATCCGTTAGCTGTATTTATCGTGTACTTAAAAATACATCGGAAAATAAAAAGCAAGAAAAAGGTAAAACTAGAGGTAGGAAAAGCATTGTTTTGGATGACGAGACAAGGAATATTATACGTCGAAAAATTCATTCATTTTATTTTCGGAGTGAAATTCCAACACTGAAAAAAATTTCTCAAGAGCTCGAAAATGATGACTCTTTACCCAAGATATCTCGTAGGGTCTTAATCAGGACCATGCACGAAATGAACTTTCGATACGTAAAACGCAACAGAAAAAGTATGCTATTAGAAAAAAATGAAATTATTCTGTGGAGAAGAAAATATTTAGAAGAAATACGAAAAATTCGCAGCACTGGATGCAAAATATATTATTTGGATGAAATCTGGATTGACGAAGGTCATACAGCTGGAAAAGTTTGGCAAGATTTAAATGTAAATAGTAAACGCGAAGCATTTATAGAAGGCTGGTCTACAGGATTAAAGGCTCCATCAGGAAAGGGACGGCGTTTAATCATCACCCATATAGGAAGTGATACAGGGTTCCTTGATGATGGTTTGCTTCAATTTGAGTCGAAAAAAACAGGTGATTATCATGAAGAAATGACTTCTGAAGTATTTGAGCGCTGGTTTAAGAGAATCTTACCAAAATTGGAATCTGGGTCTGTGGTTGTTATGGACAATGCGCCATATCATAGCCGCAGACTAGAACAATTACCGACGACGGCATGGCGGAAAGGGAGAATTCAAGAATGGCTTACAGAAAAGGGGATTGCATACGAAGAATCAATGCTCAAAATTCAACTACTTGACATTGCACGGTTAAGGAAAATTGAATATCTTAAATATGCTGTAGATGAAACTGCAAAAGATTATGGTGTCAAAGTTCTGCGTCTACCACCTTATCATTGCGAACTTATTCCCATTGAACTTATCTGGGAGCAAGTGAAAGGAGAAGTAGCACGCAATAACAAAACGTTCAAATTAAACAAAATTAAGAAACTTTTGATTTAAGCAATCCTCCATGTAACTCCAGAGAAATGGGCTAAATGTATAGGCCACATAATTAAAGAAGAACATCGTATGTGGGAACTTGACACTCATATCAAAGTTTTACTAGAGCCAATTATAATTACACCAGGTGGTGAAGATAATGACAGCGATAGCAGCACTGCATCTTCAGGTTTAGACAGCGAATAATATTTTCTAATAGTTTAATAAGAACATCAGCATAAAAAAAAAACTAAAAACAAAAAAAAACGAGAAGAACATAGTAAGTGTGTATAGTGTTTGTGTTTAAACACATCAAACATTATTTTTATTTTGTTTTTATAAAATTTTATTTTGTTTTATAGGATTTTATTTTGTTTTGTTTTATACTGTTTAAGTGTTTTGTTCATTTTATTTAATAAGACAATATGGCTCTTGGCGATTACCCATTTAAAAAAAGTATCGCGCCACAAGACATACCTCTGGGGTGGTGTCTGTCTTAAAAGTTGTTTTAAAAAAATTTCATTGTGTAACTCTTTAAGGACGGGTCACGTCAAAAGACGTTTTAGCGTAACTTCCGCGACAGCCGGTTGGTATCAGTAAACTTTCTGCAAAATTACTTCTTTTTTATAGCTTTTTGTTTGTGGCATTCTGTATTTTTAGGGGAATGTAGGGAATGAGCCACAAACTATTTATTCATATGTTTATTTATTGACGTTTCGATCTCTATATCCAGAGACCGTTTTCAATTATACAAATGATAGTACTATTTATTTTCTATGGCTTTTCGCTTGTCGTTCTGTATTTTTAGAAATAATGTTGGGAATAAGCCACAATATATTTATTCAAATGTTTAATTTACGGACGTTTCGATCTCTATAAAGAGACCGTTTTCAAACATACAAATGACAGATATATTTATTTTTCTATAGCTGCTTGTTTGTGGCATTCTGTATTTTTAGGGAGAAGGTTGGACATAAGCCACAATATATCTATTTACATGTTTAATACATTGACGTTTCGATCTCTATTCCGTTTTTAAAGATAGAAAAAAAAAGAAAATAAACAATATAAGATTATAAAAATATATAATAATAAACAAATAAAAAAAATATTACTATCATTTATATCTTTGAAAGCGGTCTTTGGATATAGAGATCGAAACGTCAGTAAAAACTTGTAAATAAATATATTGTAGCCTATTTCGAAAATTAATATTTGAAAAATAAAATATAATTAACGTTAAAATAAAAGTAAGTGTACGTCACTGGATTTCCAAACGGCTTTCCGCATTTCTGGGTCTTTAACCGATGACTCGCTCTCTCAAATAGTGAAATTATATATGTATATAATTATATATATATATTAAATATACTTTAGACTGTATTAAAAAAAGTAAATACTGGGTGTTTCAAAAAGGTATGTCATAAATTAAATCACGCATTCCGGGAACAAAAATAAATTGATTGAATCCACCTTACCTTAGTACAAAAGTGTACACAAAAACAGTTACAGCTCTTTGAAGTTACAAAATAAAAATTGTTTTTTTGCATTATCTCCTAAACTACTTGACATTTGGTAATAAAAATGAACACCTTACTTTCTTGTTCTGAAAGCATTTTTCATAAAAAAGAAACAACAAAATCTAAGCGCACAGAAAAATTTTAAGGGTGGTGTGCAGCCCTAAATCCCCCCAAACTTTTGAGTACGTTCAAATCAAATGAATTTTGTGATATGATTAGTTTAACACATTATTTTTAAAACTTTTTTGTCTCTTATCACTTTTTTCAAAAAAGAGTTTTTATTGAGTTACGACCCTTTTCATTAACCTTTAAAAAATTACGTGCAACTAAATAAATGGCTTAAATGAATTAACATGTACAAAAAATGTCTATAACCTCTATAAATATGATATTACAATAAATGTTCAAAATGACCCCCATTTTCTTCAATACACATTCGGTATCGTTTTAATAAGGAAAACCGAATGCGCTAAAAAATCATATTTTTCTGACGAAATTGATTTGCAGCTCCAATTATTCTAACCCTCAATTGTTGTTCGTCCTCTATTGTTACAGAATATACTTTCTCTTTCATAAACCCCCAAAAGCAAATACCAAAGACCAAAGACCTGGACTTCTGGGTGGCCAAGAAATAGGTGCGTCACGACTCCTTCCAATCTACCGACCAGGATACTGCCTGCAAAGGTATTCTCGGACTTCATTACTGGAATGCGGTGGAGCGCCATATTGTAGAGACCACATATTTTGCCTTATTGCAATATTCACTTCTTCCAAATACTCTTGTAAATCGTTTGCCAAGAACTGCAAATAATTATCACCATTTAAATTGTTGGGAAGAAATACTGGGTCTATTAGATTGTTATCCACAATTCCTGTCCAAACATTAACTTTGAAAGTCCTTTGGTGATGAGTCGTTTTTTTGGGTGAGGATTTTCGTCGACCCAAATGTGCTCGTTATGATGGTTTGTTATTCCATTTCTACTGAAGGTAGCCTCGTCGGTAAACAAAATATTTCTAATAAAATTAACATTTCGAGTGTTTTTCATTAACAACCAAACGCAAAATCCAATCCTTTTAGGATAATCTTCAACCAATAACTCTTGAACCGTTGTTAAGTGATAGGGTTTAAGCAGCTGATCCTTCAAACGCCTCCAAACCCTTACGTCAGGGAGTTCTTTAATGATTTCTAAAATATCTTCATCAGTTGCATCCATTATTGGACGACCACTATAGCCAGCAACTTGCGGTTGAAATGTACCCGTTTCCCGTAAACCACGATCAATGGTCAGAAATAATCGTCTATCGGGTGTATTTCGATTGGGGTATTTTACTGCATAACGCCTTGCGGCTGCTGCACTATTTCCTTGACATTCACTTACGTTTTTCCACACCAGCATACTCTCCACTGTCATTTTTATGTTGAAATGCATTAAGTATAGAGAAGTTCGATATACACAGAGTTTTGCAAAAGAATTTCTGACACACCTGTTGTTTAGAATCTGTTTTGGTAAAAAAATACGATTTTGCATTACTCCTTTGTTTAGTCTGTTCTCCTTTTCTAGGTGTACGAGTTTGTACTTCTTTTAATATTACATGCATAAGTATAAAGTCTTTTCGTCTCTGATAGGTTAAATTCCAATATGTTTGGCATAATAATTTGCGATCTTCCTCAAAAAATATTGGGCACCTGTATTTTCCCATTGGCACTTTTGTACGGTTGCCCTGTATTTCTCTTTTTCTTTTCCATATTTCTTTTCCACGTTGAAGGTCTTTCTGTATTCCATCTACGCCTTTTTTTGTGTCCCGTTCCTCATTATCTCGATCATTTTTTTCACTACCTACAGAACCCTCGGTTTCATGTTCTGGTATGTAATCGCAGTCTTTGACTGAATCGTCCGAATCATAGTACCTTCTTCTGAACAGGTCTGAGAAGTGGACACTGTAAAAAATTAAGAATTGATATATTCAATATAAAAAAGTTACATGTGATAAGAGCATAACCCTGTGAAAATTTGTCTACCATAACTGCTGTTACCTACTGAATGATGTTCATCTCTCATAACTGCTGGTACTGAAGGGTGTTCGTCTACCATAACAGCTGTAAATGAAGGACATATCTAGAAAACCTTAACAGTTTGTAGTACAAGGGTTGCCTTTTAAGTTTTTAAAATCGAACAATAGGAATAACAAATTGCCCGTATTCACCCGATTTAAGGCCCAAAGACTTTTTCTTGTGCGCGGACACAAATAAAAGATGCGCGGACAGCTATTTCCAAAATTGGGGTTTGAATGTATGCAAACATGTATTATAGACCTTAAAGGCGAATATTTTTAAAAACAATAAAACATTTTATTTTGAACTTGTTCGTTTCTGTTTCAGTCTTTTTAAAAATTTAAAAAGCAGTCCTCGTATATAGTGTGAGCTAGAAATGTTATAAATTATTTCTCCTATTTTCTCTTAAAAACATTTCCTTAATCTAACAAATACTTTGTACAACACAAACAGAATTCAACCGACATTGAATTGGTAATTTTGTTCTCTGGAAAATTATCCTTCATATCATAATTTTTATTTTTCATGTTACCATGAAGATAAAAAATCAGATTGTCAGTCTTATACTCCATTCGGTTAGCTCGGGCATATTTTGACAGATTCATTGTCGGAAACCTACAACACAACAATTCCTACTTCTCAGTATTAATAGCTCAAGTATCCTACTATTGCAGACTTCTTTCTTTAAAAAAAGAAGAATTATTCTAAATAGTGGAAGTGTATACTAAACCCATCAAATTTTGGGTAGTATATATTTAAAAAATATATGTTAGTTGTTATAATTTAACATAACTATTTATTATATGGTGCAGATAAATAAATATTGATTGTCGGTAATTCGCAAAGTTCTATTTTATTTACTATTCAGTTTGTTTACTATTAATATTGGCTATGAGTACCTGTGCTTGGTTGCATAGTAATTTCCAGCCACTTTTGGTCTGTCAAAAAGTAACTAACTTCGCAAAAAAAATTACTAAATTTACTAGACAGTTCGGACTGGGAATAGCGAACCGAGTATACATTGTGGAGTATAATCTGAAATTACAGGTGTTAATAATGTGCAATAACTTTTACTACTATTGTTAACTTCTAAGCAGATCTGCGTAGTGGTTTCTGAAAGAAAAAAAACTTTGATTGTATTAAAGTAGAATGGATCATCATTTTATATAATTTTTACAGTGTAAAGATCCCAACTTAATTTTTGCTTATTAAGGACTTTAACTTAAAGTATCATGGATCATTATTATTTATAATTTTTACAGTGTAACGATTATATCTCTTCAATATAGCTATATTTACTATCCGTTTAATTATAACCAGAACAAAGGGGCTACTGATAGAAGAATGTGATTTTTTTTAAATCAATCATAACACTAATTTTTCCTTAGATCAATTTAGCTTTTGACGTCTTCGATATATATTCAGAATTGTTTTTAACCTATTAAATTTGAAACAATTTTACTTACCTACTACACAACTTTGCTGTTTCTTCTTCATTATATTAAATATTTTATCCGCACGCTTCATTTTGCGATTTACTCTAACACTATACAGTTTACAATACTGAAAAGATGTGAAATCATAATTTTTTATATACCTATATAATTATTGTTTCTGTAGGCTCAGACCTGTCACAGTCAAGCAAAATCCACTAACTCGCAATTCGGGCTCCGTTGTTTTAAATTTTCGTTCAAGTAAAATCCACTAACTTACTTAATGTATTTTTCCTGAACAGGAACATCAATTTTTGATTTAGTGAAAATGTTAATAATCATAACAACTCGGTAAACAGTTATCTGTTGACTTAGTAGGTTTTACTACATGATCTGGAATGCTAGTAAATGCTATTGGTATAAATAAGTCATTTTTACAAAAAAAAATAACTAAGTGTGTTTTGCTTGTAAAGGTAGGTAAAAAAATTAAAACTAGGAGAATAAAATTTTTTACGACTATTTACATCGCGTTTTACTAAATTTTTACGATTGCCAAAATATAAAATAAATAAATATAATAAAATTTAAAAAACGAAATCCTATGTCAATTTTGCAGGCCTTATCTATCCTAGCGCCGGGACTGCACAAAACTTTTCAACAACCCGGTCTTATAATCTATTAAGTTTTTAACTTTTATATACTTATTTTCATCAACAAACTCAGTTGATAAATTCTAAAAAATTAAAGACGGATTTTTGTCATTAATATAAAGCATTATTGTATTATTTACGTAGTGCGTATAAAATGGCTACAACCCGTTGAGCGAGCGCCATCTAGTATTAGTCAATAAATGCTGACACTGTTCAGTGGGTGGTTCAGAGCTTCAGACACCAGACAGTCCTTATTTTCTTATAGTTCGTTTAAAAAATTGTGAAGTGTATATCAATATCAATTAAAATAGAATATAAACAAAAGAAAAAATCAAAAAAGGATCCAGGTCTAGCTGTATTGGTCGGGCTGACGCAGAACTCCCACTCCCAGGCGCGATCCCACTACTGCACGACGCGGAGACTTTTGGCTGCTGAGTTTCCTCCCTGGCCCGGTTCGCCTCTCCTTGGCTGACCTGGCCATCCCGGACTCCTCCAGGATGCCCATATCGACGCCATGCTTAGTGTGGACACCCGGTCGACGTAGGATATCCTACATCAGAGCTCCCGACCTCAAACCATCCGCTGAACCCGGCCTCCAAGTAGCTGGATTACAGGAGACGCCACGCTCCCGGCCAACAAACCTTGTCATATCGGGGTTTATATAGTTAATTTTTTCTAGGTCAATGAACAATTTCTATGTTAAAAGATGAAATATACTAAAATCGTAAATAGTTAAATGTAAATACATATCAGATTATTTAAAAAATATAAAAATATATATATCCTTATATTGATTATTATAATAAGCAAAATACTATAAAAAAACGTCACTCACGTGACTTACTGTGATTGCATTATTTGGAAATGAAAGAACTTTTCTGGCAATTTTTTAGATATAAAGTAGTTTTTTCTAGATAGTAGCGTCAGAAAATATTAAATACGTTTAAATTTTTAAGTATTTATATTTATGTATTTTATTGAAAATTTATGAAGAAATACTAAATACTTCGTAAATGTATTCGTAACGTATTTTGGACATTTGCATTCACTGAATACGACGTATTTATTTAATGAA
The DNA here is from genome assembly GCF_040954645.1 of Diabrotica undecimpunctata. NCBI lineage: Eukaryota > Metazoa > Arthropoda > Insecta > Coleoptera > Chrysomelidae > Diabrotica > Diabrotica undecimpunctata. The sequence continues at coordinate 46,928,079 of NC_092809.1, forward strand.
GTATTTGAATATGTATACATATTTGCATATAAAATAATGCATTAAGTAAATTTCCATCAACCAGCTGTAAAGTTTCTCCAAAAAATCACAATGAGTGATCACCACAAAAAATTCCTTTAGAATTTTATTTTTAGAATAATACATGTAGGTGTAGGTAATAATTATAATTTTATATTAATTGTCACATTATATAATTATGAGCTATATCTTTGTTTTAGATAAAGATTGATATTAATATTTGCACACTTTAATAGCTAGCTATAGGTTAATAAGTTAAAAAATTGGTGTAGCAAATACACGTTTTCTCATTTTATAAGTGCTTGTATCCTCCATAAATTTACAGAATTTCGTTTGTATTTAATGTTTTTTTTTTTAAATAATTGTATTTGTAGAATGTCAACTTTCTGTGTTTGTATCTGGTTTGTGTGTGTATTATAGTGTCATTTTACTTACATTGAATTTTATGTTATATTAGTTTAAGAATCGATGCTTTAAGAAAATATTAGGCAACCCTGCAAGGATGACTGCAAGTTGCCTACATTTGGCGCAACTCAGACAAATTTATAGTGTCCGATAACTTTTCATTATATCATTGTATGCTGCTTGGTAAAAAATTCTTCTAATAATTTAAAAATAATTTTTCTAATAATTTAATTAAGTTTCCGTTGCTCGTATGTCTATTTTGTTTTAATGTTTTCTCTTATATATTAAGATTTATCCATACGGCTATGACTCCCTCTACGGGGAAAATTCACTCATCCCAGATACGGTATCAAAAGGATTATTATTATTATTATCTAGATTTAGCCATACTGCTCACACTCCCTCTGCGGGAAAAATTGACTCATCCCATATACATACGGTATCAAAAGGATTGAGCTCTGGTGGGACTCTTTCCGTGTTATCGAGCCCTAGGTGAGTTGGTATGCTGGAGTATCTTCCAAAAATTTTCGTACACACGTAAATTATTAATGTTGGGTATCACCACATCAATGTGCTGTTTGCCTAGTAGGTTTATTAACTAGTATGAGATCCGGTCTATTATGTGCCACTGGTTGGTCTGTGAGCACAGTGCGCGGTCCCAGTATAGTTTGTAGTTGTCCAGTGGCGCACCTAGAATTTTCCTGTGGGGGAGGGGGAACCGAATTTTTTTTTATGTTACCTCCATTTTGTCATTAAAATTTGTGAGTATCAGTGTCGGAATAGTGCCATGGGAGGGGTTTTAACACCTAAATCCCCCCTGAGTGCGCCACTGTAGTTGTCATTTTCAAGCATTCTGTCAGGGACGTATTGATAATAAGGAATATGGTCGGTTTGGAGAAGTCCCAGTTTGTCAGCTAGTTCTAGGTGAATTATCTTTCCTACTGAGTCATGGCTTTCTTTATAATCAGTACCGACAAATGCCTGGCAGCCCCCGGTAAGATGTTGGATGGTTTCTTGGGCTTGGCATCCATATCGGCATTTGTCATTTTGGATTTAAGGATCTTTAACAATATATTTCAGGTAATTTTTAGTTGGAATAACCTGATCATTAAACATTCTTCCTGATATCAACCAATAGTTGTAGCAGTCGACGCTGTTCTGTCGAAATATTCTTGGCTGATTTCATGAATATGTCGCCCATGCAAAGGTTTACTTAGTTTTTACAAAGGTTTCGAGTGGAAGCCATTAGTTTCAAATCATCTATACAACAGATGATTAAGCTTCGCGACTACAGTATTGTCGTTTTTAATGCCAAAACCTGAGTCAGTGGACATTTTTATTTTAATTATTATATTATTATTATTCGTTTGTTCTTTTAGATTCCATTTTTCTACTGCAAATACCTTTACAGATCAAATGGAATACTTAATCATTTTTTGTCCTAGTTCTATATTTGTCTACATTTTGAATGCTATTGCCAGAAATTTTGTAATTTAATAAAATCAAAGAATGGAAGAGAAAAATATTTTTGAAGTGTGTAAACATTATTTCCTAGCTGAGCTTCGGCTTACAACGTCATCCTCAGAGCTATGATCGAGTTTTAAAAAGTACCACTACTTGAGATATACCATTTTGGTGGAAAAATCCAAAATTTTGCTTTAAGCTATTTTTATTATTAAGTTAATATATCTCTTTTAAAAAAACACATAAAAGATTGTACATTGGACTCAACAAAAAACATATTAATTTTTTTTATTATGGTACGGAAACCTAACCCGACCATTTGTTGAAGTTGAAGTAGCAGATTTTTTTTCCATTTTATTTTTTATGTTTTGTCTAAAGAAATATATTAACTTAAACAATGGCTTACAGCAAAATGGTGGATTTTTCACCAAAATGGGATATTTCTCAAGTAGTGGTACTTTTTAGAACTTGACCATAGCTCTGAGGAGGACTTTTTAACCGAAAGCGTTAGCCTTGAAATAAACGGTTATACACTTCAAAAATACTTTTCTTTTTCATTCTTTGATTTGTCGTAAGTGCGTACAAAAAATATATCAGTCTTTTCATTTAATTAAATAGAACCCATAGTCCGTTTTAGTCATGATAATTCGTGACTCTGTTCATTGCGACGATTGTCTACACCGACTTCTTCCATCTTCACTGGATCTCTCCCTTATAATATATCTTCCTAGTTTATCTATCACTATTGAGTTATCAGATTTTACGTCTGAAAGCACGCATATCTTCCTCTTAAGCCTTAGGAATATTGTTGTGAATTTATTAAAAGGTTCAATATTTATAACACTTACGGATTTAATTTATTTCTTTATTTATTTTAACTTATCTTACAATAATTTATTATATCCGTACGTAACAAATTCGCGTGCGCGGGTCTTGAGAATTAACTGGCCCTCCATATAAAAATGTTGTATTTATATACGAAATCCTGATATACTAGAACAGCATCGAAAGATCGCATTGTCTTGCATCGAAAAATCGAGAAACATCTAGTTGGAGAATTCACCATAATTCGAAATCTAGAACCTCCGGCGAAATTTCTACAACAAAACAGAATATTAGTCATCATATATTTTACAGTAATTTTTAGGCCAGGATTTTTATCGTAACATTGCCCCCCTCTTAAAAGATGGTTCCTCCTGGAACCTTGTCGGGACTGGAACCGGAACTGTATGCTGGTATCGGCAACTGGACCCTCTTTTACAACTTCCAGTTGTATAAAAATGACAAGGGACGGTTTTCTCTCCGCACCAGTAACTATGCGGATTGCAACAGACTAACACCTGGACTTCGGTGTCTTTGAAGATCTCCTCCACCATATTTCGGATAACCCTCCAATCTAATTGGCGGCACTCCAACTTTGGCATGGCTAACTTTTGCACGTCGGACTCTAGTACGTGCTCTCTCAATTGAAGTAAGGCTTCCCATACATCTCGGTAGGTAGGTTGGTCACGGGCAGTGTCTTTTGTTACCAGGTAGAAAAGGTAACGTGATGCATCTTGGAGTTTCAAGGTTTTACCGGGAGCTGGCACCTGGCATTGAAGTTCTGCAACTCGACCAAACTTCCTTCGAAAGACGGATGCCAACCCTGGTGCGTCTTTGATACTGGCCGGGATGGTGAGGGCCAGCGAGTAGTCATCGGGGAGCGCGAGTAGATCTTGCTTTTCTTCAGTGGTAACACCATGTCTCGCTTTACCGGTACCTCCATAGGCACCCATGAATTCCTCAAACGTGAGGTCAGACACATCGTGGACTTGGTTTACTTCCACTTCTTCATCTACGTCGTGGTCACCTTCGAAAGACGCCAGCCGGTTATGGTGTACTATCATCGGCTTTCCCTTCGGAATCTTGCTTATTCGGTAGATGACATCGTTGATCTTCTCCATAATGAGGTATGGACCTTCCCAAAACTGCTGCAATTTGGGAGAACAACCTTTTCGCTTCTTGGGATTATACAGCCATACTTTGTCGTTCTTCTTAAAGCAACCCTTTTCGGCTTGTGTATCGTACCGTTTCTTCATTCGGTCGCTAGCGATCTGAAGGTGGGAACGGACCAACTCATGTACATCGTCCATTCTTCTTCGTAATTCGATCACATAATCTTCACCTGCTACATCTTCTCCAGGTCGACACCCAAACTCTAGATCACAAGGTAGTCGCATTTCGCGTCCGAATAGGACTTTCGCTGGTGTCTGGCCTGATGATTCGTTAACAGCAGATCTGTAGGCCATTGTGAAGAACGGAAGGTATTGGTCCCAGTCTCGCTGATGATCGGACACCATCTTTGTCAAATATTTGCCAACTGTCCTATTCATCCGTTCTACCATACCATCAGATTGCGGATGATATGCTGTAGTTCTTGTTTTCTTCATGCCTAGTCTATCACATATTCCTTGGAATAGATCGCTTTCGAAGTTCCTGCCTTGGTCACTATGGATCTCCAAAGGCACTCCAAATCGGCTGATATATTCTTGGATCAACTTATCTGCAACGGTGGCGGCCTTCTGGTCTGGAAGTGCGTAAATCTCGACCCACTTACTGAAGTAATCCATTACTACCAGCATGTACTTGCCTCCATTTTCACTTTCTGGAAATGGCCCAGCGATGTCCAAAGCTATTCTTTCAAACGGGCTTCCAACATTATATTGTCTCATAGGAGCTCTCCTTTTTCGGTAAGGCCCGTTACTCGTGGCACAAATAGTACATTTCTTACACCAGTCTTTTACATCGTCGGAACTGTTCATCCAATAAAACCGTTCCCGAATTCGCTGAAGGGTTTTCCTTACACCAAAATGCCCTCCCGATGGACTGTCGTGTAACTGACGAAGTACTTCGGCTATTCTGCTCTTTGGGATCACCAACTGTCTTCTCTTCTCTGAACCGTCATCATTTTCCAGGACTCGTTTAAGCAAGCCATCTTCGATGATAAATGAGTCCCACTGGGCCCAATACGTCTTAACTACTGAGCATAGGTTTGATATTTCCTGCCAAGGTGGTCGACGGTTTTCCTCTTTCCATTTTCGGATTTTCTGTATAACTGGATCTCTCTCTTGTTCTTCCCTGATCTTAGTAGGCGTCCAGTCGTCGTTGACAATCGTCGTTCTTAGCACTGCTGCTTCCTTGGATTCCGTTTTGTTGCAGTGGGAACACTCTGCTGAGCATGGCCTTCTGGAAAGAGAATCAGCGTTTCTGTGGCTAACTCCGGCCCGGTGCTCAATCTTAAAATCGTATTCTTGGAGTCGTTCGATCCACCTGGCTATCTGACCCTCTGGATTCTTAAACTGCATCAACCACTTAAGGGCGGCATGGTCGGTTCGGATTAGAAACTTTCTTCCATAGAGGTATTGATAGAAGTGCTCTACTGATTTCACTACTGCCAGAAGTTCTCTTCTCGTGACGCAATAATTCCGCTCAGGTTTTGAAAGAACTTTACTAAAATATCCGAGGACTCGTTCCTGTCCTCCTTGAATCTGAGACAGCACTCCTCCAATTCCCACATTACTTGCATCTGTATCTAAGATGAACTCTCCTTCTGGCAGTGGATACCCTAAAATTGGTGCTGTTATTAAATGCTTTTTCAAGGTCTCAAAGGCATTTTGGCAGTCTATATCCCAGCGGTATTCTCTTGCTTCCTCTGTAAGTCGCGTTAATGGCTTAGCGATATCTGCAAACTTCTTAATAAACCTCCGGTAGTAAGTACATAGTCCAAGAAAACTTCTCACTTGATGTTTGTCAGTTGGTTTTGGCCATTCCTTAATGGAATCGATTTTCCCCTTATCCACGGCCACTCCTTCTTTACTGACTATATGACCCAGATAATTGACTTTACCTTGAAATAGCTGGCACTTCTTGGGGTTTAGCATCAATTGGGCAGCTTTAAGTCGATTAAAAACGTTTTCTAAATTCCTCAAATGATCTTCGAATGTCTCCCCCAAGACGATTATGTCATCTAAATAAACCAGGCATGTTTTCCAAGATAACCCTCTCAACACATTTTCCATAAGCCTCTCAAATGTCGCAGGAGCATTACAAAGTCCAAATGGCATAACGTTGAATTGCCACAATCCAGATCCTGTGGTGAAGGCTGTCTTTTCTTTATCGACTGGGTCCATTTCTACCTGCCAGTATCCAGACTTTAAATCTAAAGTAGAAAACAATTTACTTCCAGCCAATGTGTCCAATGTGTCATCGATCCGAGGCAGAGGATAACTATCTTTCTTGGTAACGTTGTTCAGCAAACGGTAATCCACACAGAACCTCGTCGTTCCGTCTTTCTTCTTAACCAGGACCACCGGAGAGACCCATGGACTCGTAGAAGGTTCTATCACCCCGTCTTTCTTCATTTCCTGAACAATCGTTTCAGCTTCCGCTCTCTTCGCCTGTGGTAATCGTCGAGCTGTTTGACGAATTGGCTTAGCATTACCAGTATCAATTTTATGCTTAACAACGGTAGTTCTTCCCGTCTTTCCTCCTTTCGGTACGAAAATATCACGATACTGCCGAAGAAATTCCCTTAATTTCCTTTTCTCCATCTGATTTAGAGACTGTCCTGCAACTGCAACCATTTGGTCGAATTTGTCGTTGGAATTATCAGATGTTGTCGCCTGACGGATTATGGATGTCACAGGTACACAAGTTCCTACCTTTGTCTCTTTCTTGATGGTCACTGGGTAGTCGTTGACATTGATAAGTCTCACAGGAATTTCTTTAGCCGAAGTCACCAATTCCTTTCCAATTATGATTCCACGGCCAACCTCATCGTCGTGGTTCCAAGGCTCCATCATAACAGGTCTCCCTTCGTCCACAATTCCCTGTAGCCGCGCTACTATGATCGTTTCGCTTCTCGCAGGCACGACTGTATCTTCTTTAATGGCTGCTTGCACAGTGTTGTCATTATGTGGATGGAGAAATACCTCCTCGTTGCCAACTTTGATTACCTTATTCTTAAAATCCAATTGGAATCCATGCATATTCATTACGTCCATTCCTAATATAACATCCTCTTCGATGTCAGCAACTATAACAGTATGGACAAACTTTTCTGCTCCAATTCCCAATTGTACCTGGATTTCCCCATGAATGTTGGCATTTTCACCTGTAGCGGTCCGAAGTCGCAACCTCGTTGGTAACAGTTTCTTTCGGCTGTTTATAACTGTTGGACGTATAATGGTTCTGGTCGCTCCGGTATCCACCAACAACGTATGTCTTTTACCATTTATTTCTCCATCTACATATACACTATCTTCACGACATTTCAAAGAAGCTATTAGTATAAGAGGGTCTTTGGAAAAGTTCCGGGTCGAAGCTGCTCCCCTAAAGCCAACTCGTTCTGGTTTTCCTGATGGTGAGTTTCTTGATTTTATGGTCTTCGTTTTCTTGCATGTAATAATTTTCATCATATTAACGAGCTGGTCAAGTTTATCTTCATCTCCTTCCTCTTTTACAGTCCTAACTTTACTGTATCCTCCAGAGGCCTGCGTAGCTGACTCGTATTCGAGGGCGGCGGATAAGACATCAACCAGCGTCTTGTGACGAGCTAATCGCAGTGTTCTCTGCATTTCATGATCACGAAGACCATCAATAAACGTTTGAACGGCCAATTTTTCCATCATGTCTTCGGGAGCTGTTGGATAAGCATATCGTACTAATCTGGCAATATCTACCTCATATTCTTGAAGAGCCTCATCTTTCTTCTGTCTACGATTTTTAAGCTGCGACTGATATACATGCTCCAAATGTTCGTGGCCATATCGCATATTTAACCTCTTCTTCAGTTGTTCGAAATCATCGGTCTCCTCTACGGCTATGGTCTGAAGCACATCTAAGGCATCTCCTCGAAGAGCGATAGTCAGGTTTACAGCCTTTTCTTTTTCAGACCATCCATTTGCTCTTGCGGCTGATTCGAACTGTTTCATGTAGTTGTTCCATGATGATTTTCCGTCGAAAGTTGGGACTTTCACATGGACAGAACCTCCACTTCCTTCAAATTTCGGTCGTGTTTCCAACTTACATTTCGTCTCGTCTTCTTTTGTCTCCACTGTAATTGGATTGTTTCCTCTCTCTGCTGTCCCTGTTTCCTCCAGCTTCTTTTCTATCTCTTTCCATATCTTTTCTTCGAAGGCCAACATATCGGCAGCAACTTGGTTTTTTAACGAAGACATTCTATCGTCCAGGGCAGACATCTCAGAAGTGACTTTAGAGATTTCCAAAGAGATATTAGCAGAGACTTTGCTTTCCAGCGAAGAAATCTCGTTAGAAACTTTGTCTTCCAAAGAAGCGATGTCGCCGGAAACTTTGTTCTCTAATGATGCGATGTCACCAGAAATTTTCGAAATCGACGAGAGGACAGCATCATGTTTGTCTTCAAATATATAAGTCTCTGGATCTAGTCCTTCTTCTAGCAAAGCGTTCTTTAGTCGTTGGACTAACTCAGCCTTTTTTCCGGTAGAAGCTAATTCTCTGTCTTCAAGATGTCTTCTTAAATTAGTCACTGTCAGCTCATAAATCGTAGCCATTTTCACAATTTATTTTATATTCACTTGTATTATTATTATAAGTCTAATTTATGTTCGATCTCACTCTGACACCATTTGTTGTGAATTTATTAAAAGGTTCAATATTTATAACACTTACGGATTTAATTTATTTCTTTATTTATTTTAACTTATCTTACAATAATTTATTATATCCGTACGTAACAAATTCGCGTGCGCGGGTCTTGAGAATTAACTGGCCCTCCATATAAAAATGTTGTATTTATATACGAAATCCTGATATACTAGAACAGCATCGAAAGATCGCATTGTCTTGCATCGAAAAATCGAGAAACATCTAGTTGGAGAATTCACCATAATTCGAAATCTAGAACCTCCGGCGAAATTTCTACAACAAAACAGAATATTAGTCATCATATATTTTACAGTTATTTTTAGGCCAGGATTTTTATCGTAACAATATATTTCATTATTAAAAATTTCCTTTATTTTTCAGTATACCGTTGTTGCAGACAAATATCAAGTCATACCGCTCGAGTAGTCTGCTCCGAAGCATGTCTAAGCTTTTGAATAACTTCTGTTGAGAAAGAATAAACTGCAGCCTTTTTAGATGCCTCTCAACCTTTTGAGAAAGTGTGGCACACAGGACAACTGTACAAGTTAAAGAAAAACCTTACAATTACTTAGGTACTTACCTTACTCTACGTGATATATACTGATAAATTGCCAACAAACCTAACACTTGTAGATGATACTGCTTTTCTAACCTCTCATACAATCAGACAACAATCAATTTACAACAGTTTTGGAAGAGGGTTTTCTCGAAGTTTCGCCCTTGGTCGGGGTGGCTTTCTAAGGAAACACCAAATTGGCTAAAGAATTTTTATTAAGTACCTCTGTAACGGTAGCAGATTTTTGATTTGCTATCGCATAGGCCTCAGTCCATTTCGTAAAATAATCCATGGCTAACAGGACTTATTTATCTCCATCATCTGTTTTTAGAAATAGACCTGCAATGTCGATTGCTACTCTTTCCATAGGACTACCAACATTGTACTCTTTCATGGGTGTCCTCTTTTTACGAACTGGACCATTACTGGTTGCACACAGTTCAAATTTCTGTCACCATCTTCTTACATCATCTTTACAGTTCACCTAATAAAACCGTTCTAGAAACTTTTGTAGTGTAAAATCCACAAGGAAAATAATTCCTGTAGCTGGCTGTATACCACGTATAACAAAAGAGGTTAGTCTTTGTATGTGGGTATATTTTATTTTAAAATTATTTTATTTAAAAAAAAAAAAAAAAAAAAGTAAAATATACCCACATACAAAGACTAACCTCTTTTCCTTTTTTGTAGTGTCTTCGTAATACCAAAGTGCTCACCTAATGCACCGTCATGCAACTGACGCAATACTTCTGATACTTTACTTTTAGGTACAATCAACTGAAGCTTAGATTATGTATGTGTACCATCATCATTCTCGAAGGTTCTGTACAGAAGATCATCTTTTAGTACTTGGCAATTATATTGGCTCTACTAGGACTTAACTTTTCGACTACATGCACTAATGTCTTGCCAAGGTCTCTCACCTCGACGCATCCAATCCACTACTCTTTTTATAAGTGGATTATCGGATTGGGCGTCTCTTAGCTGTTAAGGCTGCTATTGACCATTAATGACGGTTGTTCCTCTCACGGGGCAAAGTCGTTCCTCTAACTTAATACAGCGATTACAATTTGCACTGCATGGCCGTCTCGAAAGAGCATCAGCATTTGAATAAACTCTTTCAGCCCTGTGTTCGGTTTGTAATACTTTTCCAACTCTTGTATTATTGTCTTGCAATTTACGACGAATGTGGCCTACGTCGCCATCATTCCGACATATACGCTTGCGTCTCTTCGGCATCGTGTTACTACTCTCCGTACGATTTCCTCCAGACGTTTATCGTTTTGTTCGTTGCCTTCTTCAGAGGTTCATACTCGATTACTCCGTGAAGCTTAACTAGCTGTTTCGTGTTAAAAGGTAATAGCGAGAGCTTCATCTAAAAGTTTCGGTCTTGCTTGTCGTAAAGCTTTCTGTAGTTCACTATCTTTCAATCTATTGACGAAGGTATCTACAATTTCTTGCAGAATATTTTCTGGTGCCTCTGGATAGGCCAACCGCACTATACGAGCAACATCTGGTTCAAATTCTTGCAAATTTTCACTTGTTCGTTTAATTCTACTTCTTAGTTGTGCTTTGTAGATTTGTTGTAGATGGGCATCTCCGTTACGTTTTTATAGTCGAATGAAGGTTTGGTAACATTTTTCTTGACCCTTAGGAATCGATGTTAGGATATCCGCAGCATCACCTCGTAAAACAGCAGTCAAGGAAACTGCCTTTTCTTGTTCGGTCCAATGATCGGCTGTCGCAATAGCTTCATTAAGGTATATGGACTAAGAAGACTTCCCATCAAGTGGTGGCAATTTGAATCTGATCTGATGTTTCGTTTAGTTTCTCGGTGATTCTTTTTTTAGTACAGGATATAAAAATACTGCATTTATTGATTGGTGATTTATTGATGATAACCAATACTTTCGTATTGGTTATCATGCTCTCTAATTTTTTTATCTTCTCTTCTTCGTCGTCTACATTTTCTGTATCTTATCGAATGTTCTAGAAACTTATTCAATTTTTCATTGTTCTGTCTACAAACTTCTTTAATATTTCAGAAGTTTCATCGAATCTTTTGGAAACATTTTAAAATTTTCCATCGTTTTGTCTAGCTGCTTGTTTAATGATTTGAGAAGTTTCATTGAATCTTTCATCCTTATTTATAGAAGTTTCCTCAATTTCAATTCAAACTGATTCTTCTGCTAATTGAAAATGGATTGCATCTGAGTGATCTCCATTCTTGTTGAAAACATCTCTCAGTCGTTCTTGAAGGATCTTCTTTGACTCGCTGCAGTTTTCATCCCGTTCTTCTAGTTGTTTACGTAATCGTTTTACCGAAAGTTCTACAAGCCGCTTTTTTGTCCTAGCACACACGTACTGTTTAAAAGTTCTTTTAAGGAACTACATGGATGTTCCCGATCAACAATTTTTTTTAAAAGTTCAAAAGTATTTTCAAGAGTCACTTAATTTATTTTTAAATTAATAAATTATCTCACACCGTGACACCACTGGAACGTGTTTTAAAATAAGACGTGCGGTGTTGATTTATTTAAGACTATTATTTATTTACAAGGTTAGTATCATATTGTGTGGAACTTTCTGAAGCCTCGTGGGATACCAAACATGGAATAACAACTGCAGCAGCATAGCAGATACCATGCAAAACTCAATGGCTGCTTGGAACCACAACGGGTTCGATCCCAGGCATCTCCACCAACTTAAAATCTACTCATTTAGCTACAATCTATCCAACCAGCATCTGAAGCCATCAACAATTTATCCTGCCGACTACATGAATCCATAAGTATCAATTTCAAATTTTTTGTAAAGCCATAGGCAGGATTTGCTTTGTTGACATTAAAATTTCATTTTTTTCTTCTTCTTCCTACTTTATAAATAGGCAAAAGGCCTGTTTTACTTCGGTTTTTAGCCTCAATTGACGTTGTCTGACCATCTTTTCCTCGGTCGTCCCAATGATCTTCGTCCATTTGGCGATTTGTCTCTTGCTGTTCGTACTATTCTATTTTCTGTCATTCTTTCGATGTGTTGATTCCATTCCACCTTTCTTCTTTTGGTCCACGCGTTTATTTCCTCTATACCACATCTCGCTCGTATTTCCTCACTTCTTACTCTGTTTCTTAGAGTTTGGTTTGTTATTTTTCGTAAGACTTTCATTTCTGTTGTTTCCAGTAGTCTTTGTGTTTTCGCCGTGTCTGCTCTTGTTTCCGCTGTGTACGTCATTATCGGTCTTATTGTTGATTTATATATCCTGGTTTTCGTTTCCGTTGTGAGGTATTTGTTTCTCCAGATTGTGTTGTTGAGACATCCTGCTGCTCTGTTTGCCATGTTCACTTGTTTTTGTACTTCTTCTTCCACTTTTCCGTAGCTTGACAGTTTTATTCCCAAGTATTCAGTTTCCATCACTTGTTCTATTATTTTGTTATTTACGACTAGTTTACATCTTCTCGGTTCCGCTGATAACACTATCGCTTTAGTTTTCTCTGTTGATATCTCCATGTTGTATATGAGCGCCGTATCTTCGAATTCTTTAATTAATCTTTGTAGGTCATCTTCATTTTCGGCTGTTATTACGGCGTCGTCGGCGTAGCATATTATCCTTATTTCCTTTTTTCCCATTCTATATGCTCTTATTTTTTTAACTTTCTTTATGATTTCATCCATTATCAGATTAAATATTAATGGGCTCAGCGAATCTCCTTGTCTAATGCCAGTTTCATATTTGATAGGTTGTGATAGTTTTCCTTTACATTTCATTTTTTTTAACCTACAATATTTGTTTCAGCCAAACTCATTTTTCAGATTTGGAGTTAAGATAAGACGTTCTCACATCTAAGAAACTGAGCGACATGGAGCGAAAACAATTGCCCTCCAAAGAAGGTTATTATATTGTTATAGGTTCTTAATTTATCAGATCTTCATCTCACCTATCGCCGAATGATATCTGTTCTATCGTCTCTTGTCATAGATGATGTAACGTAACACTGTTAACGTAACACTGCCGATATGTATGCTCTCAGCCTGTTCCATTTGAAAAATAGACATTCAACCCGTTACACATTCGCTTATTCAACGTTTGACGGTGTATTAGAATGTAGTAGGGACAATTTGCATTCTTCAACTACATACCACCCTATATTTTGCGCTAACAATGTTTTGTTTTCATTCCATCAATATTAAAATGACAATTACACAACAAATTTTCTACTCGAATATCACTTTATTCAGTGATACACGAACGTCCATTCCATTTTTTTTTTAAATGTTTACAATTTCCACATAAATAATCAACTACAAAACATTTAAAATATATTTATTTATTTTTTATAATCAACTTATATACATATAATATCATTAACAAGGAAGATGTTTTCAATTTTCACAGCCTCTTAATATAGTTCTTTTAATATAAGTTTATTTAAGCTATTAATAACGAGGAGTAGGAATTGTTGTGTTGTATGTTTCTGACAATAATTATGTCAAAATATTCCTAAGCTTAGTGAATCGACTATAGACATTTGTCAAGAGCGCTTTCCTGTAGAATACTAGAAAATAACTATTTTCTAGTATTCTGCAGGAATTGCAGAAACTATTGACAAATAACTTTCTATAACCAGATTATAGAAAACATTTTTTGGCATCATTTTGGTACCAGTAATTCTTACTGTCATAAATTTTATGACAGTAATTGACGATACAATAGATATTTGTATCAGTGATTGAATATTTCTTGACTTCTTTCATTAAGCCAAATAAAACTTTTACCTAATGCTGAATCATTCCCATTTTTGTTATATTTAAATCAAATACTCCAGCCAGCCTACACCAACTAATCATAAATAAAAAATCAGTAATTATGGAGGCAACACTTTGTACGGATTAAGTATACCGTTCGGATCCATTAAAACCTTTAATTGTTTCATTAGAGCTATTGCCTCATTGGTTTTAGAGTAATGGATATATTTCGGTTTTCTGAATCCAACGCCATGCTCAGCACTTACACTGCCCTTATATTTGGCTGTCACTTCGTAAATGTAGGGCTCAATTCGCTCTAGAACTTCTTTTGTAAATTCATGTACTGAAATATTAAGATGAATGTTTCCGTCACCTACAAAAAAAAAAGAAATTGTAGATAATGCCTGTAAATGTTTATTAATTTTTAACTGTGAACTAGATTATTTAATAAATAGTGTCTTTCAAAAAAGAATCTCAAAAAGTTTGTAACTATTTTCATAAAGTTTGATTCAAAATTCAAGTTATCACGATATGATCATAAATTGGGAATAGGACTTTGAAAAACGGGCCTTTACCATTAATAATGACGAAAGAAACACGGTACGGCAAAAATTTGAATTAAAGCACGTAGGAAAAAAAAACATTTGGCAGTTAGTTAAATAGTTATAAATAGTGTAAATAATACTAAATTTAATAAGATACCAATATGTTAAAAAGTAAATGCAAATAATACTGTTCTTGTTCTGTACCGCAATTCAGTAATTATCGTTCGGAAGCAATAAGTATGTACTTTTATTCCTCAAGATAAAAATGTACAATGTCGTTAGGCTCGTGAATTAAAAATTGGGAAATCAATAACAAGTGGTATGATCACAACCATTTTTTATCTATAATTTTTATTTTTAAGTAAATTTTCTGAACATAATTGCAATATTTATTATACAGTGTGTTCGTAAAGTGTGGAAATAGTCTATTATCTCATGACTTAATTATTTTCAGAGTTAAAGCTCTAACAGGTCAATTTTTATTTTTGTTTTTTAACTTTTTTGAAAAAAAGAAATAACTTTTAACCCCACTATCTTAGCAGATGTGACGTCATCGATGTGTTTTAAACAGAAAGGGCATATTTTTATTTAAAAAATTAAAAGCCCATATTTTTCTGAGTACAACCGAACCAGACAAATCACATTGAAACTTCAGTATACATAGTGTAAAGAAAACCAGTGATCGTATTTCTTAAAATTCAATTCAAAATTTATTTTACGAAGAAAATTATTAAAGAAGTCATAAATGTTCGAATGGAGTGGCCTATTGTTGTACGATACAGAAGGTAGATTGTTTATCTATTATGGATAACCAATTCCAATCAAATGATAATGACTTTGTAATGTACTGTGTAGATCAACAATACAATAAAATAAAGTGGTAACGACTATGCTCAGTATATTGCAAATTTTAAGTAGGCTGTGAAGACATGTCAAATTGCTTAGCAACCAGAGAGTAGGTTCATAGTTACCATTGGATATGTCAATATTAAATTGATTTGTTGTGTCACATCGATGTAGTAGTGCAGTTGTATCTTTTTGAGAAATATTACCGTAATGGAAATTATTTGAAATTACGATGGTTCTGTCAAAAAAACAGCGAATAGCTTTTGTTTTGTTTTGATGATCTTACGTTACGACGATCGTAAAAGAAGTATTGCGGAAGTAAGCGATATCTTACATGAAAAATATCCTGACCGAGTACCAATAAGTAAAGCAAAATATTGCATAAATTTAATTATATTGGCAATGTTAGAGATAATCTCAAGAGTGGCAGACCCACTGTTTCCGACGACAATCAATTAAATGTATTACTTGAAATTGAAGAAAATCCTCATTCTTCAATTATACCTTTATCAACTAACAATTAGATCTGTTGTGGTGCTGTTCATAAAATTCTAAAAAAGGCCAAATTACATCCATATAAAATTAAACATACATGAACTCAATGAAGAAATAATGGATTTGAATAGAATATCTTGTTTTTCGACGAGGCCACTTTTTGTTTAAATGGTACCGTTAATAGTCAAAAGTGTCGTTATTGGGCAACAGAAAATCCCAATTGAACAATGGAAGTTTATACCCAATATCCCCAAAAAGTAAATGTATGGGCTGGATTGTTAGGAATACCATGGCAGGAACTTATTTTTTGACGGTACTGTGATGGGTGAAAGGTATTTAGAGATGTTGCAAACCTGCGTAGTTCTATTCTTAACCGCAACATTTCCAGATATCAATAATCCTAGTCAAATAGATCCGACCATTTGGATTCACCGGGATGAAGCAAGTCCACATTATGATGTAGTGGTTACCCAATCGCTAAATTGGACGACGTGGCCACATTGACTGGTCTACTAGATCGCCAGATTAAAATCCCATGGACTTTTCTATGTGGGATTATTGGAAAAGTAAGGTATACGTGAACCGACCTATCATCTTGGTAGACCTCAAACAGAGAATTCGTACTGAAATGCAACAAATTACACCAATGATATTGTCAAACTTAACTCAAGAATTCATTGGACTTCTTGGATACTGTCAATTAAGCCAAGGAGCTCAATTCGAGCATTTGTTGTAATTATGTTATTTGTTTGTCTTTAATATAAAATGACTTCTTTAATAATTTTATTTCTAAAATAAATTTTTAATTAAATTTTAAGAAATACGAGCACTGGTTTCCTTTACACTCTGTATACTGAAGTTTGAATGTGATGAATTTGGTACGGTTGTACTCAGGAAAATAATAGCTTTAAATTTTTTAAATAAAAATATGCTCTTTCTTTTATAAAAATTATCGATGACGTCACATCTGCTAAGGTAGAGGGGGTAAAAGCTTTTTTTTCAAAAAGTTTAAAAAATAAAAAAAATCGACCTACTATAGCTTTAACTCTGAAAATAATTAAGTCATAAAATAATAGACCGTTTGCACACTTTATGAACGCACTGTATATGTACTTTATATAATATATTTACACTAATAGAGATCTTAATTGAAATTTCTATTAAAGCTGTAACATTGAAAAAGAAAATTTCAAGGAAAGGTGTTGTTCCCTCTCAATGCCTTCCTGAAGAAAAACATGAAAGAAAAATGAATAAAAAATTGGTAAATGCTAGACTAAGGCGTAATAAAACAAGGGAATTATTACAACGTCTCGCCTTCTGTTAAAGGTCTTACTGTGTTGCCTTCATATTTAAAAATATTCAGAAGACGA
This sequence comes from Diabrotica undecimpunctata, assembly GCF_040954645.1. Taxonomy (NCBI): domain Eukaryota; kingdom Metazoa; phylum Arthropoda; class Insecta; order Coleoptera; family Chrysomelidae; genus Diabrotica; species Diabrotica undecimpunctata. The sequence goes on from NC_092809.1 coordinate 46,945,184, forward strand.
ACTTTAATGCCTTTATTTTTCATTAATAAGCAAACTTAAAAATAATAAAAGGTAATAAATACATGTTTAACGTGATACGGCTATGACAGCTTGGTTAGTTTTCCTATGTGCACGATCAGCTGAGCACTAAGATCCTTATAGAGACTACGTCTCAGAACTGGCAACTCCAGTTTGGAAATTTTAACGTCCTCTAAAATTATCAGCAACAATGTAATATGAAATCAATGTAATAACATTTAAAGGGTTTTTACCCGTATATTTAGTGGCTTTACACATGTATACTTAGTAGCAGCACTGATGATGGAATAGTCATTCCGAAAATGTTCTGTGTTGTAGCCCGATAGGATTGTTAAATAAATATACCTTTTTTAATTATATTATAAAGCCATTGCATTGATAGCAACTGATAGCAACTGATAGTTGTAGCGATAGCAACTGATAGTTGCTATCAACAAGTCCTCACAGATACTTCGTCTAAGGACTACCAACCCCAGTAGGGGTTTACCCACATATTTAGTGGCTTCAGACATGTACATCCAGATAGCACTTATGATGGAATAGTTATTCCGAAAACGTTCTGTGACGTAGCCCGAGAGGGTTTTTATTATTATACGTTTAATAAAGGAATTTATTAAATAAAATTGTTTTGATAACTTGAAACTTTAACTTTCGAAACGTATGATTAAATGTTACATATGGTCGGTTATCTTATATGTTCTCGAAGCATGCACCTTGAAAATATCCACTATTAACCGCTTAGAGACTTTTGAAATGTGGGTGTCTGGACAAACAATAAAAATATTGTGGACGGCGAAGCAAGCAAACGAAGAAGTTCTTGGAAAATAGCATATCTTGGATATATGATGCGAGGACAGTAGTATAATATTGGAAGGATGCAGGGAAATTGGTAGAAAACAGGCCTTGTGATTGAAGAATATCGGAGAATGGACCAGAATACGGAGTGTAAACAATTGTTCAGCATAGCACAAGACAAAGAGAGAGTTGCCATGTCAATCGCCAACGTCAAGGGAACTTAATAAGACATGTCAATAAGAACAAAGTTGACACTTCATTATATTTTTCCAATTTGAAAAACTGAATATCGTGCAGGGATAGTTTTTTATTTGGTTGGTACAAAAAAAACTTGACCAAATAAAACTTGGTTATGTTTGAAAGTCTATTAGGCCTCTTCACATTTAATTAGAACAGTAGAAAAGTGAGTTTAAATCTGGTCGTATATGTCATAAAAACTAAAGTTTTGGATATTAAAAAGGTGGATACACAATTGGTGCTGCCTTCGCTAGTAAGAAAATTTAAGTAAGAAAATCGACTAAGAAAGTATTTTCATCAGTTTTTTGGAACTCCAACAGAAATTTTATTCGTGGATTATCACCAAAAGGCTCAAGACATTTGAGTATTAATTATTAGAGTCCTAAGACTTCGTAGAAGTATTACCAAAGGCCATAATAGACTTTGTTAAAAAGGTTGGACTGAAAGGACAACTTTAACCTAAGGATGAGCCAAAATAGAACTTTTTGGTCGAATGGAAGTGTGGTTAAGCGCCCACTCATATTAAACCTAACCTAACTTAACCTCCAAACTGTTAAACAATAAACCCAGATTATTTGTTATTTAAAAATTCGTGGAAAAATTAGGTTTACGTAGGAAAATATTTTCATCAACCCTCTCATACATCTCTCTCATACAACTCATCTTGTCGTAACATCATCCCTATTCGCCAGATTTAGCTCGCTCCGACTTTTCATATCTCAAAAAATTCTGGTTTTAATCTAACGAATAAGCAATTGTAGTTGTGGAAGCATATGTTGACAATCTTTCAGACTCTCACTTCAGGAATGGCATCCATAAATTATAAGATTACTAGATCAAGTGCATTAAAGCTCAGGAAGATTATATCAAAAGGGTTGGTAACAAAAGGTGTGTCAAACCATAAAACCATGTTTTTCGTATCGAACAACAAAACTTACTGAACCAACTAAGACATTTTTTGTCTATCACTGCCAGGTACAAGTGTTTTTTCTCCAATTAAAAAAAAACGATCTGCAAATACTAAAATACCTCGTCCCTAGATTACTGTCCCAATAATAAAACAGTCCTTAAATTTTGTTTCCCTATAACTTAAGCAGATCAATAACGACAGCATGAAACTAGTCCTTAACTGGTAGAAACTTAAAACAGTAGGAAATGGACCAGATCTAAGATTGTTGATATACCTTGTTAGTACAATTTTGTACTTACCGCAAAAGTAGATACTTACCAACGTGTCCGTAGCCACATACTCTAAAGGATAGATCCCCGAGTCTTTCCCTCATGATGGGAACTAGCGAGTAAAAGTGTTCCGTGGGAAGGGAAATGTCGTACTTAAACACATACCCATCTCTTGTAAGCGATTCTGTGATTCTCTCCCTCAAATCCCATATGGACTAAAACAGATTTAGACTTAGATTATATTTAATTTACCTGTTGTTATTGATTTATTACGGTATTTTATGATTCATCCATATTTTTAAAGAGATGGGAAGAATGTACAACCATTAAAAGTATGAATTTCTACAGATGGTACTTAAAGCCAATATGTTGTAGAAAAAAAAACTAGAAATATAAAATATATCAAGATTTCGTGATTAAGATAAGCGTATAGTATTATACTAAACGTGGTTTAAAACCACGTTTAGTATTTACATGTCTTTATTAACCACACTGTCTCTATTGGATGCTGTTAGAAGTTGGCGATCCTTACCACTATCCACTAAAGCGTAGTATGCAAAGGATAACTTATATTATCTCCCCTCTTAAGGTTTAAATACAATTTGGTCCTACCTATTATTGACAATAATCTAAGACAAGGAAAGAGACGGAACAGGTAACGCTCATTTAATAAATCTTCGCAAAGTGAGTCCGGTTTCGATGTGACCGGCATATTTTGGTGCCTTATTTTAGTACCCATTACTACCTCTGCAGGATTACGCGGTCTACTGATTTTTCAGTAGATCTACTGATTTCAACTTCAATTTACTGATCTACTGAAACACTACATCGATCTACTAAAAAATCTGTAATGATAAAATCATGTTTAAAAAGTGATCATTATATCAGTATCCAATTATAAATTTTGGAAAAAATCCATTTATTGATTATATATATATATATATATATATATATATATATATATATCCATTATTCTCAATCTACTAAAGAAATAAAATATGATATGGCAACTTCTCTGGTGCCGGTTTAGGCATCAGTCAATTCTATACGATTACGTGTCCACTCTCTTTCCTTCTGACAATAATGAACTAATCTAACCGAACATAGCTATGAATTTATAGTTTCAATATGAATATATTTAATTATTTTGCAGCGAATACATACTGTTCTAAATATTAGGGTTTTTTTTTTAACAAACCTAGCACAATTTTACAAAAAAAAAACGACTAAGCTCTGACATTTTTTGGTGTAGGCATTTGTTTAATGGCTTTTAAACTTATAACAAAACAAATTCATTATACTTAATTTGCCTATTATCACTAGCTACATTAGATATTTCATTACTGTTATAAACCTAACAATATTTCTTTAACAAAATTTGTTAAAATTTTTATACTTATAACAATGCGTACATTGTTTTCCCATGGGAGGACAGGCATTAAAAGCATGTGATCTTCCGCATCTGCCACATTCTTGCTACTGGTTTGATCTCTGATAATTTGTTTTTTATTGACTATTAAACTGATATTTGTTTTGACATATGTTTAAGTTTCATTTTTGGCATCACCTATTGATAATTAAATCTGTGGAACAAATTCTTCCTCACATCTTTCAATCAACAAATCATAACTATGTTTTTCTGTTTTTGTTTGTTCTGTTTAAATTACTTTGTACTCATTTCTGGGTTTGTAGGTTCACTTTATCAAATATCACTGCGCTATGTTATGATTGTCATTAATCAATTAATAAATGATATAAATATATGATGCTAATTAATTGAAACCACGTCTCTACATGTCTTTATTACCATCTCTACCGGAAGCTGTCATAAGCTGGCGATCCTTATGCGACCCACTTTAAATTAGAGAAGAGTTTACAGAGGCCTAATTAGGTTTTTATTTTAAGCCATAATCAAACAGCTCTTGGAATGGAGCTCTTCGTTGGTTTGCTTGACGTTTACCATGATGAGGTGACTAAAGAAATTACCAAATCAAATTATATAATAGCCGTAATTGACGATGAAACTATAGATATCGCTACCGTATATCAGTTAGTCATTATATTACGATATATTGCCTCCAATAAGCTAGTAGAAAGATTTTGGAAATGTAAATCCTCTATTACAGAATGCTATTACAATAGCAAATTGTATTTCAAATGAAATTAATCCTTTAATCAGTGATGTGCCAAATAAGTTAACAGCGCAAAGTTATGATGGAGCGTCAGTAATGAGCGGAGGTGTAAATGGGGTACAAAAAATAATTAAAAATAAATATCCATTTGCAAACTATGAACATTGCCATGCACATCAGATGAATCTGATAATGAGCAGTGCGGCTTCAATTAACGCATCCGGATTTTTTTCGCCTATTTAACTGGAATTTGTTTTTTTACTACATCAATGAACAAAGGTATTGGATGAGAGAGTTCATAAACGAGTCAATACAGTTTATGAATACCGAAATGAGCTGATACAAGTCATGGATATTTTAGAGAATGACAAAAGTATTAAATTGAATTCAACCATTGATCAAACCGTTGAATATAAACTTTGATTACAGAATAAAGATTTTATATTTTGGTTAACCGTTTTTTATAAAATCATGCCACATGTAGAAATAATTTTTAAGCAACTCCCATTAAAACTATACAATATCTGCAAACATTTGAAAAGACAATGCAAAAAATTCGTGATGAAATGGATACAGTTATTGACCAACTAGATTCGGAGCAAGTAGAAACCGATGAACCTTTTCCTCAGAAAAGACGCAACTCGATGAAAGAAGAAAAGCTAAGTGCATTGAGAATTTTATCAGCTGATAAAGTGTTTCTCAACAACATTGAAGACTTTAATAATAAACGAGTTATTGACCGTTTTGCTAGTAAAACAGACCGAAGACTAGATTTGAAATATGTTTCAACAGTGAAAATTTTCATTTTAATAAAAACTTTTGAACTGCCATAAATTACTGCTTGATGCGAGAGAAGTTTTTATTATTGTTTATGATTTAAAAATACTAAGTGCGCACGTTAACCATAAAATGTTGAGTATTTTGTATGTCTTGTTCTTGTTGTCGGTTTGTTATGACACAATATCGTTATTCCTTGCCTTATTTTCATAATTCTTTATCCATGCGGTCATCTAATTATACATTAATGTTAATTTTAATGAAAGTGTGCCAAAAAAATAAAAAAAATCCTTTTTCATCGAGTACCCGGTAAATTTATCTATTTGTGCACTGCCTCTTTTATTAGTCACTAGCTGCCACTGATTATAGGTAGCAAGAGATCATATTTGAAGTCCTTGACAGCTTCATATCAATATGGCAGCTTTCTTCATTAAACAATGAAAGATTGTTTTGTTTACGGTCTTGATGTGAGTGTGGTGCAAAGGTTGCTGACAAGGGACAACTCATTAAAATTTGAATAAACTAGTCAGGAGGCAAATTATGAAATGTCTACATCAGGATCCAGACTAGCCTTTTCACGAAGTTAAGGCACCAAGAATGTCAGTTTTAAAGAAAAGTCAACCAAACTTCATACAGCATTAAGTTAATTAAACAGTCAACCAACTGCACAAAATAAAGTAAGTAAGGTACAAAGAGATTGTTTTCGATGAGAAAGATACCATGTATTGCAAAATACTGGAAACGAATTTCAAGTAAAAGTAAGATTCGCTCATTTATTTAACGTAGACGGAAATCCAGATGAGCTCTTTATCTCCAGCACTAAGTAGCTTGTTGTCTGTTGCATTATTTCTATAGAACCGCAGGATCGGGATCATGAAGGAGCTGTTAGGTCAAGTGGTTAGGCATCTTAGCCCTACGAACCATTTCGTCAGCTTGACACAAAGGTACATAATTCCAAGTAGGTTCATGTATTTCTAGTTCTACTTGTTCTTGCGATATTTACACCTGCTTTGTGGACTACCAAAAAGCATTTGATACAGTTCAACACCAAAAAATGATGGATACTCTAACAAAAGTCCAAATGGATGATAAAGATCGGCGTATAATACAAAATTTATACTGGAACCAATCAGCCACAATAAGAACGAATTTTGGAGGTGAACCAACGGAAATGATCCAGATTCTAAGAGGCGTTAGACAAGGTTGTATACTTTCACCTATATTATTTAATCTATATTCAGAGGAAATATTTAGTGAAGCCTTGGAAAAATGCGAACATGGAATACTTCTAAATGGAGAACGCCTAAACAACATCCGTTATGCAGACGACACCGTTATTTTTGCAGACAGTTTGAACAGTTTACAGCAACTAATAAACAAAGTAAATGAAGTAAGTGAAAGATTTGGACTTCAAGTAAATATAACAAAAACTAAATTTATGATCATTAGCAAAAATAAAGTCAGAGACGCTCAACTACTTATCAATAATACACCAGTGGACCGAGTAAAACAGTATAACTATCTTGGAACAACAGTAAATGAACAATGGGATCACTCACAGGAAATAAAATGTAGAATAGAGAAGGCTAGGAGTGCATTCAATAACATGGCCAAACTCTTTAAAAGCCACAATCTTAATCTGGAGATAAAAGTAAGGCTCCTACGATGTTATATCTTCTCAATATTGTATTACGGAGTTGAATCCTGGACACTAACTGAAGCAATGAAGAAAAAACTTGAAGCCTTCGAGATGTGGCTGTATAGGCGAATTCTAAGGATATCATGGACAGACAAGATAACCAACGAGACCGTATTACGAAGAGTGGGCAAAGAAAGAGAGGTGATGTATACCATTAAAAGGAGAAAGTTGGAATATCTCGGACATATAATGAGAAACAGCACTAAATACAGATTACTGAAGGTAATCCTACAGGGTAAAGTATTCGGAAAGCGAGGAATTGGGAGAAGGAGAATATCATGGTTGAAGAACCTGAGGAAATGGTTCTCCACAACAACAACGAATCAATTTAAAGCATCAGTCAATAAAATAATTATAGCCAGAATGATTGCCAATATTCGGAACGAATAGGCACTGAAAGAAGAAGACTTGTTCTACCCTAGATATCCATCTTTCTAAATTAAACTTACCTTCATTTTATTTACTTCATTAGTGGTTGTTCCGTTCATTACTAACCCCTCTTCCATTATATTTTCTAAGAAGTTGTTCATTTTTTCTTCGTCGTGTTCAGCATTACTACCGTGGGTTTCGATCAACATGTGAAAAGGATAAGGTTCAAATGGTGGTTTAACATTCAGATGAGTGGTTACCAGATCTAAGCTTAAGTCGTCTATTAGTTCACATGATGCCAGGATTTCTCCCAATTCTTGTCGGGCTTTTCTGAGAGTTTTCAGAACATCTTCAAAAGTATTTAAACCTAAAAAATGTATTAAACATAAAGTAAGATTAGAGGAATATATCTTTATTTCACAAAAGCATTAATGCATTGATGAAGTTTTACAGAGAACAGAATAAGGTATGACAAACAATGCTGAAATTAAACAGTATTTAAGAAACTCTTGCATTAGCTTACTTCAACAACAACAATGTAAGTACAAACGCAATTTTCATAGAAATCACCATTCTCTTAAAAAACAAAACGATTTGCTAAAATTAATTAAATAAAAAATCGATAGAGATTCTCTAGTACTTAGCCAGGCTGATAAGAGAAATTGTGTTGTAATCGTAAAACAAATGCAATACATAGAGAAAGTAGAATCTTTCCATTTCGATAACAGTTTTGTAAATTTTGGAAAAAAATCCAGTTAACAAATTTATTATTAAAACAAAAGCAATGGTTAAATTGTTTAATGATGATACTATTACTAAATTTAACAACACAAAAGTTAACTGTATCTAATCATAGAACACCTAGGTTATATGGACTTCCTAAAATCCATAAACATTATTGTCCCATAAGGTCTGTTGTAAGTTTCTATAACACTCCAGTTTATTTCCAACATAATTCAGTTTATCACTAATTTTAAACTTTAGTTTTTCATTACAAATTTTTTAGAGCTAATAGAACGTTTAAATAACATTAAAATAGAAGGTAGTTTTTATTTAGTTTCTTTTGATGTTTCCAATTTGTTTACTTCTGTACCAAGAGATGAAACTTTACCTTTAGTACACAACCTTTTAAACAATTGCAACATATCAGTAAAAGACAAAGATGCCATCTTAACTATGCTTAAATTTTGTCTTGATCAGGACTTCCTCCAATTTAATCAAAAAATACATAAACAACCAACAGGTTTAGCGATGGGTTCTCCATTATTACCTTTTTTTACTGATATTTTCTTAGATAGCTTATAACAGAAATTTGTCAACAACAACAACAAAATAGTTTTTTGGTTAAGATATGTTGATGATTATATAGCTCTCATACAGGCAACCCAAGATGATGCCTTACAGATTCTAGATGATCTTAATAACCTCTATCCTAACATCTCTTTTACATTGGAACCAGAATTTGACAATAGGTTGAACTTCTTGGATATGACTATATCTCGTAAAAAAGATTCTCTAGAGTACAATATTTACAGAAAACCTACTCAAACAGATCATGTTATACATGAAACATCTAATCATCTAACCCTACATAAAATGGCTGCTTTTAACAGTTACATTATAGGCTTCTCAAATGTCCACTTTCTAATGAGAACTTTAACTTAAAACTTGATACTCTCAAGCAAATTACTTTCAATAATGGTTATGATCCCAACATCATCCATAAGCTTCTAAATAGAGCAAAAGTTAAAATTGCAGAAAAGCTTGCATATTCATTACAATGTTTTCTTCAACCTAATACTTCAAACAACATCAGATATTTCTCCTTTATTTATATCAGCAACATTTCCAAAAAAATATCAAAACTTACTTCTACAATTGAAGACATCAAAATTTCCTTCACACAACACTTTAGGTTCCTTTTTAATTAACACCAAAGATAGTATGAACACTCTTGACAAAAGTGGTATTTATAAATTAAAATGTAATGAGTGTGATGCCTCTTGTGTAGGTAGAACCATTCGAAAGTTATTTACTAGAATCACAGAACATTTGAACAGACCAAACTCTTCAAGTTTTGGTCACCATTTATTGTCCAGTAAACATAATTTTAATATCAATACTGGTTCATCTATTTTATATGACACTAGTAGAAAGAAAAACCACATGGAGTTGGATTTATTGGAAGACTTGTAAATGACAAGGGAAACAAATGAAAACTCTCACTGTCTTAATACTCAAATTAATTTAAATTGTACTAAATTTAAACCTATTTTTAAAAATTTTATTGCAGCTTCACCTCGTACGGAACCCAGCTCGATTGTTTAGACTTCCTACACTGAGTATACCCATTAAGAGTTTATTAATTTCATATTTTAATCAATATTAATATTTCATTCTGCAATAACTTGCAAAACAAGCTTGTTCGTGATCAATTGATCTATAGTTGGGGTTTATTACACCCTCCATATTTTCGTAATTTAGATATACCATCTGCGCAGTTGTATATTTTAACATCTCCCACTGTTGGCCAGTTGGTCTTGAGTAATGCTTAGACATTTTTAATTTTATGGTTCTCCCATTGACTGTGGCTTTAACTGAACTAGTGGTATTATACTCCATTTATACACTTTGTTCTCAACTTTGATTTCTTATTCTAAGTATTTCACTTTGTCCTTTTTGAAGAGGAGTATTTGGATGCTTGGTCGTTGAACTCCATTCTTGAGGAATTTTATTTTGTTCTATTATTTTTTGGATTAGTTTTAATTGTTGTTTGGACAGATCTGGTCCTCTGTACTTCAGGAGTTCTTTCGGTATTTTGTCATCTGCTAGTGATTTTCTATTTTTTAATTTCGTTAATGCTTCCTTTACCTCTTTTTCCTCAATATTTATTTCTTCGTTTGAAGTCACCTTTAGTGTTGCTGGTTCATTATCGTCACATTTAGCAAATAGGGATCGAAAGTAGTCTGGCCGTGTTTCCTTCTGAATGTGTTTCGTTTTTATTAGTTCGTTCATCTCTTTTCTTTGTCCTATGCTCATTCTCCATATTTCTTTTTGTGTTCCGTAGAAGTCGTGTTCCATCTGTTTTGAGAAGGTCTGCTAGGGTTCTCTTTTTATTTGTCTAACTAAAGTATTCAATGACCAAATTCAATCATACAAATTAAATTAAAAACATTGCAGAGTTATGACATCACTGGCTTCAATGTCGGTAAGCATTGGATCTGCATTACCGGCCGAGATAGCAGGGTTCACAAGCAGTTACTCAGGACCAAATCCGATGGCGTTATAGTGGCTATGAACTTGTTGCCTCAGAATCGTTCTTCTTCTTTTTTCGTATGTGTATGTGTAAACATAACAGCGTGCATAAAGGACACATAGATGTATCTTCGTTCCTTTTGGTCTAGTGGTGATGTGCAAAATGGCATATTGTAACGGGATTTACGAATAGAACACGATGGCAGAGAAAAAGTAAATTTTTCTGTGTGCCAATGGGTCCTTAGATTTACAGTAGCTAAACGGCTTAACAAAGAGGGGCATCGAGTTGCCACGTGATAGGATTTTAAAGATGACATAGAAATAACCAACATGGCGGTATGCCAAAGGAGACCTTCGTTTCTATTGGTCTAATTTGACGTAGAGTGTATATTACGTAACATTTGACGAAGACGTATATTAGTTGTTAGTCGTCTTCTTTTCGTCCGTCAATTGTTACGTACAATATGACATTGTATCACCACATAGTATACAACGGTCTAAAACGAAAACATTAACGAATAATCGTAGTTTTATTTAGCCTTATATTATTTCATTTACAGTTTGATATCGAGATTCAATTCTTTCGTACTAGCTTATACAGGACCCCGTTCTTCACGCAAATATCTTATCAATGACGCAGCTCACTTAACGTTCTACAATTCTCTCTATGACGCAAGGAGCTCCTTAATATTCTGGCTGGTTGCTGCTAGTTGCACTTAAGTTCGAAGGACCGTGAAAACAAAATACTGGTTAGCACGCTTAAAAAAAGTAACAATTTTTAGACGATCTGGACCGGTTGAATGAATTCAACAAAGCAAAGATGTGGATGACGACGTCGTATAAGCGACGACGTCGTATAAGCGACAGTGTGTAGTGGCTGTCTTTGTTATAGCTGTGAAGAGTGCTTTTGCTTGGCGCGTCACAAATCTAAAATTATTTAAAATAAAATTAATAATCGAATCAGTTCATAACACTAGTTAAAAATAAAAATTATAAAAATAATAATGATATACTTAAGTGAAAAAAACTAAACAAATTTTTTTAAACACACATATTGTTTTTTTTTCAATTGCTCACGAACAAATATTTTATTACGTACCTAAAAACGCCACGTTATAAGCCTTGGGTTTAGGAGGGCAATTAATTGCAATTTTAGTAACGATTCCTAATGTTCCTTCAGATCCCATAAAAAGATGTTTTAAATGATATCCCGTATTGTCTTTCTTTAATGTACTTAAACAGTCCACGACTTCCCCATTAGCTTTAACCTGAAACAGACATACACATTTTTAGTAATAAAAAAACAATGAAACAAAACGTTACAGTTTTATTCCTACTGTTGTATCACTTTTAAAGTCCGTTCTGTATAAAGTATTTCAAATTACATTCTGTATAACCTAGAATATTACAAATTTTCGAAAAATAACCACTTGAATTTCGAACGGGAGACATAATTATAAGTGTTTGTTTATACGGTGTTAATTGCACATAATAACGCTTTTAGAACTGCGTTTCACAACTAAGCACAGTAAGTGTTTGTTTAAATTTGCCAAGATAGACCAGCGATTGGCAGATGCTTTACTACGCGTAAAAGACATAAAACTCTCAAAATTGACCTTAGCGTGGAATTAGTGAGAAGATTTTTTTTTTCCAAAAGTCACTTTTCGTCTGGTCAACGAAGAGACCGGTCGGCGGAGCTATTCGCTGATCTTAGCCAGTTTTTTTAATTTAAAAACATCTTTGGAGATCAAATGTAGTGCTATTTGGCGATAGTATGCAGTTAATGAAATAGTACGAGGTATAACAAAATATGTAGTGACCCAGCAAGTAATGATTAAGTTAGTGAAGAATGGGTCATCCTTAATTGCAGGATACATAGCTAAACAGCCCACATGTCACTGTAAGTCTTTACCTTTTTTTATTTATCCTGCAACAGCAGATTAAATTACAATGCTGAATATTTCAGTGGTGGTGATCTATGCAGGAAGAAAATACCTGTTACCATTTATAATTTTTTTTAACATTTCATGTACTTAGTGTCAGTGCAGTGTTACATTGTTTTTGAATGGGGTATTTCCCCTTAATTTTTTTGCATGTTGAATAATCATTTTTTTTATGTAAAACACTAAATGGATATGTAGATATTAAGAAGCCAAAAAACTACATATCATAATATGACCCAGGTAAATTTTGATTTTTAATTTTTTTTAATAATCTTTCTTTTTGAGGTCATCTTTAATATAAATATTTTTACCACGTCATAGGAAGAAATTAATATTTAAAATTATATAAAGATATAAGAAGGTATCAAATTATAGTGGACATTTTTGTTTGTAAGATGTAAATTATTATGTCCAGTTTAATCCATGTTTCAGCCAATAATAAATATAGCTTGTATTTAACAACATAGTATTTTTGGTTTCTTTAACAATCTTCTTTTGTCTTGAACCACATATAAATAATTAATACTTTACTTTACTTAACGAACATATAAGAAAAGTGTGAATGTTTCTTGGTATTTGTCTATATATGCGATGGTACATCGCAAAAAAGACAAAGTGGCGCCATTGTTCCTTTTTATTTGTTCCAATTTTATTAATGTTCTGTCCGTTAGTAGGATTCATTTTCTTTTTTCTTTCTGATTTCAATATCCGTCGTTCTGAATAAGAGACCTGTAGAACCATGTCACAAATCGCGTAGCTGTCTCCCTCACAACACCTGAGTGCCGTACTTGGACCTGGAATTCTTCATCCATCTTATAGTTTCAATACGAAACTTACCCTTGGGTTAATTTTTATATTACTCACCATAATACTCAACTTCTGGGCATCCTTTATTCCCTACCAGGCCATTGTTACACTGTTAAAAAACCGACCTGTTAAATTTTATATGTAAATTGTTAAACTATGAAATGTCCCTGTCTGTCGTATATCTCTCCCTGTAATATTAATTGAAGCAGTCCATATGGTAAACATATTCCAATATTTATGGTTTTATTGGTATAAATTATTATTTTTTTGTTTCAGTGGATCGTTCAAATTTCTGTATGCTAACTCAGCAAAAAGCGTGGCCTTTAAATAGATAATCATGACAACAATATTTGTTTGATCCAAAATTTTGAACTAGTTAAATAATAAATAATATTTTATTATTATTTAATATTGATCTACTTAATTAATCTTTTTAATACATTTTTTATTTTTTATTTTTTTTTTTAATAAACATCCCGTTTAATTTGCAATCTCTCAAATTTTACAATAGGCAAATGTTAATGACAGTAACAAAACATTTATGAAAACTGTCCAGTGTCAGCATTTACTTATATAAGGTTGGATTTGGGAAACTTAACTCCTACACAACACTACACTATAGAAAAGTACTAAGGTTCGAAAAATCTAACAGGCAGGTCACATGGGAGATGCCTTCTTAAGTTTCGCTGGACGGGACGTCTCATTAGGGGTTGAGCCAATGCGTTGGGGTGAATTTCTATGTGCTCGTCATACTTCTGGGAGAAGTAGGATATTTCTTCTTTGACAGATTTCATTTTAAGATCAAGAACAATAACAATCTTAGTTATGTACCATGGAGCGTTTACGATAATCCTAAGTACTGGGCTGGAATCTTTGTAGGATTTCGATATTTGAGTGGGATGCTGTCCCCCACAATTAAATTCCGTAGCTCCATATCGGTTTTAGAACGACTTTGTAATTTAGCAATTTGTTGGTAACTGTTAATTGTGATTTACGACCTAACATCCAGTATAATGTGCTAAATTTTAGACCCAGTAGCTTTCTCTTAGTAAATATATGTATCCTCCAAGTTAATCGTCGGTCCAGATGGATTCCCAGATATTTTGCATCCTTTTGTTGAAAGAACAGACCATTTAATGCCACAGTTGCACAGGCAACTCTTTTTAGGGTGTAGATCACATGGATAGATTTACTTTCATTTGCTTTAATTCGCCAAGTTTTTAGCCAAGAGGAAATAGCATCCAAGTGAAACTGCAAGATTTGAGAAGCAAAGACATTATCTTTGTAAGATGTCATAATAGCGATACCATCTTCATATGTTGCAATGGTTATATTGTTACTAGTGAGAAGATCAAATGTGTAGATTATATAGAGGATTGGATCAAGTACACTGCCCTGAGGCATACCAGACCTTATTGGGTCTAGAAATATGGTTTTATCTTGATATCTTACTTCAAAGTGTCCATTTTAAAGGTAGAATTGGGGATAAGGAAAATGTTGTTCAGTAAGCTTTTGCTCATTTTGTATAACAAACTTTGTCGAAAGCTTGTGCGATGTCTAAAAAGGCAGCAGAGGAGTATTCTTGATCTTCAAATAATTTATATATATTTTTTATAACTCGGTGGACTTGTTCCAAGTGGGCATGATTCGCTCTAAATCCTAATTAATAGTTAGAAAGTAATTGATTTGATTTCAGAATTGGTTCTACAAGTAATTTTAATAGTAACTTTGCCATATAACTTTGCAGGGAGTAGGCTAATAGGTCTGCATATCTCTTTCTGTATCGATTTTGTAAAGTGTTCCACCATGTTCTCTATTTCATCATTGGTTTTTAGAGGAATATAGAGATCCACAAAGGTATTAAGATATTCACGAAAATTATTCCAATTAGTATATTTGTTGCCTAAGCTTGGTGCTGGTTCTTTTTGTATTATGTCAGTGCTGATTGTAATTAGAATTGGAGAATGATCAGAGGATAATTCAAGACAAGAGTTTGCCAACACGCAATTTTTAGGAATTTCCTTGTAAATTCCAAAGTGAACAAGACCAGGGATTTTAGTCTGTAGGTTGGTCAATAGGTAGGTACTTTTTGCTGTTATTAATCTAGAGTCCCATTGTGTATGTTTGGCATTATAATCACCAGCCGCAATAAATCTGTTGCCAAGTGTAGTAAACAGCTGCTCATATTGTTCACTAGTTATTGAGTGCCTTGGTGGGCTATATATTGCAGAAACTGTCAGTGAACCATGCAAGTCCTCTATGCTTATGTTGGTTGCTTGTATGTGATCTTTTGAATATTGGTTTAATTCGTGATGCTTGATTGTCGACCTAATAATAGGTTCCTCCATGTGCCGTGCCATCTGGATGATTTGTGTAGTAGCTTGTGTATATTTGCGTACTTTGAATGTATTTGAAATATAATATAACTATGTATTTTCATCCCTTTCTTGACATTCCCACTTTTATTCTCCATTTTTCCAGCATATATTCTTAAGGCCTTTCTTTTCTTTGGAAATTTCTTCTAGAATCGTCTTTTCTTCTAAAATAAGTACAGCTATTGATTTATCTAATATGACTTCTACTTCTTTCAATATATCTGCTGAAACTTTCCTTTATCCACGTTATTTTCTAGTTCCTCCAAAACTTCTTCCTCTTCTTCTCATGGATCTTGTATGATTTATTTTTTCTGTATTTTTTGTAATATTGTTATTTTTTCCAAATGTTCTATTGTCATCTGCTATGTCCCCGAAAATAATCTTTTTTTATTTCAACAAAAGTTTGTATAACTCTTCGGTGCCCCTTTTGTCTGTTATTTTCTGTCTTTCTTAAGTTTCCTTCAATTAATTCTAGATGTTTTCCGGATTTTTCCATTTTTGTCTACATATTTGTTTGACATCCCCTATTGATCGTGATCATTTATAATCAATGGGATATGACAACAGAGATCAAATCCAGAATTAAAACGGTGAGTTGTGTTTTATCAAAATTAGGCATATATTTAATAACAGGGACCTTTAGCTACCACTAAAATTCCTGTTTTACTGTATGATATGGAAATATGGTCCATGACAGAACACTACTAAAAAAGCTATCTGCCTATGAAATTTGGTTCAATAGACGAGTTAACGGTTTTTCAGTTAATCAGTTGGCGTACCAATACGTCACTGGTAAACTGGAAACTTTTAGACGTGTCCAATCTCGTCAACACTTTTGAAGGTAAATTCTCTTTCCTGCGCTTTTATATATCCTTAGCACTAACGTTATTATTGATAACTTCTGTGTAATTAAATCTAAAATAACTATTATTGTCAAATAAACCAATTTACGATAGTTTATAAAAAAATATGGGGGAGAGTAATTGATAGACGGATACGTGTAAATAAGTTTGATTTTACGCAAGGCAGATCAACAACAGATGAAATTTTTATTAAAAAGCAGCTGATGGAAAAACACAGGAATAAACAAACGGACGTTCATGGTATTCATTGATCTTAAGAAAGAATATGATAGAGTTCCCCGAGAGATTCTGTTGTGGGCACTTAATAAGAAGGGAGTCCACGGTAAATATGTGAAGATTTTACGAGACATAGACGAGACATACAGTTTATATTATCGTATTTTATATATCTTAAGCTATAACGCTAGGAGTTAGTAATTTCCAGGTATGCAAAAGAACATTTTTTGGATTTTATATTAATGATAGTAATAGGTACGATTAGTTTGTAACTTTTACAACCTGAAGAATCTAAATATAACCAACTGAAGAAACATCTTAGAGCAGCCTAAGATTCATAAAGATTGTTGAGTCAAAGATAATGATGATGTCTATAAAACTACAGAGAATTGCAGAAAACGAGGAAAATTAGAAATACACAAAAGAAAAATGTTTAGCACCACGCAGTCCGATAAATGAAATATAGTAGTACCAAATCTATTTTTAAAAGTGTTTACTGTCGTTGCAAATATAGCGTCTCTATATTGCAGCAGTTTATACCATCAATTTGGTATAATCAGCGCAAATGGAAACCTTACTGAATATATTGAGCGGTAGATTGCTGGTGTATACACAAAAGAGTAGTGGTCCAAGTACTTATCCTTGTCTGATCCCCTCTTGGCTGATTCGTCTAATGAGTAGGCTTCTCCAACACGACCACGGAAGTACCTTTCGATAATTTTCAATCCAAAAGTTTAACTTCCCGAGAATACCACAGTGATTCAATTTAGTTAGAAATAGACGTTTAAAAACACGATCGAAGATTTGGTCGAAGTAGACTACATTAACAGGATGTCGATTGTTTAAAGACGCCGAACAATCGTTGACACAATGGAAGTAAAGTGTTCGACCTTTGACTTAAAACAATTCCTGACCTAACTTACCGCTTCTATGCCTAAAACGCTACCGTGCAAATTTCCATATCGTATTAATCTCAAGCCACCTGCGTTGGTCGAAACATTTCCGCCAATGTGACAGGATCCTTTTGCCCCCAAATCGAGGGGAATCATTAGACCTCGCTCTGATACGTAGCTTTCCAAATTTTCTAATATACATCCAGCTTGACAAGTTAGAACACCTACAACAGAAAATTATTTTGTATAAGTAAATTTCAAACTTGGAAAGTCGAGTTTGGAAAAATTGGATTGGCACGTTTAAAAATTAACATAATAGTCACTAGACGGTATTGCTACAAAGATTTTCAGTCGAAATTGAGGGCGCAGGATTTGGTGTACAGAAAAAGTGTGTAAAATTCTACAAATTAGAGAAAAAACAGATTACTTAAGAAGTACAAGTAAATGGAATTACACAAATGACATGGACTACTTAGTTTGAAAACTTGTCAAGAATCATGTTAAAAAGCTTCCACGTATTTATTCATTTTCTGTCTATTTTTCTAATTTCGTGAGACAAACCTTATATTCAATTATTTCTCCGCTGTGATTTATCAGGATATCTTTTTAATATTTTTATCACCACTCTAAAAATTTTATATATACATATAAAAACTAACAAAAGTTTCGTTAGTCCTAAATAGGTATTTTAAAATATTCTAAATAATCTAGTCATTTTCCATCTGGCGCTAAGGAAGATATAACACCACTTTTCTTCGTCGAGGGATCTCTTTTTTTAATTGGGATAATATTTAATTTTTTTTTAAATATCTGTTTTATTTTTATATTTTTCGATTCTACAGGGTCTTAATTTTGATCGCTGTTCTACAAATTTTTAACGCCAATTAATTACTTGTGGACTTTCTTTGGATTTGAAGCTGAATAATATTTATGGCAGTATATATATATATATATATATATATATATATATATATATATATATATATATATATATATATATGTTCGGAAAGATTTCCGCGGTTAGTACAATTAAACTTAGAGCTAAGATTAATATTATTATAAAAATTAATATTAAACTCACCAGTCTTCCGGGTTGAACCGCGTCGATATCCATTTTGCCGAGCTTTCGACATCCTCTCTGATGTCTTCTTCAGGGCTTCCGAGGTCTCAGTCTCCCGAGCCCCCAGACACTACTACACTCACTAGTCACTTCTAGTTCACTCACTAGTTCACTACTACGACTGGGACCAGGGGACGGTTCATTTATACCGTCGATGGTGACGTGGCCTAGGTGGGGGTTAGGGTGGGGATTGGCGCGAGAGTTGGCGCGAACATTTCCGACAGTGGGATTTTGATTCGAAGATGGAGGGGGCGATATTTTGTTTATGAGAGGTCTCCATGTAGAAGGTAACCGTATGGCGTCATCTCTTTTATTAAGGCAATTTGGTCTTTTTTCTATTTCTATGGCTTCTCGGATAATTCTTGGTTTATAAAAGCGGATGGGGGCTATGGTTCTGGAGTTTTCGAAATCAATTTTGTGACCTGTATGAAGATGGTGTTGACCGAGAGCTGAAATTGAATCGGAATTGCGAACAGAAATGGAATGTTCATAGTGAACTAGTGAGTGAACTAGAAGTGACTAGTGAGTGTAGTAGTGTCTGGGGGCTCGGGAGACTGAGACCTCGGAAGCCCTGAAGAAGACATCAGAGAGGATGTCGAAAGCTCGGCAAAATGGATATCGACGCGGTTCAACCCGGAAGACTGGTGAGTTTAATATTAATTTTTATAATAATATTAATCTTAGCTCTAAGTTTAAATATATATATATATATATATATATATATATATATATATATATATATATATATATATATATATATATATGTATATATGTTTGTCCGGGATGATATCTCCTAGCGCCACCTAGTGAAGAAATCTGAACCACCAACTGACGTTTCAATCATATTTTGTTCTTGAAACGATACGGTTGATTTATTGCTAATTCATTCTACAAATTCGTGATTCCAATATCCAATATCCTTACTCGGAAAATTTACTACTTCATAGTAAATAAGTAATATTATTCAAGTAATAAATAATAAGTAAATGGAGTATATCGTTTCTGCCCCATTTGCCATGCAAAATCCTATAATAAAACGGTAAGGTTGTTCATTTTGCACATTTTTGAGCGTTTTGTGGTGGGGGTAAAATAGTTCGTCGGATCGTGACACATCATTGGACAGAAGAGGGTTATTAAAAGGAGACTATGCCGTATCTTTATTATTAATGAACGTATAGTTGCGTAGGACACTAAGGAAGAAAATAGATTAGCTATAAGACAGATTTTAATTTATTGACTTAAAAAAGACCTCTGACTGAGTACAAAATAAACAACTGATCGAATCCTAACATACGCCATACCAAATGAAAGGAGAGGATATAAAGAATATATTAAGATAGAAAAAATAAACAAGGCGACTACCAAAAGTGCACTACACAATATCTTCGTTATTAATGAACTTATAACAACATACGAGATATCACATGAAGCTATGGATGACAATGGACAGACTGTAAGGAAAATTTGCTTTGTTGACTTAAAGAAAGCCTGTGACTGAGTACAAAATAAACAACTAGCCAATTCCTAGGATATAACACATCAAATCAAATCAAACGAAGTGAGACGTATAGTACATATAATGTATATAGCGTACCATCAAAAAAAAAAAAAAAAAAAAAAAAAAAAAATATATATATATATATATATATATATATATATATATATATATATAGGGTATACTAAAAAACATTATGTCAGGTCAGAAGTGCACCAGACCATACTTTATATTTACTTGGTTTACGTGCAAGAAGTTTATTATTTTAGCAACAGAGATGGAATGCCTGCGAAGATGCTGCAGAGTAACAAGAATGGATAGGAGAAGTAATGACGAAATAAAGCAAAGAACATCAATAGAAACAGACATACTAACATACATAGAACGAAAAAGACAAAAGTGGTATGGACATGTAAGAAGACCTAGTGACAGCAGATGGATAAAGAGAATAACCGAATGGGGCCCCATAGGAAGGAGGAAAAGAGGACGACCCCCAAAATCCTGGAGGAACGAAGTAGACGACGCCATGAGTAAGACAGGCCTAAACGATGGAGAATGGTACAACAGAGAGACATGGAAACGGTTGAGCGAGGGAAGGCAGTGAATACTGTAGAATCTCTGAATATATAAGTTTATTATTTTAAAAATTTAATAAGTCACTGTAGATGGCAAATATGTGACTGGCAAAATCAAATATATATATATATATATATATATATATATATATATATATATATATATATATATATATATATATATATATGTATGGCCTAGTTTGTTAAGCGTATCCCTGCCTCATCAGACACTCGGGCTGATACAAATTCAAACTCGGAGAGTCCAACGAATCTCTCCTAAAACTTGAACACTGCAGTGGTTAGCCTACAGAGGTACCACCTGCTTTGGCGGCCATGAACGAAAACGATTTAATAATATCGTTTTCTGTCCTCTGGACTATACGAAATGTGTAAAAGATTAAATATTTTAGCAAAAGCTGCTGTCGCTTTGTTGATTTGTTTAAAGAAATTACCATTGAACAAAAAGATGTTAGAGTCAAGTATAAATGTTAAAATTCTTATGAAATCACTTTGGCACTCCACTGGGCAGCAAAATATCCCCCATACTATGTAACTTTGTTTTGGATGAACTTATAACAACGTGTAAAGAAAAGATACCTTTTTTAAGAAGACAAAGTAACTGATGTTTTAAACACCTTTAACGCCCAATGTCAACACCTAAAGTTTACGGTTAAGAGAGAGGCTAATATGATTCCTTTTTTAGACATGCTAATCCATCGTGGCAATGATGGCATGCTACGGACGGAGTGGTATCGTAAACCTTGTTTTAGTAACTACTGTTTTATAAACTTTCATTCTCAACATCCATCTAAGATGAAAACAAATTTGGTTTTGGCCCTGAAAACTAGGGTTATCAACTTGTCACACATCGAGTTCAAAGGGACTAAAAAAGCTGAGATCTACATTACAAGAGAACTCCTATTCTATAGGGCTGTTAAATAAACGCATTTTCGGTTTTCCTTTTCCTTTGCAATTTTCTGACAACCAAAATTTTCATAACAATGAGGTCTGACAATTGACATTGACACGTAACACATCAGTGATACCATCTAAAATAACTTATGGTTGCCTATCCTACATTCCAGTTCTGACACCGAAGCTAATGAACATCTTCAAAAATATTAGTGGTTTAAAAATTACAACCAAAAATGTGAAAACGGTATCGAAGTTATACACAAAAACAAAAGATCCTATCACAATACAGGAGTCATCGAATGTTGCTTATTCTATACCGTGTACCAATTGTAACAAAATATACATAGGAAAATCATCTCGTAATTTTCACAGTAGGGTGATCTCACATCGTAGTGATATAAAAACCAAAAAAAATAAATGCATGTGCACTGACAGAACATGCATTAACGTTGAAACATGAATTTAATTTCGAGGATTCCTGTATTTTGACAAAGGAAAAGAACCATTTAAAACGTGTTTTCTTGGAAATGTGTTCCATAAAATCTAGTACATCTTGCATCAATAAAAAGTCTGACATAGATAAACTGAGGAACATTTATTTTTACTTACTGGAAAAACGTCCAAAATAAAATAAATATTTACCTGTACATAAATTACACTTCTATGCATAACATGTTGCATACCATTAAGAGGTTTAAAAATTAAAAAGTAAAATCACCTAAGATGGGCCTCTAGTATTTCTTAAAAAGAAATATAATATTAAGTACACCTAATTACTTTTTAATCATAGGGTTTTTACTTTCTGTTCTCTATGTGTCAGAGTTAAAACACACCAGTAAAAGATGCCATAAACTAAGTTTTACTATTTTTACCTAAATTTTAAAAATTTTAGAATGTATTTTCTCCATTATTTTATATTTTATATTTGTGGTATTAATGTTGAGTGTCAATGCTTTTATAAATAATCTCAACGACTAGTAAGTTGCACTGAAGAATTGTGATATTTTATTAATATTTAGGTACATATTTTTCTTATTACAGTGTCTTGAAAAAGGAATAAAACCATTCCGAAAGCTAGACAAAAAGTCAAAAGAGTGTTTCATTAACATCCCGGCCAATTTTCTGGCCAATTTTCTGACTGCAACCCTAATAAACTGTGTTGTTTGTATATATATATATATATATATATATATATATATATATATATATATATATATATATATATATATATATATATATATATATATTATATGATTTCTAAAACTCTAAAAATTGCATTCAATAACATACCTGAAGTTTCGTCTAAATTCACAATTTCGTTCATAAGTCCAGTCCACAAAACCACTTCATCAAAAACTGGAACAGATCCCCCAACAAGCCCAGTATTACCTCCTTGCGGACAAACGGCGATTCGGTGCTCATTACAATAAGATAGAATTTTTGATACTTCCTCGGTAGTTTTGGGTTTAAGAACGCACTGACTATAACCTGAAAAATAAGGTGTTAAATATAAAAAATCTAAGTAAGCAACGGGAATATTCAATTATAATTACTAGACAGCTGTATTTACTAACAATGCTGAAAATTACAATACTTAATACTCTCGCTCTCTTTGTCTTCTTCTTCCCTTCTTGTGGCTATCCGTTTCGGATGTTGGCGACCATCATGGCAATCTGTATTTTGCAAACTGCGTATGTGAGAATCCACGACTCAACTCCGTACGACAGTATAGGAAAGATATAATATCGTAGTAACCTAATTTTTATGGGTACTGATAAATTGTGTCATCGTGTACTGAAGTATATTACATATAACTTTAAAAATCAAGATTATTCTGTGCTATGATCTGCATTTAAAGAGTTTAGATCCTTTAGATATGAGTGAGATCTCATATCGCTATGAAATACAAAATTATATCCAGATGTATCGAAAATTTTAGTACCGACCTGCACCAACCGACATATCCCGTGTACAATGGAAGGATATAAATAAAGCACATCTTCGAGAATCACTCAGTAGAGCATAACAACACAGACAATAGCAATAAAACTGCGTGGGTCTCATTAATTAGGATTTTATTTTCAGGACATATTTGCAGGACATCCTGCCAAAAAAAATTACAAATAAAAAAATGCTTTGGTCGCCAAAAAAATTAAAAAAAAGCCACCAAAAAAATTAACAAAACCTAAAAAATCCGGGCACATAGGACCCAAACCCTTGAACACCAAGGAGGCTGCGTCAAGTTCAGAGGCTTGAGGTCCAAGCAAGCAATTTCAGTTTCGCGGAAAAGTCACAAGAAAATAACAGGAATAAAGCTCTTAACGATAGCCTGAATTTGAATCGGTTAGGGAACCATATTGGAGTTCTATTACCCAGGACTTCCATCTGAAGAGCATTTGGCTGATAGCTGTGTCCCTATCGCGCATCAGAGTGCTATAAGAGAGAAAATTATAGTCTGGAGCATTGGAGCGCGGTTTTCTGCTTACACACGAATTAATACACCTCGCTCCAATGAATTGTTACACCCGAACGTAATTTCAAGGGGTGAATAAGTCTCTTAGGCTGGGTTTAATTAAATTGCTTGCTTGCTTGAATCACCCTCAGTCAGGAAGAGAATTTCGACCAATATCGCATCGCTTCTGTTAGCTTTGACTGTTTCGAATTATTATTTGACATAACAAAGGAACTATTAAAAACATTCTAATGAAACCATAGATTCATTTCATTTTAATAAGATTTCATTTAGAACTGCATCGGCACTGTATCCACCGCATCCAACGTGATTATCATAATATGTTTTACATATGCCCCAGATGTGTTCGATGGAATTAAACTGACAGTGATACGACAGTAACTATAGTACTTGATGTCCATAACTGGATACAATTTGGTTAACTATATAAACTGTTGGTTTTTCATTACGTTTCGAAATTTCCAGTAACTCTGATTTGAAAGCGTATTCCGGTTGTTTCTCCAAAATCTCCGAATGGTAAGGTCTTCTTCTTCTTACGATGCCTATCCGTTCCGGATGTTGGCGATCAACATGGCTATCCTAACTTTGCTTGCTGCTATTCTGAATAGTCCGGTTGTCGATGTATTAAACCACTTTCTCAGGTTTTGAAGCCAAGATATTCTTCTTCTCCCTGGTCCTCTCTTTCCAAATACCTTGCCCTGAAGAATGAGTTGCAACAAGCCGTATCTCTGTTCATTCCTCATAACATGGCCAAGATATTCTAGTTTGCGCTCTTTAATGGTGTTAATAATCTCGCATTCCTTGCCTATTCTACGTAGGACCTCAACATTAGTCACAGGATCCACCCATGAAATTCTTAAAATACGTCTGTAACACCACATCTCGAATGCCTCGAGTTTTCTTAAAGAAGCTTCGGAAAGTGTCCAGGCCTCTACTCCGTATAATAACGTAGAAAATACATAGCATCTAATGAGAGAGATTTTGGTAGCAAGTGGTAAATCGTGACTTCTGAAAAGAGACTTCATCATTATTGACGCCGATCTCGCTTTTCCTATGCGTTGTTTTATTTCACTGGAGTGATCCCATTGGCTGTTAATGTTGGTACCAAGGTATGTGTAGCTGTCCACTCTGTCAATTGGATATTGGTTAACCAAAAGCTGTGTATTTAATATTTCGCGCTTACTGACTACCATTTACTTTGTTTTCTTCGTATTAAGATCAAGTCCGTGTTCTCTACTTATATCTGATATACGCGACATTATTCTTTGCAAACCGTCCAGACTATCTGCAAAAACTACTGCTATATATATCTAATGTTGTTTAGACGTATTCCGTTGACTAATACGCCTTCTTGTAGTTCGCCTAGCGCTTGCTCGAAGATATATTCAGAGTATATATTAAATAACACCGGGGACAGAATGCATCCTTGCCTCGCTCCTCTATCTATGAAGACTGCCTCTGTCAATTGGTCATCCACTTTAATATTGGCTGTCTGGTTGTAGTATAAATTATAGATGATTCTTAAGTCCCTATCATCTAACCCCACTTCTTTCAAGATGTTTATAAGTTTATCATGCTTTACTCTATCAAATGCCTTTTTGTAGTCGATAAAACAAGTATACACATCACAGTTAATATCCCTGAATGGTAAGGTGCATTATCTAAAACTATAACTGATGGTTCACTCAGACTAGGTAACGATTTCTCCTCAAGCCATGTAACAAACATATCTGCATTCACGTTTTCATGGTAATCAGCAGATTTTGATTTTGAAGAAAAAATCAAATCTGCGTTTTCTATAAAGCCTTCTTTCCCTCCTGCATGAAGAATGATGTGTCTTTTGCCTTTGCTATCTGTGTGTTTTATTAATTTTATGCTGTCGTCTTGCCAAATTCTTTTAATTCCACCCTTTGCAAATATCCATGTCTCATCTAAGTATACGAATATTGCATTTTCAGATTTAAGTCTAGTTTATTCTCTCAAAAATTTAATTCTTTTGTGAACCACACTACTCCTTTCGCATAAAAGTAACCTATTATTTTCTTAATTTCAGAAACTTGTCTTTCTCTTATTTTGGCCAATAAAGTATCTAAACTGACATGTTGATTGTTTTCACGCATTAAATTCAAAATATTGCGAATTTCAAATTTTTTTCCATCAGGTAAGTCAATGCTCCTAGAATGTTTACGAGTTGTTTTCTTGTCTTTGTGATACCTAGTCATAGTAAGATCTTCTTGAGAATCTCTGACAGTCTTCATTACAGTTTTTAGCTTACTTTCACTTATCCCGAGTGCGTCACAAACGCGTTGATTTATACATAATAATGACTTTTAAAGTCCACCATTGTCTATTTCCGTGGTGAAGTATTTATGCACATTTGCCATTAATTTATCAATATCCAACATACGTCTAGACATGATGGTCACTTGAATTAGAATATACTAAGTTTAGATCAATATGACAGAAACTTTCTAACTGTTGTGCTTGAGAGGTAAAATATAATATAACCGCTTACAAAGATCCTAAACACATTAAGCAAATTATCCTAATGATTATTGGGAATGCCGATTGTAATTTAATTATGTCTGATAAAAAGTTTAGAAATGGTTGGAAACCGTACATAAACAAATTAAAATGTTTCCCACAATTATTTTATTTTTAGTACAAGTACACTCAGGTGCAAAAAAATCGATCCATGGGTATTATTATTCGTTCCACAGATAAGGAGTATCTGTTACAACTTAAGACAAATTTGGATTTACTATTTTTGCCTGGTTTTTTCTTTGGACTTTTTATCTGTGGTTCAGAGGAATATCATAATCAGAATCGTCAGAATTCCCAATCACCTGTATTTCATATGTACCTGCAATATCCGATTTTATTGATGCTTCACAAATAATATTATTATCAATGTCTTCTACATTAGAAACTTTCTAATCTAATCTCGGCGGCAAATAAACCACATTAAGTGAGTCAGCATTTTCACAATCTAACAAAGCTATTAAATCTTTAGTAGTTAGTGCCATCTTAATTTCATAATTCGAGAATTTACTGAAATAAACAAATGCACTACTATATACACGCATTCACATGATAATAGTTTAGCTTACTTCATTTTAATTTATATGAACTTCATAATATATTTTTATATTTATATAAACAAATAAACACAAGGAAACTTTCAAATTAAGTAAAAAACAAATATAACGTTTAGAGCACACAGTAATTTTATAAATAGAGAATGATTTGTAATGACGAGATCGTATGTTAAAATTTTAGATTGTTTAGCCTATTAAAAAAATAAGTATTTTCCAAAGTTTTCTGTTTTTTTGAAGTTCTGTATTAGGTACTCTCTAATAAAAATAAAATTTTACTTTAATTTGTTAAACAACTATGTATAAGATACCTGTCAAAAGACACATGATAATTTAACAATTATATCGGTCTTAGATTTAATTTTTACGTAATTACTTATGTGTTTAAATAAATATTTAATTTTTTCTTGGTACGCCTCTGCAAAATTGATAAGTGGAATATAATTTCGTTGAAAAGTTATCGTTAAGGGCTTCGTTAAGTGCGATGTTGCCAAGTAATCACCTTCAAATAAAAATTGTTTTAGTATAACATAAAATCGGTTATTAATGTAATATAAGTTACATAATATAATTGATGATATAATAATATATAAGATGTAATAGATTTTAGTAAACTAAGCAAGTTAACGATAATTTAATTACTACAAGAATTTATTGACCTCTTTCATGTATCATAAATTCTTATTCTCCCTGTGGATGTTTACATATATTATTAAGTTGTAGCCCTGGTAGAGGTAATGGATTTTGACAAGAGCTATGAGTCATCCCGATGCAGTACACAAGTTTACCTGTAATTTACAATGTCAAAATCCATTACGTATAGCCATTATAGCTACTTATTTTCTGTCCGTCCGTCTAAACACAGGTTTCTTTTGGGACAAAGAAGAAACCTATTGAATTTGGGGTCAACATGTACTCTTTTTCTGTTATTATTATGCCTTTTTTCTTGGAAGAAAAATCCTCAAATATTAAGTACACCTTGTTGTAAGGAAGAACCCTATTGACTTTGAGGCAATAGTTCTTCGTGTTCTCATATCTCTTATCACTACTAATTTTGTCAAATTTACCTACTCATTATACATTGTCGAAGGAATTGCCATAAAGCACGAAGTATTATTCGGAATTTCTTATCGTTTACTACCAGTCAACGACGAAGGAGATATAACTACTGGAAAATCACAAGAAAAAGATATTCAAGAAACTGTAGCCTTTTAATTAGTTTGAAAGCATGAGTGAACAGCATAAAAAAGATAGTATCTAGTTTTTAATTATAAAAATAAACACAAAACCAGTTTTGTATGTCTTGAAATATAGAAGCACACCCAAGTTATCGAAAATTTAGTCGTTATAGCTCGTAGAACAGAAAGTATTTCTCGGTAACTGTGTAGGAATAAGGGGATTGTATATCAAGGGGTCATCATATCTCTCGCCACTCCATAGGGCTGTACAAATTAAGTGCCGTTGGTAACGACGCCGATGTGGCGTAAACTGGATAATATAGGGGATATTGCTTGACACCTTAATGGTGTAGCCGATACAAGGATGCCTTTTATGACCGAAAATGTGCAATACTCTTTTATTAGTTACCATAATGCTCGTTTCATATATGGGCAAAAATGGAAATTTCGGTGCTTAATTAAACAAAAGGTAGAAATAAAAAAAAATACTATTATCATCAATATAGGAGAGTAAAAATTAAGATACAAGAGGAAGACCTAAAGCTATGTGAGTGCCGAGTGAGTGAGTGATATGAAGTAGAAAACATGACAGAGAACACGTAGTTCCACGATAAAACTAGAATAACGATTTAAAGCTCTGTTAAATAAGAAAAAGTTTGATAGTATTTAATATTACCTGAATAATTTATCAGCAACGGAAATCAAATGGTAAATTTTTTGACATCGCCCACTCAGTTTGAAAGGCAATACGGAAGCTTAATCGGCCTCAGCTAGACTGGTCAATTTCTCTTGTCAAATATAAGGGGTTAAATTTCTTTGTCAAAAATACAGGAAAGGGTACAATTAGTATAAGCAAGGGCTCAATTAAAAACATTGACAAGCAAAGAAATTATATTGAATATAGTAAATTTTCGTCCTTCCATACAAAAGCTTATAAACACCATAAAGAGGAGAAAAACAGAATACTTCGGCCATATAATTAGAGGACCTAAATACCATCTACTTCGCCTTATAATACAAGGAAAAGTGGAAGGAAAGAGATAAATTGGTCGAAAGAAACTTTCATGGCTGCGTAATATTAGACAATGGTGTGGTTCCACAGTAGAAG
This sequence comes from Diabrotica undecimpunctata, assembly GCF_040954645.1. Classification (NCBI taxonomy): domain Eukaryota; kingdom Metazoa; phylum Arthropoda; class Insecta; order Coleoptera; family Chrysomelidae; genus Diabrotica; species Diabrotica undecimpunctata. The sequence continues at coordinate 46,974,701 of NC_092809.1, forward strand.
AATTATTTCGCGCAGCAGCCGACAGAGAAAGGTTTCAGGAAATTGTAAACATGATGACGGCCAACGTCTGAATACGGACACGGCACCCAAAGAAGAAGATACAAAAGCTTCCCAGCTATTTGAAATTGATATATACAAATAATAACAGCACCTACTGCTCGAGGTAAACCTTTTAAAATCCCTATATCAACTTAATTAAACACAATGCTAGAAAATGCTCAGAATATCGATTAATTAGCCTAATGTGCCACGCTATCAATGTTCAATATTGATACCTTACGCCTTACAGAGATTTCAATCAAAAATCCCCGCATCGTTACCAATGCACTTTGATATTTGAGTGACAGTCACAGGTCACAGTGTAATATCGAGGAGTAGGCTGATTGAGACCTCAGTGCCGTTTGACGGTTCTTGTATTTTTGCAGAACAAGATACCGGTACGTCACGAGTGAGGGGAGTAGGCAGATTGAGACCCCGAACTCGAACGGAACCAAATCTCTCTTGATAATGGCTCCAAAATGGGTGCCGAACGTGTCGAATTTCAAATTCTCAACGCGGTTCTTTCCGAGAACTTAGTAATTTTCATTTACCTGACCGCGGAAATTTATCCGAAGATAATATATATATATATATATATATATATATATATATATATATATATATATATATATATATATATATATATATATATATATATATATATGTTCAGAAGCTATAGCCAGCAGCCCTGGCACTGGACCCGGGTGCAATAGGCCGATAACCTGTTCACCTTAAACTCAGCTATCACGAATGATACGAACAATGAACTAACCGGACGGACCAACGGACAACGACCAAAGCTACGGAATAAGGACTTAATGATGGATTTGCGACTGGGAACCTGGAATGTCCAAACCATGCTGCAGGCAGGCAAAATGCAAAGTATTGCACAGGAACTATTGAAGTACGAAGTAGACATAGCAGCTCTCCAAGAAATCAGATTTAAAGGGCATGGTTGCATAAATAAAAAAGAATACAGTATGTACTACTGTGGAGCAGAAAGACAAGGAGACTTTGGAGTGGGTTTTACGGTAAACCATAAATGACGCAGGTCAGTATTGGGTTTTACTCCAGTTAATGAAAGAATATGCAAAATACGTCTAAGGGGAAAATTTCATAATGTTACAATTATTAATATCCATGCCCCAACAGAAGCAGCAGATGAACTAGTAACCGACCAATTCTATGACCAACTACAAGTAGAATGTGAAAACGCACAGAAGAGAGATGCAGTTATAGTTCTGGGTGATATGAACGCGAAGCTGGGAAAAGAGAAAATATATGCAGAATCCTTTGGTAAGAATAGTTTACATGATATTACCAGCAACAACGGTATGAGAGTGGCACAGTTGGCAATGGCAAACAAACTAAGAGTTGTTAGTACGTGTTTTCCTCATAAAAATATTCATAAAGGAACCTGGATGATACCTGGTACTAATAAATTTAATCAAATTGATCACATATTAATATCTAAGCGGTGGGAAACCTCCGTAACAGATGTTAGAACATATAGAGGCGCAAATTGCGATTCGGACCATTTCTTGGTTATATCGAAGATAAAGTTATGGTGAGAATAGATGGAGATATGACGCAGGCATTTGAGATTGAAAATGGAGTTAGACAAGGGGATGCCTTATCAACAACACTTTTTAATCTAACTTTAGAAGCTGTTGTTAGAAAACTGGATGTAAACGGCTGTATTAATACAAGATCTATGCAAATATGCGCATAGGCGGATGATGTTGCCATAATAAGCCGCAACAAAAGGGTATTGAGCGAAAAAGTTATAGAACTGAAACGAGAAGCTGCTACGTTTGGTCTATATATAAATGAAAGTAAAACAAAATATATGGAGTGCACAAAATCGAATGAACATGAGAATCTGAAGGTAGACAACCATACCTACAAATATGCCTCCACTTTTCCCTACCTAGGCTCCGATCTTACTGTATGGTGTGGAGGCCTGGACGCTGACGGAGACGCTCACGAGAAAACTAGAAGCATTCGAAATGTGGGTGTACCGACGCATTCTTCGTATATCCTGGACCGAACATGTCACCAACACAGAGGTAATCCAAAGAATCGGAAAGGAGAAAGAAATCGTGAACACAATTAAACAAAGAAAGCTTGAATATCTAGGCCACATATTGAGACACGATAAGTACCGTCTACTGCAATTGATTGTCCAGGGAAAAATAGACAGTAAGCGAGGGCCAGGCAGGAGAAGACACTCGTGGCTCCAAAATCTGAGGAAGTGGTTCGGGCTCACATCGGTCGAACTATTCAGAAGCGCCGCAAATAAGATCAGAATTGCCATGTTAATAGCCAACGTTCGCAACGGACAGGGCACTTGAAGAAGAAGAAGGCTCAATAATAAATGACAACAACAACATCAGTCAAGAAATACAAGCACGGATTCTTAGCGGTAATAAGTGCTTTTATGCATACAAAGACTTAATGAAAAGTAAGTTACTGAATCGTGAGTCTAAGCTGAGAATCTACAAAACAGTAATTAGACCAGTGGTCACATATGGATGTGAAATGTGGACCCTCTCAACCACTGATGAAAATCAATTGAGAATATTTGAGCGCAAAATACTAAGGAAGATATTTGGACCAACCCAATGCAGCGATAGTTCGTGGAGAATTAAAATGAACCACGAGCTGGATGAACTAATGCAGAGCGCAGATATTGTCAGTTTTGTAAAATCACAAAGACTAAACTGGCTTGGTCACCTAGAAAGAATGCCAGATAATCGAGCTGTAAAAGTAGTCCAGAGATGGAAGCCCCAAGGAAACAGGACAAGAGGAAGGCCCCGTAAAAGATGGATACACGACGTAGAGAGGGATCTTAAAACCATGAACATCAGGCAGTGGCGAAGGAAAGTATCCGACAGGGCAGAATGGAAGAACATTGTTAAGCAGGCCAAGACTCACAAAGGGTTGTAGCGCCATTAGAAGAAGAAGAAGATATATATATATATATATATATATATATATATATATATATATATATATATATATATATATATATATATATATAATATATATATATATATATATATATATATATATAATATATATATATATATATATATATATATATATATATATATATATATATATATATTGTGACGATTGGGGTTTATAGAAAATAATTTATAAGTTATATACTACATAATATTAGATATAAAAAAGTATTTGATAATTTTAATGAATTTTATAAAAATATATCTATGTGAGGGCAATTTTTAAGAAATTAGCATATAATAATTGTAAAAAGTTGTATTTTAATGTTGTAAATATATTTAAGTGAGCCATGTGCATAGGCAACCAAAAATACTCTCGAAGTGACAGATAGAAATTAAGAATTATAGGGAATATAAAGTGGGGTTATAATAATATATTGTTTGAAATGTGTATTTTATTAAATTAGAGTGTTAGTTACTAATTTGAATGTTTATTCTGATCTGAAAAGCCTAAATGTCAACAAAATTATCAATGGAACATTAACGAATTCTCCAGAGTGCAGAGTGTGACCATTGTTTACGGTCGAACATTCTGGAATAATGATTATGTCGGTGGATGGAACAGATATTTTTTCGAGAACATCCATATCGAAGAAATAGAACGGGATGGAACATGATCTCTTGCCAGATGATTCTGGAATATCCAAAAAGATATAAATACCCGTGATTTGGATTCAAGATGGAAGTTTTTAGTCAGAAGTCAGGCCAGTTCATTATGAAAGTTAGTAGACACATTTAGTTAGTGAATAGTGAAGTAAATTGTTCAGAATTTTCAAGAAGTCAGTCAGAAAAGTTTAGTAAGAAATATGAAAGTTAGTTGGAGTCAGTGAATCAGGTACAAATAGTCAAATTGTTTAATATAGTGAGTTAAATGAAGATTAAAAATTATGCATATATTTAATGCACATTTATAATTATACACAAATAATTATTGAAGATTATAAAAGTATATTAGAAGAATATTTGATGGACATTGGAAGGAATTAAAATTATATTATGATTGGAGATTAGTATAAATCAACTTATAATAATTGGATATTGGTATATTGAAAAGAAGAATAAATATAAATGGTGTTTGCTGGTTTGGTTGGTGGTGTATAAATGCTGGTGAAGAAAACTATATCTTAAATTGGTAGAAGCTGATAATTGGAAAAAGTAATTTCACAAAAAAACAAGGATAACTGAAGTACGAAGACATTCAGTGGTGATTAGAATCTATATACTTAGTGGAAAACAGTTCATTTAGGCATTCAGTGAAAGAAAGGTACAAAATTTTGTTAATATAATTTAGTTAGTGTCATAACAATTTCAATTTTGAAGATAGTTTGTTTAAATTTAACATTGTCTATAGAATTTAATTAGTTTTATAAGAACATCAATTTAAAGATAGTTTATTTTAAATTTGAAGAGAACCGCGATAAAAACCCTATATTATTAAAAATACTCATTGCTCATCATTCAAACAAAAAACACATCATAACAATATATATATATATATATATATATATATATATATATATATATATATATATATATATATATATATATTATATACCTTTTTCTTGTTGTTTGAAACGTTCTAGACGTTTGGCAGGTTTTTCAGGTAGCTTAGCTTCCTCCGTGGATGTTAGTTGTTGCTCTGGAAACCTCAGAGTCTTGTAACATTATTACCACAAATTGGTCGCATTGCTCCTGTAGTGACCCTTTCCCAAGTTAACACGCTCCTTTTCTAACTTGGCTGCACTGTACTGAAGACGACCAATAGTAAGAAATACGTATATACGGTTGCTTTCCATCTTATACGCATATTTTATTATATTTGTTTCCTTTGTTGCGAGCTATGCCGATACCTTTTACGTTTATTTTACTATTAACTCGCATTAACCTTTTCTTTTATATAAGTATATATATATATATATATATATATATATATATATATATATATATATATATATATATATATATATATATATATATATAAATATAAACTAAGGTACACTCGAAGAGTGGTGGGTTTTTCGGTCAAAGTGGAGAAATAAAAGACAAAGAAGGTGGCTACTTCATCTATTTATTGAAGACGTTTCGCTTTCTGCTCAGAAAGCATCATCAGTTCATCTAAAAAGAACAATATGAAACCAAACATCCATAGAGAAGTTACAATAAAAGTGTGTTACCTTACAAAGACATGTAGCAGTCAATGATGTTAAAAATATGAAAAAGCTTACGAAACTGGACATTCAGAGTTAACGTTGTATAAAACAATTAATTGAAACTTGGTATAGTTTGCAATTTAACAAAATTAGCACAGCAAAAGAACATGTGAATAACATACATGTATATAAAAAAGTTATTATAAAAACTTAAGTAAAAAACATTAAGGTTTATTTTAAAGTGTAAAGAACTAGAAAGATCGTGAGAAAGCACTTCCAACAATTTATTTAATAAATTAGATTTTAATTTTAACTTTAGGTAACATTATAAGTTATTTAAGATTAATATAGTAATAAAGATTTATAAAGAAAGATAATAAACTTTATTACTATATTAATCTTAAATAACTTATAATGTTACGTAAAGTTAAAATTAAAATCTAATTTATTAAATAAATTGTTGGAAGTGCTTTCTCATGATCTTTCTAGTTCTTTACACTTTAAAATAAACCTTAATGTTTTTTACTTAAGTTTTTATAATAACTTTTTTATATACATGTATGTTTATCACATGTTCTTTTGCTGTGGTAATTTTGTTAAATTGTAAACTATACCAAGTTTCAATTAATTGTTTTATACAACGTTAACTCTGAATGTCCAGTTTCATAAGCTTTTTCATATTTTTAACATCATTGACTGCTACATGTCTTTGTAAGGTAACACACTTTGATTGTAACTTCTCTATGGATGTTTGGTTTCATATTGTTCTTTTTAGATGAACTGAGGATGCTTTCTGAGCAGAAAGCGAAACGTCTTCAATAAATAGATGAAGTAGCCACCTTCTTTGTCTTTTATTTCTCCACTTTGACCGAAAAACCCACCACTCTTCGAGTGTACCTTAGTTTATTTTGGACTGACGGTCGTACTCCTTTTCTCGATATATATATATATATATATATATATATATATATATATATATATATATATATATATATATATATATATAATAAAATATCACACCTACCTCTTACTCCTTTGATCCAGTCGACGTTAAAGGCCTCGCATTCGTCACTATCCGTGATGACTCGATTGGGTCCGAGAAGATCCTTGAAGAATCCCACATGCTGTTGGTCTAAGTTGGCGTACTCTCCCCTTTTCACGTGTGGGTATCGATCCTGTAATGAGAATTTCGGTCGTTTCTTTGTGCTTTGTACTTTCATTATATTGCATGGGCGGACACAAAATAATTTTTGGTATTATTCGGGATTTAATATATTTTATGTCATACTAGTTTAATATGGTGTTTTTATTGCTTAGTTACCAATTACATACTAGTATAGTTTATGCCAGTGCGGGCATAAAGTACACTTTATGACCCCACAGACATAAAGACAAAAAAAAATTGATAACTTCTTAACAACATTTATTATAAAAGTTACAAAATATAGAATTAAATTATTATAACTGCATAACATTATTTAGTAGAATTTGCATGAAACTGACAATTCTTGGAAAATCCGGTGATAAATAGATCTGACATTTTCACTTTTTAGGTTTGACAGTCGCAGATGTTCATTCATTACCTATATGTTTGTATGCACCGTGGGCATTAATAGATGTGTATACCCTCGGGCGACTTACAAACACTCGGGCAAGAGGCCCTCGTGTTTGCAAGACAGTCGCCCTCGGGTATAAACATCTATTTAATGCCCTTGGTACATAAATAACTATTTTAAATTAATTTTCATAGTATTTACATTTTTTAGATATTACATTTATTTGTTACAATAATGTACTTTCTTATTATATACCTACTCGCACAAGATATTCTCAAATATTTATTAAATAAATGATTTAAAAATTTGTTGTCTCTCGTGTTGCAGTAATTGTGATAAACAAATAATGTGGGTACATGCATAATATGTTTAAGTTTATAAAATATCATTAAGAAGCACAAAGTTTCTGAGGAATGATTAAAATTTCAACATAAAAGTTCTCATTGTCAATTATTTCTGATCAGATTTACGTTTGTGTCTGTTTAGACCTTTAAACATAACTTACAGGTTTGTTGTTTGTTATAGAATTTTTCATATAAAAATGATTGCACGTCATTCAAGATTTACGACGTCATAACCCCACAGCGTTGCCAAAACATCAGAATAGTTAGTAAGTGAGGAATTTTTAAAATGTAATTCATATTTATTAAATATATACAAACATATAATATAACAAATATTATAAATATAACAAATATTTACTATTTGTCAAACTGTTATATTAATAGTAAATATACTTAGTTTAAGACTACTGCAACACACTAAAATACTTAAGAAAATATTTTAATTCAAAATGATATATTCTAAATGTTAAACTTACCTCTTTTAGAGTATTAATAGTAAAAACGTCCCGCCATTATTTCTTGTTCAAAATAATCTATCTTATATGAAAGCTTATCAGCTTTCTACAGACTACTTATTTAGTTGTTTTGGCATAGCACAATCACAATACACAACAATAATTAGTTTTTAAAGCTATTAATCTAAATTTAATATGTATTTATAAATAGAATTTATTAATATATAATATATTATGATCAAATTGTGTAAGAAATCAAAACATAAACAAAATTCTTACTCTAAAAAATCGGCAATACTTTAAACCATTTTGCCACACGCTGAACTGTCATTAAAATTTGAAGTATTCCCGTATCAGTTGCGTACAATTGTCTAATCTATTTAATTAAAATTATTATTTTGTGGAATATTAGACTTAAAGAGTTATTTTATAAAATTTATATTATTAATAATAACAAACGTTTTTGGTTATTTAATCAATATACCCTAATTCTAAAATTCCCAATATAATAATGATTACATTTTTCTGATTATTACACCATGTTGACGCCTATGAAAGATCGAGCAGATCCATATGGGTTTCTTATTATTAGCTGTGGTAGGAAAATTTGAACTCTAAGGTTGACGTTCTGGAAATTTTAAATATAAGTGACGTCACTTTATATAAATTGTGACGTGCAACGTTTTTACTTTGAAAAATGGTATAGTTCTATTCTAATAACGGCAAAAACAATATTAACCCTTAACTACCATGGCCAAAAATAGTAACATTTGTACCATGGCAGGGTCAAATTTAACCGCCCATTGTTTTTTGTATCAAAAAATATTCTTTTTTTAACTTGTTTTATTTTAAATTATTTTGTTGACAGCTACTTTTACATTTATATAAAAATAAACGAATTTGGTTAATTAGATATAACTTTATTTAAAAAAAAAAAACTTTTGTATTCAGTCAAATTAACATAGCTATGCCTTTCTCGAATTATAAGAAAAATAATAACAATGTGCAGTTTTTTTATATCCAATGGTGAAATCTAGGTATCATAGCTCCTACCTAAAATAAAAAAAAATCGATTTAGATTTCGTATCTCAAAAATGACAAGCATGATTTTACCTTAATTTTCAACAAAGCTTATGCATAACGTCTGTATGCGGGAATGATTTTTGCAAATAAAATCTCGACGTTTATCGCACGATGAGCTTTCTTTCTTTTGGTTTTTGGAATATGGACATATTTTACACCTTCCCCTCTTTTTTCGTCGTTGTGGCTCTGGATTTGCGGCAGGCATTGGTTCCTGAAGTCCGGAAACTTTAAAAATGGCACTACGAATTTCTCTCGGTAAACAAGTTCGTTGAGCTCTACGAGTTAAATGGGCCTTAATAAGTTCTTGACCTAAAGTGGTTAGAAACAATCTTCTTTCCATTATTTGATTTTGCTGAACTCCATTAAAAATTACGTTAGCATTTAATCCTGCAATGTCCAAAATGCGAAACCATATTACTTGAGGCCATCTATGAGTTCTTCTGCCAGTTTTATAGCATGCACATTTCTTATCCAATGAATCCACCCCATCTTTTGTCTCGTTGTAAAAATTTATAATCTCTGGCTTTCCATTAACCATTGTATTGGAATGATGCATAGTTGACACTAACAACACTGCACGATTTTTCTTAGGAACAAAAGATACAAGGCTCTCGCAATTATCTGCTGTTATGTTTCTATTTGTACCAGAAATTGGTGGAATAAGTGTCAAAACATCTAGAGTGGGGATGGATAACTTTTTTGGATTTGCTCTGCGTGTATCTTTTCCAATATATATAAAACCAATTAGCAAATAATGTGTCTTAGAGTCTACCAAACACTGCATTTTCAGACCGTATTTGTCTGGCTTATTTTTGAGATACATCCTGAATTGGCACCTTCCTCTAAATGCAATAAGCATTTCATCTATTGTGAGATATTCACCACAGCTATAATTGGACTGGCAATTAATTATAAACATATTAAAAATATTGGATATAGTTGCCAGTTTATCTCCGTGCGCAATACGTTCTTGTCTAGGAGCTGGGTCATCAAAACAAAGGCTTTCAAGCAAAAAATAAAATCGGTTTAGTGACATGGTTGCTCGAAATATATCACGTCCAGTACCATTCGTAGCAAATAAAGACCTTAAATCTTCATTATTGGATTTAAATACCCCAGCTAAATATAATAAGCCTAAGAAGGCCTTTAATTCAATTATGTCAAGATGATTGGTATATTGACACGATAAATTGTGTAAATTATATTTAGAAGCCATATTAGTTATTCGTTCATTGGTTTTCTCAAGAATTTCTTGCAATATATCGTGGCTAATAATACATTCCCAAGCATCAACTGGTTTCTCTGGCATACTAGCTCGAGCTTTTCCAATAACACCAGGTAAATGACTAATTAAATTATGCTTACGTGTACGAGAAAAGGTGGGAGAAGTTTTAGACCACTTGTACCTATTTTTGCCATAAAACACATCCCTTGAGTCAGCTATATCACTTTCTTCACCAGAATATTCACTACCAGTTTCGGAATTATTAATTTGCCAATTTTTTTCGTCATCATCGTCCCATTCCTTTTCACTGTCTGTTTCGTGATCACTGTGTTCACTAGCCTGGTCTAAAAACTCACTGTCACTATCTAGTCCATTGTCCATAATTTTTTGTCCCTCCTCTTCAAGTTCTTTCTGTGTCAGAGGACGTTTATTGCGACTACATCCCGCCATTTCAAATTACTCGTTAATTGCACTAGAAACACTTATACCATAAGCGGGTCAAAATTGACCCTATGCGTGTCTAACTCTGCAGTAGTAACCGATAAACTAACGGAATTTTCGTAGATCGATAAATTACCTACCGGTCGAAGATTAGCAGAAAGCGCGCAATGCTCAATCTATGTTTCGGTAGCGAAACTTGGCATTAAAAACGCGGGGGGTCAATTTTGACCCCGCCATGGTACTTAAGAGTTAAGTGATATCGTGCAATAAAAATGACACAAACGTATAATTTAATTCCTGTAAAATTTAAGTGTCTTTTATAAGTGCATTTGAAGATGGTAATTTTAAATCTTAAAACTTCAAATTAAACTTATTTTACATGCGTTGGATTTTAATTTAATTCAATGCCAAACCTTATATTAGAAATATAATTGGTAAATAAGAGAATGTAAATGTTATCGTAATCCAATAGATATTTACTGTTTCTAACTTTGTGTAAAAAATGCAAATGTTTCAAAGCGAAAAAAGTAAATACACAGTTCATATTTTTCAATTCAGTAGTATTGCTGACGCCGTTTGTAATGTAGTTTGAGACCCGACCTGAATCAACTGTACGTGTATTAAGTCTGATAATAAATTAAAAGTTCAATACGTTCAATTCAGTTGGGTTATTGTAGCGGGAGCCTAGTCTAAACCTAGAGAAAGTCTTACATCATGACAAGAGTTAGAGAAGCAACGATTTATTCTTTTTGAAACAACGAAAGCAAGGAACTATAAAAGAAACGCCGAAAAAACCTACTTTGGAAAGACTTTTCTTCTTCTTCTTCCTATGCCGTCCCCATTAACGGAGGTTGGCGACCACATTTGTAAAAGCTTCTCTGTCTTTTGCAACGTGGAATAATTCGTCTACAGTCATGTTTGTCCAGTCTCGAATATTTCGCAGCCTTTATAAAGACTTTTAGAAGACATTAATAGTGACGGAATTTTGCCAAATATAACAAGTCACAATTTATGAAAAATTTTGCATGAATTAGAGTTTGTTTGGGAAAAGCACGATAGAAAATCACATATCAAGAAAGTTATCATATATTATAAGAACACAATCAATTTCAAAGCCCTCTTTGCGTGGATAACTGTATACGCAAATAAAACATAACATGCAATTAAATAAATACCAAAAAGAAAAAACAGATTTTACTGTTTCGTTAATTCATTCCGATTTAAACATGTTTAATAGAGACCTGCACACAATTATTATTTATTTTTAAATATGTAATAAAGAATCATTAAATATGTATATCAACATATATAACAAAAGATTGAAAAAAATAACGTCTATATCCAGTCTCTCGTATTATTGTGTAACTTTCTTAATTGGAAAGTACCACCACTGGAATCGGCTGACATTATAAGGACAAGTACTCACAATAAAGGTCTCACTATATTAGGACCCACTTTGTTTCTTATTTATCTGAACAATTTATGTCACTATACGTTTCCTTTAAAATGTGTATACTTTGCAGACTCTTACTTACAACTCTCATTAATACTAATATGAATCAACAAAATTTAAAAATTTAAATATGATAGTGATACTCATAAAGCAAAAAGCTGGTTTTTGTATAATTGACTGAAGCTAGATGAAAACAAAAATCAGAATTTGATTTTTAGTTTCAATTGGAAGTATTACTTAAGTTCTAAACTTGCCACATGTATATTTTAAATACGCTAATTAGATTATATGATTTCTAAAAGTACCCTTAGAATGTACTACTTTGCACTATTCCATAGCCATGTATAGTACGTAATAACTGGATGGTTCTTGCCACGCAGAAAGAAATTTTAAACTACAAAAAAGACATAAACTCCAACCGCCATGACCACGTTACAATAGTTTTGTGTACATAGGTATAACTTTTTGCCAGATGAAGTAAAAAGTCTTCACTTATTATCGTTTAAGCTCAAAATCAAATCACACTTTTTAAAACATTGTTTCTATTCAAAAACAGAGTACCTAAGTACAACTTTTAAACAATAGCACTAGTTTGGTCAGGGTATTTGCCTATTATGACAATATTTCATGTTTTTATAGTTTTATTTAGTGTTTGTTGTTTCTTAAATTGTTAGTACTAAATATCTGTTTGTAATATTTAAATTCGAAAAATTTTACTTAAATTTTATAATGTATGTATGTAATTATTGTCACTATTCCTTTGACTTGTCAAAAACAAAACTATTTTTGTAAACGACCAAATAATTGAGTTGTAAGACAGATCAATGGAATGTTGACCTTCGGTGCCGTCAAATTACACTTGAATACAAAGGCTTCAGATATGAGAGGAACTGTGATTAAAACCTGGGCTAGACTGGGGCTTAAACTTATAATAAACTTGTACTAACACTGGACTTCCAACGGGATCCTTAAGTATACTTAGGTTACCTACTTAAAATTACCTGAGATACATTTGAACTCTCTTTGGTAATCTAATCAGGGCGAGCCTCGGATTAACTCAGACAAACTGGGACTTTAATTAGATGGAAAAAATACAAAGTCAAATAGGCGAATAAACATAAGATAAAAATATAAAGAATACAAAAAGATACAAAAAATATCTTACTCTTTGACAGGGGTCTCGAAAACACAAATAGATCTTCACTTACATCTGGCACAGCAGAAAATGAAATAGAAATGAAAAGGTATTCCTTTTTATAGAAAAATATTTACATAGAAAATATATCGTCACTTCGTTTGTGGCTGATTGGGATATTTTTTGGTAAATCCTTTACATGGATTGTTAGTTAGCAACAGCTGATCGAGCATTCCATTGTATTATTTTGAGTTTAGCTATGAAAGTAATTAGACTAGTTATTTTTTTAAAATATTATCTAAAACATTATTAATACCTTTTTATAACTTATTGATATCAATTGATTTTGTCTGTTCTAAACAATTAATATTTTGAATAAAATCTGAGAAAAGAATTACTAAAGAATCTACTAATTTATTTTTATTATTGTCTACATTTGAAAAACTTTCCTTGTTTAAGGGTGGTAAAGGTTGAGATGGTCCAAATCTGAAAGGGATGTGAGGAGATGTAGGATATTCCGAAGTTGGAGATGATACTTTTCTTTTTTTATTTTCCCTATAATCAGTGCTTGATTTACTACAACTTGGTTGACTAATATTTTTGGTTTTCTGTAAATGAGGCCTCAATAGGTTGGAATAAGCAGGTATATTAACTTCAGATGTGTTAGTTAATTTTGGAAATTATTTATTTGAATTTGACAATATTTCAAATCTGTTATTACAAATAAGACCAGAAAAAGAAGAATCGTTCAAATTTTTGGCCTCCAAATATGAAATTTTATGTTGAATCATGATATTTTTTATTTTTTTTTTGATGTTCGAAAAAAGGACAGTTTTTAGAGATCGATATATGCTTATCACTTTTACAGTGTATGCAATACATTTTTTTTCATCACATGTATGTGTATCAGTTTTAATTTCTCCACATCGGATGCAGTATTCCTGTGTACCTTTACATTGTCTAGAAATGTGTCCAAATTTGAGGCATTTATAACATTGTGTAACTTTACCTAACAATGTTTCAACTTGAAAATATACATAATTAATTACAAAATAGTTTGGCAAACAATTGCCTTCAAATGTAATTATAACATTACGTCTATGTACATATTCTGTATTTCCATCATTTTCTATTTTCCTGTGCATTCTTTTAATATCAATAATTTGTGAACTAGAGGTCATATATTTTTTCAAATATTCAATGTTATATTTTGTATCGACATCACGTATCAGCCCTTTGATTTCTAAGAGGTGATTGGGAATGTACGCCTTTAAATTATCGTCTTTTAAATGACTATTACTGACTAATTTATTTGCATCCAAAATAGACAAAAACAGCCTTCTCAACTTTTTAATAACCGAAGATATTGATATAGCTTTAATAAGTGAAACCTGGTTTAAGCGGGATGTTGTTTATAGTTATAGAGGTTATAATGTAATACGCGAAGATCGGTATGACGGCTATTCCGGAGTTGCTATTTTAATTAAAAGTGGTATTCCGTTTGAAAACATAAAAATTTTAAAAAATTATAATAAAGAATTGCTTGCTTGTGGTATTAAAATCAACTATAACAAAAGTCATTTAACTTTACTCTCTGTATATAGGTGTCCGAAAGCTAAAACTAACACCGAAGATTGGGATAAGTTATTTTCTCAATTAAAACACCCTTGTATCATTGGAGGAGCTATGAATGCACATAATTCTCTGTGGGGCTCATCTAAAAATGATAAAACAGAATTCAGAATCTAGATTATGTGGTAATGAATAATGGACAACCAACTTGCCAAACGAGACCAGGAAACACAGATTCCGTGATTGATGTCACATTTTGCTAACCTTCTACTCTTTGATAAAATTTCGTGGTCTGTAGATACTGATACTTTGGGATCAAATCACTTCGTTATAAGGGTTGTAATCGATATCTTGGGAACTGATGCGAATATCATTTATCCCAGTAGTAAGTGGAACATTAAAAAAGTCAATTGGACATTATACTCTCAGTTAATTGAAACCTTATTAACTAACAACCCTTACGCCTACTCAGACACGCAAGAAAAATATAATTTCCTTATTGAGTGTATTAATGAAGCTTCTAAACAATTAATTTGCCAATATAAATCATTTAAATGTAAACGTACTCCCCCTCCGTGGTGGGATTCGGAATGTGATGAATCCGTTGTGGAAAGAAAGAAAGCATTAGTAAACTACAAAAAAAATCCTTCTCCAGAAAATTTTTGTAAATGCAAAGAAGTGAATGCTAGTGTCAAAAAAGTCCTGAAATTAAAGGCCAAACAAAGTTGAGTTGAATGGTGTTCAAAATTAAATAAACAAACTCCATCTAGTTTTATTTGGAACCAAGCAAGGAAAATGAACAGGAAAAAAGTTAACTTTCCACTGCCTCTAAGTAACTCATGGGTAGACGACTTTTTTGATAAAATAGCTCCACCTTACGTAAATAACCAGATAGATGTAATGCCATCTGAAACTCTCTCATCTGATCAGAATCATTTTCTCTTAACACCTTTTTCAAGAGCTGAATTAGAGTTTGCCCTTGATAATCGCGTTAGTACCTCACCAGGATATGATGCAGTCAAATATCCTATGATACAAAATTTGCCAGATAACGCAAAAGAATTACTTTTAAATATATTTAACTAGATAATTATTGAGGGTAACGGCATAATCGATTTTAAGCATATTATAGTTGTCCCTATTCCCAAACCGGGAAAAAACCATAAATTAGCTGAAGCTTACCGACCTATATCATTATTATCATGTATATTGAAGACTCTTGAACAGATGATTAAAATTAGGTTAGATTGGTGGCTAAGGGATCAAAGTCCCTTACCCGCTAACCAACATGGCTTTAAGAAAGGTTATGGAACTTTAGATTCCTTAACAACTCTTGTTGTAGACATTCAGAATAGTTTTTCCAGGAACAGTTATGTACCTGCTTTATTTTTAGACATCGAAGGTGCTTACGACTCGGTATCTCTTGCAATTCTCCAAGAAAAAATGATTAAATTTTTTCATATTCCAGCACAGTTTTCTTCTAACGTTGTGAACCTGTACACAAATAGGATAATTTATTTAAAAGACAATCATACTCTTATAGGACCTAGACTTAATAACAAAGGATTACCTCAGGGCTCCGTTTTGAGTCCTATTTTGTTTAACATGTACACAGCAGATCTACACGACATCACTATTACTAATATTGCATTTAATATTGTACAATATGCTAACGATTTCTGTTTGTATACAGAACACAAAAAATATCAGCAATCCATTAAAAACCTGAATGAAGTGTACGGATTCCATCAAAAATGGTTTATAGAAAATGGTTTCGAATTATCCTGCAGTAAATCACAAGTTTGTTTATTTACCAAACATAACTTTCCTAATGCCAGTACAATCAATTTAGGTGGCACCAATTTTCCCTTAAAAACACAATTAAATATCTGGGAATGATACTCGACCAGAAATTGACCTGGAAGTTACATATTGATGACATGTTGAACAGATGCAATAAATATCAATTGAATGAACAAATAATTGTTTAAATGGTTATCTAAAATAAGATATAGACTTAATACTAATTCTTCATCCAATCCTACTCTACATCTATATCAATCTCCTCTAAACCTGTCCTAACACTAGTTGTTACTCCCTCATACAAGTCTCTCACAATATTCACATACTCTTATAATTACTACTTTAATATTGAGTGTTCACAACAAAATCTTTCGTGGGACTCGATCATATGCTTCCACAAGATCGATCGTAGTAGTTTAGTTTAGTACTTTCACAAAAATATCGATTAGTAGTTTTTCGCTACGCCAATGGAAGGTGAAAAGCGTGTTAGAAGACTAATGGAGGCAATTGTATTAAGAGTGCGTGGGGTTTTGGATTTCGGAAGGGTTCATGCGGAAAAATATAACAAGGAATAATAAAAGCGAACGAGCCGTTGTTGAAAGTAGGTTTCTGATAGTTAACGGGGCGTGTGCGCGACGTTGTTGAAAACTTTGACATTTAACACATTGACAATGCCAAAATACTATTATACTCGATTTGGAAATGTGTTGCGATAGCCCAGTTTTTAGGACAGAAGATTACGACGGTCAATTGTTACAATTATCTCGAGCTGTATGTGAAGCAGGACTAGCATTCCGTAAATACAAGAATAATAGGACATTAAGACTAACACAATTCGTAGAACACAAACTCGAGCATTTTACAGGAAAGAAAGAGAAACTACAAATAATATATTTATTTTAAGAAACAATAGGAAAGAGTAGAGACAGGGGAGAAATCGTACAGGGTATTAATGGAGGTCATACTTGATCTCCTTCCATTACATATATGGATGGGGAAGGAGGCGAAGGTAGGAGAATTCAGAAGGCGGCTAAAACAGCAGAAAGCAGGCCAAAGGATACTGGGATCAAATCTGGAGAAATAATTAAAAATCACTAGAGTTAGTAATGGTACCAGATAGAATGCAATCTAAATATAATTTCGAAAAGCCGGTTACCGTCCTCTTTCCAGGAACGGCCGAATGAGAATCGAATAAAATGAATCTTATAATGGCAGATCAATGATGTTATGCAGAGGGCAGCCGAGAAAGAAGTTGGAGCTGGAGTATACGGAGGGACAAGCGGAAATTTATGCTACAGAGATGTGCCTGCAGGAACTAAAACAAAAGAGCTGTACTGGAAAAAAGTAATAAAGGAAAAAGTAATAAAGGAAGTTTACTCTGGATGCCTCGACATACAAGTATTAAAGGAAACGAAAAAGTGAACCTCCTTGACAGGCGAGGGGCAAAAGAAACATTTATAGGCCTAGAACCTTTCGTTGATCAAAGACAACCAGAAACAAAACAAAGATCTACTAGATAGGAATAGAAATGATCAGCGAATCCTCATAGGTCTTCCTAATTGGACACTGTCGCCTCAAGGGGCACATGAACAAAGTCGGACTGACAAAAAGTACGAATTGCAGATTCTATCAGGCTGATGACGAGAAGGCGGAATACGTTCTGTGCAACCGCTCAGGGTTGGATAGGATGAGGCTCACTACATTAGAGCATTATCAACTCGAGCCCTACGACTTCGTAGAAGTGTCACCTAAGGCTATAATAAATAGACTTTATTAAAAAGGCTGGGCGGAAGGGACAATAACGTAGAGGTGAGCCACAATAAAACTCCTATGTCGAGTGGAAGGGTGCCCACTCGTATTGAACCTAAACTAACCTAATAAAGAAACTTTTGATGGGATAGATAGAAAGATACTTTGGAATTGCCTTAGAGGCTTAAAGATGTCGGAATACTTGCTGTAAATTATGAAAGTACGACAAAACAAGAAACTAAATAAGCAGGCAGAACTTACACCAAGAACTCATAATAAAAGTTATTGAAAGAAACGAATTAGGGTGGTATGGCTCTACGTATGGAGGAAATTAGATTGGTCAAAAGAATTTTTGGTACGGCAGATATTCAAGATCAAAGAGAAAGGAGGAAAATCGATAGAAGAAATTAAACATTTATCAACGGACAGGAAAAATGGAAAGAATGGATAAAATAATAGCTAAAAGCAGCTTCAATGTCTTTTATAGGGCTTGAGAAGAAGCTGAAACAAAAAGGATGGAATATATGATTAGATTAGGTTGGACGAAATGATTTGTGATGATAAAGACGAAATGACTAAAAGGTTTATAAATTTCAGACGAGCTTCGCTACGGCTTTGATGAATTGAGACGCCGAATATATAAAAATAAACGGCGAAAGGAACACATTTCGTCAAACTTTCCGTGTATGAATTGGTATCAATAGACTGTGATAACGTTACTTCTGTATGTCCTAAGTCTTCAGACAGTCAGGAAGATACAAACTTAAACACGGAAAGCCAGAGAATGTGTCCTGCTATTTTACATTATTCTAGTGTAAGCGTACGTGTAATAGTGTACCTATTTTGATATATATATATATACATATATATATATATATATATATATATATATTATATATATATATATATGTATATATATAATATATATATATACATATATATATATATATATATATATGTATATATATATATATATATAAATATATATATTATATATATACATATATATATATATATATATATATATATATATATATATATATATATATATATATATATATGTATATATATACAGGGTATAGTAAAAAAACATATCAGGTGAAGTACATCAGATCATACTATATTTGCGACAAGCAATATCACTAGTATCAGTATAAGCGTATTACTCTTACTATTACTTAAGTATATGTCTTTTCTTTTTCTCTACACCAGATCCGTGTCTTCCTTGAAGAACTTTCAAATGTATGCTGATTTAAAAATATTTCAAATAGACTAATTTAAACCACAAAGGGACTTATTATAGGTCTTATAAGGTCTCATTCTTTCTTACTTTTTATCAAAGAAGAAGTATCGACATAACTAATTCCGTCAATTCAGATAATCGTTATATTCTTCCCTCAGTTCCCAATTCTCCAATCATTATCAATAAACCTACAATCCGATTAAAGATACAGTTCAGCAGCGTTGCCAGTAGTCAATGAAGTTCAGTGAAAATTAGATTATATTATGTGGTTCGTTTCAATTCAGTTCTTATAACGATGAAGCATGTTTGTTTCCATCTTCTCCTTCTTTCTTCCTTCCAATTAAAAATGTAACTGGGTAACAGGAATGGTTTAAATACTGAAAAACTTACTTAAATAGTTAAAAGGATGACAGAAGTCCTTCTTTTCCTAATATGTAGGTTTTAGCAGATGTGTAGTGATGATGAAAGTTGGTGTTCTTTCAAGGTTCTCTTTTGATAGTGGTTCTATATATTTCTCTGGTATGTGTTGATAGTAATGCACTCGTTAAGTTTATATCTTCTAGTTTTTTCATTGTGTCAGTACATATGGATATATGATATACATGTTGCTCTCTACCACCCTTTTCCTATAATTTCCATGGATCATTATCTTCGCGCCACATTGCCGATACTGGTAGTATCGCTAAAGAAGGTTGTTAACCTCAAGTACTTATATGTGTGGCCTGTTTTCAATATTTTGTCAATATTCTGCCTCAAATAGGTCCATTATTTTATTACCTGCTGTTCTAATGATATAGGTTTCAGAGCCATAAGTGAATTTTGAGAAGTTTTTCCTCAGGCGGAATCTAAACCTGAGACATAAAATCTGAATACTATGTTACTAGCTGGAAACTCTAACTCTTGCTAAGAAAACCCATTAAAAATTTCGAAATCTACCATTATATGACAATATTAAGTATTTTCTGGACCAAGAGATAACAAACACCGAAGTTCTGGATGGAATGTAGGAGGTACATCGGACACCTAATGAGAGTAGATGGATACGAGATACTTCGGTTGATCATCGAAGAAAATTTCATGGAAAAGCTCAATAGGAGGAAGACCGAATTCCTAGCTCAAAGATGTAATTCGACAGCTCGGCATAATTAATAATATCAAAAATACTTATTGTCTAGCGGACAGAATATGAAAGAAATGATTTCTTATCAATTTAAAAGAAACATAGTAGGCTATGTTTTTGTTAAATGTCATTATTTGTTTAGTAATTTATTGATGTTCTGTGACAGTTTAGTACTACAACATTTTTGGTATTTGTGAATGGTTTAATTATTGCTTAGATTTAATTTGAAGTAGAAATGGAGTTAAGTGTAAAGCAAAGAATTAAAATACTTATGATGATTGGGTATGGAGACAGATCGCGAACTCAGATGAAAGTGTGCAATTTGTTTAATGATAAATATCCAGAAAGACCTATAACGCGTTCAACAGTAAGATTGAAAAAAAATTTCGAGAAACTGGTACGGTTGAAAATGCACGGAAATCAGGTCGTCCCTCTGCAAATGCTGATACAGCATTAGATGTTTTACTTAGTTTTGAAGAAGATGCGCACACTTCTGTGCGTAAAAGTAGTCGCGATATCGGTGTTAGAAAAACAACGGTACACAAACTCTTAAAGCTTGAAAAATGGCATCCTTATAAAATCAAACTTGTGCAGGAATTAAACGAAGATGATCCCGATAAAAGAATGCAATTTTGCGAAGCAATGATGGATAACTGCTACCAAGACCCTCTCTTGGTACAAACCATTATTTTTTCTGATGAGGCCACTTTCACGTTAAATGGCGAGGTTAACCGTCAGAATTGTAGATACTGGGCAAAAGAAAACTCCCACTGGATGCGTGAGCATCATACACAATACTCGCAAAAGGTAAAGGTATGGGCTGCAATTGGAAGAAATCGAATCATCGGACCCTACTTTTTCAAAGGTAATTTAAACGGGGCAACGTACCTTGAGTATTTAAGGGGTATCTCGTACTTGCTGTACATAATTTGTTTCCCAGCAGACGTAATCCTGGAGGTTTTGATGAAAGTTTATGGTTTCAACAGGATAGTGCACCTACACATTATGCTGTAGATGTTAGAAGGTACCTAGATGAAATTTTTCCGAACAGGTGGATTGGTAGACGTGGACCTATTGAATGGCCAACGAGGTCACCAGATTTCAATCATTTGGATTATTTTATGTGGGGCCATCTGAAGAATGTTGTGTATCAAACGAAACCAGCAAATATTCAAGAATTACACCAGAGAATGCGGACAGCAATAAACAATATTTCTCAAGAGACAATAAACAAGGTTCAACAAGAATTTGTACAACGTTTGGGTTACTGTCAAATACAGCAAGGGCTGCAGTCCGAACATTTATAAAGTCATGTATTTCATCATATTCTGTCCGCTAGACAATAAGTATTTTTGATAATATTGTTAATTTAACTAACGCGTTACTTTATGAACACACACAAAATTATTGTATTTTTGTCCACCCTGTACCAATTTGAATCAACATGTGATACATTTTTGGAATCAGCTCAGCTAGAGTAATCCGAAAATTGAGACAAAATGGGGGTGTTCCATTAAAAAAAATGACTGTGACGTCACTACTCGAAAGTAATTCATCCTGTATATTAGAATATTATTTTAAAATACGGTAAATTAAAATCAAAATCGACGTGTTTCAGGATTATTTCTTAAAATGCTCTATTTAGCTAAAAAAGAATTTGTTCCATACTTTACGGACACAGTATATATATATATATATATATATATATATATATATATATATATATATATATATATATATATAAGGCAGACGGAGCAATAAGAAGAAGAAGGACTGTAAGACTTGTTCTACTACTGTTCTGCACCATACAAATCACATTTTCTCTATAGTATATAGTACTTAGTGTAATCTTATTAAATATCTGTCTATACTTAAAGCCACACTGAGAGTGCAGTACGGTTAAAATAGGAATGCGCATTTGCCGGATTTCACGCAATGTACTTGGCAGCAAACAGGTTCAAGTATTGATCAGTGGTATAGGTCCTTCCAAAGATCTTTACGACGGGGCTCTATTAAGACTAAAACTACCTTTTTTATTTTATTTTGTAATTATGTAAATATTATAATGCAAATTAGAATAAAACAGAGAGACTTTAGATCTCTATTATAAAATATATATATTTACAAATACTTTTATTTAAGTAGTCAAATAAGAGGCATAAATTTTAATTAAAAAAGATTTAAATTTTTAGCGGGAATTTTATTTTAAAATTGAATACTTTATTAAACTAACACATACATATATTTTAAATTACATTTTTTGATAGTTATATAGAGTGGGACCTCCGGGTACGACTGCATCTATCAATTATGGAAAAACTATAGTTTCGGCAGGTAATAGATTTCGTGTATCATGTCTAATTCAATTGTTTTTTAATTATTGACGTTTGTTAAGTGGCCATTTTTACATTTTCTACAGTTGTGTGATATCCAAACTGTTTGACTTGAACAAAACAGTTTGCACATTCCTACTCCAACGTTTCCTAAGCTATCGAAAAGCTTTCCAACGAAAAAATACCTAAAAATACTCGATTTCTATGCACCCAGCCCAATACCCGGAAAGCTTGTACTCTGATTGGACTGATAAATGCATTTCATTAGTTATAGAATAATCGAAGTTACTCAAAGATATTTAATTATATTAATGTCGCCCTCTACATCCGAGATGTCGCTTTAGCTACTCTCCCTTGTGTTCTCGTGTATAATCAATTGGTCTACTTTTTTACTAATAGGTGGTATTATGGGTAGTTACATATCGCTTATCTTGGTTCCACACCATTTCTATAGGATTTAATTCGCAATGATACATAGGAAGCCTTAAAATAGAAATATGTTGTATAACATATTCATCAAGATTATGCTTACTATAAATCTTTAAAAGCACGCGCTGCTTCTAATATCACTCATCATCGTCTCTTTCCACTAGCCATTCCTTTTTAGAACGATTAAAATTTGTAACTACTCATCCTAAGAAAAGATGGAACTAATAAAAATAGGTATTTGTTGTTTCCAAGTAAATCCTGTATGTATATACAATTCAAGATACGTAATAATGTTCTTTTTATTAAATTTGCATTTTTCCTAAAGTCCAACAGCATTTATCTAGATGCACCTACATTCCAGATTATCATATACTGCTGCACTTATTCATATTAAGTTAGTGTTTGTGATATTGAAGCCACTTATCTACTTCAATCAAGTCCTATTCCACATTATTTTAAACATAAAACATGGATTGTAGTTGTTAAAATGGATCTAGAATTCATATAAATCAGAAAAAGTGTTGGTCTCAATATAGATCTCTCAGGAATTTCACATACAATATTTTCTGTTATGTGTTCCAGAAATGAATAGTTTAGAACAAATGAATTGTTTTAAAATATAAAATAAAAATGTAATTCTTTAGACTTTTCTTAGTGTAGAATAACAAGAATAGTCACTTCATCAAGTTTGTTCGCGACACCCGACTGACTGGCGTCTGACCCTCTTAAATATTTTTTCACACCTAAATAAAATAGGAGTAATCTTCACGTTCACGCATCAAGTAGTGATTTATCAGTTCAAGTTCACACATCGCCATCGAGACATCGAGTATTTAAAAACTCTCAATTCACGTATTAAATATTTCTCTCCGCTGAAATCGGGCATTTTCTCATACCGGTTTTCTTTTACGTGTTATAAAGAAAGAATTTTTGATATTGTATAGTAAGCTACGGCCGTGTTGGGCCTCTCTACTCTTAAAAGATTTAATTATAAATCGATAAACTCAAAAGTGCTTTTATTTCTCTGGAGCTATATTTGCTCATATTAAGAATCCTTATCCTTCAACGGTCACTGAAGAACCAAACCTATAGAGATACATCCATTCACAAGTCCTTTGAAGTAAGGCTTGGAATCCAAAGATTTCCAACCCTCTTATGTAGGTAGCCAGTTACAAGGCTCCCTCAGTTATGAAAGTTAGATTTTTCTTCTAAAATATTGATTGCGGATTCTTATGTGGTGTTCGGTATTGTTGTCATTGTTATGTGAGCAGGTTTTCAAAATAGTGATATCGATTATTGAGAAGAATAGTTTCTAAAGTAGATGTTATTTTAGTTTTTTAAAGTCCTTATTGAGGGAATACAAATTTAAGGTAGAAACTTGGCATCATCGCAGCGCAGTAACTTCGCTGTCTCATACATACCTTAGTAAGTTGCGGCAGCGAGCCCAAACTGGCGAGTTGTCTGCGAAAGTAGAAGGGCCGCCCTGGCGAGGGTCTTGCTGGGAAAGGGCGACTCCCTGGGGAACGGGAGAGCAGCCCGATCAACTGACGGGCTCCCTTGACGAACATGTGCTCTGCTGCCGTCGGTTAGAGGAAGGGAGAATTCTGGATTAGACGCTGAATCTGGAAAAACAGAAACTTTATTAGTTTTGCGTGCGGCGCTCTTTTGTTGGATGAATACCAATATTAACTTGGGAGGTTCTTTTAATAAAAAAACTATATTAAGTTTTAATTCTCAAAAGAATTACCAATACATTATTATAAAGTAAGATAATAATAATTATATATATATATATATATATATCGAGAAAAGGAGTACGACCGTCAATCCAAAATAAACTAAGGTACACTCGAAGAGTGGTGGGTTTTTCGGTCAAAGTGGAGAAATAAAAGACAAAGAAGGTGGCTACTTCATCTATTTATTGAAGACGTTTCGCTTTCTGCTCAGAAAGCATCATCAGTTCATCTAAAAAGAACAATATGAAACCAAACATCCATAGAGAAGTTACAACAAAAGTGTGTTACCTTACAAAGACATGTAGCAGTCAATGATGTTAAAAATATGAAAAAACTTACGAAACTGGACATTCAGAGTTAACGTTGTATAAAATAATTAATTGAAACTAGGTATAGTTTGCAATTTAACAAAATTAGCACAGCAAAAGAACATGTGATAAAAATACAT
This sequence comes from Diabrotica undecimpunctata, assembly GCF_040954645.1. Lineage (NCBI taxonomy): Eukaryota > Metazoa > Arthropoda > Insecta > Coleoptera > Chrysomelidae > Diabrotica > Diabrotica undecimpunctata. The sequence goes on from NC_092809.1 coordinate 47,000,044, forward strand.
GTATTAAAAAGTTATTATAAAAACTTAAGTAAAAAACATTAAGGTTTATTTTTAAAGTGTAAAGAACTAAAAAGATCATACGAATGCACTTCCAACAAATTTATTTAATAAATTAGATTTTAATTTTAACTTTAGGTAACATTATAAGTTATTTAGAATAATAGTAATAAGATAAAATGAAGTTACCAGTCTTTTGCTTACTGAGACTCGCCGATAAATGAATTTACAAGTTTAACACCCACGAAAACACGTGAAAATAGATGGCCTTGAGGTCAGAGTGACATAAACAGCAAGGCAACCTACCAACTTCTATATATAAGGCGGTATATTCAAAATTTATGATAAATTTGGTTGACAGCTTGTCGTTAAAAAACCAAACAATGAGAGCAAAAGGTGGTTAAAATCACCACTCACCCCAACAGTGATTGATCTGTCAACAAAGAACAAAGCATGCGAAGTCAATCCAAAATATCACATATTATAATATTATGACGTCACTAGTTAGCCAGCTAACAGGTGAAGATTAATACAACTTCCACAGTCCAAAGGTTCAAACATTTAGGACCGTAATGAGAAAGATTCTATGAATCAATTTCAGTTTAATTTTATCAAACAAGTTTATCAAAAAGAACAATTACTTAATTATGTAAAAGTGATATTGACAAATATTAATAAAATATAAGTTGATAAAACTAAGTTAAGGAAGGAATAATTTATTTTATTTTATTTTTATTTAAATTTATTATATGAAAATGTAATAACAAAACCCCAATGTGGGACAAAATTTAAGTAAACAACATATCAAACCTAATTCTGTAAAATTAATGCATGATAAATTTGACTCAAATTACTAATGTGGGTTCTCTTATTAAGGGTATTAGGATGTTTTAATATTGAACACATTTCTAAAAACTGTCTTTTTACGAGATTGCGTTCAGTGCCAAGAATTTTAACTTCATTAAAATATTGCTAAATTTTTAACTGACATCTTATCTAAATCTTATAATTATAATAACAACTTTGATATTGTTGATTCTTTTCATTTTAGTGAATTTATTAATAATTTTGAACTTCCACAAGGTTACATTTTAGTGAGTTTTGATGTGGTATCTCTTTTCACTAATTTACCTCTTTCCAGCGTTATTACCTCCTTAAGAAATCACTGGAACTCCATCCAACCTAACTGTCCTGTATCCTGGGATGTATTTGCAGAACTTTTACAATTAGTATTTGACACTAATTTTTTGGTCTTTAATGACAAATATTACCTTCAAATTTTTGGGACACCTATGGGTTCCTCAATCTCTCCCATCCTGGTTAATTATGTACTGGATGATTTAGTATCTGACCGGCTTGGTCGTTTAGATTTCCAAATCCCTTTTATTAAACGGTATGTTGATGACTTATTACTAGCCTTACCTCCAGACAAGATTCAGGCCACCTTGTCTTTATTCAATGAGTTTGATCCTCATTTACAGTTCACTGTTGAACTTGAGGACTCCAACACAAATAGTATTCCCTTCTTAGACATGCGTGTCATTAGAATGGGAGATAACACCCTTACTACAAGTTGGTACAGGAAACCAATGGCCTCTAATAGGTTTCTCAACTACCACTCTTGTCATCCCTTTAAATATAAATTAAACCTTATTAAAGCTTTAAGCTGCAGGCTAAATAGACTGATACATCCGATTAATCGAAGGGAATCCTTTCAATTACTTAAAAATATTCTGATTGAGAATTCCTATCCATCCTCCCTTATTAATAAATACCTTTATACTCAAAGTTATGGTTCTTCTTTAAATGACATACCCAATGGTGACAAACTCAGAACAATATCAAATAATTCAATTAATAACACTGTTCTGCCTAATAATGTACTTGGGAATCAAACTACCCATTACTCATCTTTACCTTATTTTCCTCAAGTTACTGAGAAACTCGTTAAACTGTACAAAAATAACAACGTACCGGTTAAAATTGCTATTAAGAATGCTAAGACTGTCAGGAATTTGTTTTCTAAAACTAAAACACCTCTGTCCCTTCTGGAACAAGTTAATGTAATATATCATATACCTTGTGCTGAGTGTGACTCATGTTACATCGGTCAGACAGGGAGATCACTGAGAGGGCGTCTCACGACTCACCGCAGTGATATTAATTTATCTAAGCATACTTGTGCTCTTGCCCAACATGCTATCAACACTAAGCACGAAGTAAACTTTAATGAAGTTAAAATTCTTGGCACTGAACGCAATCTCGTAAAAAGACAGTTTTTAGAAATGTGTTCAATATTAAAACATCCTAATACCCTTAATAAGAGAACCCACATTAGTAATTTGAGTCAAATTTATCATGCATTAATTTTACAGAATTAGGTTTGATATGTTGTTTACTTAAATTTTGTCCCACATTGGGGTTTTGTTATTACATTTTCATATAATAAATTTAAATAAAAATAAAATAAAATAAATTATTCCTTCCTTAACTTAGTTTTATCAACTTATATTTTATTAATATTTGTCAATATCACTTTTACATAATTAAGTAATTGTTCTTTTTGATAAACTTGTTTGATAAAATTAAACTGAAATTGATTCATAGAATCTTTCTCATTACGGTCCTAAATGTTTGAACCTTTGGACTGTGGAAGTTGTATTAATCTTCACCTGTTAGCTGGCTAACTAGTGACGTCATAATATTATAATATGTGATATTTTGGATTGACTTCGCATGCTTTGTTCTTTGTTGACAGATCAATCACTGTTGGGGTGAGTGGTGATTTTAACCACCTTTTGCTCTCATTGTTTGGTTTTTTAACGACAAGCTGTCAACCAAATTTATCATAAATTTTGAATATACCGCCTTATATATAGAAGTTGGTAGGTTGCCTTGCTGTTTATGTCACTCTGACCTCAAGGCCATCTATTTTCACGTGTTTTCGTGGGTGTTAAACTTGTAAATTCATTTATCGGCGAGTCTCAGTAAGCAAAAGACTGGTAACTTCATTTTATCTTATTACTATTATTCTAAATAACTTATAATGTTACCTAAAGTTAAAATTAAAATCTAATTTATTAAATAAATTTGTTGGAAGTGCATTCGTATGATCTTTTTAGTTCTTTACACTTTAAAAATAAACCTTAATGTTTTTTACTTAAGTTTTTATAATAACTTTTTAATACATGTATTTTTATCACATGTTCTTTTGCTGTGCTAATTTTGTTAAATTGCAAACTATACCTAGTTTCAATTAATTATTTTATACAACGTTAACTCTGAATGTCCAGTTTCGTAAGTTTTTTCATATTTTTAACATCATTGACTGCTACATGTCTTTGTAAGGTAACACACTTTTGTTGTAACTTCTCTATGGATGTTTGGTTTCATATTGTTCTTTTTAGATGAACTGATGATGCTTTCTGAGCAGAAAGCGAAACGTCTTCAATAAATAGATGAAGTAGCCACCTTCTTTGTCTTTTATTTCTCCACTTTGACCGAAAAACCCACCACTCTTCGAGTGTACCTTAGTTTATATATATATATATATATATATATATATATATATATATATATATATATATATATATATATATATATATATATATATAGGCCGAGAAACTTTAAGAACGAGGGGCCTTTTCCGAAGCTTATAAAAGCCACATCTCCCTTCGAACGCCTTAGTATCCGACCAGTGCCTTCCAATACCAATAACCGGTTATTCTTACAGTAAAAGATGAGTATTCTTTATGGTAATAAACAATTTAAATAACTTATGAATGGTGTTTAAAACATCTCAACATACTCAAGGAAATGGTCAAAAAGAGAAGTTGAACTTTACTGTCCGGAAATCTATTAACTGGCCTATAAATCACATAAAACACCCATTGAGACTTGGGAACAATTCGTACCACTTGCGTTGCATTCCAATCGTTCATTGTTATGTATCCCAACTAAGTGTACGCCGTATAAAAGAATGTTCGTGCTCACACGTCGATTTCTGAATAGGAATACAATACCGTCATGGCTAGCAGAATTAGAACATGTCTTGATTAAAAGGCTCGACCGGAAAAACAAGTACCAGCCTATCGTAGAAAATATAAAGGTAGTAGAGGCAAATCCTGAGTACTCTTTTGTTAAATTGAAAGACGAACAGAAGACTACAGTGTCTAATCGCCATCTGGCCCTAATTGGACGAGGTGAAGTAGAAATATTAGATATACCAGGTCAAGAATCAGTGTTGGTAAAGGACCCACATGAGTTACATTCGAGCCTCAATGATTCCTCATTCAATTATCTTCTTCTTGCAGTACCGTCTCCTATCGGAGCTTGGCTACCATCACAGCAATCTTTACTTTGTTGGCTGCAGCTCTGAACAACTGTATTGAACTGCACCCATACCACTCCCTTAAATTTCGCAACCAGGAAATCCTCCTACGTCCCACATTTCTCTTTTCCGAGATTTTTCCTTGGATTATGAGTCTAAGTAGAGAGTACTTTTCTCCTCTCATTATGTGGCCCAGATATTCCAGTTTTTTCGTTTGTATGGTTTTTATGACTTCGCATTCCTTCCCCATCTTCAGCAGAACATCTTGATTTGTTACTCTTTCTGTCCATGGTATTTTCCACATTCTCCTGTAACACCACATCTCGAATGCCTCAATGTTTTTGATGTTTATCTTTTTCAGTGTCCAGGCTTCCATGCCGTGCCGTGCCGTGCATTCAATTATACGACCACGCAAATTCTCCTCCAGATTCACTACTTCTTGAAGGACTACGGTATTTGGAAGACGTCTCATTTAGTACGGTATATGAAAGACTATAGTGTGGAAGAATATTGTAGACCACTTTAGCCTGTAGGTTTGTAAGTGTTTGGCATATGAGTCAGTGTCACTTCCAAGTTATTCACCTATTGTTTTTGTTGGATTATGTACAATATGTTGATTAAAACCTTATCACATAGATTTTGCTTTCTAATTTTAATAGTCTACAATGACTAGTTCACAGATTTAACAAAAGAGCAAACCAATTCAATGTGACTATCTCAACTCAGAAAACCAAAACAATAGTAATCAGCAAATAACCAACCAGATGTAAACTAGAAATCGATGGCATCAGTATTGAATAAGTAATGCAATCGGTAGCACAATTAACTTTTAAGAAAACAATATATTAAACTTATATTTACCTGTTTACAAATCACACCTTATATTTTACAATTCATATATTATACCATTTTAATAAATAATTAAGCACATATACGACTAAAAATTTTCGACATCAAACGTTGAACTCTTGAAGGTCACACTGATAAGATAAAGAAGAGATTAACTAAATTGTAAATAACATTAGGTAGCATGTAAATAATAATATAGCATTAGTGTTAATATCTGTGTTGATAAAAACTTTGACATAATGATTGATAAAAATGTATATACAGGGTGAGTTTTTAGTGCGACATTAGTCGATAATTTCATTATGATACATAATATCTAAAACAGTTATTTAGAAAAAATAGACATTGATATTCTCCAGACATGGATAATATGCTGAATTCTACAGGGTGATTAATAACTACATGGTAAGGCCAACATACAATTTTTTTAAATTAATAGGATACCCTGTATATTTTCTCATATTTAGATTTGTCTCATAATCCATGTTCTTACAATATGGGGTTTTACACTACTATACAGGGTATTCAACAGTTATCGAGTTAGGTTAGGTTATCGACAATGACGACCAATTATTAATAAGTAAAAGGCCACTCGTATTAGTTCTTCTTCTTAAAGTGCCTATCCGTTCCGGATGTTGGCGATCATCACGGCTATCTTTACTTTGTTTATTGCAGCGCGGAACAGTTCAGTGGTAGTCGTGTTATACCACTTTCGTAAATTTTGAAGCCAGGAAATGCGTCTTCTTCCCGGTCCCCTCTTACCATTTACTTTCCCTTGGAGAATCAGTTGGAGAAGGCCGTAACGTTCTTGATTTCTCATTACATGTCCTAGATATTCCAACTTTTTAGTTTTGACGGTCATGAGAATTTCACATTTTTCCCCATTCTACACAGGACCTCCACATTTCGTATTAGTTAACTACTGTAAAACGGTAGGCTTTAAAAAATACCAGAACAGTTACAAAAATAGAAAGTTTTCATATTATCACCTTTTAAGCAGTCTGTGTGACTTGTCTTTAGTTTTAAAAATGAATTGTTCTGTAGAAGAAATAACAGATATGATCTGGGTATTAGGAGAAAATTCAAGAAATTGCCTATTTGTATTAACAATATATCAATAGCGATATCCTGAACGGAGGAAGATAAACGTAAGAACTTTTAATGTTCGCACTGTGTCAGTTGCATATAAAGCGTGCCATATGCAAAACGTTGTAAGTGCCACTTTGTCGCAAATGCGGATTGTAAGCTAAATAGGTAGTATGTGTCATGCTTTACTTGCCCAATAAAATTTATATCGATGGCGCTTTGCCCAGCGGCGATATAAGGAATTAAATATCAAAACGTAGTAAGTGCCCAAGAACGGTTGACTACATAGGATAGTTCCATCGCCCAAATTTGTCTGTCACTGCAACACGCAGCTGTGTCGTAGGTGTGGGGATGACAAGCCATTATCGACCTTATTGTTACTATTAACTTTTACGGTATATGAGCTTAATTTGAGATTAAAAAGTTTAAAACGAAAAATTTACGTTTTTTTTCTGTAAATAGATGGCAGATAATCAGATTTTTAACAGTACCTAAGACATTCATACTTATAAATTCTTAATTATCTGTTTTATATGGCAAATAAAATTTATTTTCGAAATGATTAAATTAATAAATGTCAGTTTACTCTCAAAATAAATATTTCTGGTAAATAAAATCTATAAATCCGTGTTTTACTTACGTAGTCAGAGCACAAATTGATATCCAAAAACATTTGATGATAAATAAAACTATTCAATACTGAACCATTTATTTCATAAACATACCTACATAGGTAAAACTAAACAGTATACAATACTAGGAAAGTTTAGAAACATTTCTTACCGAACAATTTTATTTAATTTTCTAATTTTTGACCTAGTTGAATCCAACACGGATAAGTTTTTTTGCTTCAAATTTTCAGCTTCCTTGAATTTAAATTTCTATAATTTATTCTAATTAATGTTCTAAGTTTACAAAAGTTTTTAGTAAGCGCATATGGCAAAACTTTTTCTTTTTTTTTAAATCCTTTTTGAAATGTCTCAAACACACTCTATATTAATCCAACATTATTTTTCCTATAGGATCAATATATTTTTAATAATATTTATTCCATAATTTTTTTTTTATGAACTACTCATCTGTAGGCTTGATAAGACCTCCATAAGAGAGTTGCTGCACCCATGATGGTAAACTATAAGTTGTGTTTACGGAGACAGTCCCTGACTAGTTCACTAACTGTGTATGTGATATTACCTAAATCAGGTAAACTATCCTTAAATTTTTTGCTAAATACCCAGCAATGTATTCTAAGGCATCTTCTGTAGTTTCCTGCAAATCACTGACAACACAATATGAGGTGGTAGACTGATTAGAAGATGATTCTTGGGAAGAAAAAGAACTACTATTGTTAGATACATCAGGTTCTTCTATTTTTTCTTGAGGAATTTTAAGATTGGTTTTTTGGAATACTTTTGGACTAATAAATTGATCTACACTCAGAAAAAAGTGCAAAATTTGGTTTGTGGTTAACACTTTATTTAACAAAATTTTAGCAAAAATTTCAGATTTTTTTGATTTTTTCTGAACATTCATATTTTTTGCTTTAGAATACCTCAACTTACTTTGAGGGTCAACTGACTATTTTCAGTTGACCCTTTTTCTTCAAATTGGAATGATCAGCTATTAATTTTTCATATTTGTTTAATATATAATTCGTTGTATTTTGCTTCAAAATCTACTTCAGGCTTTAAATCTATATTGTCACCAGTTTGTTCAAATCAGTAATATTATGTTCATGTTGATTAGATGCAATATTCAAAATATTTGAATCAACCTTTGTAATTTCTGCTCCAAGTTGCCTTCTGTTTCTAACATCTAATCTACCTTCACGAGTAGAGACAGAAGGTGTATCAAAGGTATGTTTATATAAACAAAGTGTTAAAACTGCAGTTTTCTTTAAAAGGCGTTTAGTAGGTAAACCTAAAATACATTAAAAAATTTTTATAGACATTTTATTGCTTAATCATTTTACCTAATAATTCATTTTGAAGATCTCTTTCATAGTCATTCATAGCATATTGTACTCTTAGAATCAAGATTAAAATTATCAGCTCTTCTGCATCGGTTATCCCATTCAGCTCTTCTTTTGGAAAACTGTGAAAAATAACAGGCATATTCTTGGTTTTCACACTCTTAAAATTATTGTCACAACCATATATGGCACATCTATTAGCACCCATTTTGTTTATACAAGTAAATTGATATAGAAACAATAATTAAATAGTCTTAAATTAAGGCCGTTAAATCGCTAGTACAACAAAAAAATTGGCAGCAGGCACAACTATTTTATATAAAACAATAAGAAATGTCAACCATTTCTTACATTAGAGCATAGGACAAAATCAATCCTATCTGTGTTTAGTGTCCTTGGTAAGTGCCTACGAACAGTTGCTTATTTAACTTTGGAGCGGTATTTGGGTGTACTGTTTTCGAAAAAAAAAAAATGGATATTCCTGAAGAAATACGTGCCAAAAAAAGAAAAATTACTGGAAATGTAAGAGAAGACGTAAAACGCAATAAAAACTCTGGAAGTCCATACCTAACTTTAAAGCAAAAGCGAGCAATACCTGGCAAAGTTTTTTGCGAAGAGGTAAAGTAAAAAGTTTCAATTTTTTTTGAGAGCGTATAGTGCTCAGTTGCCCGAAGGGAATTGATAAATTTTATTAAAATATTCTTCTAGCAGCTACCAGTACCCTTGTAAGCTAATTACTGTTGTTGCAAGAAAAAGAGTATTTAAGCAGTTTTGGAAACTGGCAGATTATAATGAGCAGCAGAACTTTTTACGTTCCCTTATTTGACCTACTTTAATCAAACGTAGAAGACATGGAAATTACGATAATCACAACCAGAGCAGATGACAACACTCATTTAAATATTTTCTACCACTTCCAAAAGAATCTGAAGTTCAGATATGTAAAAGTACTTTGTGTTTCACTTTGGCTATTACACAAAGAAGATTGGAGGTACTTAGTCAGCGATTACTCTCCTCCGGCATATCTGTTCAAGACAGACGAGGTGGTAAACGTCCTACCAGAAACAAAACCCTATGGAAACAAAAAATTATTGATTTTATTGCGTCAATTCCTAGCAGAGAAAGCCATTAGAGTCGAGAAAAAGTTACAAACCGAAGATACCTGTCTGAAGATTTAACTGCTCGCAAGCTATATAATGCCTTTCTTGAAAAACATCGGCTTGATAGAACAAAGCCCCCAGTTTTCCGACAATGGTTTAATGAAATTTTCAACAAAGAATTCAGTTTAGCCTTCGGAGCCCCAAGAGTGGACATCTGTCCTACTTGCGACCAGTACAAAAGTTCATGTGTGTGTGTGCTGTCTTACAATATACAAAAGCAGCTATATATTCCAGCTTTGATTCATACGTAGATGTACTATAGTCGGCAGTTTACTTGTATTAATCTGGGAATACATTTTGAAGAGGAAGGAAAGGTTTTATGTACCTATGGGATGAAACAGCTGGAAAACGAGGTTGTAACGAAATCGGTAGTTGTTTGTATGATCACGTTACAGCTCAGCTTAATATTACAAAGCCAAAATTGGTTCTATGGTCCGATAACTGCGGATGGCAGAATAAAAACCAGGGTATTTTGGCTGTTTATATTACCCTGGTAGCTAAAGGGTATTTCGACGAAATAGTGCATAAGTTTCCACAAAGTGGCCACACATTCCTATTATGTGATCGGGACTTTGGCTGCATTGAAAAAGCCAAAAAAGGTCTTAAGCCTGAAGTACCTACGCATTTGGTGCGTATAATGGCAAGTGCGCGTTTAAACAATCCATTTGTAATTAAATTCACTACTAGATTTTTCATTACCATTCAATCCATTTGTAATTAAATTCACTACTAGATTTTTCAACTGGATGGAAATTGCAAAAACTACCCAAGTAACCTCCAGCCTGGGCATCTCCCAAGCTGTTATGATGAAAATATCTAAGGACAACTTAGAGCAAATTGAAGTTAAAACGTCGTACTCGGAGGTCGCATCATGGCGCAAATGCGTGTGTTTGATCCAAAGGTTACACCACAATATTTTGAAAATTTAAACATTGAATTGGTGGGACAGGCACCCCGTAAATGGAACAAAGAAAAAATTAAAGAAATTAGGAGTATGATCCCTTTCATTTCACCCGCCAATCAAGAATTTTATCAAAAACTGGTGGAGAGTCAGGAGGCCCTACAAAATGAATAAAAAAAGTTACAACTTATAAGTTTATAATAAAATGTGTTGTATTAGCATTATAATATTAACATTGTATTTAACTGTTTTGTATAGTAAAGGCATCAGAAAACCAATACATGTTCATCTTTTGTTTAAAATACGATTTTTACCATCCATTATACATGTCCAACTTTATTGGCACATACTAGGTTTTGATAATTAATGGCAAATAGTAAATGTATTACCAATGTTTCCAATAAAGTATGTGTTTTATTACTTGCCTATATGTAAAATGATATCAGAAATAGCTACAAATATTTTGTATTTCTTAGTAGGGGAGAGTTGTCAAAAAGGGGGACATCAGATCAAACGAGGTCAGGCGACCTCTGTCAAAGGACGTTACAAAGAGAGGCTAAAGTTGGTATTACTAGCAGCAGGCGTTCGGCGTTCATATTGCCATTACAAGTTGGTTTTCGAACAGTTAGTGACCTCTGCTTGGTTCAGCGAGTATTCGGAAGTTTTTCTAAATTTATTTAACTATTTTCTTGTGTTTTGTGGGTTTTGTAGGCGGTTAATACAGGCAGGAGTAAACTCGGTAAGTACTTCTTTGAATTTGTTAGATTTTAAGCTTTCAATTTCACATTTATGTTGCTTGGTAATCTCACGAGGAGTGCGCTGAACGCCATGTTTTTACAATGTAGCACTGTCGGACAAAACGGGGACATTTGAAGTTGTTAAAAACGGTGACGTCCCCGTTTTACCCGACGCTAGACTATAAAATGTGTTGATTATTAAATAGTTTTACATCAATCTATAATAATATTCTAAGATATCCTATGTCTATAAAACTTTATTTAAGTTATGTGGTTTTTTTTTCAGACAATGGGCCGGTACAAAAGGACGACGAATAGACAGAGCTGGAATGAAGAGAGCATAAAATTCGCTGTGCAAGCCGTTTTAGATGGGCAAATGGGGTACCGAAAGGCTTCTGCTATTTTCCACGTTTCTCAGACAACACTTGAGAGACGCATAAAAAAGGCTCGTGAACTTGGGTTGTCAGATAGTGAATCGTCTAGAAAAATTGTTGGACGTTATAAAAGTGTTTTTTTCCAAGGAACAGGAAGAAGAATTAGCCCAACATATTGTCAATTTGGAAGAGAGGCTGTTTGGCCTTACACTAATGGATCTAGGCCATTTAGCGTTTGAATTAGCTGAAGTCAATGGAATTGATCACACCTTTAACAGGAGCAAAAAAGCTGCTGGCAAAGATTGGCTGTATGCATTTCTAAAAAATAATCCAAGACTTTCGCTGCGCTCTCCGGAATGTTTGGAAACTACATGCCCACAATATTTATATTTCCACGAAAAAGAGAAAATCCTGCATTAATGGACGATGCTCCAGCAGGATCCTTTGCTTTTTTTTCCATGAAACAGAATGGATTACAACAGAAAGCTTTTTAGTTTGGTTTCACATACCTTTTAGTAAGCGATATGGTAGATGATTTGATTTTATCGGTCCCTGAAAACAAAGTAACTGATGTTTTAAACACCTTTAACGCCCAATGTGAACACCTAAAGTTTACGGTTGAGAGGAAAGCTGATAGTATGATTCCTTTTTTGGACATGCTTATCCATCGTGGCAGTGATGGCATGCTAAGGACCGAGTGGTATCGTAAGCTTTGTTTTACTAACCGTTTCATACATTTTTATTCTCAACATCCATCTAAGATGAAAACAAATTTAGTTTTGGCCTTAAAAACTAGGGTTACCAACTTCGAGTTGCACATCGAGTTCAGGGACAAGGGACTAAAAAAGTTGAGATCTATACTACTAGAGAACTCCTATCCCATAGGGCTTTTAAATAAACTCATTTGCGGTTCTCCTTTTCCTTCGCAATTTTCGGTATCTAAGTTATACACAAAAACAAAGGATCCCTTCACAATACAGGACTCTTCGAATGTTGTTTATTATATACCGTGTACCAATTTTAACAACGTATATATCGGAGAATCATCTCGTAATTTCCACAGTAGGGTGATCTCACATCGTAGTGACCTAAAAACCAATAAAATAAATGCGTGTGCACTTACAGAACATGCATTAACTTTGAAACATTAGTTTAATTTCGAAGATTCCTGTATTTTGGTAAAAGAAAAAAACCATTCAAAACTTTTTTTCTGGGAAATGTGTAAAATCTAGTACGTCTTGCATAAATAAAAAGTCTGACAGATAAACTGAGCAACATTTATTGTTATTTACTGGAAAAACATCAAAAATAAATTAAATATTTACTTATACATATACACTTCAAAATACACCTGTGTGCATAACATGTTGCATACCATTAAGACAGGTTTAAAAATTAAAAGTTACCCAGTATGGGCCTCTTGGTTTTTTGAAAAGAAATACAATATTAAGAACACCTAACTACTTTTTAATCTTATTGTTTTTTCCTTCTGTTCTCTATGTATCAGACCTCTATGAGTTAAAACACGCCATCAAAAGATGCCATAGAATTAACAAAATTTTTACTATCATTACCAAAATTTTAGAATGTATTTTGTCCATTATTTTATGTTTGTGTTATTAATGTTGAGGGGCAAAGATTATTATATATAATCTCAACGACTATTAAGTTAAACTGACGAATTGTGATATTTTGTAAATATTTACATATTCTTTTTATCTATATTACAGCGTCTTGAAAAAGTAATAAAACAATTCCGAAAGCTAGACAAAAAGTAAAAAGAGTGTTTCTTTAACATCCCAGCCAACCTTCAACTGCAGCCCTAATAGATTGGTTGTTCGTATATATATATATATATATATATATATATATATATATATATATATATATATATATATATATATATATATACATATATATACATGTGTCATGTTTTGCCTTCAAAGACACTGTCTTTTCAGGTGGTAGCTATGTGGATCTGAAATGTGCTTTCATTTGCCAGGTATCTCCTGATAGCATTGGAAGCTTTTGTGGTAACTTCATTACACCTTTTATATTACTAATAAACTCTAATCTTTTCATGTTACCTAAAGTAAAAATAAAATTAAATTAATAAGTGTGATCTTATGATCTTGTTAATTCTCGGCAAATACTTATTTTTTACATAAGTTTTTTACATAGTTTTTTAAATTACATGTAATACAATAACCACATAGTCTTTTGCTGTGCTATGTTTGAATCAAATTGTAAACTGTATCTAGTTTCAATTTATTGTTTATACAACTAATTATTGATGTCTATTATCTTACGCTTCTTTACATTTTACACCATTGACTGCTACATGTCTTTTTAAGGTAACACATTTGTATTGACTTGTCTATGGATGTTTGTGTTTTCATATTGTGCTTTTTAGATGAACTGATGATGCTTTCTGATTAGAGAGCGAAACGTCTTCAATAAATAGATGAAGTAGCCAACTTCTTGGTCTTTTTTCTCCACCCTTTGACCGAGAAACCCACCACTCTTCGAGTGATCCTTATATATATATTGATACGATTAGGGTTTATAGAAAATAATTTATAAGTTATATACTACATAATATTAGATATTTGGTTGTTTTAAATAAGTTATATACTAGAGAATTTAATAAAAATATATTTATGTGAGGGCATTTTTAATAAATTAGCATATAATAATTGTAAAAAGTTGTATTTTAATGTTGTAAATATATTTAAGTGAGCCATGTGCATAGGCAACCAACTATACAGTGAGTGATAGACAGATATACATACTCTGAAGTGACGTTTAAGAATATTTACGAATATAAAGTGGGGTTATAATAATAATGTTAGTTTAAAATGTTTAATTTATATATATTTAATGATTTAAATGTTTATTCTGATCTGAAAAGCCTAAATGTCAACAAAATTATCAATGGAACATTAACGAATTCTCCAGAGTGCAGAGTGTGACCATTGTTTACGGTCGAACATTCTGGAATAATGATTATGTCGGTGGATGGAACAGATATTTTTTTCGAGAACATCCATATCGAAGAAATAGAACGAAATTGGAACATGATCTCTTACCAGATGGTTCTAGAATATCCAAAAAGATATAAATACCCGTGATTTGGATTCAAGATGGCAGTTTTTAGTCAGAAGTCAGGCCAGTTTATTATGAAAGTTAGTAGACACATGTAGTTAGTGAAGTAAATTGTTCAGAATTTTCAAGAAGTCAGTCAGAAAAGTTTAGTAAGAAATATGAAAGTTAGTTGGAGTCAGTGAATCAGTTACAAATAGTCAAATTGTTTAATATAGTGAGTTAAATGAAGATTAAAAATTATGCCTATATTTAATGCACATTTATAATTATACACAAATAATTATTGAAGATTATAAAAGTATATTAGAAGAATATTGGATGGACATTGGAAGGAATTAAAATTATATTATGATTGGAGATTAGTATAAATCAACTTATAATAATTGGATATTGGTATATTGAAAAGAAGAATAAATATAAATGGTGTTTGCTGGTTTGTTTGGTGGTTTATAAATGTTGGTGAAGAAAAATATATCTTAAATTGGTAGAAGCTGATAATTGGGAAAAGTAATTTCACAAAAACAAGGATAACCGAAGTACGAAGACATTCAGTGGTGATTAGAATCTATATAGTGGAAAACAGTTCATTTAGGCATTCAGTGAAAGAAAGGTACAAAATTTTGTTAATATAATTTAGTTAATGTCATAACAATTTCAATTTTGAAGTTAGTTTGTTTAAATTTTACATTGTCTATAGAATTTAATTAGTTTTATAAGAGTATCAATTTTAAGATAGTTTATTTTAAATTTACATTGGCTAGGTTAGATATATATGTGTGTTTCATAATAGTTATAATAAAGAAAATTTAAAAAAGTACTTACAAACTAATTCTTTGAGAACCGCGATAAAAACCCTATATATTATATTATTAAAAATACTCATTGCTCATCATTCAAACAAAAAA
Organism: Diabrotica undecimpunctata; assembly: GCF_040954645.1. Taxonomy (NCBI): domain Eukaryota; kingdom Metazoa; phylum Arthropoda; class Insecta; order Coleoptera; family Chrysomelidae; genus Diabrotica; species Diabrotica undecimpunctata. The sequence continues at coordinate 47,015,460 of NC_092809.1, forward strand.
CACATCATAACAATTTGGCACCCAACGCGGTGGCTCTCTATTTAAAAGAATTAGTTTGGGAAGATAAGTGCTCTCATATAATTAAATTAATTATCAGTAGAAAGGAAAAATTATAGATTTTATTTTTAATTATATTTGAACAAGTAAAGTCTCAAAATGTCTCAAGGAAAGAAAGGTACAAGAAGCAAAAAGAATGAAGAAGATGTGGAAGTAGAAACACAACCTATACAAGAGGAGAGTTTAGTTCAAGTTCCACAAGATACTGCAGAAATGAATCCAGAAAGAGAGGAAAATGTCAATATGGCAGCTTTGATGTCATTAATGATGCAGATGAACAAGACAATGGAAGAGAATACGAAAAAAATGGAAGAGAATACGAAAAAAATGGAAGAGAATTCAAAAGAAGTCAAAGAAGACATAAAAAAAATAGAACAGAAAATGGAAGAGAATACGAAAAAAATGGAAGAGAATTCAAAAGAAGTCAAAGAGGACATGAAAAAAATGGAACAGAAATTGGAAGAGAATTATAGAAAATTAGAAAAGAAAATAGAAGATAATAATAATAAAATTGTAAAACAAATGGATAAAAAACTTGAAGCTGCAGAGAAAAAAGTAGCAAATGAAATAAAAAGTATACGGAATGACTACAAGAAAAGGATAGACAATGAGAGGACAGAAGTAAAGAGGATTATTCAAGATAATAAGATATATATAGAACAGAAAATAGAGTTGCAAAAATGTAACTTAGAAGTAAAAATTAACGAAGACAGGAGAAACACAGAAGAAAAATTAGACGATATACAACAAAATATCCAAATAAATTGTAATCAAATAAGAAATGTGGAACAGAGAATAGATGATATTTCACAAATGAGAGACATAGGGAGACCTTACTTAAATTTAACAAATGAGACTGGGATTAAATTCTCTGGTAATATAAAAAATTTGCATCCTAGAGTATACATAAATAGTTTAAAACATAAATTAAGATTTGTGAATAATATTAATGATATTAAAGATTATATTAGAATGACATTAAATGACAATGCAGCAACTTGGTTTGCTAGTATTGAGAATGATTTAGATAATTTTCAAACATTTGAAAATAAATTTTTAAATTATTATTGGGGTGAATTAGAGCAAGCCAAGTTTAGAGAAATTCTATATTTTGGAAAGTATAATCAAAATTTAAAATCAAATATGGTAGATTATGCATTGAAATTGATAACAGTTGCAAAATATTTAGAACCACCACTTAGAGAGGATGAAACAGTCTTAAATGTATCTAGACATTTTGATGCTGATGTTGTGCAAACCGTAACTGTACAAAATATTCAAACAATAGATAGTTTTATTAATTTTATTCAAAGAATACAAAGAGGCAATATGACAAGTAATAATAACAACAGAAAAAACAATAATAACTTTCAATATAATAAAAATGATAATCAACAATATAGACAATCATATAACAATAATACCAGGTATGGTGATAGTTTACAAAATTTTAATAATAATAACAGTAATCCAAATAGACAGAACTTTAATAATAATACTAGTTATAATAGACAAAATTTTAATAATAATACTAATTATAATAGACAACATTTTAATAACAGTACTAATAATAATAGACAAGATTTTAACAATAGAAAAAATACAGAGCGACCTAACTATAACAGACAGGTAAATTATGTTCGAAGGAATAGAAGCTGCGAAGACAGGGAACGAAGTAGTACAAGGCAGGAAAATGTGAGTAGAAGTCATAGTAGGGAAAGACATAGGACATCAGATCCAAGTGGTCAGATACAATCTGACAATTCTAATAATCAAAATTTTGTGCAGTAAGCTTTCTGAATTACAAGTTAGGCCATTGCTATTATGAAAAACCTTCTGAATTTATTTCTTTAGATGAAGATAAAATTATTGAATCTATTAATTTAATTTATATAAATGCTTTGTCCAAAAATAAAATGATTAAAATTATGATAGATACTGGTTCAGAAAGTACTTTAGTCTCGGAGAATTTTATTTTTAATACATTAAAACTATCAGATATAATAAAGATTCCAAAAATTAAAATTGTTGGTGCAAATAATAAGAAGTTGGGTGAAATTGATAAACTAGCCAATTTTAAAATTAATATTCTTAATAAAGAAATTAATATGCAAGGATTTATTGTCAAGGATTTATGTGTTGATATATTAATGGGAAATGATGAATTGGAAAAGAAGAAAGTAAAGATAGATTTTGAAGAAAAAATGGTAACTTTGGAAGGGCAAATAATTAAATTTATGCAGAAAGATGAGGTAGAAGAAGGAATAAGAGTTGATAGGATATTATTAAAAGAAAATAATGATGTTTATGAAGAAGAAATGTATTTTGATGATAGGGAAATGTCCCAAAAGAATATAAAGAATAATTATTGTAGTGAATATTTAAGGAATGGAAATTTTAAGCAGATGGATGCCTACGAGGCGGAGTGCGTAAAATTGGAAGCAAGGAATAATGAGTACATAATGAAGAATAATTTTATTTGTAAAGAAGAAGATATGATGAAAGTTTTAAATTGCCTTGAAGAATATAAATCAATAGTCATTTCCATATTGCAGCAACACAAGGGACTTGTCAATAAAGAAAATAGAATTGCACAAAATTATATCCATAGTATAAAAGTTAAAGAAGAAAAAGATTTTAAAACAAAATCATACCCAATACCATATAAATACAGAGAAGAAGTAAACAAAACAATTAATAATATGTTAGAAGATGGGATCATTGAGAAGGCAGACACACGTTTTATTAACCCCATAGTAGTAGTACGAAAAAGATCAGGTGAAATCAGGTTATGTTTGGATGCAAGGAATATTAACAAGATTACTGAAAAGCAATTTGAAGCACCAATGAGTATAGATGGAATATTAGGAAGAATTACAGGAATGTCATTTTTCACTAAAATCGATTTACAGCATAGTTTCTGGTTAATACCTCTAGAAAGAAAAAGTAGACAGTATACAGGATTTCAGATAGATGGAGTAGTATATCAATTCAAAGTAGTACCATTTGGACTTCAATCATCTTGCAGTGCTCTATGTAGATGTCTTCATGATATTTTGGATCAATATGAACATTTTGTAATTCACTACATTGATGATATATTAATTTTTTCTAAAACGGCTGAAGATCATGAGAAACACCTAAAAATTATAATAAATAGATTAGACAAAGTTGGACTAAAAATAAATCAAGAAAAATGTACATTTTTTCAAAAAGAAGTCATATATCTAGGTTATAAACTTAACACTAAGGTAATCGAAATGGATCCAGAACGGACACAAGTCATTCAGGAATATAAAACACCACACAATTTAAGAACTTTAAGAGGATTTATTGGAATAATTAATTATTATAAAAGGATGATACCAGATCTAAGTATAAAAGAAATTCCATTACTTGAACTACTGAGAAAAGGTGTAAAATGGAGATGGGATCAGAGAAGAGAACTAGCATTCCAAGAAATTAAAAACATTTTTCTGTCAAATTTGAAAATATACTATCCTGACTACACACAGCCATTCATATTAAGAACAGATGCATCAATAGAGAGATTATCAGGGGTATTATTACAAATACATGATGGGGTCGAATACCCAATACAATTCATTTCAAGAATTACAAAGCCACATGAAAAGGGTTACTCGGTTTCATAATTAGAACTAGCAAGTATAATACACTGTGTCACAAAATTAAGATTTTATTTGTTGGGTAATGAATTTACAATAGAAACAGATCACCAAGCTTTAACGTCTATATTAAATAACAAATATGGAAACAGTAGAATACATCGGTGGAGTCTAATACTTAGTGAATACTGCTTTGAAATCAAATACATTTCTGGAAAATCCAATATAGTGGCAGATGCTTTATCAAGGTTAGAAAATACACCACAAAAAGGGCAGCGAACAATAAAAATTGGATTAAATCAATTAGTAGAAAGTACTGGATTATATTCTAAAGAAGAAATTATAAGAGATCAGATCAATTTGAGTGAAAAACAAAAAGTCCTTAGGAAAGATGGGGTATATTATAAAATAATAAATGGCATAGAAGTATATGTAATAACTAGAACTTTAGCAAAGAAAATATTGAAAAATTTACATAACAATTATATGCATATTGGTTCAAGAAAGCTATGGATGCTATTTAGGGACAATTATTTTGCAAAGAATGACATAAGTATAGCAAAAGAAATTACTACCCAATGCCCAATATGTCAACTAAACAAAGAAAAGAATTTCAAAAACCAGAACACATATAAATCTAATGTTGTATATGAAAAACTAAATACAGTTTCCATGGATTTTATTTCAAATTTAGTTCTCAGTCCAACAGGAAAAAAGCATATACTAGTGATAGTTGATTTATATACAAAATTTATTAAACTATATCCCTGCTCCAGAACAAATGTTAAAACATTAAAATTATATATTAATCAATTTTTCGAAGAAATAGGACCATTTAGAAATTGCATAATAGATAATGCTACATATTTTAACAACCAAAAATTTCGGACATTTTGTGAGAAAAAGGGAATCAACATTCATTTTACAAGTATCAGACATCCTCAGGCAAATCCTGCAGAAAGATATATTAAAGAAGTTATAAAATATTTAAGGATACTGTGCCAAAATCAACACGAAACTTGGCAGCAACATATACCACAAGTAGAGTATTTTTTAAATAATACACATAATTTGAATACAGAGGAAGTACCAGAATATTTAATGTTTGGCCATATAGGAAACAGAAAGTGGATTAGTGAATATAATCAGGAAATGTTAGAACAAGTAATGCAGAAAGTGAATAACCGAATTAGGAGGAAAGCTGAAAAATATATCAGAAGACAAAATCGAAATATAAAAAAACCAATCACATTTCAAAAAGGAGACCTAGTGTTAATTCGTTCACTTAGAAAAAGTAATGTTAAAGAAAATCGCTGTAAGAAATTACAACCAATGTTTGAAGGTCCATATACAATTGAAAATCAAAATGGACTAAATAGTTATGTGTTAATAGATGCAGAGAACAGACTAAGAGGCATATTTCATATCAACGACATTTTTCAATATCATGAAGAGATTGAATAATGTTTTCTATACCTTTAACACAAATATAATAACACTAATAACTTACTGATAGATCCATTTCATAGATAGATGGTAGATTTCTTTGTTGTGAATAAATTTGACATCATACTTGTTGAATTTTGTACATATGGAAATTGTTTGGTACCCTAAAAATCATAATTTGGGGTTAGATACAGAATTGATTGTGTAAATGTCTTTATAAAAAGTGTAAAACTTACCAATTCATATGGAGGAAAGCCTGTTGAATGGAAATAATTCCTAGATTTTGTTTATAAATAAACAATAGATGATTAGATTATATGTTTATTTTCTGATAGCCTCCATTTTCAATTGCTTTATTTGACATGACAGTTTGATATAGACAGCGAACAGGGATGTATTTAACACATTTTAATTTAAAAAAAAATTTATCTATTAAATTTAATAAGGTATGAGAAAATTAATATTTAAAAAAATAATAAGTAAATTATTTATTTTAAATATTATTTTGGGGTATTGATACGATTAGGGTTTATAGAAAATAATTTATAAGTTATATACTAGAGAATTTAATAAAAATATATTTATGTGAGGGCATTTTTAATAAATTAGCATATAATAATTGTAAAAAGTTGTATTTTAATGTTGTAAATATATTTAAGTGAGCCATGTGCATAGGCAACCAACTATACAGTGAGTGATAGACAGATATACATACTCTGAAGTGACGTTTAAGAATATTTACGAATATAAAGTGGGGTTATAATAATAATGTTAGTTTAAAATGTTTAATTTATATATATTTAATGATTTAAATGTTTATTCTGATCTGAAAAGCCTAAATGTCAACAAAATTATCAATGGAACATTAACGAATTCTCCAGAGTGCAGAGTGTGACCATTGTTTACGGTCGAACATTCTGGAATAATGATTATGTCGGTGGATGGAACAGATATTTTTTTCGAGAACATCCATATCGAAGAAATAGAACGAAATTGGAACATGATCTCTTACCAGATGGTTCTAGAATATCCAAAAAGATATAAATACCCGTGATTTGGATTCAAGATGGCAGTTTTTAGTCAGAAGTCAGGCCAGTTTATTATGAAAGTTAGTAGACACATGTAGTTAGTGAAGTAAATTGTTCAGAATTTTCAAGAAGTCAGTCAGAAAAGTTTAGTAAGAAATATGAAAGTTAGTTGGAGTCAGTGAATCAGTTACAAATAGTCAAATTGTTTAATATAGTGAGTTAAATGAAGATTAAAAATTATGCCTATATTTAATGCACATTTATAATTATACACAAATAATTATTGAAGATTATATCATTTAGGCATTCAGTGAAAGAAAGGTACAAAATTTTGTTAATATAATTTAGTTAATGTCATAACAATTTCAATTTTGAAGTTAGTTTGTTTAAATTTTACATTGTCTATAGAATTTAATTAGTTTTATAAGAGTATCAATTTTAAGATAGTTTATTTTAAATTTACATTGGCTAGGTTAGATATATATGTGTGTTTCATAATAGTTATAATAAAGATAATTTAAAAAAGTACTTACAAACTAATTCTTTGAGAACCGCGATAAAAACCCTATATATTATATTATTAAAAATACTCATTGCTCATCATTCAAACAAAAAACACATCATAACAATATATATATATATATATATATATATATATATATATATATATATATATATATATATATATATATATATTGTTATGATGTATTGTTTGTGAATGATGAGCAATGAGTGGTTTTACTAATATAGGGTTTTTATCGCGGTTCTCAAAGAATTAGTTTGTAAGTACTTTTTTAAATTATCTTTATTATATCTATTATGAAACACACATATATATCTAAACTAGCCAATGTAAATTTAAAATAAACTATCTTTAAATTGAAATTCTTATGAAACTAATTAAATTCTATAGACAATGTAAAATTTAAACAAACTATCTTCAAAATTGTTATGACACTAACTAAATTATATTAACAAAATTTTGTACCTTTCTGTCACTGAATGCCTAAATGAAATGTTTTCCACTATATAGATTATAATCACCACTCAATGTCTTCTTCTCAGCTTCGGTTATCCTTGTTTTTGTGAAATTACTTTTTCCAATTATCAGCTTCCACCAATTTAAGATATTTTTCTTCTTAAGCATTTATAAACCACCTAGCAAACCAGCAAACAGCATTTATATTTATTCTTCTTTTCAGTATACCAATATCCAATCACCAAATATATTATATAATTTTAATTTTCAATTAATACTTCTTGCATTATCCAATCACCATTTATACATAACATAATTTTTAATCTTCAATAATATTTTCTTTATACTGTTTCTTAATCTTCATTTAACTCACTATATTGAACAATTGGACCTTCTGTCTTACTGATTGACTGACTCTAACTAACTTTCATACTAAAACTGGCTTCATAGTAACTGTAACTCATAACTGATAACTGATGCCTTGAATCCAAATCACCGTGTATTTATATCTTTTTCCATGTTCCAGAATCATCTAGCAAGAAATCCTGTTCGATTTGTTCCATTAAACACATGTCTGAATTCTCTGGAACAATCCATTTTGCAACAAGACCATCTTTGGTGATCTAGAGAATTCCTTACTTTTTAATCGAGAATTTTGTCGACATTTAGGCTTTTCAGATCAGAATATACACTTAAATCAGTAACTTAACATTCTAATTTAATAAACTACACATTTTAAACAACATATTATTATAACCCCACTTTATATTCGCAACCATTCCTTAAATGTCACTTGGAGAGTATGTATATCTGGTTGCCTAATCACATGGCTCACTTAAATATATGTATTTACAACATTATAATTATAAAAAAATACTTTTTATATGCTAATTTCTTAAAAATGCCCTCACATAAATAATTTTTCTTAAATTCTCTAGTATATAACTTATTAAAATAACCAAATACTTTTTATATCTAATATTATCTAGTATATAAATTATAAATTATTTTAAATTATTTTCTTTAAACACCAATCATCTCAATATATATATATATATATATATATATATATATATATATATATATATATATATATATATATGCTTGTTATGTTCTATTGATTTTTCGGTCAATTGTCTTACGACAAAACTGACATCTGTGCAAGCTCAGCCTGATCCGAATCCTTGTTAGATCATTAGGTTAGGTATATAAGACCATTAATCTTGTTTGTTGTAACCTTTGTCGTAAGTTTTAATGTTGTACTAAGTAAGTTTATGCCTCTAGAATTCTAGAAGAATTGCTTATCCCCCCTTTTAGACACGAGTATGGCGGTGCTACTTCGCCACTAATATTGGATTCTAGGTAGGTAGAGTATTTTCTGAATTAATTACAAGGAAGACACTAATAAAATTTCGCTCGTAATAAAATTTCTTCTGCATCGTTTCGTTTATATCGGAATAATTAATAGAAATGATACAATAAACTATACAATTTGAATAACAAGATCGTTAAAACACACTACACTTTCCAATTATGACGTTAGAAACCAAATTCTTACATGTGTACTTTTGATGGTGATCTAAATTGACTCACATTAGGGGCGGTCTTTACAAATGAGCAATTCATTCGTCAATTAAGAACCCTCGAAACCCATTAACCCATTTCGGAAATATAGGCCAGGAGGATTGATTTGCTTACGACTAGACGAATACGATTTTTGACGGGGAAATTGGTCGCATTTTCACGAGGGTTGGGGTTGGTCGCATGCGAGGGTAGGATTTGTTGAGTTTACAGGGTGGCTCCTACGTATCTTATAATGTAGTATAGGCAGTGATAATGGCCGTATAGCTGCAACATTATCAAGCATACGCGGTTAACAAAAAAAAAATTAAATGTAAAAATGTTTAAGAAAAAAATAAATAATATAAAGAAATTTAACTTTCAAAATGGTTATTGCTGGACAAAAATTCATTCACGTATAATATAGCAAATACGTTGGTTGAAGCAATAACAGGCAACAATAAAACCGTTTTTTATTTTTATGTAATGTTGTGTTAAAATATTCACTACTTATAGACATATCTTACTAAAATGGAATCCCGAAGATTTTAAAGAACATTCAAAGTCCAATTTGCTACATACTACAGTCATTACGAAATTCGTAAATCTTAAAAAAATGTGCGTGATATACGAACTATAAAATTTAGAAGTAACATAACCCTAAATACCAATACTATTTTTCTAACACCACTAACCATTAATGAGGCAACTTATAAAGAGAACATTCACAGTGCTTGACAGTCTGTCTTATCAGACAATCATCAGTAATATTTAAAATTAAGTAATTCCATTTTAATTTAAAGAAAAGGGGTAAAATTTTGACTATTAATAAACGCATGTTATATTATTACTTACTTGAATATTTACAAAAAGCCACTTAACCCTTTCGCCACTATCGGGACATATATGTCCCGACATATATTTCAAAATAACTGTTGGACTATATTCTCCCAAAAATACGTAAAAGTTGATGTATTCAGTGTTTCTAAGTCTTTGTGGAGGTAGGCAATATAAAATACAAAGTATATTATGATTCATTTTCAGTTATGGCGGCAGAAATAGTACACGTGTTATATCGCTGAAGTATAAAAGTGAGATTTTTGTAGAAATTAAACTGCTGACGCTTTGAAAAGCCAATTCTATATATTGTACTATTTTTATTAATCTAATTTATTGCCTTTATTTATTATCAAAGGTTCTACATTTATAACACTTACAAGTTTATTTAAAGTCTTTATTTGTACAATATAACTAATTTATTTCACACTAATAATTATATAATTTATTTACATTTATTACAATACGTGCGTTACATTTTAAAAACTCGACGCGATGTTATTTTCGGACTAACTGTTTCCAACAAAATTCCCTCATTAAATATAAAATACAGTTATTCGAGAATCCCTTCGATTTCGGACGGCGACCTTCTCGAAAATTCAACAGGTGTTTCAGTTGAGCGGCGAAATTACTAGAATAGAATAGAATTAGAAATAATATATTTACAGTTTTATGCGTCATAATATTTATCGTAACAATATACTAGTGGATTTAACAGTTACAGGTAAATGTCACTATAGATAAAAACATTTGGTTCTTTGTTGTAAATGTAAGTTTTTCTGCATAATAATGTGTGTGGGACATATACGTCCCAATAGTAATATTAAAAGGGATTATTTGTCCCAATCGTAGGGAAATATATTAAAATGATTTCTACATTTTTGCTGTTATTACGTGTTTTGTTGATTTGTTCTTTTTTAGGATGAGCCGCAAAGCATTGACAGAAAAAGATTTAGTGGAAATAGCTGGGCATTTGAGTGATATCTCTATATCCGCTGAATCCGATGAGCCATTTGATTGTTCTGCTGAATATAAAAATCCTGGGTTAATCGATAATAGTATAAAAGGCCCGGTTTCAGGTAACAATGGTTTACCTGAGGTACAATGTCTTAACAGTGGGCCAAGTCAGATAAATTTAATAATATTTACGACCGCACTAATTGAAGTCAACCATTTTCTGCTAAACAAACTTTACAAGTCTCAATTAAACATGTTTAATCGGAATAAATTAACGAAAGAGTAATTTTTTTATTCTCCTTTGCGTTTTATCACTGTTTTCATATTTTATTTTAGATTAGATTAGCTCTCATTGTTCCTTATAACATCTGATAAATTTACTGATATGTAGAGAAGGCAGCTAAAATTTGATTTCAGTATATTGCTTCGCTTATACGTATTTCGTCCTATCAGGTCTCCTCAGAGCGACAAGAGCTTATACTTAGTCACTCTGAGGAGTCCTGATAGGACGAAATACGGATAAGCGAATAGTGAAACACTAGACTGAAATCAAATCTTAATTGGCTTTTCTGTATTTTTATTTACTCACGTTTAGAGTGTACGAAATCAGTTCACGAAAGGTTCTTGCCTAGATAAATTGATATGTTGTGGAACCCATATTGTAGATTCCCCATGTCAGTCTATTTATCGTCTCTTTTGATTTGAAATTTGTAGAAAGCACAGATGTGGGCAATTGTCTGAATTTTTGCTGTTCTCACCTCTATGAACAGCCCCGCTCATAATCGACCGGTACTGAACAACAAAGCCTTCTAGCCTATTATTGAAATTTCCTCTTTGTCGGGTATCAAAAGAAACTAAGTATTACGTAATATTCACAGATAGATAAATAGAAAAGTGCAGTCCAAAAATTAAGTATAATCAATAAATGTAAAAAATTATTTTCCATATAAAGTATTAGCCTCCTAGTGGCTGGAAACAGGCAACAATATATTGGCTTATAGGGTAATGTTTATAGTAGGGATCCTGGTCTGTACAGAAAAAGTAAGCGGATGTGGGATAATACTGCACTTTTGTTGCATGGATAGTGTGTTAGAGAAATCGTGCAATGTGTAATGGGCATAATGCTGATAGTAAAGGTAAATGCTCCTAAAGTAAAATATGGAAGCAAACTGAGCTTCTGTTTGGATTTTCGGCTGAGGACTATTTCAGGGGGAACAACATTACAGGTTATAAAAATCAGAATAGACTCTTGAAATCACGAAGTTGTACAGCTAACTGTTAGGTTAAAAGAAGTATGGAAAGATTACATTCAAGAGACGACGTGAAAAGGATAAATGGCAAAAGACCTACTTAGGTGAAGGATACAAATTGTAGTATGTAGGTAAAGGTAACACTAGGGAGTAGTAGGGAGTTGGTATAATTGCTGATAGCGAAATGAAAGATAACGTAGTAGAAGTTGTAAGAACGACTGAACGAGTTTAGACGATACTTAAAAATATCCAGAAGAGACATAATTGGATATAATGACGTCAGACAGCCTACGGGAGTGAGCAGCTCATGGATCGTGAGAGCAATGGACAAAAACAGGCTGCTGGAATTGACCATACAGTGGATATCAATATACCAATTTACGGTTTTGAAACCGATCCAGATTTAAGCGATACGGCTTTTCACTCTAAGGAAAATATTTACTCATCCCAGATATCTAGGGCATCAAAAGGATTGAGCTCGGGTAGGGCTATTTCCGTGTTATCGAGCCCTACATGACTTGGTGCGTCGGAGTGACTAGCAAAAATTTTCGTACACATCTGAACGACGAGGATAGTACAGCTTTCTGCGTAATTTTATAAAGATGTTCACTCAGACCCAGCTATTTTATGTTTTTAGGAGGTTTTTCGGGATAACACCAGTAGTAGGGAAAATAATATGTACTGATTGGGTCTTTTCCATTCTACATTTTCTCCTTATTTGTATTTCCAGATATCTGTACTTGGCGATCTTTTTGTTGTATTTAACACGCTGATTACTATTGTTAGGCATCGCCTCATCAATTAGTATTGGCTGTATAGTTAATTGATTAACTAGTATAAGATCTGGTCTATTATGTGTCACTGGTTGGTCTGTAAATACAGTGCGGTCCCAAAATAGCGTTTAGTTGTCACCTTCAAGGATACACTCAGGGACGTATTATGGGAGAAGTTTGGTTCGAACAAGTCCCAGTGTGTTAGCTATTTCTTGATGAAGGAACGTTCCCCCTGGTAAGATATTGGATGTTTTCTTGTGCTTGACATCCATATCAGCATTTGTCATTTTGGATCTGAGGGTCTTTGACGATAGGTCATTTTTGGTTGATATCACCTGATCCTGAATGGCGAATAAGAAACCTTCTGTTTCAGGCAACATCTTTCCTGATGTTAACCAATAGTTTGACGCTGTATTGCTGACATAGTCGGCTGACCTCATTGGAATGTCGACCGTGCAGAAGTTTACTCATCATAGTGTCCATTTTTTCGTCCTTAGAAAGGTGGTTTATGTTTATATCAGTTTAAGTGAAGTTGTGTCATATACTGCGCAAATCGCCTGATGTGAAATAGATGTCTTAGCCTGCATTCAAAACTAAATTCTTAAATTAGCAATCTACTTTTCAAATTGCTCACATATATCCATTCCCTAAGAAGTCCTCTTTCCCTTAAAAAATACCGCGGTAATGTTGTTCTCTCCACTGCACAACGAGTATGATGTTTTGGGCCTTTGTGAAGTGTGTTCGTACTTTTTTACCAATCTATTATTATTATTAGATAAAAAAACGTTCCTCCTATTTATTTGTAATGGAATCAACATGAAACACAACATTTTATCAGCAGTGCCACTCTGTACAAAAGTACCTTTTTTCTTCTCCCTCCTCTCTACTCCCCATCGCACGCGCAGGGTTTCCCTTTATATGTGTGGGGGTGAGATTTACGAGGGAAGTTTTGGGGATGCTTGGAGTTCGAGTGGTGATTTGACGTTTTACTGCAGTTGTAAAATTGGAGAGGGTAGTTGTGAATTGGGTTTTCGATGGGGCTGTATGCAATTTGTATACCTATTGAGGTGATATTCCTTTAAATTTTATTGGATTTATATATCGGTACAAAAACCAATGAAATAAAAAGGGAAAAGCCAATTCCGCTCATTTAATTTTTTTAATCATTTTCAATTGTATATTTTTTAATATTGTTCTGAAACTATTTTTTGTTGCATTAATTATAAGTCTAGTTTGTAAGTTGTATGTTACTACAAAAACTAAATATAATTGATGAAAATAAGAATATTTAAAGGTATTACATTTGTTGATTAATTTGTTGATGATACAGTTATAACTGCAAAGAGCTCAGAAGCATATTCAACAGGATATCAGCTGGAAAAGTTCGATGAGGTGTAAAAATCAATACCGAAAAAGCAGATATTAACGGTTTTTTTCTATATACCCGGGTACAATCATCAAATGGCACTAACCGCTTAGGTTCTACCACGAGATAGCATGCAGAATTTTTACTGACTAAAAACCCATTAATATAGGGATGAAATGGAATCATCTATCACGACATATACGTCATTTATCCTGGACAATTTGATGATAAATTTAACTTTTTAAGGCTCTCTCTTTTGCTTCTTTGTTTTTAATTAGCTTCGATATTAATTGGTACGCTCGTTACAAATTTTACCAAATCTTTAGCATGTAATTTATCAATCCCTTATCTGAGTGGTAACCCTCTGTTTCAATAATAAAATCCTGTCTGTCTTTGGCCCATCTATCGCACTCAAAAATCACGTCACAAAAACTGCGTAAAATGATAACTCAGGCCCATGTTTGTACCCTATCCATTATGTGATGACCGGTATCAACTGCCGTCTTCACTGCCCCTTATCGGTGTTGTTCCATAAATTCTGCCATCTTTTCATGGCCGCCTATATGGCTTATTTCCTATTTTCACCACCGCTGCGCTGTTCAATATTTCTCCAAGTTATGAGTTGTAGAGCCGCCATATTGTGCTAAATCCACTGACTATACGTAACATTATTTTTCTTTAAGCACCCTCGAGCTTATTTCTATGTGACTTCGAGTGCAGTGCTCTTGACCACACTGAGGCTCCATGTCGCTTACTTGATGTTCGTCCTCCTACGTTGGGTATAACTCTCGAGAGTGTTTTAGTCTTAAGGACTTTCTTTATTACGCTGCTTATATTTTGTCTTAAAGAAAGATTGATATCTATATCGATCTCAGGTACTTTACAGAGGATTTTGGCACTATATTTCACTGCTCTATTTCAAATACTATGTCTTCTCTGCCTCTCCTACTTGAAAGAATTACAGCCTCCGTCTTTTCGGGTGACACTTTCAAGCCATCCTGCTTTAGCCAGTGATTTATTTTCCACAGTATTTACAACAAAATACTTTTATATAAACAGATTCGGCAAAATTTGTATAGGCATGGCATCCAGCTGTGGGGTTGTGCTCATAAGAGTAATTTAGACATTATCCAATAATTCCAAAACAAAGTACTAAGGAGCATTGTCAACGCTTCTTGGTACTATAGGAACAGTGATCTCCATAGGCACCTAGAAATGGATACTGATAACAAAACTATTGGAAAGTTTGCCAAGAGTCACAAACAACGACTTCTTTAACACGTCAATGTTGAGGCCATTCAGCTCCTTGACGACACAGATCTAGTTAGAAGGCTCAAGAGGAAGCAATCCTTCGAGTTAGGTAAGTGAAAAGTAGCAGAGTATAGTGCAAGTGATGGTACAGGTTAATATTTGTGGAAATAACTTAAGGGACACTAGTGAGTTTGCCCTTAGTCTCCAGTTTTTAGCAATCATTTAGGCTAGAAAAAGTTGCTCATTGATCATATTGTTTGATCAGATTGTAACGGCCTTAAGCCTCTTACTGGTGTTTATTTAAAAAATTAGAAAAACAACATATACATGGATTTTGAGTTCATTGATAAACAGAAGGTCAGAATAAAGTGTTAGAGACGAAGATATTTGCACATATAAACAATATATCTATTCTCTGTTTTTTTTTGTGAGAAAAACCATACTCTTATATTTTACGTGCATATCTGTCCTGTTTTAGTTAAAATACAAAGTGACTTAAAAAAAGAAGAGTTCAGTATGATATAAAACGCCGTCAATCCACTGATAATATAGATAAATAATAATGATGGAATGTAAAGGCGATTTTATCTATAATCGCTTCCCTCCACTCCATCAGCCATCCACCAGACTCCAACCGAGACGATGTGACAGGCCATAATGAAAAAATTCTTCCATATCAAATCCCCGCCTGCCATTTCCGATTATACCACACATTAAATTCAACGCCATATCGCCATATACTGTATGCAAATATGATTAATGATACCCCGTGGGGTCTCGGCTGCGCCATATGTCACAATCACAGACGTACGATCAATTTACCGTTTACCAGGGAATGGGTAATAGCGTGTCAACGGTACATGGTATATACGATACGGAGCGGAGAATAGTCTCTCCCTATCCTATATTAATTCTTACTGGGAATAACACGTCAAGCTCAGAAACTACATCGCTTTACAAGCTCTAGATAATTAGGAGTGGGAGCAACATCGGCCACAGATAATTACTGTAAAGGTACAAGACTTACAAGATTTATAATATTGTATTAAAAGTACGTTAGAATTTTTTTCTGTGAAAATTATAAAGGCATAACACTTTTAAATGCCGTCTATATTATCAGGAATTATGCACCGTTAGGGAATTCAATATCCCACTATACATTTGTTTTATCGGTTATCGCAAAGCGTTCGACAGTGTCAAATGGCAACACTTATGGTAGATATTAAAAGAAGTAGGTGTACCACAGTACTTAATTTCGCTTATAACTGAACTAGAAGAACACACTACTGGAGCTTTACACACTCTCAAATGAATTCTATATATAACACGGTGTCATATATGGGGAGCATATTATGAGAAGAGCGCTTGAAGGATGGGAAAAGGTTATCTCAATAAATAGCCAAAAAATAAACAACCTACGGGCCTGCGTAGCGCAAGCGGTAGGATGCTTGACTCGCAAGCCGGTGGTCCGGGGTTCGAATCCCACCGCCGGCAAGAACATCTAGACATTTTAAAAATGTCTATAGGCCCCAGGTCGACTCAGCCTGAATAAAAATGAGTACCTTGGGTAAAACCAGGGGTAATAATAGACGGTTGAAGCGTAGCACTGGCCATGTTACCTTCCTTGTATACCGTAGGCCCTAGATATAGCAGACTACCCTGCTATACTCCCAAAGCCACGACAGCGGTATAAAACGGGAGACTATTATTATAAACAACCTACGTTTTGCAGATGACACAGCCCTTCTTGAAAATAGTTAAGAAGAGTTAATTGATCTCATACGGGCGGTTAAAAAAAAAGAGCGGATCATTAATTACAAACACAGGGTCACTACAGGAAGAAATACAACGTAAAGGTGATCTAGCAAAAGTAGTCGTAAGAAAGATGGCCAAAATATGGAAGGACTCTCAAATTTCATGAACTGTAAGAATGAGGTTAATCAACTACTTACCATTCCCAATACTGACAGATGGATGTGAATCTTGGACCCTACGACAAGCAGAAAGAAGAAAGTTAGACGCCACTGAAATGTTTTGTTGGAGAAGAATGTAACGAATTTCTTTGGACCGACCACAGGACAAATATTTCAATTTTAAATTGTACATGTTATGAGAGCCGACACAGAAAACATGGAAAGACTTATTATCCAAGGAAAGGTAAAAAGGCCGAAGATCACCAGAAAGATCCCAACAAGATGGATCGATCAAATTACAGGAATATGCAAAAGACCTATGCATGAGTTAAAAGAAATAACCAGAGACAGAGATCTTTGGAGACGGACGATACACGACATCACGATGACCACTACACTCCATTCGGGGGGCCAAGATTGAAGGGAACACCGTTAACTGGAGCCAGGACAAAGGATTAAATATCATCTATTTATATCCTCACAAACAAGGAGCTACTACCAGATATGAAAACTACCGTACATTGTCACTAAAACACATGCCAGTAAAATCTTGTTGCATATCATGAAAACAGATTAAAAACTTACCTACAGTATCAAATACTGCAGGAATAAGCGGGGTTTGTAAAAAGAACAGGTACACGTGAGCAAATACTGAAGCTGTGACCACTCATCTCTATCTCTTTAATAGTTTTAGTGTTAGAAGGGAGTAAATAAATTAAAAATAAAATATTACACAATATTTATAGATCTGAAATATGCGCATATATCAATCATAATAATATCATTTCTTGTATGCTTTTTATTGCTTTATGCTTTTTATTATAATTCATTCATAATGAATTATAATGAATTATAATAAAACGAAAATTATGACAATAGGGATGTTCACTAATTTTTAAATATTGTTAAATTCAATAGGTTATAACATATATAAAAACATAGCAAACATAAAATTGTTTAAAAATATATATTTCTTAAGATAAATCAATTCTTAATTTCAATTCTGATGGAGGCTAGAAAAACGGCTCCTCGCAGCGAGGCTACAGTGTGTGACGTCAGCAGTCGTATCGACAACTTGTTTTGTATACGTATTTACGAAGTGTGAGCAGTTCTTTAAGTATTTAATCACTGATAATGAAGCCAACTAAGTGGTGTTTTGTTCCTGGGTGTCTAAATACATCTAAAAACAATTCTGAGAATATTTGTATTACAGTTCCAAACAATTTAACACCATATTCACACACCATGACACAAATTGTCAAACCACAGGTTTTTATATCTGTACCTCGGAGGGATACAACACTATGTCCATTTTTTCAATTTTGACACTTTTACAGACTAATAATTAACTTTTATAACTTTATTTAAAGGAATAGAGCACTAAGTCCTAAACCATTTGCTGATAAAGAAAGTGATCTTTAAAAGAACACCAAGTCCATTTTTACTTAGAGGGATAAAACACCATGTGGACTTAATGTTTTGTCCCTCTACGCATCTGAATTACCGCAGCGTATATCTCTATGATGAGGGGTAGACTGTTAGTGATCTAATAATAATACTTTTGCCATTTATGGTGTGTTTACAGTGGTTTGTTACTAATAAGAAGAACAATGAACCATAATTCTCGTAGGAGAAAGATTCTTGAAGTACCTACTAAAAAGTTCTGCGAATTCTTCTACTGCATTTTCAGGTAAGCTACCTTTTTGCTCATTATTTTTAAATTATCATTAAATCTTTTACAACAAATATTATACGCCTTGTTTAATTTCAGAATCAAATAATACACCAAGCAATGATGTTTTAAATGAAGAGCATATTATTAGAGATGCCTTGAGTTTTGATAACGAAGATCAGTCTGATATAGACAAAAGTTTTGATAAACTATTCGTAGTGGAAATGAAATAAGATCTGCATTACTAAAATGGGCAGATACCGTCATTCCTGATAGTAACATAGAAGAAATCATACTACGGTCTTACAAATGTTACGGCCAGAATAAAAATGTTAGCATTAATACTTGTTTAAAAAAGTAAAAATTATCATCCAGAAGTTTCTACTAATGAGTAATACCCACATGGAGGTGGACACTGTCCATGCGCCGATAGAGCGAAAGAGAAAAAACTTAACATTTCTATTTACACGCCCTGGGACTGGTAGCAGTTTGTCAGTTAAACCTCAATGAAATATACCGTACATACTATGGAACTAGAAGAATTTAAAAATTTAAGGTCTTTGTATGATGTCAAAACATCTTAAAATCCGCCTTTGATTAATAGAAAAGAGACATTAACAAACAACAAGTTCTTCTGTCAAACTGTGTTTAACTGCAAGTTAAACAAAACAGCATTGGAACTCTGTTTTTAAAAAGTATTTTTCATGACGAAAACCAGAAGATTGACCTTGTTAGGTTTCGAAGGCGACACCTTACATTGCCAAAAGATTTGCAACTGGTATCACAAAGTCCAATACTTATATCACAACAAAAGTATAACGATCTATTGGCATTACTGTCAAATGTTCCTACATTTTGCCATGATTTTTATCAAAACTTAAAGCATACCTACTAGTAATACTAATAGTGACTATCCAGAAGGAGACTTACTTGAGGATGACTGAGTGGTTTGTACCTAAAATGCCATTTTTACATACATATTTGTATTTGTAAAGGTAAATTGTATGGTTAAATAAATTTTGTCAGTAAAAGTCAAATAGGATTGTAGTTGTTATTGAATACCCCATACTAATTCTTACAGTACAATAACTTTATTAGATGGATACAACACCATGTCCGTTAAAAGGGTTAAAAAACACAGGAACAAATTTGTTTTTAATTATAACAAATGTATATGTAAATAACAATAAACAGAATGTTGTAGTAAAATATTGTTTCGATATCTCAATAAATAGGTGCAGCAATAATACTTTTTGGTGAAAAAAAGTTTAAAACTGCTCTCCTGTAAAGTTTTAAAAATGAACATAGTGTTGATTCCTTCCGAAGTACAGATATTTGCATTTATTTTTTTTCTAACTTGCATAATAACTGCCTTTTCTAGTTTTTCCCTCTCTTTGTAGTAAACACCACTTATTTGGCTTCATTATCACTGTATAAATACTTAAAGAACTGATTACACTTCGTAAATACGTATACACAACAAGTTGTCGATACGACTGCTGACGTCACACACCGTAGCCTCGTTGCGAGGAGCCGTTTTTCTAGCCTCCACCAAAATTAAAATTAAGAATTGATTTATCTTAAAAAATATATATTTTTAAACAATTTCATGTTTACTATATTTTTATATATTTTATAATCTATTGAATTTAATTGAATTTAACTATATTTAAAAATTTGTGAACATCCCTATTGCACAAACAACTATATAACAAGTAAAAGAATGTGTCTATTTGGGACAACTAGTTAAATTAAATAAAGAAAATCAGACCGAAGAAATAAAGAGAAGGATACGGTTGGCTTGGGTATCCTTCGGAAAACTTGCCTATATACTAAAAAATGGAAAATACCCCCAATATTTAAAAACAAGAGTCTTCAACCAATGTATACTTTCTGTTCTCACCTACGGTTCTCAAAACTTGGACGTTTACAAAGGAAAACATGGAAAAAATAGCAAAGACCCAAAGAGCCATGGAAAGGCAAATGCTAACCATCAGGCTATCAGACAAGAAAAGAAATACTTGGATCCGCAACAAAACAAAAGTGACCGATGTATTAACGCAGATAGCAAAACTGAAGTGAAAGTTCGCTGGACAACGTGGAAGAAGGAAGAGGAGGCCTATGTCCAAATTTGGACAGCCAGGGCTGTATAGATAGATAGATAGATGCTTTTTATTAGACTTCTTCTCAATCGTTGATTAGGTGATAGGTAGCGTGGTGTCAAGTATTGGTATTTCTGATATATCTCCATTGTTCCCAGTCTTTTGTCATCCTTGCATATTCTGAAATTGAAGATCAGATGGTCACAACGATGCGGTCAGCTTATCTTATAAAAATATCTGCCTCAACTTCTTTTATCTTCCAGTTTTCCCTGTATTACAAACATTTCAAGACTGGGTCCTACAAAAAATATACCAAAAATGGTTTCTGTTTTGTATATCTTTAGCACCCTTTTAATTGTTAACATAATTCAAGAATTACAGTATTTCATATATCTAATACATTTTCAAAACATATCTAGATAATAATTCATCTCCATCATTTACAATCAGTAAGCGGTCGTTAGTCATCTTAGAACCGAAGGGTATAGAGAGCAGTGACATCCAATTCTGATTGCTTGTCATTTCGTATCCTCCTATTACGAAGGATTGCATTGTGTGTATTTTACAGAAGATCGATGTATCTGTACTAAGAAATACTTCATGATTTTGATTTGTTGTGATCATAAATACTTTATTGTATAGGAGACGTAGATGACTTTTAATGTTTAAGAGGAGAAGAAAAAGAAAACAGATAATTTTTTGTAAAGGCTTGTTTTTTCTCATGTTTGTCGTAATCGTCTCTTCGTTTTCTTAATTTTTACTTATACTTCCAGCGCTTTGTATTTGCCATCATTTCGAAGGGTTTTTACCTATTTAATATCTTTTCTCGATAAATTATAATGCTGATTCAACCTGCATAATTTCCTTTGTTATCGTATTTCTTAAGATATCCCTGTTAAAATATCAACATACTTTTTTGCTAATTTGGTTTCCCCTCGTAGTTAGTCAAAATTTCGTTTACCGAAAAAACCGTCCACTATCGAAAAATAGACTTATGTTGTTGAACAATGAACAATAGACAATGAATGTCGTTTCGCTGAAAATGCAGATACGTGGGCAGTTATGATGTCTGGACATCGCTCGTCTCGATATAATCAAAATACAGACCCTCTTTGTAAAAGAGTTAACTATTAATTAGAAATAATTATATATTGATTCATTATTTCACCGCCGTTCAGTCAGTACATAAAATCAGATTTAAATACACTCTCGCATTTTTACACATAAAGATAACTTGCGTTTTTGAATAATATATAAGTAATATATTATAAGAGTTTTAATTAGTTAGAACAAAGATTAGTTTGTTTGCATTTTGCATCTGGTGCTTATTAATTTGGAGAATTCGTAATCGAAGAACAAATATTTCAACCCATCTTATGTCTGTGAGAGTAGAACAAGGTTTCCGCACAATCCCTTCTGTAACTTTTATGCCTCAATATGTTTGCTATTATTGTTGCTTGTGTAACATTGTTCAAATTTACTTTTTTAATTTTAATGTGTAATTTTTCCAGCTCCACTCACTACCACTACTACCATAATTTTTGTGATATTTTTGTTTAATGCCATTCCACATCCCTTAAAAAGTTCTGTAGACACTTCTTTCAATAGAGAATGGGCTGTATGCTGGCTGAAATGCTCTTTCTGCAATACGATGGTGTTTCAAATTAAAGACAATATAGAAATTACTATAAAATGTCCAACCAGTTTGTTTGAAACATCATATATAAGTTTTACTATAGTCGGTTTTAGTTTTCTGCTGGAATTAGTCACTCACAGATTTGCGAGTGACTCATTAAACATATCTGCTCCATCACGTTTCCATGTTATACAATTTTTTGTGTTTAGTGATCATATTTTAGATATTCCTTCTTCTAGGGTATCTATCTTAGATATTCCTTGATATGCCATGACAAGAAAAGAAGATATACGTGAATGTCTGGATTGCAAAGTAATAGTTAGTGAGACTTTAAGCCAACAACATCAAACTCACTTATGCTGTATATCAAAGTAAAAGAGCGAAACTTAACAAAAATATCGGAAAAAATCACAAAAAAATCAAGTGGTTGATGTTAAAAAATGAGAAAGGAGGTTTTATTGAAAAATTTCTGTCATACAATATACCACTTGCCCTTCCATTTCATTCCATTCATTCCGCTGTCACTATATTGCAAGCGTCTCCATCAATTTCTCCATTACTCTGTAATACCGATTCTAGGTACTTAAAACTATTACTTTTCATTATCATTAGGCATCATCTAAAGTTATCATTGTTTTTGTAGTAGTATCCCAATCTTTAAATGAACATAGTCCTATTAATTTTATTCCTCAATATCCACTGATCTAGTCTTTGTTCAAAATGATATAGTGTTAGTAGGAAATATCATAAGCATACATTACCACAGAATTTTACATTGTAGTTTTCCTGTTATCCGATCTAACACTAATGAGAGTAGCTAAGGACTAAAGGTCACGGCATATTATCGTGCTCGTAGCGTTTCGGGCACGTAGCGTTTCCACTCCAGCAATTGGGCTGCGCGTTCACATTTTCATACATCTGTACATAGAACGTTTCAGTTTGGTTCGGTGAAGATATGATCTAGCCTTTCTCGACAAAAATTATGTGCAATTGCTCTTCTACTTAACGATGAAGAATGAAAAACTGTGTTAAAAAGAAGGCTTGAAGTACATCCAATACTAAGAGAAAGGAAGAAGGAATGTGAATACTGGACTTTATACAGAGAATTAATTGATGACGATAAAAAATATTATGGATATTTTAGAACGAATAGGATTCAGTTTAAATATGTTTTAAATTTAATTTCACCTTCAGTTAAAAACAAAATACTACATTTAACGAAGCCATACATATCAAACCAAAAAGTATTTTTAAAAAGAAGAGGTATCACTTCCGTACAAAAGTCCTAATTGTTTATCACTTCCGTGATTAATTGTCACAAAGCAATAAAAACACATGCATAAATGACAAAATAGCCTCGAAAATTATTTTTTTAAATACTCTGTATCAAAATCAAACAAATACCTAAATAAACAAGGGGAAAACGACGGACATCTAATTCACATTATCCTTACCAACCGGTTACAGCTCGTTACGTAGCCGTCGGCATCAGTAAAATATTGTTTTCAAATATACTGAACGGAAACGTTAAGTGTCTGAAACGTTATGTTCCGGACAGTGTGCGTTGTTCATATTTAAAACCATTTAAATTATAATTTTCGGAAACTAAACGCTATGTGCTGGAAACGCAACGTTCACGATAATATGCCACGACCTTAAGCGTTGAGTTGTGATGCAATCCTACTTTCACAAGAATTTTATTAGTTTCGTCCACATATATCCCAACACTTGTCGATGCTTCCTCTTTATTACATATCTATTATAATCCTAATATTCACCGAGAATTATTTTCGTATTGAGAGTTCAGCACAGAAGCGCTCGAGGAACTCTATCATACGTCGAAGTCTTATGACGAAAGAGCAAACCACATTAAATGGGAAATATATTGTATTGGTACCCTTTTTAAAACTTTATTTAGAAATCACAACTCCCGACATTAATTTAATAGCCCTTATTTACATGAATTCCCAAACAATCAACACCCTCCAACCAATAAAAGCCCAATTCAAAAAATAAAAAGCAATGTCAACACTCTTAATAACAACCCTTGATTAACCTACCCCTCGTTTCATTCATACGCAATCTTCACCCCTTCCACCCCAAATCTCAAAGGTCCTTCATAAAGAAGCCAATGCTCGTTGATCCCTTAGGGCGCGTACTCACTCGCCCCTCTTACGTCGCTTCGTTCCTCGGACGCCTTGCTTTTCACGACCCTTCCATTGGCCTTACGGAGTATTGAAAACTCCGCCACGTTTTGAGGGGAATGCGGAAGTCGGGAGTTACGTGTTTTTTGATGAATGAAAGTTCCGGATAGGCGTGTTTGAATTGTTTGGGATTTATTTCCCTTTGTTATTTAAAATAGAGATAGAGAATGTGAGACGAGGCTTCGGGTATGAAAAATGATATTTTAGTTTTAGTTTTACGCGATCGTAAACACGACAACTTCTGCAAAAATTATTCAAAAAATCTACAGTGATACCAGCACATTTTATCAATGAATAGTTTAGATTGAGACTCGTACCATCTATTCGGAGGGACACTAAAAAAAATAATACTTAGAACGTGATAAAAATATTGAAATCCAATATGAGGTTGAATATTGTTGGAGTTGGACTTAATGAGTCTTCCTGTTCCATTACAGTTGTTATTTCGATGTGTTCTCTTGTTGCTATCTGAACCTTTACAGCAGTTTTGTTTCTTACGTCTTCATTTTCTACTATAAGTTTTATTTTTATGGTATCAAACGGTACTTGTCTATTCTATAGAAGATGTCGCACTCTGTTGAATGAATTTTCTAGATCGACGAAGCAAATGTTTGAAATGAAAGAACATTTGAAAGAAGATATGATATATGAAATTATATGATACAAAGGTATGATATATGAAAGAAGAATAACATGAAAAGAAGAATACAGAGTATTGGGTAAAAGGGAACTAGAAGAAAGCACAAAATTGAATACAAATATAAGTAAAGAGGAACTTTTATTAAACATTTAAAAGAAGATGAGTATCAGTGGAAAATACAAGTCCTAAATGAACCATACACAAAAGGACCCATCCAAATCATTGAAATATATTATTTCCAAAACCAAACCCAACAACACACACGAGAGATTAAGGAACTTCATTTATAAAATACCTTGTAAATGCAACAAATTTTATCTGTGAGAAACTTCAATACCACCAAGTGTTAAGATAAATAAGCATAAATCATGCATTAAAAGCAGGATGGGTAATAGAGATTAACCATAACAGCCAGGGTTTTAAAACTAACACAGCACCAGACCACAAGGAATACTCTTTAAATATAGCGAGGTAGGTAAGCAGTGGATGAGAATTGCCAAGAGTAGAAATCAATGGAAGCAAATGGAAGAGGCCTATGTCCAGCAGTGGACGAATACAGGCTGAAGAAGAAGGGAACTGATAGTCAACTTCACAAATACAACTACTGCTTTAATATCGGACAAGAGGCCCAAAACCTCATATATAAGAGGAGAATATTGGGATGAACTAAGATAAAAACTTCTCTGTTTATGATAATGTCAAAACTGGTTGAGAAACTCTAAAATATTACTTGAGTTAGTATGCATAAAACCTTAATAAGATCTGACGTAAATCTCTCATATGAAACAAACACGTAATCTCAGGACAACAAAACGACAGCACACAGTTCACGGCAGAGGTAGAACAAAAAAAGCATAAGACGGATCAAAGACACCTCTTGAATGACCACTAAATCATTATCATCCAAGCAGACTAAAGTCCCGGAAAAAAGATTGATTTTTGAAAAAAATCAAGATTCGTCCCCAAAGCACCTGAAACGTGCCGAATAATCTATGGCAAACGTCAGCTACAACAACACGTTTTGTCCCTTCAGAGGAAACGACTGCTGGACACAAATTGCCTTACCCGACATGGAGAGAGCTAAACAGACTTAGAACTGGCATCTCATGTTGTTGTGCTAGTAACCCAAGAAAAGTAGTCACCACCTACTAACATACACAAACAAAAGAGAGACCTGCTCAGATAAAGACCTAATTTAAGCAAATGGCAGGGCCATTTGCTTTCTAGACCTTCCAACCTTCCAACGATTGGAAATATAGGATTTAAGTTGTTAGTGTTCCGGACAAGGAAAGTTGTAAAGTAACTTTGCCTGGAAGGAATACTGGGGATTTAAAGTCAAATAAGAATTCCAGCTGTAAGTATGTTCACCTTGCAAACCGGCGCTCAAGTGTTTTGAAGGACACAACGATGAGCTTTGGGACGTGGATCCTGCATGGGGGATATTTAGATCAAAAATAATTCAAACGTACCAATGGAAATAGACACCATTTGGTACAAAAAAAAAAAGGGGAAAATGAATGGTGCCACCTTGTCCTTTTTCGAGGGACGAAGAAAACTCGAAATTTGACATATGAGAAAATTGTTTTAAGAAAGATACTAAAAAAATGACAAATATCCTAACCTCTCTTTAAAACCAAAATGTATACTACATAGTCAAAAAAAAAACGAGAAACCAACACATGTACCTTATATGGTCGCTCTACAGTCCTGTCAGAGTTATCTTATTATTTCCCAAAAGAAAAGAAGATTATGAGAGAATAATAGATAAATAATTCCTACTAATTAAGAACTGTTATTTCTGATATGATGGAAAGTTTAGCCAAGTAAAAGTTAATATAGAAATACCAACATATTAATAAAAATTACCTCAGATATTAGCCCATAATGATATGTAAGTATGACAATATATTATCTAGTAAATCATACCTACAAATATAACCGAACAAAAAGTATAGTAATTATCCTTTCATTACTAGAGTATTGAACATACAAAATTTTGGGTTGTACATTAAAAACAAAGGTTATTCTGAAATACATAAAGATTGGGGGACATACTCTATACAAAAAACGAACCACTGCACTGCACTAAATACATATGGAACAAAAATTAAAAATAAAATCAAGCAGGTATATTTCCTTCGTTCGCCATAAGAAAATATTCAGCCTTGTGTTTCCAACTGTTTTTACAGTTGAAAAGGCTTTCTATCTCGGCCGTTCAAGGCAAAATGACGCAATGTAAAAATTGATTCTCTCACGAGAATGAAATGGAAAATCCTTAAGTGGATTTTTATTTATTCTAAGCGTAAAGAGCTGGTGTGATAACTCAGCGTTTAGTTTAAAATCTCTATAGCCGAAAAAGAGACAAAACGAATTGAAAAGTGAGACAGTTAATATTTCATCTTGGAAGCAGCACTTGGCTAATTATAAACAGACTCCAACTGTCCAACATTCAGCTCCGTACATCATAGCTGGTCTTATGGCTGTTTTATAGAATTTTCCCTTCAGCTTCATTGCTCTGTATATGCCTTCATCTGTTCATATGCTTTCCATCACTCCGTAATACCGATCCTGGGTACTTAAAACTATTACTTTTCACAATGTTACTAAGGTAACATGGAATACACGAACCCTGTACCGAGCTGGAGCACTCACATCTTTACTAGACATAGTGAACACGTACAAAGTAGATTTTTTAACTTTTAAATGAAAGTCAACACATAGTATGGGGTGGAATTTATTGTAAATCAAAGAACAAAAATTCTTTTGCCCAATTGACTTTAAAGCCCAAAGTCAAAGAATGTGCTATTTAAGTTAAAAGGGAAATTCTTTAATTACAGTTTGACCCACATGCCCCAACTAATGGCAAACCAGACGAAATAAAAGAACAGTTCTTCGAAGTCCTAGAGCAAGTCTACAGAAGATGTACCAGACATGACACTAAGATTGTGTTAGGTGACATGAATGCAAGAATAGGACGAGAGCGAGTTTTCATGCTTACTATAGGAATGCACAGCCTACACAACATCAGTAGCGATAATGGATTACGACTGATAAACTTAGCAGCAGCACTAAATATATCAGTAGCTAGCGCCCATTTTAAAGACAAGAATATACGCACGGTAACCTGGACTTAGATGCAAATACTAAAAGAAGCAGGAATTAACAACTAAGATCTGAAAATAATTAGAAATCTTTACTGGAATCAGACAGCAAATCTCAGAGTTGAAGGTGAACACACTGACTATGTGAAAATCATGCGTGGAGTGAGGCAAGGCTGTGTTTTGTCTCCTCTAATCTTCAATCTGTACTCTGAAAGAATATTTATCGAAGCTTTGCACGAAACTGAAAAAGGTATTCTACTAAATGGTCTACTAAATTAGCAAGAAAAGGATAACAGAGTGTCAACTATACGTCAACCAATCCCCTGTAGAAAGAGTGACGCACTACAACTACCTTGGCACCATAATAAATGAAGAATGGACCAACAACCAGGAGATTTGAGCACGCATCGGAAAAGCTAGATCCACCTTCAATCGGATAGGGGCCTTCTTCAAGAGTCACAACCTCTCTCTTGATACAAAAGTAAGAATGCTACGATGCTACGTCTTCTCTGTCCTTTTTTATGGTGTTGAATCGTGGACCTTGAACGAAGCTTGGGCCGAAAACTGGAAGCATTTGAGATGTGGCTATATCGGAGAATACTTAAGATCCCGTGGACTGACCGAGTCACAAATGAGGAGGTCCTCCGAAGAATAAATAAGAACCGAGGGGTACTGACCACCATCAAATCTCGAAAGTTACAATTCTTTGGATATATTATGCGAAATGAATCCAGATATGCTCTCCTTCAAGCCATCCTGCAAAGAAAAATATTTGGAAAACGAGGTCCAGGAAGAAGAAGAACATCTTGGTTAAAGAACCTCAGAATCTGGTTCAATACAACATCTGTGCAGCTTTTCCGCGCTGCTGCAGATAAGATAAAGATTGCCATGATGATCGCCAACATTCGTAACGGATAGACACATCAAGAAGAAGAAGAACCTGCACCTCCCCTGATCGAAGAACAACGAGTCAAATTAATCACATCGCGAATTGCACATCGCGAATGTGCAAAGGCTGAGATGCGAATAAAGGAAAATATTGAGGCAGCAGCAAAAGATGAAATATGAACAGAAAATTGTGTCCGTAAAAATCATTGGTTTGACGATTAATGCAAGAATGCAACAAAAGAAAAAAAATAAGCCTACAGAAAGATGCGACGAACTACAATAAATGTAGAGAATTGCCAGACAAAGAGAAGAGAAGAAAAGAGAATACACAAAAGAAAAAAAAAACAAAATCACTTAAATAAGGAACTTAAATATATAGAAAACCTCAACAGAGAGAAATAATTCAAAACATTCTATAAGAAAGTTAACATGAACAGAAAAGAATTCAAGGCAACCACAAGAGAATGCAGAAGTCAGAATTTCGACCTATTAACAACAAGTAAAGATGTATTGAATAGATGGGTAGAATACTTTAACCAGGCACTTAATATGGGGAAGAAGAAGCAAACCTAGAAGACGAAAGAGATGAGGTAAGCGAAACAGACAAGAGGGGAGAGGAAACACCAATAAATCTTGAAGTTTAAGATGCTGTTAAAAAACTATGCAGAAACAAATCACCCGGAATAGATCATCTCCCAGCTGAACTATATAATGAAGGTGGCCACGATACGAAATATGGACAGAGAAATCCCTCCCCAGCGATTGGAATACTTTGCACCATACACAAAAAAGGAGATATCTAACCACAGAGGAATTACGCTTCTAAATGGAGCGTATAAAATATTTTCCACAGTACTAAGCCACCGTTTGGCAGCATCTGCATAATGAATAGTAGGAAGATACCAGGCTGTAACCATCAGATTGTAACCTTTTATATCACATATTTATAGACTACAAAGCAGCCTACGACTCTGTGAATAGAAGAGAAATGTTCAAAACAATGAAAGAGCTAGGAATACTAAATTAGTTGGTAAATTTAACAAAACTAACTTGAAAAAGTTAAGTGTAGAGTACGAATCCACAGGGAACTATCTTAATCTTTTTAAACAAACAACGGGCTGCGCCAGGGAAATCCTCTCTCCTGTGTACTGTTCAATCTGGCTCTGAAAGAAGTAATAGTTAATTAGGTATGTCACAAATCACAACCACCGGTTCAATTTATAATAAATCAGTGCAAATCCTTGCCTATGCTGATGATATCAATATTGCTGAGAGAACAGAAAACGGTATACGAGAGGCGTATGTAGCACTAAAAGAATCAGCTACAAAAATAGGTTTAATAATAAACACCAACAAAATGAATTAAGTGTATGAAAATAAGCACGCAACCACAAATTCTACGACCACTTGTTATAGAAAATGAAGTCATCGAATGACTGAACAAATTTATACACCTGGGAGCGCTCCTTAACACTCATAATATAAGGAAATTCTAGAAATACAAAAGTAAAACTCTACAAAAGAATAATGCCCCGTCCTAACATATGGTTCAGAGACTTGGACTCTAACAAGAAGTAATGAAGACATATTAGGATGTTTCGAAAGAAAAGTACTAACACGAATCTATGGAGTGATGTATAACAATGGAGTGTGAAGTAGCCTTCAGGCTTTTGAGCTATGGTCATACAGAAGGATCCTGAAGATACCATGGACAGACAAAGTCACCAATGAAGAAGTACTGAGGAGGATGAACATAACCACGGATTTGGTCAACATCGTGAAGGGCCGTAAGCTGCAGTACTTGGGACATATAATGAGAAATCAAGGAAGATACGAGATACTTCAATGCATTTTGCAAGGTAAAATTGAAGGAAAAAGGGCCCCAGGACAAAGAAGAATATCCTGGCTTGCTAACCTGAGAGCATGGTATAGAAAGACCTCAACACAGCTATTTCGTATAGCAACCAACAAAGTCATCATAGCCAAGATGATCGCCAACGTTCGGAACGGACAGGCACCCTAAGAAGAAGTGAAGTAGCCGATAGAATTTCATTGAGTATACCAGGAACCAGATATAGTAAAACATATTAAGATCGGGTGTCTAAAGGGCATGTTATGTGGATTACCCAACTAGAAAAACGTTCCTTGATAGACCCATTGGTTAGACAAGAAGAGTAAGACTCAGAACAAGGTATTGTTTCGCCTTCCCTGGTATTAAGTTGATCGTATAGATTTATATACGTTCTGCTTTAGCTACTTTTGCTTCCTTTTTGGCGATCGCCTAGTTTCTAGTAAAGACCTGTGCCCGATCAATTTTCTTGCCACTGTTTATATAATTTTCTCTTCTCTTTTTTCTAGTATATCGTTTAACCACCATCAGGTCATTTGAAATGATGAAAGAACTGCACGTAGAAGCTGGAAAGATAGGTCTTAATATGAATTACAGCAAGACCAAAACAGCATAGATAAAAAGACTAGTTAGACTGGCGTGGGCGGCATTTGGCAAACTAAGCTACATTCTTAAAAACAAAAGATATCCACAGCATCTTAAGACCAAAGTATACAATCAATGCGTACTCCATGTTCTCACTTAAACGTGGACATTTACAAAAGCAAACATGGACAAAATCATAAAAACCCAAAGAGCAATGGAAAGACAAATGTTGCACATAAGACTAATGGATAAAAAATAGAGACAGACATAGAAGAATGAAAAAGGATTGGGGAGGCCTATGTTCAAAGATGGACCGAAAAAGGCTAATTAGATAGATAGACCATCAGGTCTCTTTAATTTCAAACGTCTTTCCTGGCGATTTTCGGGAAGTATTTCAATAGCAGTATCTCTAATGATACTGGCCATTTTCCTCCAAATTGTATAATTCCTTTCATGTTCCAATATATTTGTTCGACTAGTCTTGCCCTGAATAAACCTTCTTTCTTATCTTTTAACATCCATCACTTGATTTTTGTAGTTCCTCTCCGATATTTTGGTTTAGCTTCGCTTTTTATTTCGATGTCCAGCACAACTGGTTTACTGTCTCAGTAACTATTACCTTTCAGTCCTTACATTCATTTAGGTATTTCTTCTTTTGTTATCATGAAATAATCTATCAGGGAGTGATTTTGTCCACTTTGCCAAGTTGGGTTTCTCTCTTCTGAAAGAATGTGTTAACAATTGCCATATCTAATGATGTTGCTAATTCCAGCACATCATCTCTAGCTTCATTTCTAGTTCCAAAGCAGTATTCCATGTATTAATTCATATCTTGTATTGGATTGGCCCACTTTTCTTCTTCTTCAGCCTTAAGTAATCCAACTTTGGACATAGGCCTCCCCCAAATCAATCCAGTGTTTTGTATTTTGCGCCACTTGCTTCCAGTTGTCCTCCGATCTTCTTAATGTCATCAGCCCATATCATTTGTGGTCTTCCTCTGCTTCTCTTTCCTAACCATGGTCTCCATTGTTGTATTTCGTGGTTCCATCTTTTATCCTTCAGTTGGGCATTGTGTCCTGCGAAGCTCCATTTTAATTTGCCTGCATGTTCTCCTGCGTCTTTTATTTTGGTTTTGCTTCTAATCCGTTTGTTTGTTTTTTTGCCAAGGCTCACCCCGATTATTGATCTTTCCATCGCTCTTTGTGCCTTTACTATTTTATCCATATTAGACTTGGTGAGTGTCCACGTTTGTGAACCATACTTGAGTATAGGGAGGATACATTGATCGTAAATTGATGATGTGTGATTGGCCCACATGTGCATTAAAATCACCTTCTATAACTTTCTCCTCCGATGGAATTTCACTCAATATGTCTCCTAATTGATCATAGAAAACTTTTCTTTGATTCTCACCCAGCCCTGTTTGAGAAGCATACAAACACAACATTTAATACTTCTTTATCACTTACAAATTTCACTGACATTATGGTATGTCTGGTACCTATATAAAATGTTAAGAACTCGTCCAAACCACCTCTAATCTATCTCAAATAGGAGTATCTTTCATCCTGGTTAAGTTGCGTAGTGTAAACTTATTTTCTTGACGCTTTATAATGTGCTTATTTTATTTTTTCTTAGACGTCGTTTGAGAATCATATATTAGGTACGTCAACTATTCGACAATCATATATAGACGAAATATTTTATATAAATTCATTCTAAAATAAAGATCAAAGAACTGCATTTTTGTTTTGCTAAGGTTAAAATATTTTTTCTTCAAGAGTTTGTTTTCACTGTTCCTGTCTTTGATCTACCTTTAATTTTTTTTACTTAACCACATATCATAATTAATAATAATAATACTTTAATTAACATATATAATACCTAAAAATGCCTTCATTAAAAACACCTTGTATCCTTTGTATAAGTATAAATTTCTTTCCATAAAAGGTTAAACGTACCGATACCTATATACAAACACATACACAATCTAATCAGTGTGTGCATATAAATTACAATATCAACATGGTGACTATTATCTTAAAGATGTTTTCTTATAGGTCCCTGTCACAAATGAATATCCTCCAGGAGTGGTCAAAACATGTCAGGTAATTTGTGTTTGTGACATTATCCGATCCCAACATCCTCGCACGCCCAATCATATCAATCAGCCATTAGCAGATAATAATAAAAGAGAACATACACTCATTCTTTCTCGCGATACACCCTACCCCTTCACAGTCTAACCGCCCGCATTCCTCAACGAATTCCCACGGATGTGCTTAGACTTTAAAACGCGGTTCTTTTCTCGCTATCGACTCATGCGCGGTCGGTTGCCCCAATCGGTCGGCGCTGGTGATGGAGCGCAAGCGCGAGTATGTCAACAGCCATGCTCGGGCGTTGTCTGGGAACCATTTACGGGGATACGCAACATCTGTCGCCAAGTTGGCAACTATTGGTTGGGTCTCCCCACTACTCCATACAGCGGCGGAGGAATTTTAAGGGTTACGACAGGGAATTTCAATGACGGGTTTGGAAGTTGCACTTTTATATAGTATAAAATGGGTTGGTATTCGTTAGAAGGGAAAGAGGAGCTTTATAGCCAATGAACACAAGGATTATATCTGACAGTAGGATTAATATTTACCTCTATTGTGTGTTATGTACAACGATTCTATATATTATTATAACTTTGTACACTACGTAACGAAATATATATTCAGATATTTATTCAGTAAAATAATTTTCTTCTCAGTTACCTACAGACTCGATATTACGAAGCATTGGGGGACTTGGAGAAAGGTAAGATATCTGAATGGAAATAGGGACTGTTGACGAAATCTCTTGGATGCACTACGCATCTTAGTGAATTTAACTTTCAAGTTTGTTCTGAGAAATTTAAATAAAAACCTTATAAGTTGTTATCAACATAATGCAAACAAAAACACTTCTGGACTTATTATTATTGTGACAGAAACATTCGAATGTTGAAGATGTATACTTGACTATAGTTTTGTAGCGTTACCAGACCCAACCGTCTTTGAAAATAGGATAAATTAAAAAAATATATTGATTTTTATATGATAAAAATACATTTTTTAAAAGTACTTGTGTGATAAACAAGAATTCTATATTGTAATAAAATAACTGGGTGTAAAACATCGTATAGGTTAATAAACATCTGTACTAAAGAAGAAAATAAATATTTTATACTGTATAATTATAATATATCACAAATTTCTTCTATTCCTAAACATAATCTCCATCATTTTTCTTCTTCTTCTGGTTCCTATCCGTTTCGGATGTTGGAAATCATATTGGCAATCATGACCTTGCTCGCTGCGGCTCGAAACAGCTCCGTTGAGGTTTTCTTAAACCATGTTCTTAAATTCCGCAGCCATGATATTCTCCTTCTACCTGGTCCTCGCTTACCTTTGACTTTACCTTGCAATATAGACTGCAGCAGGGAGTAACGGTGCTGATTTCTCATAACGTGTCCCAGATATTGCAATTTTATGCGTTTGATCGTAAACACAATCTCTGGTTCCTTCTTCATTTTTTCTAGAACTTCCTTGTTCGTGATCCTTGCTGTCCATGATATTCTCAGCATTCTTCTATAAAGCCACATCTCCATCTAAATCTCCATCATAAGAACTCGATATGTCTGTATTTCCCTATTATATGCCAAATTCCTTCAATTTTTCTGTCATATCGGTATAGTTGTGGTAACATAATATATTGTTGAACGCTTTAAATGCGGCGACGTTTGATCCTTTCTTTTTTACAACCGACCGAATGCCGTTTAGTAAGATAAGCGTTTTAGTTGGGAAGCAGTTCTTTAGTAGTGTGTAGATTGTTTGCCGTAATTTAATTATTTTCAATAGTGATGTGACGACCATGGGACAATATGGTTGAAAATATTGTGTACAATAACAACACTAATTTTGTAGAAAGTATCAGTGCCACTGCCGCTTTTAATGTAATTCTAAAAAAATTGTACGCGTAAAGAAGATTCGAATGCGTTTAAATGCTGAAACACAGCAAGTATGTTTCAATGTCTAAAAAAATCTACAAAAGAAATTCGCAAACAAGCAGAAAAGCAACTTCTGATTTAACAGAAATTCCACTTTCATCTATATACAATATAGTTAAAAATGAAGTCTATCATTGGAAGAAGCAATGGGACTACAAATTTTTAAGACCTATAGATGTTTCACTTATAAAACTATTGAAAACTACAATATACGATTGCGAATAAAAATATTAAGAAAAAAATTGGAAACAACCGGTCGGAACATGAAGTGCTGTGAGAAAACTCTTCAAAATTGGATAAAGAAAATGGGCTTTAAATTTAAAACTATAAATAAACGTCAAGCAGTTAAGTAAAGCCAAAGAACAGTCAACGGACGTAATACTTATATGCTTAGAACAAATTACTAAATATAGACAAGAAAGCAGGTGAATTTATTATTTAGACAAAAAATAAAGGATGGCTGCTAATTTTTGTACATTGCGGAGAAAGTAAGAGATGGGTTCCGAATGCTTTAAAATTATGTGGGAAGAAAATAGAGAATTGTTACGTTTGTAAAGATTGGTTTGAAAACTTACTATCTCAAACTTGGAACTAAATATTGTGAAATAGTGCTTGACAACGTTTCCTATCATTCCTGACAGCTCACTAAGATGCCAAATAGGAGAGAGTGGCCAATATTGTACCACTTAACATATTTTGAATTTTAATTCAAAATAATATACGTAATAATATACGTCAAATTTTAATACAATTAAATACAATTTTAATACAATTTTGTTTAATACAATTTATTTTCCAATATCAGAAATTATTCAGTTTGAACGTATAGTTTATTTCACGAAAAATGGTTGAGTGCGTAATGATTCCAATAAAACCCGACCGCAAGTACCCCAGCTTAGTCAACATTGGTTGAGCAGGTACGTATTCAGGTAAAATTGAAGCTACTGTGGAATGTCGTTATCTTGTTTGTATAATAAATTCCTGGTTAAATAATAAAATTATAAAAACGATTAGAATACATTTTATTTCATAAAGTTGTAAACATTTGAACAGTGAGTTTCACTATCAATGGTTGATCTTTTAATGACCACAATAAATTTGTTGATCGTTAAATATTTCCTGGAATAATTATACAGGTTCCCTCTATTCTGTATAATTTGTAAAAGTATATAAAACCGATAAGAAATTTTTAAATATACATTTTGTTTCATTTAGTTGAAAGTGTTAAAAGTGTTACCAGTGTTATACCTATTTATACCTATAAAACAGCATTATGTGGCGTCCGTGGAAAAACATTGATGGTGCTTCTTCCAGTGTTCCAGTAAAGAAAAAGCATTTATCTGCTGACGCTAGAGAAATCGTAAAAACAATATATAGTTCTTTACTTACAAGAGGACTTACTGCTAATACTGCTGCCAGTGAAATATCTGATTTAACGAAAATACCTCTAACCACAGTGAAAAGAATTACATCAAATCCCATCATTAATTCCCATCCTTACGCTTCCTTAATTCAAGAAGGAAGCGTAAGGATGCCGGTTCTACCAAATGTATTGACGAAAGTGATAAGGACTTAATAAGACGAAAAATTTACACAATGTACGAAGAGCAACGGATACTTACATTAGATGCTTTAAAACAACGGCTTACTAATGATCATACACAAATAAACTGTAGCCGCATTAGTCTTTGGAGGATTTTGTCTAAAATGGGCTTCAGATATCGTACAATGGACAAAAGGCAAGTGCTTATGGAGTCCCATCGTTTACAAAAGTGGCATACTGAATATATAACTTCCATAAGAAAGTACCGTACAGAAGATCGACCAATAATTTATCTGGACGAGACATGGTTTGACACTCATGAAACACCATCCAAAGGATAGTCCGATTCTTCAACAGGTGTCAAACAAAAGTTCCATCAAACAAAGAGAAAAGAATAACAATTTTACATGCAGGATCAGAAAATGGTTGGGTCCTAAATGCCTTATGGCTTTCTGCAAAGAACATTAAAGACTCCTGCGTAGACTACCATGAGGATACAACGGCAGAGCTTTTTGAGCAATGGTTTAAGAATTGTCTTATACCTAACCTTCCTCAAAATAGTGTGATAGTAATGGACAATGTAAGTTACCACAGTCGTCAATTACATAAGTCTCCAAGTGCAAATAACACGAAAATTGAAATTCAAAACTACCTCTTACAAAACGATATATATTTTGAAGAAAGTTATTTAAAAAATGAACTGTTAGAAGTGTTAAAATCATTTTCTATTAAAAAAGTATATGTTTGTGACGCATTGGCCGAGGACATGGGACATACAATGTTACGGCTTCTGCCCTACTATTGTTTATTTAATCCCATAGAGCATATGTGGCACCAACTAAAGTCAAATGTTAGGTCACAGAATGTTTCTCCGACTTTAAGTGGTAGTGTAGTCGAATTAATCAGGAAATGTGTTGATGATATCTCCCCAGAAAGTTGGAAAAATTCAGTACGCCATGTAATGAACGTAGACAATTCATATGCTACTTTGAATCGCATAATTAAACCAATTGTTATTAATCTTAAAGAGGATAGCGACAGCGAAACAGAATTAGGTATTTAGGAATTCATAAATATATTTTGGTTATTTTGGGTATTTTTTTTTGTAAATATTAACTTGTATATATTTTTCTATATTTTTTTTTTCAATTCATCTATTTTTTGTACATTATGTATTCGTTTGTATGTATATACTGTAAATAGAACTATTATTACTGTATATTTTTAACCATATCCGATAAGGAAGAGCAAAAACTTTTAAAAACGCCAGTTTTTTGCTGACAGTCCTAAGCCTGTAAAAAGTGTGAAGGAAAGTACCTTTCTAAATTTAGATCCATATACTACAATTATTCACGTAGAACAAAAAAACTACTTTCTTCATGTTAAAATTATTCAATTATCAAGTATATTCACTTGAACAACCTGAAAATACCATATGAAATAATTTAATAAATTTTTATAATCGTGTATTACACAGCTACCAATGAAATATATTAAATAACAAACTTTCTGAAGTGCGACCCTGTGTACTTCGGTAGTTTATTGAGAGACTCTTGTATACACAATAGGATCAACTCAGGTAACCATTAAGCAATCAACCATTTTTCATGAAACAAACTTTACATAATATTTTTATTTACATTCAAAGCAAGGAGTTCCAGGTTGGACTCCAGTACAAAGATCGTGGCTCTATGAACGGCATTTGGTACATTGGATCATGTCTTCAATTCTTTTTTCCTCGTAAATTAAACAGAATCACTCATCAACACACATCTCTATAACAACGTCAGGTTGATTTGAGCTTGAAGCGGCATTTAGAAGAACAGACTGTAGGATTTCACCTTTATTTTAAGTTTTTCTTGACAGCTTATTTGTTCCTTATAAGACTAGTTTTAGTTTCTAGTTTTCTTTTTGAAGCACTTACAAGTTTCTTGGACGACTTCGGTTTAACCTTCCCCAATTTCATTTTTATTTTGTTTTGTCAGTTCCTGCGCTAACTGTAGCTGTTTAGCTAATTCTAATTCATTTCTATAGGGACTTCCCGTCAAAACCATTGATTTTGTTCTATTCCCTTCTTGGATTTTGGATGAGGCTTCGGTATCGGGGAAATTGAATCAATTAAAATATTAAATTTTGGACTTGCTTCGCGAGTTTTTCTAATAGGGCTAGTGGGTGTAGTAGTCGTAGCTAAACTCTATTTAGTTGTTCAGGCCAGATTATTTCGTACTCTACATTAGCTCGTAATGTAGACCTAAGCGTTTCCTTTATTGTCTCATTAGACTCTTCATTTTCACCATCTTCCCAAGTTTCACTGCCTTCATGGTCATTTAAATTTTCAGCCGCACGAAAGTCAGGATCTTTGAAGACGATGAGATCAACAGGCTATACTCCACTAGTTCGGAAACCATTGACTGTAATTTCAATGATTACTGCTCTCTTATAGGCTTCAGAAATCAAGCCAGCTACGTGAAGTTGTGTAACACATAATCCGGGGTTAGAACGAAGCCACTTTTTAACTAAAAAAGTGCCAATTTTCTCGTTTTAATTAAAACAAGAAAATTGGAATATCTCGGACATATTACACGTGGAGAGAAATACACCTTGCTCCAACTAATTATGCAGGGAAAGATCCAAGGAAAGAGAAGCATAGGGAGGCGTAGAATGTCATGGCTGCGCAACCTGAGAGAGTGGTACGGATGTACATCAATGAACTTTTCAGAGCAGCCGTCTCAAAAGTCCGAATAGCTATGATGATTGCCGACCTCCGCCGCGGAGATGGCACTTGAAGAAGACTTTTTAACTGATTGAGTGTAGTAGCCTTTGAAAGGCTTAATGAATAATCTACCCAAAGGCGGCACGCGATGGGTCGTATGCCTAGGCAATTGTAGCATTATTACACCGTGCTCTCTAGCATGTAAAATTGCTTTAAGATTCTTGGAGTGCGTTGTATGTCCATCCGGTACCAAAAGAACTTTTTTTTCTACTGTTGTGTTTACAGAATCAATCAAATGCTGGAGCCATTTTACAAAGAGATCACTAGTCATGTAGCCTGATTCATATATTCATATTTATATATATCTCAACTATAGGTGCATAGGTGGAACGTAAATTCCTGAAGCACTCGCACAGCAAACAACTGTCGTGTTGACTCCACGTTCTCCACTGGACACTGACCCAACCTTCCTTTTACCTTTTTGTGTGAGAACCTTTTAGCATTTGTTCTGCACAGTGCTGACACCCGTTTCGTAAAACGTTAAATATGCGAGTTGCATCAGTATTATTCTCATCAAAATTTTTTTTCCAGAAGGTCGAAAAAAACGTAAACATTGCTTTTATTGAATCCTTTTACGCGCATCATGGACGTTGCTTGACGTTCTCTCAGTGAGATTATGTCCTTATGACGAGCTCTAAAAGCATAAAAGCACTTCTTTCCTGTCATTTGGGATTCTTTATTAAAATTATGTAGTATTTGATTTCTCTCGACGATTTGAAATACAAGCCGTCGAACATTATTGATCGTGAAGCCAAATATCAACGTCTCCAGTTTTAAAATGTGATCAACTAGCTCCTTCTCAACTGCTGTTTGTAACACACTCCTTCGGCCATAAGCCTTCGTTTCTTCATTTGCCTTGACATTGATCCAGTTAAGGTGACGGAGCAAGGTAGGCTTAGGGACTCGGTACTGCCTGCAGCATTCATTTAAACCCATTTGAAGAGCCCGGCTCATGTCGTCCACATTTCAAGTCCCATATTTTCCCTTGGGCATCTAAAACACACAAGAACGGTGTGTGTTATTTATTTATTTTTGAAAATAAGTAGATCTTAAATACCCATTGGTATCTAAAATTATACCGGTACAATATAGGCAACTCGGCGTGGAACAATATGGGAAACTTGCACTTTATGTAAATAAACTACGATTCCTAACCTAAAAATGGTCCGGCAAAGAGAAACAACTCAGTTTTATACACCTAAATATATGGTTTTCTTGTATTTGTGAATCAAAATTGTTTGCACATACCTTTACAGGTGCTGTAACCTGTAACTGTATGGAAGATGATTTGTATTTCATAGATTTTTTTACAAAAAAAAACAACTTATTAAAGTACTACACACGAAACAAATTATACGCCCCGTATAGAGACTAGTGTTAAGTTGGCACAGACCTGGGATAGCGACGAGAGCCATTAGACAACTACAAAAATATAACATGGATATAACAGCAATACAGGAAATAAGATGGACAGCAACAGGAATTCTGGAAATGGAAGATACTATAGTCTTTTGGTCGGGTAGTGAGAATAGACATGAATACGGATGTGGCTTTGTCATTGCAAAAAGACTAAAATCAGCAGTGATAGATTTCAAGCCAATGAATAAACGAACGAATCTGCTATATTAGACTCAAGAGTACGTGGTTCAATCTCACAATATTCTCAATATATGCCCCAACAGAAGATGCCGAAGAAGATAGGAAGGATGAATTTTATGAACTATAAAGCTGCCACAAAACACGACGTAAAAATAGTGATGGGAAATTGCAACGCTAAACTAGGTAAGGAAGATTATTTAAGAGAAGTAATTGGTAAGCATAGCTTGCACGACACAACAAATGATAATGGACACCTGCTAACACAATTCGCAATATCTAATAACATGATCGTTAAATCCACCCAATTCGAGAGAAAGGACATTTACATGGTCACATGGGCTTCAAATGATGGAAGAACACGAAATCAAATAGATCATGTCCTCATTGACGCAAGACACTCTAGTAGCATTACTAATTCGGGAAGTATGAGAGGAGCTGACAGCGACAGCGATCACTTTCTGTTGAAATCTAAGTTAAAAACGCGATTATCAATACAGAAACTGGAACAACAAGAAAAAAAAGAAATATGGAACATAGAAGCCCTACAAACACCAAATAAAGAACTGGATTATCAAGTGGCAATAAGCAACAGATTTAAATTGCTGGAAGAGGAAGAGCATAATGTAGAGTTAGAACAAGCATGGCAGCAAGTGGCATCAGCTATAGAACAAGCAGCCAAGGAAACCATTGAAAAAAAGAGGATTCGCCCAAAACGGAAATGGTTTGACAAAGTATGCGAGGAAATTCTGGAAATAAAAATGAAAAAAAGATTGAAAATGCTACAAGACCCCACAGATAAGAACAAAGCAGATTTTAACAGAACAAGAGCACAAACAAGGCGACTATTTAGAACTAAAAAGAGGAGCTACCTAGAACAGCAAATTCGAGAAATGGACAGAAGTGGCGAGAGGAATCAAATAAGGAAATTCTTTAGCGAAGTGAAGTCAGTCAGAAAAGGTGCAAGTGTTGGAGTAACACAGCCTATGAGAAATGAAGCAGGTGAACTTACAATGATAGAAACGGAAATCGTCGAACGATGGAAGGAATATTTTCAGAATTTACTAAATATTGAAAGTGAGAGGGAGGAAGCAGATATTACTTTTCTTTCTGCAGATTTTACACCAAAAATTGTATGACATAATTTTGAGAGTATGGCAACAACAGAAAATGCCTAAAGATTGGAAAGGAAGCGTTATAATTCCCATATAGGTACCTATAAGAAAAGAAACAAAGAACAATTCCGAAACTATAAAGGCATATCACTTATTAGCACATCATATAAAGTGCTATCAATTATCTTGCTAAAGAGACTCACACCATATTCGGAAGATATTCTAGGCAACTACCAATGCGGCTTTCGTGCTGGAAGGTCAACTATAGATCAGATATTTACCATCCGGCAAATATTAGAGAAAAACTGGGAATTCAACCGCGATGTGTACCAAATTTTCATAGATTTCCAGCAAGCATATGATTCCATAAAAGAAGCAAATTGTGGATAGCAATGTTAGAAATGGGAATACCAAGAAAATTAGTTGAATTAACGCAAATGTGCGTGACAGATTCATATGCGCAAGTAAAGATAGGAAGCAGAATATCGATGCCATTTGGTATAAATTCAGGACTTAGACAGGGGGACCTCTTGTCACCGTTGCTGTTCAATTTTGCTTTAGAATATGCAATAAGTAAAATATC
The DNA here is from genome assembly GCF_040954645.1 of Diabrotica undecimpunctata. NCBI lineage: Eukaryota > Metazoa > Arthropoda > Insecta > Coleoptera > Chrysomelidae > Diabrotica > Diabrotica undecimpunctata. Next base: position 47,058,823 of record NC_092809.1, read on the forward strand.
GTCTGAGCTGACAGGAGGATTTGCTGATCAAGGATCAAAACTGTTGTTGGCCTTTGCTGATGATATAGATGCAGTCACGCATCCGACAAGAGACGTGAGAGAGGTGTTTTCACAGCTCGAGGAGGAAACAGGTGGTCTGGGTCTACGAATAAATGAAGAAAAGACGAAATACATGGTAGTAACCAAAAATTCAAGACCAAGAGTTAGGCAGAACATCAGTATTAATGATCACAACTTCGAAGTAGTAAAGAAGTTTAAATACCTGAGGACGATAATCACAGCGGACAACCACATAGAAAAAGAGGTCTCAGCAAGGATAGCTGCGGGAAATAGAGCATTATACTCCCTTTCAACATTATTAAGATCGAAGCTGCTGAAAAGAAAATCTAAATTAACACTGTACGTGTGGATTATTCGCCCAATTATTACATATGGCACTGAAACATGGACTCTCAATCAGCGGGAAATCAATAAGGTTCTAGTATTTGAAAGAAAGGTTCTCAGAATAATATTTGGCTCTCAAAGTGATGAATTCACAGGGGATTGGAGAAGACGACGCAATTCTTAATTGATGACTCTGTATGGAACTGAAAACATAGTTAGACATATCAAGGCAAACCGAATAAGATGGGGAGGTCACGTGGTACGATCAGAGGATGACAGAGTGTTAAAGACAGTGTTTTTTGAAACACCAGATGGTAGATCAGTAGGCCGACCGAGAAAAGAAGGATAATGTTGAAGCCGATTTATCTAGAATTTGGGTACAATAATGGGAAATAGAAGCGCAAGATCGTAGAGGATGGAGAGCGATAGTGGATGCGGCGAAGACTCACCCCGAGTTGTAAAGCCAGTGAAGAAGAAGAAGATATAGAGACTATTGGCGAAAAACATGGACCCCTATTTTTGTTTTTTCAATGCTATAGAGTTAATTAGGGGACTTGATAAGGCTCTTTTGCCTACTTCTCTTCGGCCTTCTATTTTTCCTTCAATTATTATTTGTAAAAGGTTATGATTGTCATTTCTCATTATGTGGCCTAGGTACGAGGTCTTTCTTTTCTTAATCGTTGTTATAAGTTCTAATTCTCTATTTATGGTGTTTAATACTGTTCGATTCGTAATATGTTGTGTCCATGATATTCTGAGCATTCTGCGGCAAAGTTTCATTGCAAAGGCTTCTAGCCGTCTCATGGTATTTAATTTTAATGTCCAGGCTTCCACTCCATACGTCCAGACGTGCAAATACATTTCCTAAATTTAGTAAGAACAAATATTTCTCGAACAAAAATAATTGAGATTTCTGATCACTAGGATCAATAACAACCGACTTAATGTCATGAATATTTAAAGAATAAGAATAAAACTACACAAAAAAGAAAAAAAATGACAATTGTCATGGTCTTTACCATCTAGATCTGAATATTATACACCTACAGAAAACAAAATTTCATGATAAATGGGATAAATTTGGGAGCTATAAAAAACAAGTAAGAAATGTTATAAGAATAAGTATTAAGTAATCTAAGAATTTAAATCTATGGCTATTTGTCAAAAAGACATGTCAAGTTTTGGTTACCAGCTAACAGATAACAACCTAATTTTATTGCGCATTTTACTAAAATAAAGTGATTCTTTGGTTCTTTAAGAAAACTATTGGTAAAAAGTATGTCGCGTGGAAAGCTGTTAGTTGATATGGTTATTAGCCAAAGTGAAAATTCGGCGGTTCTAGTAAATATCGAAGAAACAGTAATATAAATAATAATAAACAGAATAGCCGTCTCTGATGATCCATATTAGGGTGAAATACGTATAAGCGGATATACAGACGCACTATACGTGAAATCAAATCTTAACTGTCTTTTTCCTTTTATTCCGGTACACTCTTTATGAGTACTAGAAACCAATTCGCTAAGGATTTTTGCTTATTTGAGGAGATATGTTGTGGAATGCAATTTTAGATTCCCCATGTCTCTAATAACATCTTTATCAACGTCTGTTTTGCCTTTGCAATTTTTAGAAGGCACAGATTAAAGCAAAAATCTGAATTTGGTTTCGAAAAATTAGTTTACGGATTTATTATAAGATGTCGCTATTTGCGTCCATTCAAAGCCATGTTAGAGTTGCTTCCCAAGACAGGAAAGATTTATTTTCAAGTTCAGGCGTCTAAGAATATCTAACTCTGATGATCCCTATTAGGGTGAAATACGTATAAGCGGATATACAGACGCACTGTACGTGAAATCAACTGTTAACTGTCTTTTTCCTTTTAAACAGTATTACACTGAAAGTGAGGATTTTAAAAAATCAGAGGGAAGTGATATAAGAGGACTGAAAAGATGTTTAGTTGATGCCGCAATTAAAGAAATAAGTTCAACTTCTAGAGCAACTGGTCATTCTAAAGAATTAGTGTCATATTTGGATAGTGATAGTTCAGATGTAGATGAAAATTATATTTCTTCGGACACTTCATCTGACACAAGTGACAATGAGAGGCCAGGTAAATATCAAGCAATTCAATCTAAAAAGTGTAAAATAACAGCTACTACCAGTAATAATATGAGTGACAAAGTAAGTAATGATAATTTTACAAATAAAAGTGATAATAGCAAAGACCAAACAAATAACTCTAATGTTTAACCTAAAAAACCAAAATATAACAGAGTAGACATGAAAGAAAAGAAGGTGTTAGCATAAGAACACATTAAAAGAAAAGGTATACAAAAACCTGCAAAAGTATTTCAAGTGCTTACTACATGCTATCGCAATAAATGTCACGAGAAACTCTCCCTAGATAAACAAAAAGAAATTTTTTATGATTTTCTTAAAAAAAGTGCAAGACAAAGACCAAGTAATTTCTGAAAAAATGAAGATACAGTCAAAGAAGACAGAAAGAAAAGATAAAGGAGAATGCGGAAATAATAGAAACAGACAAAATGTGGTTTCATATTATATCACATATAACGACCAAACATTAAAAATTTGCAAAGAAATGTTCCAGAATCTACTAGTATCACAACAAGAAAAATATTTTGATAAAGATATTTTGATAAAAAAGAAACAAATATCACCCACAGGTTTTATAGAACCTAATGGATCTGAAAAACGCAAACCACATAACGCTCGACCAGATGAAAAAGCTGAAGTTATAAAACATATAGAATCTTTCCCAAAATATGAGAGCCACTAGTCTCGAAGACACACAAGTCGACTTTATCTAGCTTCCAACCTAAATATTAAACTCATGTATGATCTTTATGCATCAAACAGAACTGTGTTAGAACTGTCCCTGGTAGAAAGAAATATTAAGTTATCGATATGCAGAGGAAAGATTTTCTAGCGTATTCAAAAATTTTCCAAAATGGCATGATATAAAAGTTTTGCGTTTTGGTAAAGAGTTGGATGATATAGACATTAAATATTAACATAACGGCTTTAACGTTTCTAAGCTTAATATTAAACGCAGAGGACAGCAGATGGATCCTACATTAGAAACTGTTTGTAGTGGACCTAAATGCATGAAATATCAAAAAAAAGACTTGCTTTTCCTGCTGCAATACCTTGATCCAGTATACCATCCATTTTACCAAGAACTCAACACAAGTGAGTTTTAAAGTCCCAAGCGGCCCTGGGAGGGACCGTACCTGGTTACTAAGAAGATAAATGACCTTGCATATAGGGTGCCACTAACGGCACGAAGTAAGCTGAAGGTCGTCCACCTGGAGAGACTGTGTAATTACGATCCTGTCCTTCGCGAAGTTCTTTTCTTTCGAGATAATTCCAGTCAGCAGTTTTCGGCTTTCAGTGTAATCGACACGCAAAAACTAGAAATTAGGATCTAATTATTTAAGGCGGTGATCCAGCGTTTGAAGTTAGTTTTTATGCTAGCAGCAAAGTGTTTACTTTGTAAAGCGATATACGATAATTTATTATTAATGAGATATTTGTTATTTAGTTATTATTAGTTGTTTTTTTTGTAGTGAGTTAAATAAAATTAGTTTAGGTACGTGTACTTCACTTAATCCATGAACCCACAGAAAAACGTAACAATATTATATTTGTCCCAGCCAAGCTCATTTTTCAAATTTGCAATTAAGATAAGACGTTCCCACAATTGAGAAACTGAGCTAGACGAAGCCTTACACAATTGACTCCCAAAGAAAGTATATTGTTACAATATCTTAGATTAGATTAAATAATCTTAAGAAATATGCGGGAATAAGATGGATAATAACAATACGTAGAAATATTAGAGGTCTGGAAATGGATGTAGTGTAAATTTATAATCTACTAAATAGTCAGTTATTAAAAATACTAGTTTTTTGTATCTTAGCTCTAAAACTAGAGAGGGACTAAACATTAAGAATGATATTATGATTAAATAAACAGGTGTGACGTTGAAATCATTATTATATTGCAAAAAGATCCAGAAGTCGATTGCAAATTAGACGTAGCGATGATAATTTAAATAATAAGTTAAATGTATGAGGAATTATACATTTACTCCTATCCATAATATATGTAGATAAGGGGATATAGATAGATATAACTTTTGCTTTTAAAATAGATGTTTGATTTACCGTATTTAGGGCTTTCTTCCTTGATAACTCTTCCTTTCGGTGCTATGGTCCACAAGTTCAGGAAATGTTTATCCAAGTTTCCAATTCACTGAGAAGTAATCTATAACAAAAAGAAACACTAAAAAAATAATATGTATGAACAAAAATGTTACTAAATCTTACAGAAATATATTACTAACTAGAGATATTAATTGACCTTATATCCCGACAAGTCCTTATAACGTTTCTCTCTAAAAATATTCGATGAACTTTAAAGCAGACAAACTGCGCATTTTTTCATTGTCCTTCTTGTTTGTCTCGTCTTTTAACTGTCATTTTTTTTTGTTATTATTTTGTTAATTTTTAATAAACCTGTATACTTAAAAAAAACTCAGGCTATGATACTTAAAAGAAAATAGAAAAGTAGAAGCTTCCATTTGAAACTCTCACAATGTCCAGCGCTTCTTGAAAGGAATATAAATGGGCGAGGTACTATAATATAAAAAATCTTACCTGAAGTACATATCATACAAGACACAACAAGCGTACGAAGATTACAAGAGAATAAGAAACCAAACACATGCACTTCTAGGAACAATTAAAAACTAGCACTGGGAAAGCTTCTCCAAAGAACTGGATCATGATTTTTCTGGTTTATAAAAAGAAATATGGTGCTTTCTAAGAGTCAAAGAGCGGAGGTCAAGGAATTAATAGACCCGAAAAGCAGAGGAACAACAAATGACGTTGGAACCACAAACACCAGAAATTACCATAAACGAAGAAGTTCACATAAGAACGGAAAAGCTCCAGGTAAAGATGCGACACCAAATAATTTATTGAAATATCGTGGAGCAGCAATGACGGATCAACTGACAACGTTAACAAGAATATTAGACACAATAAAATACCAGAAGAATGGAGGACAAGCAAGATAATCTTACTATTCAAAACAGTGATAAGAAAAAACTAGAAAATTACAGAAGTGGGTATTAATTTGCTAAATACTACCATGAAACTTACAACTAAACTTTTGTAAGAACCAATAAATCAGCTCATAAACTTAGCAGATGAGCAACAATGTTTCCGTAAAAAAATTGTCATAAAACGGATTACAAAGAAAGAACTAGAATACTTCTTCTTCTTTAGGTGCCGTGTCCGTATTCAGACGTTGTCCGTCATCATGTTTACAAGTTCCTAAACCTTTGGCTATCGGTTGTTGCGCGAAATAATTCTTCTAATGTGGTAACCATATCATTGTCTAATATTACGCAGCCATGAAAGTTTTTTTTTCGACCAATCCACCTCTTTCCCTCCATTGTTCCTTGTATTATAAGGCGAAATAGAAGACATTCTGAATTCATCATTTTAAGAACATCTTCATTGGAAGTTCAGAATCAAACAAGAAGACGTTTACACAGATTTAAAAGAAATTAAAGCAGGAGTCCTTCAAAAAAGTGTATTAGGTCCGGTCCTCTACCTGTTATACACATGCGACATACCTGAACTAGAAAATGATGATATAGACACCTTTGCAGATGATACTGCCATTCTAGCAGTAGGTGATACCAGTGAAGAAGTAGCAGAAAAATTACAGTTGTCAATAGATAAAATCCATGAGTGGACAAAAAAAATGGAAAATCAAACTAAACGAGTCTAAATCAATTCATGTTAATTTTACAAACAAAAATATCCAAAACATTCCAATTAGAATAAATGATGCCCAAATACCGCACGCATCTACTGCAAAATACTTGGGTATCACACTTAATGCAAAGCTTCGCTAGAAAGCCCATATCCGTTACAAGAAAATGTATTGGCTGATGGGAAGAAATTCAGTTTTGTCCACACATAATAAACAACTGATATACAAGCAAATACTGAGACCAGTATTTATGTATATGTATGGTTGCCAACTCTGGGGCTGTGCTAATACAAGTAATATCCTGATCATCCAGAGATTCCAGAATAAAGTACTAAGGAACATCGTTGATGCCCCTTGGTACATCAGAAATGTCGACCTCCGCAAGGACCTTGAGATGGAAGATGTAAATTAAATTATCAAGAAGATGGCAGGTAGTCAGGAACAAGGCTCCATAAACACGTAAACATCGAGGCCATCCAGCTCCTCGATAATACTGGGTTAGAAAGAAGACTTAAACGAACAAAACCATTTGAGTTAGCGTAAGGTGTAATTAGTGTTAAAGCAGAGCATAGTGCTGTGTTGTGAATTTGCATGTTAGGTATTAGTGCATAGCTGTTAGATAAAATAAGAGGACGCCATAGGGTAAGCTCTTAGAATGCATATAAAAATTGATAATTGGTCATCTTTGACCAGATTCCAATGGTATAAACACAGTAGGTGTTTAATATAAAAAAAAAATCTTCATTGGAAGTGTGAATATATTTTTAGGATCCGTCGATAGCACAATTGGAATACTTCTAATTTGTTAAGCATTGTGGTTTTTAATGTCCATGTCTCACAACCATATAATAGAATAGACTACACATAACATTTCAGGTCCGTCATGGGAATATGCATCGACAAGTTTCTGTTACATAAAACTGGTTTCTAGGTTATAAAAGCCTTACGTGATATTTCGATCCTGGTTATTATCTCTTCATTAGAGTCACAATTTACATTTAACCAGCTATTCTATTTCCTCTCCCTTAAGGGAAAGCAGACCTTGATCTATATTAATCTTTCCAACCGCCATCCACTTTGTCTTTGAAATGTTAATTTTAAGACCTCTCCGATAACTTGCTTCACTTACTAGATTTACTAATTTCTGAAGATCTTATAAATTTTCTTTAAGAACATTTGTATCGTCAACTTATCTGACATTGTTGATTACTTCTCCGCCTAGTCTTACTCCCTTTTGTCTGTTATCCAAAGACTCCCTAAAGATTTCTTCGGAGTAAAAATGACTGGGTGACAAAAGTTTAAGGGTTAGTTAAAAGGACTGGGTGACAAAAAACAACCCTATCTTACTCAATGTTTGATTGGTAGTTTTTCAGTACGACTATCTTCAATTTGGTTAGAGGCTACTTGATTGCTGCCCGCAGGCAATCGAAAAGTGTATCGTGTTGTACTCGGTCCAATGAATTCTCGAAGTCGAAGAAACAAACATAAACGTTCTTTCGAAACTTACAGCTTTTTGTAAGAGAACGCGTATACAAAATAGTGCCTCTCTAGTTCCTAGACCATTCCTAAATCTAAATTATTTATTACCCATTCTACTTTTGAATACTCGGTTTAGTATAATTCGTAAAAGTATCTTAAGTGTGTGGCTCATCAAACTGATTAGTCTAAAATCGGTGCATTTGGTGGGCCTCCTTCTCTATGGTAATGTTATAAACGATTACTCCAACCAATCATCTGGTATTTTTCCTTCGTTGTAAATTTTGTTAAAGAAAGTGGTTAAGTACGTAATGTTTTCCCCGTCCAAAAGTTTAAGTAGCTCAGCAGGGATTAGATCTGTTCCAGGTGCTTTATTTGTTTGCTTGCTGTATTGCTTTTCTGTCTTCTGATTTCAGTATACTGGGACCTGTGTCTAACTGGTTGTCACAGGTAGTATTCGTATGTGTAGCATTTTCTCGCGAAGCATCACCAGGAAGGTCACTCAGGTATCTCTAACATTATTTGCACTGTTGTTCGTGATCGTAAATTTTTTCGTCTGCATTTTTAAGTACGTGAGCATTTTTCAGTTTCCTAATTCGGGAGGTAGGTAAATATAATCAAGTTTCTTGTGGAGGTTGAAACTGTCGTATTTGTTTTAGATGTCTTCCATTTCTATATATAAATTTTATAGTCAAGATTCTTTGGCTTGCTTAATTTTTCTTTTTATGTGTTTATTAATTTCGTTTTATTTGTTAATATTTCTATTTTTATGTTTCCGTCGAACTTTCATCAGGTCTAGGATTTCCTGTGTCATCCACATATTTTTTGCCAATATTGTAGGTGTTTTCAAAGACTCTCTTACTTCCTCTAAAATCGAGTTTTGTTGTCGTACCTACCAACATTGGTATACAATAGACCCATATTCCTATCTTTGATGGACTTGAAGAAGGCATTTGACAGAGTAAGATTTAAAGACATAATAGACCTCTTGTATCAAAGAGATCCCGCTGGATATTATAAAAACAATTGAAAACGTGTATCTAAACAATAACATGGAAGTCAGAATAGATGTATAACTTACGAAACCTATAGATACAAGGAATGTAATAAGACATTATTAATGTAATTACAATGAAATTAACATTCTCTGTTAAGAATAAAATGCAATATTGATAGTCCAAAAGGAAGATAGCCTTCAAAGATTAGTTGACAAATTTAATATAAGAACAAGAGCAAAAGAATTTAACATGACGATTTCAACTAAGGACACTAGAAAAATTGTAATCAGTAAAGAGTCAATAAAATGTAAACTGGAAGTCTATAGAGTAGGTAGTAGCAAGTAATGGAAATCAAGTAGGGATTACATTGTCCAGCTAGTTGATACATTGAAAAAGAAGTAAGAGATCAAATATACAGAGACAATAGATTAGCGTGATGCCTTAATCACACTATATAGGGTAATCGACATATTAACTGTGAGATGACATCAAGTATTTATAAGGCTGGTATAAGATAAATAATGACGTACATATCAGAAACAAGACCCGACACTACCAAAACACAGAGAGTGCTGGAAACAGCAGAAATGAAAATACTCAGAAGAATTATAGGAAACAACTGAGAGACCGATAAGGACGAGATTAGAACAATGTGTAAAATACAAGCTGTAAATGAGTGGAAAATAAATAATAAAAGAAAAGAATGAAACAATCATCATCATCATCATCATTTGGCTCTACAACTCTATGTGAGTCTTGGCCGCGTTTACTATTTCCCTCCATTGTTGTCGGTACTGAGCAGCTATTTCCCATTGCTGTATTCCCATTTTGCGTAGATCACTGGCTACTGCGTCCTTCCATCTCTTTCTTGGGCGACCAACTGACCTTCTACCATCGGGAATTTCCCAGAATGTGGCGTTCAGGAGTCTTTCGTCACTCGATCTTAGTACGTGACCCGCCCATCATATTCGGTTTCCTTTAATGTAGCGTACTATGTTTTCATCTCCATATACTGTCTGGAGTTCATCATTGTGTCTTCTTCTCCATTCTCTTGTTGTCTCTTCTCTGCAAGGCCCATAGATAGTCCGCAGTATCTTTCTTTCCAGTACCAGTAATTTTGTCGTTTCCTGCTGGTTCAGAGTCCACGTCTCGCTTCCATACGTTATTGTGGGACGAATTATTGTCTTGTACACTCTTATTTTTGCTGGTATTGAGAGTATTTTTGATTTAAGTACGGTCATTAATGAGTAATATGCCCTGTTTCCTGCAATGATCCTGGCTGCCACGTCCTTTTCATATTTATTTTCAGATGTTATGATCGCTCCCAGGTACTTGAATTCTTTGACGACTTCAAAGTTGTATTTATTGATTGTTACGTTTTGTCTAACCCTTGGTCTTGGGTTCTTCGTAACCATCATGTACTTGGTCTTGCCCTCGTTGACCTTCAGACCAACTTCCTTGGCTCCGTTTTCGAATAGGGTGAAAACTTCTTTTGCATCTCTGGTGGATTGTGCAATTGTGTCCACGTCATCCGCAAACGCCAATAATATTTTTGATCCTTGGGCGGCAAATCCGTTTGTCAGTTGTGGTTGAGCATTCCTTAATGCATGTTCCAGTGCAAAATTAAATAGCAGGGGGGCGAGAGGATCTCCTTGTCTAAGCCCGGTGTCAATGAGGAATTCCTCCGACGTGGTGCTGCCAATTCTGATCCGTGCGGAAGCGTTCTCTGTGCTCACCTGTGCTAATCGTACCAGCTTTCCAGGTACTCCCATTTCTACCATGGTCTCCCACAATGCTTCTCTGTTAACAGAATCGTAAACTTGTTTAAAGTCCACGAAGATTTGGTGTACCTACATCGCGGTTGAATTCCCAGTTTTTTTCCAACACCTGGCGTAGGACGAATATCTGGTCTATGGTCGACCTTCCCGGTCTGAATCCGCTTTGGTAGTCGCCTATTATTTCCTCTGCGTATGGAGTTAGCCTTCTAGACAGTATTATGGATATAATTTTGTACGTTGTATTGATATTCCTCTATAGTTCCGACATATTTGTTTGTCTCCCTTCTTGTGGATAGGTACTACATGGCTTACATGCCAGTGTTTCGGTATTTCTTCTCTTTCCCAGACTTCTCTTATAAGATATATCTCAAGTTGGAGCTTTTCTCCCCCGTTTTTTAGTAGTTCCGCCTGGGCCTGGGGCTTTATGGTTTTTTAGGGACGAAATTGCGGAGTTTACTTCAGCTAGTGTGGGCCCTGGTATTTCAATAGAACACTCACATGAGTATAATGGTGGAGACAAGAGTCGTTAAAATAGCAAGGGACAAATCACCACTCGGGAGAAGAAGTATCTGCCGACCGCGCAAGAGATGGAGTGACAATCTTCCATAGAGGCAACAACCCGCCAACGAACAAGCACAATTGCTTATGTAAAAAGAAGAAGAAGAGTTACTATATTCACTGCGAATTTACCAGAAAAATGGTACTGAACTGCTGAACATGTCCTTCCATTGAAATCCAAAAAACTTTAATGTCATAGACAAACTGCGCCTTAAGAGTTATTTCAAAAATTAGAAAATATTTAGACTGGATTTCGTACAGTATAATATAAAACAACGACCATTTACAATGTTTGAATTTCATGATGGTATTTCCGGAAAACATTTGACTCTGTGCAACTTATTACTGACCACAGATATACCCAATGCACTTATCATCATCATCAGTTGGCGCTACAGCCCTTCGTGAGCCATGGTCTGCCTCAAAACAGTGTCGGTCTTGACCGGAAGAGTAGTTTAAAAATGGACAAAACTTACCTATTCTTGAAGAAATGTTAGTCGAACAAGCTGCAAGAATACCCCGTCTTATCGGTAAAGATGGAACTACCAGGTGACGAAAATATCCTGTAACAGCACGGAATGTTCGAACACGCGCTGAAAATATTTACAACCATTTACCTGGACTTAAGGTATAAATAAAGCTTCAGAAATTTGGGAATGCTTCTTCCCACCAAACATAATGGAAAAAATTGTTACACCAACAAATTTATAGAAATGCAAGCCTATGACATTTCGCAAAATCGTTCTTTTAGACCAACTGATTTATTAGAAATAAAAGCATTATTTGGAGTTTTATATATTTCTGGTGCTAGTAAAAATAATCGGAGAAACGCTGAAGATTACTTTAGGACAGACGGAATGGGTATGGACATATTCAGACTTACTATGTCCCGGATACGATTTCAGTTTTTGTTAAAACATATTCGTTTCGATGATAAAGCTACCAGGCAAGAAAGAGTACAAGTCGACAAATTGTTCCAATTAGGGAAATTTACGATGAGTTTGTATCCAATGTTTCCCAGCATTACAGTATGTCAGCATACACCACTATTGACGAAAAACTGCGAATTTGGTAGTTTATATAGGCAAACAGCATGCCGGACCATTTAAACGGGATAATTCGAATTTGGCATTAGTGCCCCGTCTTCGTTCACCTATCTTGGGATTAAATAGAAATGTCACGCTTGACAACTTTTTTACCAGCTTACCTATGACGGAGATACTAAGGCAACACCGTCTTACTACAGTTGGGGCATTACGTCAAAATAAACGTGAGATACCTTCTCAAATGTTATTAGTAAGACCAGAAAAATCCATTATGTTTGCTTTTAGAGATAAATGTACGCTCGTTTCGTATTCTCCAAAACGAAAAAGAAATGTCCAGTTAGTATCAACTATGCATTATGATGGTGCTGTTGACGAGAAAACTGGCAAACCAGAAATAATCATGGACTACGACAAAACGAAAGGTGTCGATGTTGTTGACAAAATGTGCGAAGCCTACAACTGCGCTCGTGCAACTCGTCGTTGGCCGATGGTCATTTTTTATAGTGTCATGAACGTTGCTGGAATAAATAGTTACGTCATTTATACCACGAATACCCAAACAAAAATCGATAGAAGAAAATTCTTAGAAAATTTAGGATTTCAATTACTTAACCCACATATTCTTCGATGAGCACAACAGCAAAACATTCCCAGGAAAATCTGTTTGCGTCTTTCTGAAATATGTGGAATAGAAACTGAGAATGTTGCTCCCCAGAATCAAACTCATGGACGATGTACTTATTGCAGCACTAAAAAAATTCGAAGAACAAGATATTCTTGCAAAAACTGTAAAATTTTTTTTTGTCTAGAACATCTGACGGGATTATGTAGGAATTGTTTTGAAAATCATGATGCTCAAAATTTGGAAAAGTTCCAGTAATCTGTATGAATTTCGAGAGTAAATTTTGATTTTTTCTGTTTGTTAACATTCAAGTAACTGTTTTATGCTTTAGTGGAACCAGTGGGTTTTTTGTTAGAATTATTTTGATTTTATTAAAAGCCTGTTCATAAAAATGACACTTTTTTTAATACCCCCTTAAAATTGTTAAAATAACAAAAATTCAATAACATCAATTAATATGTGTATAGAGAATAAGGTACACAATGATATTATTACAAATATTTGTCACCTACAGCTAAATTTCTGTTTTTTTTATTTTAGAAAAAGTCAGTTTGTTAGACCGACGTTATCAAAAATTTAAAATTTTTTCACGTTATCTGCGGAAGGTTAATGCCAGAAATAACACCATACGAAGTCAAAACAACACTTTTAGAAATAAAAAATAACAAATCCCCTGGCGATGACGAAGTAGAAATCGAGGCGATCAAACAAGGTGAAAATAAAATTATCCAGGCTTTGGCCAAACTTTTCATCGAGTGCATTTAGCAAAGAAAAACCCCTTCTTCATCGAACAATTATTTTATAACACAAGAAAAGAGACATAACAGATCTAAAAAAAACTACCATCAGTTTGCTATCACACATTTATAAACTTTTCACAAAAATTATGAAAAAAAAAGACTGGAGGCTAAGTTAGACTTCTGTCAGCCTAGGGAACAAGCTGGATTTAGATCGGGATACAACACTGACAGAATACAGAACGACCACTCACTAGTGATAAAGAACCTGATAGAGAAGTCTGCAGAGCACAACAAACCATTGGCACTGATATTCTTGGCTACCAGAAAGTATTCCATACCATAAGCCAGCAAAAAATGTTAAAATCATTAACAGAATGCCGAATAGACCATAGCTACACTAACATAATCAAACCAAAATGTCACATCTAGCGTAAGATTATGTGAACAAGAAACAAATAAATTCTGTATACAGCGAGGAGTACGACCAGGGGACACCGTGTCTCCAAAGCTAGGTACGACGCTTTTGGAACGTACCTACTTGTAAGAAGGCAGATCTAAACGAGTATGGTATCAACATAAATGGAGAGAAGCTCAGTAATTTGAGATTCACAGATGACATCGTCCTTATAGCCAAACGTATGGACAATGCAATAATAAATGAAAAAATTATATAACGCTTCCTTGGAGGTCAGACTAAAGATTAACATAAACAAGAGATAAATAATGACTAATCCGGTACTATACTGATGGATATTGCTGTTGATAGAAGGGATATTGAGCAGATTGCATCGTATAAGTACCTAATTAGAACATGAAATTTGGTTGTGCAGAGATAACCAGACATGTCAACTCGCTCCCACGTCGCACAGGACTAGCCTGGGCAGCGTTTGGTAAATTAAACTATAGAAACACTACAAAATAGCATTACTTTTGGAAAAAGAAGATAAAGTGGGGTCTCGTCGAGAATGGGTACACAAAATATTTTTATCGAGGAGAGAAGGAGATTTCGCAAAACTATACCCACAACTAGTGGACGATGACACAAAATTCGTACAGTACTTTCGCATGTCGCATTGTGATTTCCTTAATTTTCTGTCTCTGATTAAAGACGACATAACGACGATGGACACTCACTATAGAAGAGTAGTATGTCCAGCCGAAATGCTTATTAATAGCTACCTTGTTTTAGTATTTTCTCAATTTCCTGCCATGTTTTTAATTTTCGCTGAGAATCAGACTATAATGGATGTGATAAATCCTAGAGTTATACCATACCAATACTTACTTATGGAGCGGAAATATTAACTCACAAAAAAGGTAGTTAATAAGATTAGCGTGACTCGGAGAGCTATGGAGCGCCAGATGTTGGATGTATCTCTGAGAGAACGAATCCCTTATGAAGAAATACGTCGTAGAACAAAAACAACAGACGCTATCGAAAAAATGGCGTCGCTAAAATAGAATCGGACAGGACAGGTCGCCAGATCATTAGACAACCGATGGAAAAAACGTATCGTCGAGTGAAGGCGACTACACAAAAAGCACTACGGAGCAGAGGAAGTCCACCAACAGATGGATTAACGACCTGAAGCGTGTTAGCAGTAATTGGATGGAAGCAGCGCAAGACAGAGACAGATGAAAAGAGCTGAGGCAGGCCCATGTCTAGCAGATTCAACGTCAATATAATATCATTATCATGATCTTGATCATGATTAATCAATCACTATCATGATCAATCAAGATATATAGGCATGTTTTATTGACTATAATAAAGTATTCGATAGAGTACGACATAAACATTTAATGAATGTCCTGAAATCAAAGAAGATTGACTACAACGACCTCAGGATCATATCAAATTTATACTATAAACAGCGAGCAAAAGTACGTGTTAACGAACAGCTGTCAGAAGAAATTGAAATTAGATGTGGAGTAAGACAGGGATGCGCATTGTCGCCAATTCTTTTCAATGACTACTTCGAAGAGGTCCTGAAAAAAGCTCTTGAGGGTGAAACAGCTGGAATAAAGGTAAATGGAGTTCCCATTAACAACATTAGATATGCGGACGACACTGTGATCTTAGCCGAAAACATTGAAGATCTTCAGAGACTGGTGACCAGAATAGCGGAGTATGGAAAAGAGTATGGTCTAACAATGAATGTCAAGAAGACGAAATTTATGAGAATATCGAAAACTCAAAGAAATAACGAGAATCTTCTAATAAACGAAACCAACGTCGAACAAGTGGACAAATATGCATACCTGGGAACAATGATTAACTCCACAAATGATTACAATCAGGAGATAAAAATAAGAATAGAAAAGGCTAGAGCAAATTTCAACAAAATGAGAAGAGTTCTATGTACCAGGGATTTAAAACTGGAACTAAGAGTTAGGTTGGCGAAGTGCTATGTTTTTTCGACTTTATTTTATGGAATGGAATCTTGGACCTTGAATGCAATAAAAAAACTGGAATCATTTGAGCTGTGGGTGTACAGAAGAATTCTGAAAATATCATGGACAGAACACGTCACAAACAAAGAGGTTCTGGGAAAGATGAACAAAGAAATGGACATTTTAAATTCAATAAAAACAAGAAAATTAGAATATCTCGGACATATTACACGTGGAGAGAAATACACCTTGCTCCAACTGATTATGCAGGGAAAGATCCAAGGAAAGAGAAGCATAGAGAGGCGTAGAATGTCATGGCTGCGCAACCTGAGAGAGTGGTACGGATGTACATCAAATGAACTTTTCAGAGCAGCCGTCTCAAAAGTCCGAATAGCTATGATGATTGCCGACCTCCGCCGCGGAGATGGCACTTGAAGAAGAAGAAGATCATGATCTTCATACTGTTTGTATGAAGAGTTCTGTGTTTATATTGTCATATGCGCTTTCGAAGTCTATGAGAAGATGATGTGTGTCGGTGTTATATTAACTTGTTTTTTCGTGAATGTCATAAAACAAATATCTGGTCTATCGTTAAAATCTGTCTGCAGAAGCCACATTGGTATTTTCCAAATGTTTTTTTCAGCTTATGGTCTAAGCCTTTCATAAATGACGTTGAACATTCTTCTGTATACTGCATTTAGCAGCGTGATTCCACGGTAGTGTCCACATTCCAACTGGTCCCCTTTTTTATTTAATGGTACAATATAATGAATTTTTAATTAAAATTGTGATTTATTCCCATTAATGATAGTAAATACTATAGAAATTACATAATCAACTAGTTTCAGAATCAGTGAAACCTTTGCCTTTCTAATAATGTTTGTGCCTGTGCCATGTTACCAATATTTACTTGTGTAGATAAATCATAAATGAAAAAATGGTAGTATGTCAAAAACAGTATATTATAAAAAGGAAGTAAAAATAAAAAACCCACAGTACAAAATGTATTCAATAACAGAAAATATTACAACCTTATTCTAATAGTTGTAAAAAATGAATAGGTACTATAAAACATGTCTACATTCTTCTTGCATTGAGTGGAGTCTTCTGTGGAGGTTGATGATCAACATGGATATTTGAACTTTCGAAACTGTTGCACAAAATAATTCGATCTTTGTCATCCCGAACCATTCGCGAAAGTTTCGCAGATAAAAAATTCTACATCCTTCTTCGTCCATTTATTTTTCCTGCATTATGAGCGGTATTAACTCATAACTTGTGCCTCTAGAGAAGTGACCAAGGAATTTAAGTTTTCTCTTCTTTACAGTAAATATAGTTTCGGGTGTTAAATATTCAGTCTTTTCAGCACTGTCTGATTTTTGAGTTTATCCGTCTAGGACACTTTGATTACGTGTACGTAGACCCACATTTCAAAGGCCTCTATTCTTTTTAAGCAGTTCCTTATTTAGTGTCCAGCTTTTCACACCGTAGAGCAGAAGGATACAGTTCTGTCAATAGTTTTTATATTTTGACGAACGCAATTCGTGCTTGTTCAATGCGTGAACACATTTCTTCTGAATGTTGGTTAGACTCGTTGACAATAATTTCAAGAGATTTGTACCGAGAAATACGAAATGACCTTTCGATTAAAAACTGGTTGTCCACAATTATTGTTAACTTTTTTTGAAACGACCATCATTTTGGTTTTCCTGATAGTGATTCATACTAAACATAGATACTTTATCAAACAGTCTCTGGCAATTATACATAATACGTATACGACACACAATACATAAACATATAATACATAAACACGCAAAACAACCTGAATTTGATATCATCCTGAGAGTACAAACATCACCCTGAGAATTATCATTTAAAAACATAGCTGTATGCCTACAAGATCGAGGCTAAGTAAGTCAATCGTCAGTTGAAAAATAATGTCGGCTTCCGGAGTGGAAATCGAAACGTCAAATAACAATTATAAAATGTAATTTTCATTACAATCAATTGTGGCGTATTCCCTTATAAACATAATATTTAATTGTCTCTCAAATTGTAGGCTATTATAACTGCATCGTCTGCATATCTGATGTAGTCCGGTCGTCAGAGAGTTGACCCCTAAAAATCATACGAACAAGCTGAATTTTGCCGAGAATATTAAGTTTACCACTTTTTACCCCCCCCCCCCCCGTAACACAAAAAAAGAGAAAAGGTATTAAATATATAGTAATATATAATATAATATATAATCATAGTAAAATTTCCAGTTTTAGAGATCAATATTTAAAACCTATGACATTAAATTTCAATTTTGATTTCAATTGAGATATGAATAAAAAACGCAGAATTTAATGTTTTACATTTTAAACGATCGCATGTCACGGGAAATGTCTCTACGAACACGAATTTGGCTGTAGTTTATAACAGAAGTTTGGTTCTTTTGAAAACCGTACTAGTTTTATTGAAAAAAAAGTTTTAAACGTTTTAAATTGTTTGTTATGTGAAAGTTTAAATCCAGCGTTTTTTAAGCATATTTCAAATGCGTCACATTTGTTGCCAAAACTGAAATTGCATGCTATATGTTTTGAATGTTAGGCTCTAGTAATCGAAACTTTATAGTGGCCAGGCAATAAAAGGGATATATTGTATTGATCTCAAGAGAATCATAAAAAATGGCAAATATTGCGCCACGTTTATTTAATTAACACCAAAAAATGCGTACTAAAGCTGAACTCTCTGACTGTAAAACGCATTTTACATTTTGTTGATAGGACACTTGGATCAAAAGATATCGAATTTTTACTGTTGAGCTAATAAAAATTTTATTGAACATTGATTTCGCGCACGTAACTGACATTTAAAATCGACGGTCGCTTCAAGCGTTGTTTCTGAGAGAACGGTTAATTCTACACAAAAAGTGCTAATAAACATTTTGGTTTAAAATTACCTCAGCTACATTTTTATTTGGTTTTCTGTGTGTTTATTTTTAATCCCAAGTATATGTATTGTACTAGATCAGGCAACCAGATACATAGACTATTAACTGATGATCTGGAACTGGAAAGTGTGGACACCTTCATCTACCTGGGCTGACCACAGACAACAATGTCAGCGAAGAAATTAAAAGAAGAATAGTGCTTGCCAATAAGTGCTATTATGGCTTGAGGAAACATATGGCCCCAAAACTACCCAGAAAAATTAAAGTTACCATATATAAAACACTAATAAGGCCAGTGTTAACATACGGGTCTGAAACGTGGTCACTTACACAGAACGACCAAGAATTGCTTAAACGTTTCGAGAGAAAATTCTAAGGAAAATATATGGAGGAATCCAAGAACAGGGTTTGTGGCCTAATCGCTACAACTTTGAGTTATATAGAAGTTTTGGGGAACCTGACGTTGTAAAATGTATTAAATTAGCACGCCTTCGATGGGTAGGACATGTAATTAGGCGAGATGAAGATGCAACGATCAGAAAAATTTTCGACCGAAGAGGACCAGTGGGAAGACGAGCCAGAGGAAGACCAAAACTTAGGTATCAAGATAACATAGAGGATGATCTAAAATCCATCGGAGTTAAAGCATGGAGAAGAGTTGCTAGAGACAGGGGCGAATAGAAGACTGTTCTGAAGAAGGCTTTGGCTCATCTCATAACGAGCTGTAATGCCACTGATGATGATGACATTTTTTATTTGAAACATTTTTTTCTACGGCGTACAGATTCTTGGTTAATCGATTTTTTTTGCTATTTTACCACCCTACGAAGGAGGTTTTAGGGGGAGCCCGGGGATGAAAGTGGTAAAATTTTTTGCATCTTTTTTGGGGTCACAAAATTAATATTCTCCTCAAAATTCAGCTTGTTTGTATGATTTTTAGAGGTTGAGTGGCATTCTCGTCTCTGACGACTAGAGTAGATGTTGTTGAGAAGAACTCCATTTATCGCTGTTCCAGTCGACTCATCGTCTAATGTTACACGAAAAATATATTCAGAGTATACATTGTTATCATTGGCGAGAGAGTGCATGCCTGTCATACACCCTTCTGAATAATTATTTCCTCTGATATGATATGGAGCCTTCGTCTTTTATTCATGCTGTTTGACCCCAGCATAATCTTGATATTATTTGAACACCTTGATAATCAATGTTTAGTTTTTGCAAGGTTACCAGTAGCTTTTCCTGCTTACATTATCAAATGCCTTAAAAATTCAATAAAGCGGACATAAATATCTTGGTTGACATCTGCGCATCTCTGTGCTACTACATTAAAGGCAAATAGGTCATCTCTGGTTCCCAAACCATTGAGGAATCTGAACTATGTATGTGATGTATTAAATTTATTGTAAATTCTGGTATTTAGGTATAATTATTCTTAGGAATTCTTTTAATATATGACTCATTAGGTTTATAAGCCATTCACCATCACAGTTGGTAGGGCGAGACGAAAAGTGGTGATGAGGCATTCTTTTCCTTCATTCATCAATCCTCTTTTAATAATTTTCTTATGATTCACTTCCTGTTTTGCCCATCTCTATTAGCTTTCTTCTTTCTCTCATTAACATTTTCGTTGTATGTATTAGAAATGTAGTTTTCTGAGGTTTATCTTTTTGTGCTTCTTTTTCACAAGCCTGCAATAGGATATTTGTTACTGCGGTATTAAGTTCTTCGATATCTGTTTATTCTGTATCTATTGCGGTCAGTTTCTTCTGAATGGTTTTTCTATCCTCATTTTATTGTTCTTTTAATTTCGCTATGTCGAACATTTCTAGTTTGATACCTTGCATCTGCTTTTTTGTGGAGTATAACTATAAAAATTATAAAATAGAGGTAAAACCATAAGAAACAAAAAGGGAGAAACTCTATAAAGAAGGGTTATATGCCACAAACCTACATAGTGAAGAAAGTGCTGATCTTATTACTTTGCCAAACAGAGATAACCAAAATTTTGAAAGCCTGCAAAGAATAGGTACTTATATTAAAGACCAAGGAGTACAACCAACATCGTAAGTAGAATATACCAGAGAGCAGAATAACGGATATAAATTTCAGTACCAACCGAGATTAAAAAACCAACCCAATGGTAAGAGAGGACCGGGAAGAAGACGCATTTCCTGGCTTCAAAATTTACGAAAGTGGTATAACACGACTAACACTGAATTGTTCCGCGCTGCAATAAACAAAGTAAAGATAGCCCTGATGATCGCCAACATCCGGAACGGATAGGCACTTTAAGAAGAAGAAGAACAGCTAAAAAATAGCAAAATTCCATAAAATATGGAGAAGAGCAGTTGCATGAACCGATATAAAAGATAATTATTTTGCTATTTTATTGATCGCTAAACATAAAAACTAGGTGCTATTAAATATATTAAGTAGAATACGCATATGCAGAAGAGAACTTCTAGGAGTACCAGTGTAGCTTACTGATGAACAAACAAAGTTCCAAAGGTAGCACAGATATTACTTCATAATAGAAATTGTATTACTTTAATTAATTTTTTATTTTATTTCTCTATACCTATATATTTGATAATTTTTTGGCAGTGTAGGTATATATGTATATACCTATATATTTGATAATATCTGTTAAGAAATTTCACAACTTAATATAATATATTTCTTTGAATAATATGTGTACATTTTTATCTAAAAATCCAACAATCTATTTACGGATTTATTACACCATTTTGAATTTAAAAGCAACACATCCCTACTACAATGAATTCCCCACGGCGCGCCACTGACCTCTTCATTCTGGAAGCTCCGATTCCCCCTCTCGAACTCCCTCTCCGCTCGACTCTGACTTGCTGACCACGCCTTTACTTGGACGACAAGCTCTAACTCTACTGGCTGCGTTATCAACCAATAAAATTTCCCGACAGTCTTCAACGAGAGGGTCTTTTTACAGGGCAAAGACACCAAACGGTTCGCGTACGGTATATAGCTTCTATACCGTAGAAAATCTATTTGCGCAAGTCCAAATAGTATCGCTAAGACCGATAGTGATGTGTTGAATCCTGTATTAATAATTTTGGATTATTTTCGAAGCGGTTTTGGCCGAAAAACTTGAGGAGATCGGTGAGTAAATACTGAATTTACTTGTCACAGTTGGGTATCAGACAGCCATAAGCCGAACAACAGGAAAAGGGGGCCGTGTTAACTCGGACGAGTCCATTATCAATGAAAACTGGTTCGACGGGTGTGGTTGGTAGGTTTATTCGGAACACGTGACGCTTAGAACGTTAACTTCCAAATGTTTTCGCTGAATATACAGTTTAGTCTAAGCGTGCATAGTAGAGTCTAGACGTCGCCTAACTTTTTTTAGGTACACAAAAGTTTGGATCACATATTTTTGCATGTCGAGATTGTCTAACAAACACGCAGAATCCATATTGTAAACAGCAGGAGGGTTATGATTAGTTAATAGGCAGGGGGCGTTAGGTCAGGTGACCTTAAAGACGACATTCGCTTGCTCGCATTTTATTTGCAGATTGCTTTATCATATAATGTGTTGATACATGTTGATGAGGCATGGCTGACTGAGTTTTTTGTCCTCGTACCTATTCGCTAACAGCGTTTATGCGCATTTGGGTTTTAATTTTATGAGTTTTGTTATAATCTGATACTGGTGGCTCCGTTACTAGGGTTCATTGTATGCCATCGAGTGTATGTGTTATATAAAACTACTCTTTTGAAAACAATTTCGTCAAACGGAAATTTTTAATGAAACTGGTGAAAGTACTTATAGGCTGTGGAAGAAAATATTTATGTTTCGTAATGATCACTGATAAAATATTTGTAAATATTATTATTTGATGTACTTACAGAACATTTTAAATTTGCTAAGTATAGATATATATTTTATATCGATAGGTTTAGAGTTGGTCCATTAATTAAATTGCATTGGAATATTAGTTACTACAATACTATACCAACACGGCTAAAAAATATAATATAGAACCTTAGGAGACTGACAGATGAGGTTTAAACTAAAACCAAATTTATGATAAGACCACGATCTTTACAGTAGTTTTCGGTTTAACCGTATAATATGTGGATAACGGATAATTTTGTTTCGCTGTTAACCTATCTTAATGTTATAGACTTTTCTTGTTCTTTTATTTGTGTTTAGTGTTGTTCTTTGCAGGTGACATCATTTTAAATATTTTTCAGATATATTATCGTGTGCCTTTCCTTCTCTTATTCCTGTCACCTCTTTTTACATTTAGTGTTTTGATAATTTATTTTTAGTCTAATGCACTTGTACCGTTTAACCTTTGTTTTTTCTTTCGATGTGTTTTTCTATGCCACCTATATCGAGCCACCTTGCCTAAGCATATATACCACCTATTTCAAGTTCATTTTGTGAATTCTTTTTATCGGTTTTATATTATATACGTCTTGAGCTAAAACCATCTAATTATCTATAAAAAGGTTGTATACATGAATTTGTACACCTATTCTCATTAGGCTGCATTTTTTGGTCCAGTATTGTAAAGGCAAATCTTAAATAGGGCTGGCTAGAGACTAAAGAATCCTTGTTTTACAATGAAAAAATTGTCATTCATAGACTTAACTTTTCGAAAATAGTATTATGATACACGATGTTCGTGATTTTTAATTTGTTCTCGGTAGTGAATTGTTTCAAATTTATGTTCTTTATTATTTAAGTGCCGTTTTCTATTAGTTCACAGTACTTGTAGGGTTGGTTTCGAGCATTTAAGTAACCTTCAATAAGGATATGGCCTGTTTTATTGCATTTGCTAAATATTTTGAAAGTTATTTATGTAGATATATTCTTTCTTTTTTTAATGTGTTATTAATATACAGAAGTTGTTCTTATAAATATTTTAAACAAACAAACAACAAAAAATGCACCGATGAAGTTGTAGGACTGACTGTTTGTCTATAACTCAAGAATACATAAACAATTAAAAAAAAAAACCTGGTATCAATGTAGGTTAGTGTAGTGATTTTTAGATGGCAGACGATAATAATAATTGGTTCAATGGGATTACGTATTGAAATACGCTTAAAAATAAATTGATTCAGACTCATGATTCAGATCTAGAATTCCTTGATGTTTTAGATCTAGAACGCCATCTATGGTAGGTTCAATTATGTAAATCACCACTGGATCAAAAAACAACACAACAAACATTCATTCATTGAAAACTTCGCTGAAATTGTTCAAAAAGTGTAAACACAATCATATAGGTATAACATAAAACAACAAAGCATGAAGAAGAGCAGATGTGAAATAGCAACCGGCAACAGGTGGCGCATCTGTCCCTTACTAGAGAAACTAAAAAAATAATAAAAGGCGGGGTAGGGATGAAGTATCAACCGAAATAAACAATAACATAATATACGGAAGGATCAGACTGAGGTGTCTTTTCAGACAATGATGTAACACAATGGACCAAATTTTCCTGTTGCGACAAAATCCAGAAAAACCTTCGAATAATGGAAACTACGGGTAGCCGTATTGAATGATTTTAAACAAGCATTTTTCACACAGTTAAAAGAAAAAATATATATACTTAGCAGTAAAAAAATGAGTATTAGTAAAAAGTTCAAAGAATGGCAAACTTACACTCCAAAAAACAGTGAACACAATCAAGATATGTAAATTAATTGAAAATTCAGTGGAAGTGTGCGACAAGAACACTTAGTGTCGTCACTGTGATTTAATATTCTCTTGAAAAGATAAGAAGAGAATCAGAAATTAACAAATCACGTCACATATTACAAATCACATCGAAAACACCAATGCCTAGGATTTGCTATACTCCATTCGTAAGATGAAAATGCCACTTGTGCGGAAATCTTGTTCTAGTCTAGCACACATAAGATGGGTTGAAATATTTGTTCTTCGATTGGGAAAACTGCTACCAAATTAATAAGTACCATATGTAAAATGCAAATTACCAAATCTTTATTTTGACTAATTAATAACAAACTATTCACACTTCATTATACTACTTTACAATATATACCTTTTAGTCAAAACGAACGAAAATAGAGACAAATTTATCTATGTGTGAAAAAATGTGAAATTATGGATTGAATGTTCCATTCTTTTTAACAAGTAACCTTTCAAAGAGAATAAGAGGGTCTATGTTGTAATTACGACGCAAGGTCTGGATATCATAACTGCCCCCGCAATCTGCATTTTCAGAGAAACGACACTCATTGTCTATTGTTCATTGTTCAACAACTTAAGTCTATTGTTCGGGAGCCGAATGTTTTTTAGGTAAACAAAAATTCTGACTAACTACGAGCGGAAACCAAAATAGCAATTAAATTTATATCAACTCGACGGTAAAAATTCGATATCTTTAGATTAGAATGCCCTATCGAAAAGGTCAAAATGCATCAAAATGGTAAAGAATGCAACTTTCGTATAGAATTTTTGCATTTTACCGCAAATGAAGTCAGTCCCTATAAAGCTGTTACATAAATAAACGTTGCGAGATTTTTGCCATTTTTTACGATTCTCATCATTAAAATTTATGACTTCTATTGATCAACCTGGTCATTGATTCAAAGATACCGAATTTTTACCGACGAGTTGATACAAATTTTATTTAAAATTGATTTCGCGCGCGTAACTGACATTTAAAATCTCCGGTCGCTTTAAGCGTTGTTTCTGAGAGAACGGTTACTTCGAGATAAAAAGTGGATAAACATTTTTGTTTAAAATTATTTCAGCTACATTTTTGTTTTCCGTTTTTCCCTCCTACGAGAGGAGTTTTAGGGGGAAGCCTGGGAATAAAAGTGGCATCTTTTTTGGACTCTAAAAATGGACGTTCCTAGCAAGATTCAGCTTGTTCATCTCATTTTTAGAGATCAAATCTCTGACGACAGGACTATAATAGAGACTAGGGACAAATAAGAAATAAAAACAATAATATAAAGACAGGAAGAAAGGGCAATAACAATACATAATTAAAGCAAAGACGAAATTAATGGAGTAGAGTCCCAGGAGTACATATAAGGATAAAACTTAACGATAACAACAGTAAAAGGAAAAACCTACAGGTTTAGAAGAGGTAGAAATATTTGAATATTTATGGTCAGTGTTTATAAGGACCTGAAACTATTTTGTTGTGGCGTTTCTATATTATCTGCTAAAATTCTTGTTAATTCCTTTTTAATAGGACATTAGATAACTTATAAGAAAGCCTGCTATGCGAAAAGTAATCCAAAAGGGAATTATAACCGACAATCATTGCACAATTGCTGTGAATAATATATTACTAAGAAGTAAAACGAGTGATAACAACTCTAGTTTTAAATAGTGGCGAAACATGGACAATGAATAAATAAGGACACATCTTGGTTCAAGTCTATAAAAGAAAAATCTTTGGAGGAACACTCGTAGACAGCATAGATAAAAAGAACAAATACAGAGTTCAAGAAGATATGAGAATTGAATATTTCAGAAGACACAAAAATACAACAGTTGGTTGGTTGGGACGTATCTAAACAATGCCAGAAACAAAATTACGTAGAAACTAACTGGGGAGTTAATTGGAAAAAGAAGAGAGGTAGAGCTAAAACCCGGTGATTGAAAATTACTAGAAGAACTTACATTATAAACGCGAAAAATAAATCAAGAAACAAGAGAGAACGAAAAAGAATATTCCATCAGGCCATCGGGTAACTAGGTCTGAATAGTTAATTTATATATAACTTGAAACATACGGTTCTCCCCTTCTAAATCAGTTCACCACTGACCCAATAATAATCGTACACATGTTGAAACACATCACTTGTTAACAGATCACGGCAGCTGCCGTGAGTTTGATATTATTTTGTGAAAATTAAAAATTCGTACGCGTTAGTATTTATTCTATTATGTTATAAATAGTTACACTAATATAATATGTATTGCTGATACAAAATAATTTTATAGCCATATAAAGATTTACTATCACTGTTTACAGTAAGTTTTTAATAAGACATTCTTTCTTTTATATTTATGACACAAAATTGTGATCACGTCCTCTCCTTCCCTCATATAATAGGTAATTTTATTATTTTGGAATAAAATAACACTAGGACCTTGATAAAAAAAACCTTAAGAATTGTCACTAATGGATGAACTTATTGACATTGTGCCTCATCGATTCGCTGCATTGATAAACCAGCACCGGGCCTTATTAGTCATTAATATTGGACATTTATCCACCATATCGGACATTTTTGTGGATTTGCGGGTAATACGGCTTTATCTACACCATTCTAAAATATCTAAGTTACGAATTTATAAGCTGCAATTCCACCTTCCACATAATCCCAATCTAGTCTGTAGTCTATCATTATACTTCTATCGTAAATGGGTATAGTGTAATGTTACTGTTAGAGTTTTTATAGTTAAATTTAAAATAACACAGCCGATATGACTTCTACCAGGACTATACTTTTGCAAAATGTGCATATAGTCCAGTCATCAGAAATTTTATCTTTAAAAATCATACAAAAAGCTGAATTTTGCTGCGAATGTAAATTTTGAGACCCCAAAAAAGATGCAAAAAAGTTTACCACTCCTACTCCCGGGCTTCCCCCTAAAGCCCCCCCCCTCGTAAGGGGGGAGGAAAAAAAATGTTCAAATCAAACAAGAAATATAGCTGAGATAATTTTGAACAAAAATGTTAATTAGTACTTTTGTGTAGAATGAACCGTTCTTTCAGAAACACTTCTTGAAGTGACCGGTGATTTTAACTGTCATGAAACAATTTGTATGAACTCGACGGTAAAAATTCGATATCTTTTGATCAGAATGTGCTATCAATAAAAATTAATATGGCTTTTAAAGGTGAAGAGTGCAGATTTTGTATGCAATTTTTGCATTTTGCCTCAAATGAAGTCAGTTACTATAAAGTTGTTAAATAAATAAACGTTGCGCATTTTTTACGATTCTCATGAAATCAATAAAATTCATACTTCCATTGACCGGTCACTATGTAATTAAAGCCATTTTTAAAGCCCAATCTTCAAAGCTTGTGAACATGAAACATGAAATTGTGATTTTGAGTTTGTAACACAACAAGCTATAGACAGGCACACAAAATGAACGAGGTTGTGTTGCTCAGAATCGGAAAAGATGTGGGTGTCCTTCTTTGGATCAGTCTTACTATAGTCCAGTCGTCAGAGCGTTGACCCCTAAAAATCATACGAACAAGCTGAATTTTGCCGAGAATATTAATTTTGGGACCTCAAAAAAGTTTACCACTTTTACCCCCGGGCGTTCCCCTTAAACCCCCGTGAAGTGGGGTAAAAGCGCAATAAATCGATTTACCAAGAATCTATAAGCCGTAGATAAAAATGTTGCAAATGTTGTAGGGTGAGGGGGAGGGAAAACATCGGTTTATCAAGTATCTGTACGTAAAAAAATTTTCTAAACAAGAACTGTAGCTGAGAAAATTTTGAACAAAAATGTTTATTACCACTTTTTATGTAGAATGAACAGTTCTCTCAGAAACAACGCTTGAAGCGACCGTCGATTTTGAATGTCAGTTACGCGCGCGAAATCAATGTTCAGTAAAATTTGTCAGCTCGACGGTCAAAATTTGATATCTATTGATCCAAGTGTTTTATTGACAAAACTCAAGATGCGTTTTAAAAGTAAATAGTGCAGCTTTTGTATTTTGCCGCAAATAAACTCAGTTTTTATAAAAATGTTAAATAAATAAACGTGGCGCGATTTTTGCCATTTTTGTACGAATCTCGTGCGATCAATAAACTTGATCACTTTCATTGACCAGTCGTAGTAAAACTAGCATTTTGAGAGATCAATCTTTAAAAAATTTGACACGGAATTTTAATTTTGAGTTGTGACAATAAATATAAGGCATTTGAAATATGAATAAAAAATGCAGAATTTAATGTTTTACATTACAAACGATCGCACGTCACGAGAAATGCCTTCAAGAAGACGGTGTTTGGGTGTAGTTTATAGCAAAAGTTTAATTCTTTTGAAAAACGTACTAGTGTAATTGAAAAAAAAAAGTTTTAAATGTTTTAGATCGTTTGTTATATGAAAGTTAGAAGAGCGTTTTTTAAGCATATTTCAAATGCCTTACATATACTAACAAAACTAAAATTTCATGCTATAGGTTTTGAAGGTTAGGCTCGAGTAATCGAAACGTTATAGTGGTTAGTCAATGAAAGGTACAGAATGTATTGATCTCATGAGAATTATAAAAAATGGAAAAAATCGCGCCAGGTTTATGTATTTAACACCTTTATAAAATCTGAGTTTAATTGCAGCAAAATACAAAAATTGCATACGAAAGCTGAACTCTTTACCTTTAAAACGAATCTTCATTTTTGACATTAGGGCATTTAAATCAAAAGATATCAAATTTTTACGATCAAGCTGATACAAATATTATTCATTTCGCGCGGCTAACTGATATTCAAAATCAACGGTCGCTTTAAGCGTTGTTTGTGATAACAACGTTCATTCTACACAAAAAGTGCTAATAAACATTTTTGTTTAAAATTATCTCAGCTACATTTTTTATTTAAAACATTTTTTTACGGCGTACAGATTCTTGGTAAATCCATTTTTTTGCGTTTTTACCCCACTACGAGGGAGGTTTTAGGGGGAAGCCCGTAGGTAAAAGTGGTAAATTTTTTTGCATATTTTTTGCGATCCCAAATTGAATATTTTCAGCAAAATTCAGCGTGTTCGGATGCTTTTTAGAGGTTTAGTGGTATTTTCGTCTCTGACGACTGGAGTACTAGCACATAAATAAAACAAAAATTGAAAAGAAGAAAAATTAGCAAATATTAGCTACTAGAGCTAAACCAGAAATATTGAATAAACAATAGAAACAAAAATAATAAATAATAATTTGTCATAAAGGGCTCCACTTTGTCTTTTCTGCGGGGGACAAAGAAAACTCTTAAATCCAAAATATATACATAGCAACAAAAAAAAAAACAGGAAACAATCACGCCTACCCTATATGTTCGTTTAACAAACTTATTAGCAATTATTTATATATGGTCCAAAAGAAAAAAAGAGTTATAGAGAAATCACAAATATTATGCTATTGCATACAAGCTATATTTATCTTTAGCTGAAACAGCTTTAAATGGACATAGCTAGACATAATAAATTATATCTTACAATCAAAAATGTCCATTACAATTTGATACTTTCTTACATCTTTAGAAAAAATTTAATATAAATTTCTCCCGATGACCTGGTAAAAATATTTAAAAATGATCTTAATATTAAATGTTATTAAAAAAAAATAGAAAAATTAGAATTTAAAATTAATCTGGGTCATAATTATATCATGTTATGTAGTTTTTCGGTTTTTAAAATTTACGCACAAGTTCAGTGTTGTATATAAATAAACAATGATGGTAAAATATACAAAAAAAATTACGGGATGTACCTCTTTTAAAAACATTAACACTGCACTGCACTGGATACATGTAGAAAAAAAAATATAAAAAATAAGGTGTGTCCTTTTTCATATTGACCATTAAACGAAAATATTCAGCATAGCTATTGTCTGTTGTTGCAGGATACATAAAAAGGTAAGAACTTACAATGACTTGTGGGCTTGTTTAATATATCCACTGCGATTCTGCACTTAATGAATCTTTACTTCTGATTTACCTCGTATTATTTTATTGACTGGACACTGTCACTAATACTACTGGCAAAAATGCTTTTTATCTCCAAAAATGAGCATACATCGCCCTATCGGTGAAAAGGCAGTAACGAATTAAAGCTAGGTACAAGTTTTGGCAACAAATATGAAACATCTAAAATATGCCTTAAAAAACGCTGAATTTAAACTTTTACATTCTCACATTCTTACATTCTTACTTTTATAAGGATCTCACGTCACGGGAAATACTTCCACGTAGACGGCATTAGGTGGAATTTGAAGCTGAAGTTGTGTAGTTTTGAAAAAGGTACTTGCGCAATTGATAAGAAGGAGACTTAAACGATTTAGACCGTTTGTAATGTGAAAGTTTAAAATTCAGCGTTTTTTAGGCATATTTCTAATGCCACGTAAGTATTTGTTGTAAAAACCCAAAATCGAATCTTTCGTGCTATAGGTTTTGAAGATTAAGCTCTAGCAATAGAAATTTCATAGTGGTCGATCAATTAAAGCGATACCTTGTTTTGATCTCAAGAGAATCGTAAAATAGTTACTATTTTAAATGGAATAAGCCACAATTGAAGGTTAAAATACGCTTCAATCGCCACTTCGGAAATCGTTCTCAATATACAAACATTAATAAATTAAACATTTTTTTTTTTAAATTAAATTAAACAACAATGAATATTTTGCGTTTTTACCCCCCTGCGAGGGGCGTTTTAGGAGGAAGCCTGGAAGTAAAAGTGGTAAACTTTTTTGCATCTTTTTTGGGGTCTCAAGATTAATACGCTCGGCAAAATTCAGCTTGTTTGTACGATTTTTAGAGGTTCAGTGGCATTTTCGTCTCTGACGACTGGAGTAACTCTTTGTATGTTCGACAAATTCGCAATAACCCAATGTAAGATTTGATAATGACACTACTCCCCTTTAGTCAACATTTGACTGGTTAGTTAGATTTGACCTTTCACGGTCGATTTTTACCTTTGATTTATAAATATAAATATAAATCGTGTGACGCTATGAGACTATGAGTGTGAGTTCACCACTACTCTATGCAGGATAGATTGGGTAAGGAACTGTTTATCCTCGACAAGGCGAACTTCAACCTTTCTTGCGTATCATAGCAGACTACCCTGCTATGCTCCAAAATTAGACTAAGTGGTATAAAGAAAGATGTGACCTTTATCACGTTCTGACATTTTAAAGTTACGAATAATGTACCTATTCTAGTAGGTACAAACATTTACGTAACTTGCTTTAAATTTGACAAGCATGCCCTCTTGGTGGCAATTTTTTTGATAAAATAAGCACAACAATTATAAATTTAATACTTCAGCTGCTTAAAACAAAGTAAAAAATATTAAGATATTGAACCAATAAGAAGTTTTCTGTGAATTTTTTATATTTCATTTAAAATATACAGTTTTATGGCCAGTCACAATATGAGTACAGAGGAAAATACAATAATTAATGACAATATTTAATAAATACCTTATTTACAATTGTGAGATCTCTTAATGTTTAATTATACGTACGAGGGCGGTACGCTAAGTACTTAGTCCACAAAAAAAAACAAAAATTTTGGAAAAGCGGCGATTTATTTCTCACCATAGTCTCCTTTTAGCTCGATCCACTTGATTCAGCGATGCTCCTGAACTTCTTTAACCCTTCTGAAAAATACGTTGTCTCGAGATCGGAAGAGTAGGCCTCCATGGCGGCGATGACCTACTCATTCGACTCAAATTTCTACCCAGCGAGTGATTTCTTCAATCTTGAAAACAAAAAAATCACACGGAGCCAAATCTGAAACATACGGTAGATGGAGCTGCAGTTCGTAGAAGAATTCGACCAATTTGGCCATGGCGACGGCGGAGGTGTAAACCTGTACTTTTTCATGGTGAAATAGCACTTTTTTGTTCACCAACGGCGGCCGTTTTTTTTTCTGCAATTCTGTAGAGTCCTGTAAGTGTTTTGCTCTTCGGATCGACAGAAAACGGTAACCATCACCTTTCTTGCCGATAGGACAGTTCCTTGGACGGTGGTGTGTACCAGTACATCAAAGTTACATCAAAGGTTATGAAACGACACATAAACTCCTTATAATTGCGCTTAAACAGCTTCAAACACTGCTCTGAAGTGATATCACGGTTGCGTTTGTTGTTCGGGGTGATCAAACACGGTACTTATCGCGCCGACAGCTTTCTCATGCCCAACATTTCTCATGCACCTTCAATCTACGGCTTGCCAATAAGAAATAGTGGATTTTGTCACGTCAAATCACATCCAAGTTCTCTTTGATTTCGCTGTGAAAAACAAGAATCGAATCACCGACCATTTGCTCTTTTTCCGATTTAGCTGCAATTTTGACAGTAGGCGTCTACGAGAATTTACTATACATACAGCGTTCCACATTAAGAAAATAACATTGCGGAGGTAGGGCCATGTATTTCTTATGGACGATAGAAGCACAGCGATGCCACGATGAACGCAAGCACGATTCAGGGTTGTATAATTTGTATTTTCGTTTTCACAGACATGAATTAAATTAACGTTTTTTAACGTAATTGACCAAAAGTGCCCATTCGAAACAAGAGATGAAAAGTAGGGAAAATGATTTTAATTAAATAAATAGATTCCCCATGTCTCTCTTAACATCTTTATCAACGTCTGTTTTGCCTTGCAATTCTTAGAAGGCACAGATTAAAGCGGAATTCTTGAATTTGGTTTCGAAAATTAGTCTACGATTTTATTATTAGACGCTACATTGCGTCTATACGAAGCCATGTTAGAGTTGCTTCCTAAGACAGAAAAGATTTATTTCACGTTCAGAGCGTTTGCGAAAGCCGTTCTGATGATGCCTATTGGGCTGAAATACGTATACACGGATGCGCAAGCTCCCTATACGTGAAATAAAATCTGTCTTTTCCTTTTTAAATAAATAGGATTTACAAAAGATTTGTTTTTCGGTAAGAATATCATATACCATGAATCATAGAAATCAGTAGAAAATATTGCTTAGTTAAATCATGCACTTTGCCGGCTATTAAAGATTTAAAAGCAAATAAACGGACCGCTTGGAATGCATATATCTAATTACTAATTGCAACTTAAAATAATACGGTGTGCGTATGTCAGCGATTTTATGTCGTTCTCTGAGACTACATAATGATAATAAGGCTTTGTGGTTCTTCAGTTGTTATTCTGACTTTACAGTTAAATGTTAATTGAAAATGGAAATTCGAAAAATATATCGACAGTCGAGTAAACCGCATTCCTGAGAGTTTTGGCAACACTGATCTCCATAAGCCTAATGTTATTTTCTTAACGTGAAACGCTCTATACATGATAGTAAATTTCTTTTGCAAGAGTGACGCCATCGGGCGGTAAGGATAAGTACTTATCGGACCGCCCTCATATATATATATATATATATATATATATATATATAATTCCGGTGACAACTGTATGTGAAACTAAAATTATACATTATTAAAAAATTACAAATATGAACTGTTAATATTAGAACCTCTAATTTGAAGTAAGTTTTACTAATATGTCAGTCTAATTTGAATCTTATACCGCAGTTATGTCTTCCCACCTTGTATCCACATTCAAATTTAAGACAGATAGTAAATCGCGAAAGTAGAAATCCGAAAATTTCTATTGAAGAAACCAAAATTCAGATTTTTGCTTTAATCTGTGTCATCTAAGAATATTAAGACAAAACAAACAGACAGAAAATCATTCCTGTTAGGATGAAATACGTATAAGCGAATATACAGAGACACTATACGTGAAATCAAATCTTAACTGTCTTTCTTTAAGACAGATACTTTTCTGACACATAACTCGCCTCTATGTATTAGTAAAATAATTAAAATGACTTATTACATAAGTGGGACAAGTTAGGTTATTTTATATAATATTCTTGTGTCACTAACCTTCTAACTGAATAAAGGTTTACTGCATAGCCTACTCTAATTACGTTTTTTTTTGTTGCTCGATATTAAGGTGCAAATGTAAGCAGCATTTCAAATGACTTTGTAATTGTCGATTACATTATTTCTAATAAACATATTTAGACTCACGTTAGGATTATGTATCTCACTAACGATTTACAAAAAGCTGTAAATTTCTCTTACGGTTTACATATCAGGGATAAGGCTTTCTCCCAACTAGCGGTTATTTGGCAAACAAGAAATTTTAAGTTTTAGCTTATGAAGAGCTTATCGTTAATGTGTATATAGGGTCGTGTACGTTTTAGGAGCTTTGTATAGTTGTTTAGTTTGTTTAGGGTTTAGGGCCAAACATAAAATCGTGCTGAAACGTTGTAAAATGTTATCTAATTCCCTGTGCCTAATTCCAAACGTTGGCCGACGCAACGGTTGAAATGTCTCACGTTTGTACCGATTATATCCCCTTCATGTGGAACTTGAAAACTAAAAACCCTAATTATAGGCCACACATACAAAATATATCTTTTAGAGCATGGATGAACAAGCCTTTGGAAACAGAAAAGGTGAAAAAAAAGACAGTTTTACGTATTATTTAGACTATTCATAGTTTCAATTAGATTTGTGCAATATTTAATAAATATATAGGTATATGAAGGTGGTTTGACATTAAGCTAGCTTCGTATAGATGGCGAAACACTAGAAAAAATTGTTTCCGCTGTGACATATGCCATCCAACGCATAGCACAATTTCAGTTAAAAAGAACATTCAACAAAATTATGTATTATGGACAATCTACATCATCATTAGCAATAATATTTGACATTCAACGTCCTGACGCTCCAGATTCACTACTCCAGAAATGATCATTTAAATTCCCTGATATAACCATGAGAGATCGTACAATCAAAATTCGCTCAAAGTATCGCATTTGCTCATTTCCGGAGGATTGATGGCGACTGTTTTCTGGGATGCGAATGGTATTACTTATATTGATTACATAATTGCTCGACCGTCCACCGTGCTTACCAGATTTAGGCCCATGTGACTATTTCCTGATACACAGCTTAAAAAATGGTTCTGAGTACGCCGTTTTGCAATTAACGATGAGACATTCCAAAACTTCAGGGGTCGAAAAAAATCATTTTTCGAAAGTGATTAAAACCTTTGAAAAGTGTTTTATCGAATGTATTATGGCAAACTGTCCTCCTATTGGGTTTAAAGGTTTATACAAAAGTAAAAATTTTAAGTAAATTTAGCAAATAAATTTTCAAATTTTCGCTTTCCTGATCAACTATTATAGCATTATCTGGTCTCAAAAGTCCACTGCTGAACATATGCCTCCTTGTATTTTTAACTCCGTCTATCTTGAGTCACTCTCATCCAGTTTTTATCTTCTTAAATCGTCAGCCCATCGTGTAGATGGTCGACCGACGCTTCTCTTGTCTTCGCTTGGTCTCCATTCCAATAACCTCTTTGTCAACTTGGGTTTTCTCCTGATCTCTTTGTTTTTTACTCCTCGCAGAATTATTCCTAACATGGATCGCTCTATTCTTCTCTGTGTGACTCTCAGTTTGTTAGCTAAGACTTTAGTTAAGGTAAGTGTTTCTGTTACGTATGTCAACACTGAGAGGGCGCATGGATCAAACACTTTTCTCTTCAGGCATGTGGGCAGCTTACTTTTAAAAGTTGCTCTCAGTTTTCCATATGCTGCCCACCCAAGACCGATTCTTCTCTTCAGTTCATGGGTCTGATTATCCCTGCCAATCATAATTTCATGTCCTAGGTATTTATATTTATCTACAAGTTCTATGTCTTGCTCACTAATACTGATGTTCTGGTTGGGTACCAAATTTGTCATTATTTTTGTTTTCTAGATATTTATATTTAAAGCTAAATTTTATGTAGCCACAACGAGCATTATTGTAGCATTATTACATGTAGACGATTATTGATTGATTTCAATAACAGACCTAGTTAAAGCTATAACTAAAAGATAATAATA
The DNA here is from genome assembly GCF_040954645.1 of Diabrotica undecimpunctata. Classification (NCBI taxonomy): domain Eukaryota; kingdom Metazoa; phylum Arthropoda; class Insecta; order Coleoptera; family Chrysomelidae; genus Diabrotica; species Diabrotica undecimpunctata. The sequence continues at coordinate 47,095,232 of NC_092809.1, forward strand.
AAGATCCTAGATAGGGTAATCATCGATATTTTTAATACGATCCATATTGTAATTTTAACGAAACTGACTTATTATAACTACTTATTTATTTAAATCGTCGAATTAATGTTATGATATTCTACAATCTACGGCGTCAACACTATCCGCTATATTAGAGTGAAAAAATAAATTTAAACTTGAGTTTTAGATCATTCATCCGGACGATGGACAGGTCTAGACTGGCCACAATATGTTACTATCTTGTATAAAGTCAAGATTGATCCCCATTATTTTTCTTCTCTGGAAACAGTCTATTCTACAAATGTACCGCGGTCAATTGGTTTATTGTAGATATAGAGATACTGTAGCGAAAACTTATGCCTGAACTATGCTGAAGGTTCGGCCGTAAGTCACTAATTAAGTCATTGGTACCTATTTGGGGCAGAGTTAGAGTCCGCAACCAAGGACTGGACCATATTTTTTCCTTTTATCGTCTTATCCATTTTATTCTCACGAGTTCTGACGAAATGCTGGCCTGCCAAGGCTATAGAGTTCTTCACCTCTCTGAGACATCACTTAATGAAAACTTTTTCTCCTGTTTCTTACATCCACTAGGTACGATGGTGTTATAACTCGGGATTGGGGTGAACTGTATGATAAGCAGTTGAGGTGCGGCTGTCTAGTGATGCCGATTGAGCATAGCTTAGGTGTGCATGCTCATATGTGTATTTTTGTTTTATTTTGATTTGTTTTATTTAAATATATAGTTAATATGACTTTCATGTTCCCAGTTGATTTACGGTCACATTCACCATTCACATCCCATTGTATATCTTGCGCGGAAGACTCACAATGTCAGACCAAGTCTTTGTTCCATTGTCTCATATATATCTACATATTTTCTCCATGTTCCATGTCTATATATATATATATATATATATATATATATATATATATATATATATATATATATATATATATATATATATATATATATATATTATTTATTATTTCCTGATCGTGAATGTTTAAATAGAAACTATTAATTCCTGGGTTTGTCGGTCTGTTATAAAATAAAACACTTAATTGTTGCTTAAACGTTTCGGCTATTTGCCATTTTCAATAAGCACTTTAACTATTTAACATTACGTTGGGTACACAATTATATTTTATGTCTACACCATTTGGTGGTTCTACATGAAATGCAGAAATGGTATCTGACCTTAGAATACATATGGCAGGTACTTCAAAATAAGAGTGGTTCTGGGTCGTATCTTATAGTTTATTTTTATAAACGAGAGAGTAATTAGCATAATTTTAACTGGTAGCTCCGACCACTCCATGGGCGTGCTCAAGATTAATTGAAAAAATACTTTGAATAATTGTAAAAAATAAATGAATTATTTCAGTGTTATAAAGTGTTATGTGTATGTAAACAAAAGTGACCTCTTTTATCACACACTATATTAGAACTGACTGGCCTACATTAAAAAGGGTTTTTAAAAAATTCACATTTTTTTTAATTTTTAAAAATTACAAAAGAGAAAAAGAGTTTTTAAAACCGTCTAAGGTATGTTAAATAGATGAATAAAAATATTAATATAAAACTTACAGCTACTTGTTACAAATCCAAATCAGATTCAGAAGATGAACTTTCAGAACCAAGATTTATAATAACTGGCTCGATCATTTTATCAGTAATATTGTCCAGCTTCCACATTTTTTCCTCTTCTTTTTTAGTGTGATTTACTGCCTTTTCCCAGTTTTCAGGTTTTACATTATTTACGGCCTCCAAAAACAACTGTTTAACATCATGAATTTTAAAAGTGGTATTTTTTCTTGAAACTTCACTCTTTATCTGTGCCCATACCAGTTCAATCGGGTTTAATTCACAATGATATGGTGGGGATCTAAGTACTGTCATTCCACGATTTTTGGCAATTTCATCAATTTCGTATTTTTTAAATTTTTCTTTATGAAGGGCACACAACGAATAAAGTTCCTTTCTTATAGATCCGGGATGGTACGTAATATTTTTTGAACTCAGCCAATTCTGCAAGTCTTTTTTTAACCACTTGGTTGTGGGCAGTCCTTCTATAAGTCTGGAGTGATAACTTGCATTATCCATTACTATTACACAGTTCTTAGGAAGAAGATCTATCATTTGTTCGAACCATTCTTGAAAGACATCAGCGTTCATGTCTTCATGGTAGTCACCGGTACGAGTTGATTCAAAAGTTAATAAACCACCTTCAACAAAACCGTCTGAACTGCCAATGTGTACTATTATCAGCCTGCGTCCCTTTCCTGATGGTGGGTTTAAACCAGTAGATAAGTTATTTACAAAAGCGTGCCTTTGACTTGTAACAGTTTCATCCTGCCAAAATTTATTTGGTGTATGACCCTCGTTGATCCATGTTTCATCAAGATAAAATATTTTTCTTTTTTGGTTTCTCATTTCCTTTATGGTTCTTAGAAAATGTCTTCTCCATATGACAATATCGCTTCTTTCTAATAAAATAGACTTTCTGGGATTCTTTTTCCAGCGGAAGCCTATTTCTTTTAAAAGTTTCCATAACGTACTTCGACTCATTTCTGGGTAATCCTTATCATCTCGAACTGAGACAAGAACTTTATCCAATGTTGGAAATTCTTGTCTAAAGAAGAATTCATGCACTTTCCGTCGAAGTCCTTCTTTAAAATGATATTCTATTTGAAATTTTGGTTTCCCTGGAGCATTACGTGGCATTTGAAAACTACTAAACACCAAGTGTACTGCTAACTAACTCAACGGTCTCATCAACACTTTCACATAAACGTTTGTCTGTAAATGATTTAAAACAATTAAATATTAATGTTTTTTCATTAACTGTTGTAACTATTGTTACAATGTTGTTGTACTAATTAACTAGTATACACAGTAAACTGCACCTTGCAACTGAAGTACCTACTTTTAGTGAACTGTTAAGAATTTAATGGAAAAACCCACTATCACATTTTCTGTGGAATAAGTTTAGAAGGTAATTATCTAGTCAATTACTGTCGTAGATTCCTGGAATTAAAGAATTAAATGTTTGATTGTTGAAACCCTTACTTCGTGGAATGCACTCATTTCAGATAAAATAAAACGTTTTATTTTATCTAAAGAATTAAACTTTATTTTGCAAATAGGTAGGTACTTATTAAACTTTTATTGGTTATATATAACCAATAAAATAAACATCTTACATTTCTTGCAAATTCATTAGTACCTGTTAACCTCCATCACTCCGACACTGGCAACCTTATTTAGGGATTAGTAATCCTCACAACTATTGTATTCTATTCTGCTCCAACCTTTATACCTGGTGGTCATACTCAATTTAAAATTGTTTTCCTATATACTTCGGTAAACTTGTTGACAAATATCTGTTTTTCATTGAGTCACCCGTATCAACAGTTTAGGGATTTGCATACATAATTTATTGTTTTATTACTCTCTCATACATAAAAATACACTATAAATATCTGCCAATGTTGCATTTAAAAAACAATTCAATTTATTATATTATGATTCGTATTGGAAAGATCTTTGATATACGTCTTATTATTAATAGAATGTTAATGTTTTTTTTGTGAATTATCTCCAATATGCATCTTTTGTTGTAATTTTGTTCTTTTTCCAAAATCTGTACATTTTCAAAATCAAAAGAATGGCTATTTTCTAGAGAAATCGAAGTCACAGTGGTTTTGTAACGTCATCTATGACTATTACGTCAGCTGTTATAACTAGTTTCCTCCATCAAAATTGCACTATTATACGTATAACCTTTGAAAAGATACGAGGGGAGGAGAGGACTTATGCTTTATGGAAATCAATAAACACCTATACTAAGGGTTTGTTATATTCCATAGACTTTTCTATCGGACATATCCGTTTGCTTTTGCTTGAAGATGATCATTTACCTCGTACCCTGACAATAAAATCTGCTTGTTCTCTTAAAGTTCAGTTTACCTTCCGAGCGTTTGTAAATGATTTTGGAGAAAAAAGCTATCTTTTTCTCCAAAATCAGCTAAAAAAGGTGAAAAGAAGGCTTATCGGTCACTAGTTCTCAAGCTCGACGATATCGCTTTTTATGCACAATTGTTTTGACTTTGTTCTACTGAGATGGGCTTATTCCATTTTCAAAACATACGTTAAATAAGCCTTTAATCCGTTTTAATAATGTTTCTCCTCCAAGTTTTACACCTTCTATCACTAAGCCGTCCTCGCCCGGGCTTTTTTATTTTTTATTTATCGTGAAGAGTTTCTGATTTCTTCTCGAGTTATATCCGGTGTAAGCTCTGATCTTTGGTTGATTATTCTTTTTCGCCGATTCTGTTGACTGTCCCGTATTTGTTGACTACTTGTATATAGTTCAGCGTAGAAGTTTTCTGATATTTTCAGCAGTTTTTTTCAATTTGTTGTTGGGAAACCTTGGTTATCTTTTAGTTTACAAATATGTCTCTCTTTCAATTTAACAGCTTTCTCAGCAACACCTTCATATTTTTATTCCCTTCTAGCTTGTTTTATACTTTCAGTATTGAATTTTCTTACGTCTTTCCTGATTTGTTTCGATATTCTTTTGTTCGGGTGTTTTGCGTTGTCAGAGTTTCTGTCGTTACCTTTTAACATTTCCCGTCATAAAGATATCATATTTTTCATATTTTGAGCGAGTTTCTTTAATCTTTATAAACTAAAGTACACATCTCATCACACCATTCTTTAAAAACTTATAATTTAAATTTTCTCAGGAATCAATACAAAGAACATAATGATTGTTCAGTCATTAGCAATCAACAACAGTTTATACAGTAGCTCAGAAAATGATAATATCGAATTTCATAAAATCATGTCTGCCGAAGCGGAAGGTACCTCTTAAGCTGTCATTATCTCGATCTCCTTTTATACTTACCTACACCCACTAATTCTAAACGATTAGACATCCCAAAACTGAGCTTTTGCCAAAAAATAAAAAACGAAGAACCAAATTTCCGCAGACCTGCAATTTATTGCTACCTACCAGCTATTTCAAAATCTATTACGAACATAATTTACGATAAAAACCGTACAAATTTTGATGAATTTCCAATAATAATAAGTTCTGGTCAGCTACCTTAATCGAAGTTTCTCTTCATTGCAGTTATTTTACGGTTACCGGAGCCAATCTACCGTCAAGGCAACAAAATAGTAATCAACTATTTTTTGTGCTTTTTCATGCACCAAGAAAGAGTAACGGTGGAGTTGTGAGAAAGGTGTACGCTGTGATAGGAAAGTGCTAATCATGTACATTTTTTCTATTGTCGTGTGTTTTATACAATAACTTAATAGGGAAAATTATTTTGCTCGTTATTGACAATGAAACGTTAAAATTTATATTGTTCTGAAGCTATTTTCTTGTGGCAACTTATTTTAAAGTACAATTGTAGCTTATTCACAACAAAAATAGTAAATTGCGTTAAAACTTACTGGGAACTGTCACTTTATCGTAAATTCACGAATCTCCTTACTTTCATTTCAAGTTCACATACTGCTTTACCGACTTATTATACCCATCAAGGACGGAGTTTTAAAATTTTTTAAAAGTAATTTTAAACAAATTTATTTTGTAAATTATTAGTTATGCTTAAAACAACTAGAAATAATTATGTTTTTTATTTAATTTTCTCCAAACAATATGCTGCCATATGGCAACGCTAGTCTCCTGTAGGGTCAAAAAGCACATTTGTATTTAGTACACATTGTAGGCATGATGGGTTTGCAGTTTTTAGCTGTACATCTCTTCTTTTTTCCATTAGGGTGTTTGATAATAAATGTCCTATATTGTCAAAAAGCACGTCAACGAAAACTCTGCTAAACGATCTTGCCTTGCCGGATTCTGTACCCTTGTCAATTAGCCAAGTAAAACACCACCACCACCATTTTTTCCATGGATATGTTTTCTCCCATAAGATCAGTGCCTTCCATTGCGGAATTATATTTCTGTTATCTGCCCAACTTACTAATATTATCCCGTTTTTCTTTTCAACTACTAAATCAAACTCATCTCTTCTCGTTTTTTTTTCATCATCTCGGCCTTTGACATCAAAGGGCAATTTTTCGGATGACGATTATCTCTAATGGTACCTGTAGCAGCATACCCCATTTATTTTAGATGCCAAAATGAACTGAAACCTGTAACGAGATTGTAAAAGTACAAGGAGTAGCTCAATTTTTTTTTCTCTTCAGGCAAATTTTGTAGCATGTAAATTAGAGGAGAAATTGCTTTACCAAACACTGGGTGATATTTAGGATTAATGTTGGGATCAGTTCCTTGGTATGGCATAAAATTTATTAAATAGCCAGATTTTGTATTTAAACTACAGACTTTATATCCAAACCCTATAGGTTTGCCCCTAATAAATTGTTTGCATGAATGCTTTCCATAATACTTTATCATGGATTCATCGTAGCACAGTTTTTCTTAAGGAACATAATATTGCATAAATTTATCCTGCATCTTTTTAATTAGGGGTCGTAGTTTGGCAAATTTGTCACGAGGATTTAAATTATCATTAGCCGCACTGTGCAAGTACCAGAAAATAGTCAAAAATCTGTCTCTCCGCATAGCTTCTTTGATCAACATGTTACCGAGATCTCCAATGGAGTCCCAATAAAATTTTTTACCAGGAAGAGTATTGTAAACTTCTTCAATGCTGGTCTTGAGATCGAAAATATTTTTTTGTTTTGCATGCCTTTCAGTTTCCGAAATCAAAAATTTTACCAAGTCATCGTCGAAAAATAGCTTGAATATTTCCCTAGGTGTTAAGTTTTCATAAGTAGGGTGTGGAAAAGGTTTGTCAAATTTGTCAAATCAACTTTTAAATATTCCTCATCCCCAATACTTTCAGAATCTATCTCCTCAAACGGACCATTTTTGATCACATTTGCTCTTCTTCTGTATCATTCTTGCTAGAAAGAATAACTTCGGCCTGTGCTCGAAGTTGATTTTTTGACAAGTTTTGACCACCGTCTTCGTCGCTTGAGTCCCCATCTGTCAGTTTATCCTCAAGAGGCTTAATGTAGATTTCGTCCACTTCTATATCATCATCATACGCAATTTGTAACGCGTGTGTAAAAAGTCGGTAAAAGTGCGTCCTAGGGTTGCCATATGGCAACACTCATATTTAGGATATAATATGACAAGTAAAAACTAAAATAATTAGTCTCACAATATGGGATATCTTAAACACGTTATTTTGACTTTACATTTTATAAATATCAAACACTTTAACGAATTTTTAGTATTATTATTTTACTTACGCAAATCTGACGTGTCTCTTGAAGTAACAATTTCACAAAAGCTCTCACAAACAATTGATTTGAAAAACTACTTTCCGTTTTAGCGACACCCTAAATTAGACAACCAACCTAACAACGTTAAAGTACTAACTAGTAGTGCCATCTCTGTTTTCCGGCAACAGTGTTTTGCATCAGAACAATTAGAACAATTCTACCTAATATATTGGAAGAATTTGGCATACCATCAAAATTAATACGACTAGTGCAAATGACAATGACAGAAACACAAGCACAGGTATGTATTCAGGGACAGATCACTGATGCGTTTACGATAACGCAAGGACTGAAACAAGGCGACGGACTGGCCCCAACGCTCTTTAATCTTGTTCTTGAATATGTAATTAGACGGTTGACGGTGAGCGGAAATAACATACTTACAAACAAATCTACCCAATTAGCAGCATACGCAGATGATAAGTATAAACATAATGAGCAGAACAGTGAATGCAGCGGAAGAAACCAACGTTGAGTTGAAACAGAGTGCAGAAGCAGTAGGGCTAGCAATAAATACAAACAAAATAAAACTACTCTTACAAACCAGATCAAATAGACCGGAGCAACAACACTTTATTGACGATACAGAACATGTGAATAGATTCATATACCTAGGAATGGATCATATCTATATCACATATTCAAATCACGAGACGTACACCTGAAAACAAAACTCCGGGTCTATAAAACAATAATCAGGCCCATAGTAAGTTATGGTTGTGAAACATGGGTGGTGACACAGGAATCTGCCAATGCATTAGATGTGTTTGAAAGAAATATATTACGTAGGATACTGGGCAGAATAAGTGAAAACAACAACTGGCGAATTAGGTATAATAGAGAAATATACGAGCAATATAGCGAACCAACTCTAGCACAATACACTAAACTGCAGAGATTACGGTGGGCAGGACACGTGGTCCGCATGCATGAGAATAGAATCTGCAGAAAATTACTAAATGCAAAAATGCAGTGAAAAAGAAATGACGGAAGACCTAAAAAGAGATGAGAATACGAAGTCGATGAGGATGCCAGGAATTGCCTGGGAACGCGTCCATGGAAAAGAACAGCGGTAAATCGAGATGATTGGAGAAGCCTGTTGAAGGAGGCCAAGGCCCGATTTGGGCTGTAGTGCCATTGGATGAATGAATGGATGAATATTTGTTGTAAAACTCAAAATCGAAATTTGATGCTATAGGTTTTAAAGATTAGGCTCTAACAATGGAAATTCTACAGCAAAAGGTCAATGGAAGTCATAAATTTTATTGACCTGATGAGAATCGTAACAAATGCCACAAATCGCACAACATCTATTTATTTAACAGCTTTATAGAAACTGGCTTCATTTGCGGCAAAATGCAAAACTTGCATACGAAAGCTGGACTCTTCATCTTTAAAACTTTTAATTTTTGTCGATAGGACACTATGATCAGAAGATATCGAATTTTTACCGTCGAGTTGATACAAATTCTATTTAAAAAATTGTTTTCGGCGCTCCTAACTGACATTCCAAATCGCTGGTCGCTTTAAGCGTTGTTTCTGAGAGAAAAGTTCATTCTACACAAACATTGCGACGTAACATTTTTGTTCAAACTTATCTCAGCTACATTTCTTTAGCTTACTATTTTATTGCGATTAAAAAAACTTCACACAAACATCTGTTTAACTATTGGCTATATCCAAAAATATCCGTATTGGAAAAATATATCAAAAGCAATGTTAATTTTCTCTAATGGAATGACAGATTAAAATGATCTCTAATGTACAAATTTATCATTATAATTAATTAAATCAAAATTAAATATGTAATGTATGATTAAAGGCTGAGATCAAAGCAATTTTTACACAGTCTAGATAAACGGGACAAAGTTGTAGAACAATTTAGTCCTTTATGTGGATTGTTGTCATAACTATTGAAGGGAATGTCAGGGTTGATAATTAATCATGACTAAAATACACCAACGGTAGCCACTTTATGATAATTGAGCATTCTATAGTTGTTTGTCATTGGATCACTTTGATGATATCATAAAGAGAGCAAGGTTAAAAGAAATTGAAATTATACTAAAAAGAATGTTATTTAAATACAATAATCGATATAAAGAAGCCAAAGACAATATATTTTGTTAAAGACGTAAATTAAAACAAATAAGAAATTTCTACTTCTCTTTATTTAGGACTATGATCAGTTCATGCTTATAACTAAGTCTTGGGACTCCGAAAGATATTCAGCTCTCGTAACATCGTTTTGGAGGTTTCCCAGACAGTCTCTGTGTATTGGGTTTTTCAGAGCTTGCAATTTTTGCGAGCATCTCATCGTCCATAGTACTGATTTGGTCTCTCCTCTCTCTACACCTCTGTCTAGCCCATATTACGATATCCCGGACGTATAATTTTTCATTTTAGAAAGTAATTTCGTCATTATGCCCCTAAGTAACTAAATAGCAATGGATCTCAGCGTTTTCATTTCAGTTGTCCTTAGGAGCTTCTTAGTTGTAGCTGTGTTCGCTCTAGTTTCGATCGCATAGATCATTACTGACCTCACGCAGGTCTTATATTACTCCAGTCGTCAGAGACGAAAATGCCACTGAACCTGTAAAAATCATACGAACAAGCTGAATTTTGCCGAGAATATTAATTTTGAGACCCCAAAAAATAAACAAAAAATCGGTTGCCTGTAAAGTCGGTTTTACGGGCGAAGATTTTACGTGACAACGTCTTTTTCTCGGTAGAATGTTTATTGATATGAATATTATTAAATTGCACAATAGGAACAAGGAATTGAATGAAAATAAGAATTGCATTACCGATTTATTAGGTATTTTATATATTATTTATATTTTATATATTATATTTTTATATATTATTTTATATATTATTTATTTTATATTATATTATTGATCTTATTATTTTCTACAAAATTTATTTGAAAATTTTTTCGATATATCAATTAGTTGCGGAGATATCGATCATTGAAGTTATTGTTTGCTACCAGTATTTTATATATTTATTTTTTTCAGTTATAAAAAATTACTATTTCCAATTGTGTCTACCAAGTATGGTCACATGTATTTGCCTACATATTAAATAATAATAAGTACAGATAATGTTATGTGACGTTCACTTCTGATTATATATATTTTAATATTTTTAATTTTAAAGAATCCATTTGAATTAAATTCTAACTCCGCGCGTGGTGATTGGTCGGTTTAGTTCGTTTGTTTGGTCGCCCTGTTTTGACAGGTTAGAAGTTATAATTTGTTATTTTAAATGTTTGACTAGCAATACGCGCTGTTTCTTCTCAATCGACTGAATTACGATTGATTGCAGAGTGATTTAAACTAATAATTTACTTAACACTATCAACATTTGTCAATAGTATGACATAACCTATAAACTCAGTTTCTCAACTTTTGTGTCAATCTAACAATTAATCAATCAATCATAGTTTACGATAATGAAATATTAGTGTACAATTATTTACCTTTATTGTTATAGTTGTTGTAAATGACGAATCTAAGCACTCCACATTTTCACTACAGACACAGCTGACGATACTTTCAACGATTTTCAACTTTAGCGATTCAACGCGCCTAATTCTCTAGTGCCGCGCGCAGCGGACCGATCATATTTGAGTGGGAGAGAGACGCAAGGCATTCGCCGGTCCGGCGGGCCTCTCTCTCGTTCGGCGACTCACTGTAACAGACGTGAGCGGGCGTTACACTTTTTCTTAAATGACTCCGAGCCACAACCTAATTTAAGACGTTGTCAGTTTAAGAATGTCAGTTACGCGCGCGAAATCAATGTTCAATCAAATTTGTATCAGCTCGACAAGAAAAATTCGATAGTTATAGTTATTATGTTATAATTATTTTAAAGTGTTTAGTATTAAGTTTTATAGTGTGTAGTGAACTTTTAGTATCCAAAAACAAAGTATTTGTTAATCAAAAGTAAAAATAGTTTGCGGTAATCACTTTAATAAAGGTAAGAGAAACCAATATTTTAATTTATTGATGTTTCGAAAAGTTTTATTTCCTTTTTAGTCCATTATTTATTAACGGTTTTTGCTGTAAATATTAAAAGAACCGCTTGGATTGACATGAAATTTGGCATATACATAGCTAACGGCAAAGAAAAAAAGTTATATTGTGCTTTTGCCATGGGGGTGAGTTTCACCCCTTCTCAAGTGTGAAAAAACATGCGTTCAAAATAAGTCCAGAATTGAATAAACTGACTAATTCTAAGCAACCTTTGTTCTATAGAGTTTTTTCACTGAGCCAATACTTTTCGAGTGAATATGTTCATTTTTCAACAACAAAAAAACAAGGTTTTTAGACGGTTTTTGCAAATAACTCAAAAAGTAAATATTTTATCGAAAAAATATTCTTAGCAAAAATATAGCTTATAAAAAAGTTAAAAAAAAAAAATGATGTACTTATACCTGTATGAAGTCTGTAGACTCAGTAAAAGCGGAGTTGTAGCTAATGAAAAGAAATTCAGATTTCAAATCGAATATTTCAACCAGAAATATCAAAAAAATGAAGCACTTTTCGGGGAAAACTCGCTGTCGGGGAAAGTGCTTGTTTTTTTTTATTCTTTCACGTTAAAATATTCGATTTGGAATTTGACGAATAAGAACCTACTTTTCATTAGCTACAAATGTTCTTCTAGCTTTATACGTACACCACTTTTTTGCTATTTTATAAGCTATATTTTTGCTAAGAATATTTTTTCGATAAAATACTTACTTTTTGAGTTATTTGCAAAAACCGTCTAAAAACCTTGTTTTTTTGTTGTTGAAAAATGAACATATTCACTCGAAAAGTATTGGCTTAGTGAAAAAACTCTATAGAACAAAGGTTGCTTAGAATTAGTCAGTTTATCCAATCCCTGACTTATTTTGAAAATATGTTTTTTCACCCCTGAAAATGGGTGAAACTCACCCCTAGGGCAAAAACACACATCGGCACAATATAACTTTTTTTTTTTAAACATGTTAGCTATGTGTATGCCAAATGTCATGTCAATCCAAGCTGTTGTTTGGGGAGTTTTATCGTAAGTGAATGGAATATTTCTGGACTTGAAAAAGTATACAGAATGCAGTTTCATAACTTTACCGATATTTTCGATGATGCTGGTTTTTTACAATACATATTATTTTTCTCTAGGCTATTTTGACATTCCCTCAATCAACTAAGTCCATTAAGTTATTGAAGATAAATAGAATAAAAAAAAATGTCAAGCACTGATACAGCCGATGAACTCCTTGATATTGATTTAACTCTCACTCCACCTAAAAAAGACCAGTAAAGGGACATTTTGACGTTAAAACGAAGGAAATGATTATAAATGTATTTAAAACGGAAATGCAGGAGAACCCTACAATGTCGAAAAGTGCGATTTCTATTAAACTAGCAGATAAAACAGGTACTGCTATTGTTTCTCCATTATTTATTTTAGAGTGCGCATTTTCACTATATTTAACAAATATTGTTACTTTTTATCTATTGTAGGCGTGTGTAGCCGTAGTATACGCAATGTGGTTCATGAATATGAAATTACGGGAACATTGTCGACACCAAAATCAGTTGAGCATCGTAAAAGTATTGTTAACTCGCTGGATGAATTTGACAGAGAAGCAATAAGAAGAATAATCCATCAATTCTTTCTTCGAAATTGAAATACCCACAATAAACAAAGTTCTGAGGGTGGTTAATGAAGATCCGGTTTTGCCTAACTTCAAAAGAACTACGTTTTTTAAATTATTGAAAGAAATAAATTTTAAGTTTCAACGTCGTCAGCGAAACAGCATTTTGATGGACAGGGACGAAATTGTCTTGTGGAGACGAGAATTTCTGATAAAAATTAAGTCCTACAGAAATGAAAACCGCAAAATTTACTACTTAGATGAGACTTGGCTAAACGCTGGTCACACCAAATCTAAATTATGGGTCGACAATTCGGTAATGTCTTATAAACAAGAGTTTTTAGATGATTTTTCTACGGGGTTAAAAATCCTGCAGGTAAATGTTTATGTGCTTTTTCACTTCAAGTAAATTTTAAAATAATAAAATTTTCAGGAAAATGAAAAAGACTAATAATCTGTCACATTGGCAGTGAAGATGGGTTTGTTCCAGAAGGGCTGTGGGGAAAAAAGTGGGGACTACCATGAAGAGATGGACGGGAAATCTTTCGAAAATTGGTTCAAAAATATACTGCCCCGGTTAGAAGACAACTCCATCATCGTATTGGACAACGCGTCTTATCATTCCAGAAAATTGGAAAAAATTTCAACTACTGCTCCTAGAAAAACTGACATCCAAGCGTGGCTGAAATCAAAAAATATAGGGTTTGAGGACTCCATGTTTAAAGTGCAACTGCTGGCTATCGTTAAGGAACATAAGGGGCAATATAATAAATATATCATTGATGAGATGGCAAAAAGCCAAAACAAAGTAGTGTTAAGGTGGGACCATTGTGAGCTCATCTGGGCAGAAGTAAAAAATTATGTAGCAGCCAAAAACAATACTTTTAAATTTACAGATATGAAAAATATTCTTTATGATGCAATACATAATATTAGTCTAACTACGTGGCAAAAATGTGTGCAACACGTTCAACAAAAAGTCGAGTCCAAAATGTGGAAGTTGGACAATATAATAGAGAACCATATCGAACCCATAATAATAAATCCAGACGAAGACAGCAGCACATGTAGCTCCTCAGACTCTGAGTAATTTAAATGGTATGTTTTTATGCTTTGATAAACTTTATTCATCACTTTATTCAAAATGTTCACTTTGTTATGTCTCTCTCAGTTAATGAATATTTTATTTTAGCACATTTTTCTTCAATGGAACATTAAATTTTGCTCACAATGATTAAATTTCAAGAAATTCTTACACTAATAGCTTCAAAAGAAAATATTTTTAAAAATCATATGATACACCTCAGTACGACCCTGTTTGGCTTTCACGTGCGTTTGTTGACAATTGGGAATATGTAAAATGAATGTAGTTTATACTGTATTTTTAAATTTTAAAAATTTTTAAAATTTAAAAATGTTATTACCTATTTATTATTTATATTTTAAACAAATTATATAGGTATGTATATACTAAAGTAATATTTTTAAAATTCAATAAAAGTAATTTTCTTATATATTTATTATTAAGATTTTAAACAAATTATATTGTATTACTTAGAATAATTCAGTAAATTATTGTGTGCTCCTAACGCCACCTGCTAACGTATCGACAAAGCATACGTTGTTGACTTCTGACAGATTTTTCAAAGTCAGACTAAATATTAAATTATTAATAAAATAGAAATACTTATCATTTGATAGTAAATTTAATTATCATATAAAAAAAGTGGGTATATTTAATTCGATTTTCTCTATAAATCAAAAATTGACAGGTATTCATTATGAAAATATCAAATTCATGTCAATACATGTAAAAGCAACTCTTGAACACTAATATTTACACTAATAATGCAATCATTGATTTGTTTTTTACGTTCCCTATAAACTTTAGAACGTTCAGCAGCAGTTTTTGTTGGTGTATCTTTTTTAAGCTTTTCACATGCTTTATCGCATTCTAGTTAGTAAAATCTTTTTTATGTTTCCTGTACAAAAAAGATAACAGTTCAAACAAAACAAGAACAAAAATCAAAATAAAAAATTATGGTCAGTTTTGACATTTTGTATAACGGACACTCCCTCGTTATGTGCATAAATGGACTCTTCCGCTGTCACTGTATAAATATGCAAATTTTTAAAATGTTTTAGTAATAACTTTTTTTTATCGCACTTTAATACAACAGTCGAACTAATAATTGCAAAAGACCAAACATTGAATTTATATAAAATTTAATTATTGTACATATAAACTATAGTGTATTTTTATGTATGAGAGAGTAATAAAACAATAAATTATGTATACAAATCCCTAAACTGTTGATACGGGTGACTCAATGAAAAACAGATATTTGTCAACAAGTTTACAGAAGTATATAGGAAAACAATTTTAAATTGAGTATGATCACCAGGTATAAAGGTTGGAGCAGAATAGAATACAATAGTTGTGAGGTTTACTAATCCCTAAATAAGGTTGCCAGTGTCGGAGTGATGGAGGTTAACAGGTACTAATGAATTTGCAAGAAATGTAAGATGTTTATTTTATTGGTTATATATAACCAATAAAAGTTTAATAAGTACCTACCTATTTGCAAAATAAAGTTTAATTCTTTAGATAAAATAAAACGTTTTATTTTATCTATTTGCAAAATAAAGTTTAATTCTTTGCCTATTTGCAAAATAAAGTTTAATTCTTTAGATAAAATAAAACGTTTTATTTTATCTGAAATGAGTGCATTCCACGAAGTAAGGGTTTCAACAATCAAACATTTAATTCTTTAATTCCAGGAATCTACGACAGTAATTGACTAGATAATTACCTTCTAAACTTATTCCACAGAAAATGTGATAGTGGGTTTTTCCATTTTGTATATAGGAAGGTCCAAGTGGCGTATTCAAAATTCTTAACAGTTCACTAAAAGTAGGTACTTCAGTTGCAAGGTGCAGTTTATTGTGTATACTAGTGTTATGGAAAATTTGGAAGTGCCGTGTAAACGCCGAAAAATTGGTCCTCTAACAGTTAATGAAAAAACATTAATATTTAATTGTTTTAAATCATTTACAGACAAACGTTTATGTGAAAGTGTTGATGAGACCGTTGAGTTAGTTAGCAGTACACTTGGTGTTGGGAAATCTACGATTTACAGAGTTATTAAAGAAGAGAAATGTGATAGTTTTCAAATGCCACGTAATGCTCCAGGGAAACCAAAATTTCAAATAGAATATCATTTTAAAGAAGGACTTCGACGGAAAGTGCATGAATTCTTCTTTAAACAAGAATTTCCCAAATTGGCTAAAGTTCTTGTCTCAGTTCGAGATGATAAGGATTACCCAGAAATGAGTCGAAGTACGTTATGGAAACTTTTAAAAGAAATAGGCTTCCGCTGGAAAAAGAATCCCAGAAAGTCTATTTTATTAGAAAGAAGCGATATTGTCATATGGAGAAGACATTTTCTAAGAACCATAAAGGAAATGAGAAACCAAAAAAGAAAACTCCAGACTTATAGAAGGACTGCCCACAACCAAGTGGTTAAAAAAAGACTTGCAGAATTGGCTGAGTTCAAAAAATATTACGTACCATCCCGGATCTATAAGAAAGGAACTTTATTCGTTGTGTGCCCTTCATAAAGAAAAATTTAAAAAATACGAAATTGATGAAATTGCCAAAAATCGTGGAATGACAGTACTTAGATCCCCACCATATCATTGTGAATTAAACCCGATTGAACTGGTATGGGCACAGATAAAGAGTGAAGTTTCAAGAAAAAATACCACTTTTAAAATTCATGATGTTAAACAGTTGTTTTTGGAGGCCGTAAATAATGTAAAACCTGAAAACTGGGAAAAGGCAGTAAATCACACTATTAAAGAAGAGGAAAAAATGTGGAAACTGGACAATATTACTGATAAAATGATCGAGCCAGTTATTATAAATCTTGGTTCTGAAAGTTCATCTTCTGAATCTGATTTGGATTTGTAACAAGTAGCTGTAAGTTTTATATTAATATTTTTATTCATCTATTTAACATACCTTAGACGGTTTTAAAAACTCTTGTTCTCTTTTGTAATTTTTAAAAATTAAAAAAAATGTGAATTTTTTAAAACCCTTTTTAATGTAGGCCAGTCAGTTCTAATATAGTGTGTGATAAAAGTTTACACTTTTGTTTACATACACATAACACTTTATAACACTGAAATAATTCATTTATTTTTTACAATTATTCAAAGTAATTTTTCAATTAATCTTGAGCACGCCCATGGAGTGGTCGGAGCTACCAGTTAAAATTATGCTAATTACTCCCTCGTTCATAAAAATAAACTATAAATACAATACGCAAAACCGAAGAAAGGAAGTCCGAAATAAAAGAAAAAATATTAGCAGCGAATAAAGCTTATTTTGCAAACAAAAGATTACTTAAAAGCAAAACACTGACTAAGAAAACTAAGATGAACATTTATAATACCATAGTTATGCCAATATTATTATATGCAGGAGAAACAATGACGATGGTCAAAAAAGATGAAGAAGACTTGAGAATAGCGGAGAGAAAGATTATGAGAACCATACTGGGACCAATCAGAACAAAGCAAAATGAATATAGAAGCAGAACGAATGCAAAGCTTAAGGAAGAACTTAAGGAAGATATCGTGACTAAAACAAAGCAATGCAGAGTTAGATGGTTAGGTCACATTTGGCGAGCAGGAGATGAAGTAGTGACATACGAAATTAAAGAATGGAATCCAGGGGTAGACCAAGATCAAAGAAATAGAATCTAGAAAGCATTCGCGGTTTAACCCCACGCTGGAGGTGTATAAATTACAAAATATTAAAATAATTTAATAAATTATTATGTTTGCTCTTAACGCCACCTGGTAACGTATTAACAAAGCATACGTTGTCTGCTTCTGACAGACCTGTCAAATTCAGACGAATTATTAAATTAATAATAAAATAGAAATAAATATTATTTGATAGTAAATTTAATTATTTAATTAAAAATAATAATTGTATTTACATGAAATTATTTTAAACGGAGAATTTAAACAGATTATTTTTATTAATTGCATGACATTTATGACTTTTAGATTTTGATAATCGTTGCGAATTGAATCTTTTATTAACAGATTTTTCATTTAATGTCTGTATGTTCTTAGTTATTTTTCATATAGTTTTTAATTGAAACTTGCTTAGACTAAATATATGACTAGAAACGAATTGATCGAGAGTAGTAAATCGATGTGAAGAACCGCTGACTTTTGTGACGCTACTCGTGACGATGCCATCTTGTGGCTCTACACCATCTCGTGGCGCTAGTTCCGTAACGATACTTGTGACGATACCACCTTGTGGCGCTAGTTCCGTGACGATGCCATCTTGTGACGCTAGTTCCGTGACGCTCGCCTAAACATTTTACTATAGAGAAAAAAAGTAATACAACGATAGTATAGAAGCTTCACTTCAAAAAAAAAATAATTTTCGTTGATTCGAACTGAAGATAGTGCGACTTTTAAAAATTTAAATTTATGATTTCAGTTTTTGAAATAGTAAAATCGTTCCACTTTTAAACCCTCTATCTTTGGAGCATCATGGACGGCTCATGTTTAAAGAAATCGTATTTAATTTTTTTTTGTCTAAACTTGAACTCTTAATCTTTCAAATGGTTTTTTAATTTTTTATTGTTTATAAATAAAGAACTAACTGGGGTATTAAGGGTCGAGGACATAATGTTTTTTTAATTCATGTAAATGGCGAATAAAAAAAATTGCTTCTTACATGCTTATTTTAAAATATTCCTATTTTAAAATATTTAATATAAACTTTTAGTAGTTAAATTATTTAATTTGATACAATAAACTTTTTTCTTCAATTTCTTGCTTTCAGAATTTATGTAGAGCCCATAGTTGACGCATAATAACGTTGTAGATAAAAGCTTTTTGGGATAAATAATTAAATTTTTGGAATAACTATGAAGTGAAGCTTATTGAAATTTTTAAAGTTGAATATTTATGAAATTGTCCGTATTCTCACGCGAAATCAAAGTGTTTTGTACATTTTTAGAAAAGTTATTATTACTTTTCAAAAAATCGACTTTTGAAGCTCTTGAAGATTTTCAGTAAATTTTTCTGTTTTCAGTTTTCTGTCAATTAAGTTTCACGGAACGAAATATTGATGTTGGCGGTGTTGACACGTCCTTATAATGTATATGTTATAATTATATGCTTCAAATACAAAGAAAGAAAGCTTTTATAAAGGACTAAAGGACTTATATTTTTATTACACTATTACACTATTTTATGGATTCTGCAATTTTATAATTTATATAAAACACAAATAAATAAATATTTGTTTCATTCGATATTAATCGCATTTAAATATTAGAAATTTTTTTGGCAATTGTCCTTTGAGAGGTTTGCCGATAGATTTGGCAATAGTGTCAGAACCCTCAAACCACCAGTTGCCATATTGCAACAGACGTATTTTTAACTTTATTATTTATACTGACATTTTACTTACTATTTACTTTTTAAAAACTGTCTTATTTACTTTTTCTTTTTTGATATTTCTAAACTATTAATTTGTATATATCTTATTGCTTTTGGTTGCATATATTACATTTTTAATGTAAATTTCAACACTTCCAAACATCAATATGTCGTTCTGTCACACTCATTTGAGGCTATCTTCATCAAGATCAAATGTGACAGATGTCCGGATTTTCTATGCTTTGTCTGTAAATTTATGTCAATTTTCCCTATAATTTACCAGTATTCACCTTTAGTATTTAAAATCAAATAGCGATTTTACATTGTTTTTATATTGTTTACAAGAAAAAAATGACGTTTAACCTTTTGCATATTTTGTTTATTACATATTGATATCTCCAAATTTGTCAAAAGCAGTTGTTAGATACCTGTATCAACGAGTGGCATGGAAAAATAGTTTGTTTTCTAGCCTATATTTAAACTTTAATCAGACATTTCTGTATCACCATCGTCATTTCGTTTTGTATTCCCTCTTCTTCAGGGGTATTATTTTTGTTTCTAATTTTTCTATTTCTTTTATAAGTACTGTCTTTTTCTTTGCCATAATGATCAAATCATGTATATGCTATCATTTGATGTCGTTCTGTGATATTTTTATGCACGAGGTTTGCTTTTCTTCCATTTCTTCCAAGATCAGATTGTGAATACTGACGTGGAGACAATATGAATTTAATGTATCTAAAACACTATCAGAAACTTTTCCTAGTGTCAACTATTTAATTAAATAATATAAACGGAATTTATATTGTAAGTTTTCTGCTTTTTGTCTGAAATTCAAATTTAAAACTGATCCTTTTTTATATACACCACTTTTCTAATTTATTTTTTGTTGGACTTTACAAATTGCGGTAATCATTCACAACTATTATCTGTGCAAAATAGTGGACAGCCTCATAAAAGCAAGGTCACATATATACGAGGAAAAATGGTGCCAGTCGTTTACTTTATTAATTGTCATAGCTCCCAACAGGTTTCTAGGCCAATTCCAGGTAGAATTTTATAGAAATTTCGTACCCGGTTTTAAAGATCCGCACAGGGTCATAACAGATATGTGTAGGTGCGGCAAGATATAATATTCGCCATTAATAAGCATCCAATAAATTATACCAGATGATTGAACTGCATAATAAATGAACGAAGACACATCAATAGCAATAATGAAAAATCTAAATAAAGGATTCAATCTTGTATTTGAAAACACGAAAATTTCTATTATCTTATGAAACATTGTATATAGTATGGTGAAGAAACATATTGTGGGAAAACATAAAATTCATACATTTTTTGTTTCGAATATTTGTTGTTTGTTTCGAAGAAGCCAAGGTAATAATCAACTCTTTTGTTAGCAGTTCTAGTCACGATTTCCAGTCTATCCAGTCCAGATTTTTCCATTTAATTTTATTTGTTGGATGTATAAAATTATAGTTTATTTTTATGAACGAGAGAGTAATTAGCATAATTTTAACTTTTAGCTCCGACCACTCCATGGGCGTGCTCAAGATTAATTGAAAAATTACTTTGAATAATTGTAAAAAATAAATGAATTATTTCAGTGTTATAAAGTGTTATGTGTATGTAAACAAAAGTGACCTCTTTTATCACACACTATATTAGAACTGACTGGCCTACATTAAAAAGGGTTTTAAAAAATTCACATTTTTTTTTTAATTTTTAAAAATTACAAAAGAGAAAAAGAGTTTTTAAAACCGTCTAAAGTATGTTAAATAGATGAATAAAAATATTAATATAAAACTTACAGCTACTTGTTACAAATCCAAATCAGATTCAGAAGATGAACTTTCAGAACCAAGATGTATAATAACTGGCTCGATCATTTTATCAGTAATATTGTCCAGCTTCCACATTTTTTCCTCTTCTTTAATAGTGTGATTTACTGCCTTTTCCCAGTTTTCAGGTTTTACATTATTTACGGCCTCCAAAAACAACTGTTTAACATCATGAATTTTAAAAGTGGTATTTTTTCTTGAAACTTCACTCTTTATCTGTGCCCATACCAGTTCAATCGGGTTTAATTCACAATGATATGGTGGGGATCTAAGTACTGTCATTCCACGATTTTTGGCAATTTCATCAATTTCGTATTTTTTAAATTTTTCTTTATGAAGGGCACACAACAAATAAAGTTCCTTTCTTATAGATCCGGGATGGTACGTAATATTTTTTGAACTCAGCCAATTCTGCAACTCTTTTTTTAACCACTTGGTTGTGGGCAGTCCTTCTATAAGTCTGGAGTGATAACTTGCATTATCCATTACTATTACACAGTTCTTAGGAAGAAGATCTATCATCTGTTCGAACCATTCTTGAAAGACATCAGCGTTCATGTCTTCATGGTAGTCACCGGTACGAGTTGATTCAAAAGTTAATAAACCACCTTCAACAAAACCGTCTGAACTGCCAATGTGTACTATTATCAGCCTGCGTCCCTTTCCTGATGGTGGGTTTAAACCAGTAGATAAGTTATTTACAAAAGCGTGCCTTTGACTTGTAACAGTTTCATCCTGCCAAAATTTATTTGGTGTATGACCCTCGTTGATCCATGTTTCATCAAGATAAAATATTTTTCTTTTTTGGTTTCTCATTTCCTTTATGGTTCTTAGAAAATGTCTTCTCCATATGACAATATCGCTTCTTTCTAATAAAATAGACTTTCTGGGATTCTTTTTCCAGCGGAAGCCTATTTCTTTTAAAAGTTTCCATAACGTACTTCGACTCATTTCTGGGTAATCATCTCGAACTGAGACAAGAACTTTATCCAATGTTGTCTAAAGAAGAATTCATGCACTTTCCGTCGAAGTCCTTCTTTAAAATGATATTCTATTTGAAATTTTGGTTTCCCTGGAGCATTACGTGGCATTTGAAAACTACCACATTTCTCTTCTTTAATAACTCTGTAAATCGTAGATTTCCCAACACCAAGTGTACTGCTAACTAACTCAACGGTCTCATCAACACTTTCACATAAACGTTTGTCTGTAAATGATTTAAAACAATTAAATATTAATGTTTTTTCATTAACTGTTAGAGGACCAATTTTTCGGCGTTTACACGGCACTTCCAAATTTTCCATAACACTAGTATACACAATAAACTGCACCTTGCAACTGAAGTACCTACTTTTAGTGAACTGTTAAGAATTTTGAATACGCCACTTGGACCTTCCTATATACAAAATGGAAAAACCCACTATCACATTTTCTGTGGAATAAGTTTAGAAGGTAATTATCTAGTCAATTACTGTCGTAGATTCCTGGAATTAAAGAATTAAATGTTTGATTGTTGAAACCCTTACTTCGTGGAATGCACTCATTTCAGATAAAATAAAACGTTTTATTTTATCTAAAGAATTAAACTTTATTTTGCAAATAGGCAAAGAATTAAACTTTATTTTGAAAATAGATAAAATAAAACGTTTTATTTTATCTAAAGAATTAAACTTTATTTTGCAAATAGGTAGGTACTTATTAAACTTTTATTGGTTATATATAACCAATAAAATAAACATCTTGCAAATTCATTAGTACCTGTTAACCTCCATCACTCCGACACTGGCAACCTTATTTAGGGATTAGTAACCCTCACAAGTATTGTATTCTATTCTGCTCGAACCTTTATACCTGGTGGTCATACTCAATTTAAAATTGTTTTCCTATATACTTCTGTAAACTTGTTGACAAATATCTGTTTTTCATTGAGTCGCCCGTATCAACAGTTTAGGGATTTGCATACATAATTTATTGTTTTATTACTCTCTCATACATAAAAATACACTATAGTTCTCCTATCCTAACCTATCGAGACTTTATCCATCATATCACTAGCGTACCCTTTTATCTCACCTATACACAGATCCCTGAATATTTTCCTCAAATTATTATAATCAGGCGTCTCGCAGAAATCCAGCTGCCTGACATATCAAGTAAGTTGCCGGTTTTCGCACAAGATCGTCATGCGTCTTTTCGTTTCGCAGATTTTTTAATACCGCTCATTTAGTATCATTTAAAGTATCAGTATAAAAAAAATTAAAAAAAAATTTGGATTCCGGGAGGGATATGGAACTCGCGAAGCATTATTTGGCTTTAACATCTTGACACAGAGGTGTTTGGATGTGAATCAAGATGTATTTGCTTGTTTCATTGATTACAACAAGGCGTTTGATAACGTCAAGCATGACCAACTTTTAGATATCTTGGAAGCTGAACAGTTAGACACTCGCGATATAAGAATATCTACTCTGTATTATAATCAGAAAGCAGTCGCACGCATCGAAAATAGCACAACAAATGAAATTCAAATTAAAAAAGGAGTTAGACAAGGATGTGTGCTGTCACCAATGCTATTTAATCTCTATTCGGAAGAAATTATGAAGAAAGCATTGGAGGAAGAAGAGATTGGGATAAAAGTTAACAGCCAACCAATTAATAATATTATATACGCAGATGATACGGTTTTAATGGCGGAGACAGTAGAAGACCTGCAAGCCATTTTAAACAAGGTAGTCACAGCTAGTGAAGAATGTGTTAACAATGAACGTCAAGAAGACGAAATTCATGATTATTTCAAAAAAACAAACATTGAATGCAAACCTGTACATTCACAATACCGAAATCGAACGGGTGCACAAATATAAATATTTGGAAACAAGCGTTAATAACAACAATGACATCACAGAAGAAATAAAAACTAGAATTGGAAAGGCTCGAGCTGCTTTTGTTAATATGAAGGACATTCTGGGAAGTCATGACATTAACTTAAACCTGAAAATGAGATTGGGTAGATGCTACATCTTCTCGATACTGCTGTACGGAGTAGAGACTTATACTTTAAACAAGAGCAATACCGATAAACTAGAGGCCTTCGAAATGTGGATATACAGAAGAATTTTAAAAATACCTTGGACAGACAAAATAACAAATAGTGTAGTTCTTCGAAGAATAAACAAAGAACGGGAGCTGTTGATCACCATCAAGAGAAGAAAGTTGGAATATCTTGGTCATATGATGAGAGGAAAAAAGTACCGATTTCTCCAGTTAATTATCCAAGGAAAGATTCAGGGCAAACGAAGCGTGGGGAGACGACGTATATCTTGGCTGCGCAATTTAAGAGACTGGTTCCAGTGCACATCTAACCAATTATTTAGAGCAACAGTTTCAAAGATACGAATAGCAATGATGATTGCCAAACTCCGTAGCGGAGAGGGCACTTGAAGAAGAAGAAGAAAGTATCAGCTTTAAGGCCCTTCCTCGGAAGCGAACCCCTAAAAAATTAGGTGAACATGTGTCCAAAATTATCTCGACACATGTGGGTGTTTATGCTCCTGTAGCGGGCTGTGCCCTTTAATTATTATATTCCTTAGATGGTATATATCTCCCAATAAAAGCATCTATATATTTCTTTGCCAAATCGAAACCAATAGTATGAATACAGTTATCCTCCTCCGTTTTCTATCGTCCGATAAAGAACTTTTCAGGCTTAATGGCACGAAATATCAGTCGTTTGGTGTGAACATACTTTAAGCGAGCCATTAACTGCTTACCTATAAGTTGTAGTACTGTTTAAATCGTCTGCAAAGGTGTAACATACATATACAGTGCTGAGTCGTTATAGATGATGGGCGAGGTCGTTTAGAGAGGTGAGGAACACGTGAAAACATAAACAAGAAAACAAAAAAGAAAAGTAAATGAATAATTGACAAAAAAAAAATAGTCGCCACCGTTTTTAAATACATTTTAAATCACAAAAAAAACGGAAATGGGATGCTCGTAATACAAAAATGAAATGTGAAATAGCAGAGGTTTGATCGGTCAATTATTGGCATATGAAAGATGTCAACTACCCCATTAGTTTAATAGAATAAGTTTCATTTTTTTTATTCTTTAAAATCCTCAGTTCTCTACAAAAAGTAATGATGTAAGAATATAAACGAACGGGGTTCATACTTACATAACAATTTGTAGGCTGTTGTGATGTTATGGCTTTTGTATCAAGCATATATATATATATATATATATATATATATATATATATATATATATATATATATATATATATATATATATATATATATATATAATGCATTTTACTGAATGAAAAACTGCATGAAAAAGTAATGACAGTTTGCTATATAAGCGTATGTCCGCAAATGCTTCGCTTCGAGATACGAGGTGTTGAAATTATTCTTACAAATTGATGATTTATTTATTATTCTGAAACCGATTACTTAATATATGCAATTTGGTGGGTTTTAAGAGGTAGTTATTGCGCATTTTTAGACATACGAATTTTATATTCATCATTGGCACTCATCCGGTTCCAATATATTTAAAAAAAAAAATTTTTTTTGAACTCCTCGTTAACTTGTGACAAAAAATCTCTATTCTCTTTTTCCATATGATACGCCGTTTTTATGCAAGAAAATAAAACACTTATACACGCGTATTTTTCATTTCTTTAATATATTATCAAGAACTGTCTAATACAATAATATTAAACCAGAACAATGACAGAAAGTAACACTAATAAAATTTTAAATAGGCGCATAGAGCTACAACAAAAGTTCAAAATGATCTACTTCAGGCATGACACAAGATTCAGCACTTCGCCCTCATTTCATTGTAATACTCCCGCTAATATTCCTAGTGTATTTCTTATTGTCTCACAGCCCGGCTATAATTAGATTCCAACATCTATTCAATCAACCACAAATGCAAAAATTTCGAAAATTTAAATCCGGCAATCGAGCAGGTCAATGTTCCGTACCTCTCCTATCTTCTAACAATAATGTTATAGCAAACTGAAACCTTCGTCGAAAATAAGTACCTACTTGGAAAATAAACGTTCTTTTTCTTGATGTCCCACCCGTGACGAATGTTGGCGATCATCATGGCAATCTTTATCTTATCTGCAGTAGCGCGGAAAAGCTGCACAGATGTTGTGTTAAAACCAAGTGTTGAGGTTCTTTAACCAGCATGTTTTTGTTCTTAATGAACTTAGCTTTCTAAATATCTTTGCAGGATGACTTGTAGGAGGGCATATCTGGATTCATTTCGGATGTGTCCGAAGTATTGTAACTTTCAGATTTGATGGTGGTCAGTACTTCTTGGTTCTTCATTGTTCTGAGGACTTCCTCATTTGTGACTTAGTCCACAGGATGTTAAGTATTCTCCGATATAGCCACATCTCAAATACTCTCAATCTTCTGCACATGTCTTCGTTCAAGGTCCACGATTCAACACCATAAAAAAGGACAGAAAAGACTTATCATCACAGCATTCTTATTTTTATACCAATTAGTTGTAGTGCGTCACTCTCTCTACTGGGGTTTGGTTGACGTACAGTTAGCCTTCTGTTATCTTTTTCTTGCTAATTATCATGATGTTGGTCTTCTTTACGTTTATATTGAATCCATATTGATTATAATACGTGATTTTGTTCATAAGGACTTATAGGTTTCCCAGGTTGTCCGCAAATATTATGGTGTCATCTGAATATCTGATGTTGTTTAGCCGGTACCCATTTAGAGGATAAACCCGTGTAAAATGAATGTTGCATAGATGTAATAACTGAAGAATTAAGGATTAATAATATTGTAATACGTGTTGTTTAAAATATACAAAAATGTTTTTAATGCATTGTATTTATTTTGTATATATCCGCAACAATTTGACCCATTGTAAATCATAAATATTTTTTGGAACGCCCCTGCTTCGTTAGGCTAGGCATTACTGTTCCGAGAAATTCTCGCCACTGCATCTGAAACCAGCTATAGCTGGCAGTCAACGTCAAAATTATGACTACAGCATTAATATCGGACAAGAACAGCCCTAAGGCCTAATATAAGAAAGTATTTTATTTTTTATTGTATAATTATTGCAGTATTTTTATTTTTCGTTATAACTTATCATAATAATAATTATTTTTATTTTTATGAAATAATGATTTTGTGTACTGTGTATGTAGAATAAATACCTTGCTACTCAGCAAAGTCACCTCAAATATGAGAATAGGGTATTGAGAAGATGAAGATGCTTCTTTTTAAATTGTTTTTGACTCTTTAAATTCTCTATATTAAATAACGGCACTCAAATTTGTTATATTTATTGATTCCTTTATTTTTATATTACTTTATACGACTAAAACAATAGATCTTGCAACTGTAACTGAGAAGTCTAACAAATCAACCACAAATGCCGCCCTGAACATAAACTGACTAGTGTATTCTATTAAAACCCCGACCAGATTTAGCCGATTTGCATATTCGTTGTTCGGAATCAGAAATCGTAATGCTAGGATGACCGAAGCCTTCTCCCAGGAAGTTCCCAGGTTAAAGACCCTAAAGGTGTTTATGGCTTAGATACCTTCGACAAAAACACCATTTGAATTTCAATTCGGGCTTTGATCCATCTGATTAGGAGGCCATTTACATAACCCACGGTATCCACCATTGGAATTTAATTGTTGACGGAAAGGTTGACATATAGATTTGAAGTAAAAATGTGTATTAATTTAAGTTACTCTTTGTGTGTTAATTTTTTTATTAAAATAAGCTTAAACGGCATTAGTACGGCAACAATAAGTGACGAATGGAAGTTTAGTGGCTTTAAAGTGAGAATAAACGAATCAAGACAAACATAAATATGAAAATTCAAATATAATTTCGAAATACTATAAGGGGAGGTAAATGTGTAAGAGACAACAGTAATGACAAGACATAAGAATAAAATATGAGTCTCAGATAAAAGATCTTCTTCTCCTTCTTTTTATGTAGACATTACTGTCTGTTTTTCAATGTGCGTCCAGTAAGTTGTCGTTCCATCGTTTTCGTGGTATTCCTACTGATCGTCTTCCTATTAGGGAACCGTCTCTTGTCGTCTTTACTACTCTATTTGTTCATTCGGTTTATATGATCGTTCGATTCTACTCTTCTATTTCTTACCCAGTTCTAGATGTTTTTCACCTTGCATTTACGTCGTATATCTGTACTTCTAGCTCTGTCCCATAGTGTTTTATCAATTTTTCCAAGTATTATCATCTCTCTTGTTTCTAACAACCTTTTTGTCTTCTTTGTGTCAGCTCGTGTCTTTGTCGCGTACGTCATTATTGGTCTGATGAATATGTTGTAAATTCTGCCGTTCATTTCTTTCCCGATATTTTTATTTTTCCATATTGGTTCATTTAAACAACCGGTTGCTCTGTTTGCTCTATTCCCTTGATTTTACACTTCTGTTTGAAGCTTTCCGTAGCTAGGTAATGTAATGACTAGATATTTAAACATCACTACTTGTTCTATTACCTGACCTTCCAGCTCCAATTTACATCTAAGTAAATCTGCTGTTATAACCATGCATTTCGTCTTTTTTGTTGAAATTAACTTGTTAAATGTTTCCTGCGGTTATATTAAATTGGTGCAGCATACGTCGTAAATCATCTTCACTTTGAGGGAGTAGTATTGCGTCGTCTGCATAACAGATTATTTTAAGTTGTTTTTCTCCCATTTGGTATCCTCCTTTAGTTCTTACTTTTTTTATTATTTCATCCATAATCAGGTTGAACAATAGAGAACTCGGGGAATCTTTCTGTCTTATCCCATTGCCAACTTCAACAGGGTCAGTTAGTTTTTCTTCTACTTTTACTTTTATTGTGTTGTTTTGGTAGATATTTTCGATCGTTTTGATTATACCTAGAGGTATCTCTCTTCGGTACAATAAGTGGATAACGTCCTTTAATTTTATTCGGTTAAATGCCTTCTTAACAACATAGATATGCCAGTTTGTTGTATTCTAATGATATCTCTTGAACTTGCCTCATTAAAAATATAGCGTCGGTGCAGGATCTTCCCGACCTAAATCATTGTTGTCCTTCTGCTGGTGTTATAATTTCATTCAGTGTATTTGTTATCACTTTGGTTGTTAATTTTAGTGTTGTGTTTAATAAATTAATTCTTCTGTAATTTTCCGGGTCTGATTTGGCTCCCCTTTTGACGAGAGGTATTAAGATGCTTGATCTCCATTCTTGAGGAATTCTGTTTTGTTCTATTATTTTTTGGATTAGTTTTAAGCTGTTTAGTTAGATCTGGTCCCGTACTTTAGGAGTTCGTTCGGTATTCTGTCCTCTCCTAGTGATTTTCTATTTTTATAATTTCCCTAATGCTCCCTTTACCTCTTCCTCCTCAATATTTATTTTTTCGCTTGCCGTCACCTCTGGTGTTGGTGGTTCATTATCGTCGCTTTTAGCAAATAGGGATCGAAAGTAGTCTGCCCATGTTTACTTCTGAATGTGTTTCGTTTTTATTAGTTCGTTCATCTCTTTTCTTTGTCCGCTGATCATTCTTCATATTTATTTTTGTGTTCCGTAGAAGTCGTGTTCCATCTGTTTTGAGAAGCTCTGCCAGTGTTCCTTTTTATTTGTCTAACTAAAGTATTCGTTTCACTTCTGACTCGTTTATTGTGGTAAGAAGATAAGATAAGTTAATGTCTGTTGTGGTTTTATTTTGGTTTTTCTTCGTGATGAAAAAGCAAGAAGCTTCAAATAGAAAACTAAAAGGTATTTTACTCTGAAACTACCAACGAACTACATGATCATGGAGTTTGTATAATGGTCAATAAGAAAATAAGCAAATTTGTAACGAATTTCTCCCCCATAGTTAAGTAGGATCATGACTGAATTAGAATTAATTTGTAATTTCAGGATACTTGTTTAAGACTCTACTTAGTGACAAGGCATTTATTTAACACACACATCATCTTTTAAAAAGGTTTCCTGGTAATCTGGTTTCTCTTGTTATTCGTACTAGTCTATCACTATTCATTCGTGTAACATGGTGGTTTTTTTGGCTAATTTCTATTAAAAAGGTAAGATCGGAACAGATTGGTTACGTTGTGGGATAATATAAACTTTGACGGTCACTTTTTCGTCAAATAAGATCCTTTTTCCCTCCAGTGCAAAAACTATATGGTCTCTGGCTCTCGGAAACTTGAGGATCATAGATTCAGTTTTCTCGGTCGCCAGTCGCCAGTATGAGGTCCTTGCTTCCCATCCAAGTATTCGCTTTGCTGAGGGCTCGGTTCACTCTATGCATGATTGACCAGTTTTTGTTGTGCTCCACCAGTACCACCAGGTCGTCCTCATAAGCGATTTCCTGTATACCAATGCCCAGGTCGGCCTCCAAAATCTCGTTGTAAAGAACGTTCCAAAGGAATGGCACGAAGACGGGGCCCTGCGGTACCTCCGCCGTGGTCCTCATAGAGTTACCCCTCGCAATATTGATGCACCTATCCGTGAAGTAATTCCCGACCAAGTTCTGCAAAAAGGGAGATATCTCCAAGTCGCCCAGTAGTCTGACGATAATTTTCTAGCTAGCACTATTAAAAGCATTTCTTATATCAGGTAAGAATGTCATCATCCACCTGCTCCTACATATAGATATCTCCCTCTTGAGCCTACTTATAGCGTCTACCGTAGATTTTCCTTTTCTGAACCCATACTTGCGGTCGGATATGCCATATTTCTCCATTATCTCCCTCTCCAGCCTTATCTTCACAAGAATCTCAAAGACCTTACTTAAGGTATTTAACATGCATATAGGTCTTTGTGCCCCAGGCTCCTCTAATTCCTTTCCTGGTTTCAGGATAAGTATGAGATTTGCCGTTTTCAGAACTCCTGGTAACTCTTGCCTTCTTAGAATGTTGTTCATAATATCCTGTGCCCATTGCACTTTCTCCTCTATGATTATTTTTATTATCTCCGGTGCTACCTTATCAGGTCCAGGCGCTTTTCCTGCTTTGAGCATTTTGCCAGCTTCCGTCACTTCTTCCTTCGTAAATTCAGTTACGTGTGTCTCTACTTGGAGTGGCGTAAAGATTATTTCCTCCCTCTATGGAAAAAGAGCCTTGGCCAGTTCTTCTCTTTGACTCTCCTCGATTTTAAAGAAGCTTCTTGTCTCTTTAAAATATTTGACAACTATTCCCCACATATCCCTTTCAAAATTATCGCAACAAGGATAGTGCTGCTACGACTTCTTTTCTAATGTACTGTTTGTCTGAATATGTCATATATCATTGAATTAAATTTTTCAAAACTGTCTTACTGTCATTTTGTTCAAGAAAAAATATCCAGTATTGATTTTATTATCTTCTTCTTTGACACCAAAAATTAAATATTTGGAAAAACCACGGGAAATAAATTTGAAGTTGTAATGGCAAACGAAGTTCGCGAAAACGTCTAAAAGGTGTTATGAAAATAGGTTTAAGAAATATATTCAAAATTATCAAGATTACGGAAACGCGTATAAAAATCTAAAACTTCGCATATTTTGATACATAACCTTTTGCAAAAGTTATACCGTCGCCCCTTACACTATTTTTATGTAGCATACTACTTGTACATTCCTACATTGAATTAAAAAAGCTAACGCTAGATAACGGCAGCTTAATTTTCACGGAAATATGTAGATGTGTCTGCAGTGCGAATGGATTTAACTTTTATCAGATTTCTTGTTAAAAAAAATCACAGGAAACGGCTACCAACTGACATAAACATAAAAAAAGAATCGTGTTAAATCAGCGGATGTACTTGTTGCATTCAACTGTTTGAATCTATAAAACATGCTAAGTAGGCAGGTAGGTAGTTGCGCTTTTGTTTTATGAACCCGTCGTGGGTACAATGCTCGGGCATGGGCATGGGTTGACGAGTGTCACACTCAAATGTCTGTTAATTAATCTTGAGGCGAGGTGACAATGCTTATTTTCCTTTAGTTGGACACCGGATGTTGCCTACTCCAATTATGAATGGTGTACATAATTTTAGAATTGCATGGTTGGAGATGTTTAACACGATATTCGTAGATTAAGAATATTTCTACAATTGGGGGTACATTTAACACAGGGAAAACTTAACCTGGTGATGTATAGTTTATTCAAAAACTTTCGGTCAGATACAGTATTTACCAAGATTCGGAGGGATTCTAAAAAAGCTATTTAAACAGTATTTTTTAGTTCTTCTGTTTGTTATTACGGATACAAAAAAGAGAAAGGAAATGTAACATTAAATACAGAAAAATAATACAAGATAATGCAATTAGTATTTTTATTGGGAATAAGTCACAATTTAAGTTTATAATAAGTTTATTGACGTTTTAATTTCCACAGCGGAAATCGTTTTCAAAATACAAAACATTAATGAATTTAACAAATTTTGTTTTTTGTTACTTGGTGAAAAATTCTTCTAATAATTTAATTTGAACTGATTCATTCAGACATGTATTATACGTTTTAAAGTAGACGACTTTAAAATAATATTGCTAATAGTGCTGAGTTGCGTTCTTGGGGAGACTTTATTGTAAGATAGACAGTTCATTCGATTACATGAAATCAACTATAACTTGAGAATAACTGTCAGAAAAATCATATCATGTGATTCGTTTTTAAAAAGACAACCACATGCAATGATGACAGTAAAATTCTCCTGTTAGTGATTCCATAATCATAACATGAGGAAAAGACCAGGAAAAAAAACTCATAATACTATCCAGGCATGGTAAGTATTTGGTCTTACTTTTAGTTTACTCTCAAAAAACACCAAACTCTGATTTTATATTATGTATGTTATTTAAAAGCATAATTATATGATTGGCAACCTTGATATGTTCATTTGCCGAAGAATTTGCAAGGCAATTGGTCTCATTTAGAGCAACTACTTTGATTTTTCTCTTTTTATCATCTGTTTCTTTTAGGACTATACTTGAATCGTTCCATTGAACCCTATGTTCATTTCCCATGCGTGTTTACTTATTTGAGATCTTCAAATCCTCTATTTGTAGTATAAGATTAATGTTCACTTATTCTAACATTTAATGATCTTGATTTTTCACCTAAATAAAAACTATCGCATTAACCAGGCATATATACAATTATTTGTTCTTTCTTCTTCATTGTTAGGTTTAGTTTTAGATAAAATAGATCTCCATGTGTTTGTGTTTTGAATGTTGTTGAAATGTTGAATCTATTTCCTATCTTTTTAAGTTTTTCTGATAATCCTTTCATTGTTATTTGGTATTGTTATTTTCCTCATTTATTCCTTGTGTATGCTGTAGGATCTCGTTCTAAGTTATTCTGTCCCATTCGGCCGATTTTTGAAAATTCTGTATTAATAAACGATAAAGGATAATCAATCATTTTTTAATAAAATAGATGGTAACGAATGTTTTTCCTCTAAGAACTATCAAAGATTAAAAAAAAATAATTTAAAAATAACTTTAATCACTAACTAACAAAGGATCCAACGAAACCTTTGGAAAACAGAATATATAGAACTTTATTCATATTTAAAGATTACTTAACAAATTATCAAAGACGATTAATTACAAATAATTACAGTAAGACACCTCAGTTTTATGGACTACCGAAAGTTCATAAAACAAATACACCACTTAGACCTATTTGTAGTGCCATGAATTCTTCTTGTAGTGAACTGTTAAAATTTTTATTAAATATTATACAACCATTTGCAAATAAAAATGACACATTTATAAAAAATACACAACAGGTATAAAATTAGAGAATTTTGATACATTGGCAACGCCATCATCAGAACAGGCTATTTTCCGAGTCAATGGAAAAATTCACAGATTATCCTGACACCAAAACTTGGAAAAACACCAGAAGACCTAAAATTCTATAGACCTATAAGTTGGCTGCCTATTCTATCAAAGGTATTCAAAAAGCTTCTATTGACAAGATTGATTCCAATCTTAGAAGAAACTAAACTTATTCCTGACCACCAATTCGGCTTCAGGCTAAAGCATGGGACAATCGAGCAGGTGCTCAGAATAGTAAAAAAATCTCCTACGCGCTGGAAAATAAATCCTACCTCTCAGCAGCCTTCTTAGACGTCATCCAAGCCTTCGATAAGGGGTTTGGCTTATAAGATAAAGAAACAATTGCCACATCGTTTCTTTCCACTCCTAAAATCCTACCTATCAGATAGATGCTTCCTGGTAAAGCAGTAGAAGTTGCCATTTTTGCAGACGACACTGCAGTACTGGCCGTGGACTCTAATCCCACAAAAGCATCAAAAAATTTACAAGAAAACCTAAATAAAATAGAAACTTGGCTAAAAAAATGTCGAATTAGAGTAAATGAGACCAAGTCAACACATGTAACCTTCACAATGAAACGAGGTGAATGCCCTCCGGTCACACTCAATGGCAAGCAATTAAATAAAGCGAACGACACAAAATACTTAGGTATCTTGACAGGTATCTATGATCTTGACAAACGACGAACCTGGCAGAAGCACATCTTTACCAAAAGAAAACAACTGGGCATTAAATTTAAACATATGTACTGGTCGATTGGTCCAAACTCTAAATTAACATTGGATAACAAACTGCTTACATACAAGGTGATCCTCAAACCCATGTGGACATATGGTATTCAGCTATGGGGCACCGCTAGCGATTCTAAGCTTGCAATTCTCTAACGCTTCCAGAATAAAGTGTTAAGGTAAATAGTAAATGCTCCATGCTATGTTACATCCTCCTCTATAGAAAAATATCTGGAAGTGCCTTCGGTAAAAGAAGTTATAGCAAGTTACAGTGTCAAATATGGTGAACGGATAAAAGTGCACCCCAATGTCTCGTAAAGCGGTTATTCGATGACAATAATGAAGTGCGTAGGCTGAAACGTTTTAAACCAAATGACCTACCAAACAGATTTAATAATTAATCAAAACCTGGTTTTAACGTCAATACCTATACAATTAAATTTAATTGATGATATTATTAAAATTATAACACTATTCCAGTAAAAATGATTGTGTATGAGTGTAGGGGTTGACAATGTTATTGATATATATGTACTTAGTTGATCAATCAGGATGACTCTGGATTATCATATTTAATCAATAAAAATATGGTTCTGAAGCTATTTTCTTGTGGCATTTTAAAGTAATTACTATTTAAATGGGAATAAGCCACAATTAAAGGTTAAAGTACGTTTATTGACGTTTCAATTTCCACTTCCGAAATCGTTCTCAAAATATAAACATTAGTAAATTAAACAAATTTTGTTTTTTTGTTACTTAGTGAAAAATTCTTCTGAAAAATAATTTAATTTTATCTGACTTATCTATATTGACAATTCAGACATACATTATACATTTTAAAGTAGACGAGTTTAAAATAATATTGCCAATATTGTTGAGTTGCGTTCCTGGGGCGACTTTATTTATAAGTTCATTCGATTACATGAAATCAACTTTAACTTGAGAATAAAAATATTAATACTTTGAGAAAGGACAAAGAATTGCATTTATAAAATACCTTGTGAATGCGATCAGTTTTATTTAGGTGAAACATCAAGGCCATTAAATGTTAGAATAAGTGAACATCAATCCTATATTAAAAATAGAGAATTTGATAGATCTCAAATATGTAAACACGCATGGGATAATGAACATAGGGTTCAATGGAATGATTCAAATATAGTCCTAAAAGAAACGGATAGTAAAAAGAGAAAAATCAAAGAAGCGGCTCTAATTATGCTAAATGAGACCAATTGTGTCGCGAATTCCTCGGCAGAATTTAGTAGGATCTGGTTACCCATATTGAAAGAGGAAGTTATTAAGAGGAAAATACCAGTATTGGTAAGTCAGTAACATATATAGGATACATCATTTATGTTTTTTAAATAACAAACATATAAAATCAGAATTTGGTGTTTATTGAAGGTAAATTAAGTGCACAACCAAATACTTACCATGTCGGGATAGTATTATGAGGTTTTTTCCTGGTTTTTCCCTCATAATTTACAATGGAATCACTAACAGGAGAATTTTACTGTCATCATGGCATGTGTTTGTCTTTTTAAAGACGAATTACATGCTATGATCTTTTCTGACGGATATTCTCAAGTTAAAGTTGATTTCATGTAATCGAATGAACTATCTTATAAGTAAAGTCGTCACAGGAACGCAACTCAACAATATTGGCAATATTATTTTAAAGTCGTCTACTTTAAAATGTATAATGTATGTCTGAATTGTCAATATAGATGAGTCAGATAAAATTAAATTATTAGAAGAATTTTTCACTAAATAACAAAAAAACAAAATTTGTTTAATTTACTAATGTTTATATTTTGAGAACGATTTCCGAAGTGGAAATTGAAACGTCAATAAACGTACTTTAACCTTTAATTGTGGCTTATTCCCATTTAAATAGTAATTACTAATAAAAATATGAACCTACAAAACGATAATGAAGATTTTGGTCCATGTTAGACTATGCAGTTAATTATCTGACAACCCTCGTACTCATTGTTTTTAATAATTTTAAATAAACGCTTGCTCATCCACCGTGAAGCCAATTTCTGTATTAATTTGTAACGACTGCAACAATCACTCTATTTATAGATGTTTACTGTTAACAATTTATTGTACTCCTAATTAGATCTACTAATGCTAATATTAAACAAGTAAATTGGTTGAACTTTCTCCATATCTCTAGTTGATTTATAAACAAATCTGATTTATGTATGATGTATATAAACGACGGGTGGAGCAAACATCATTAAGACAAAAATTCCTCAAAACAAAAACATCTAATGATAGAATAGTTGTGGGAAAAGTAAACATAAAGATCGTATTTTCCTGAAGATACTCACTAGATTGTTATTAAGAACATTAAAAAAAGAGTTATAGGTAGAAAACTGTACAGAAAATCCCGTTGAAAACGGACATATTTTAATGAGGCATATCGTCTTCTGCATGTATTTATGTTGTGTATACTTAAATTTACATTTTTTTTAATGTAAACTTTTTCGCCAGAGATAGTGTTTTTAATTGATTGGTTTATTCTGAACAAAAAGGAGGTATCGAACTCTTTATCTTATCGTTTTCGAGTTAAGTTTTGTACAAATTAAAAAGTGTAAAATACTCATGATCAAGGCTAAAATAAAATTTTTTTTTAAATTCATGTTGCGCCAAAGATGAAGGGATCAAAAGCAAAGCAATTTGCACCCTCGATTTTACTTTTCTTTAATTTCAAATAAAAAATTAATTTTTATGTAAAATTTATTCTTAAAAGATATTATTGATAACTATAATACATACATATTTAAGTTACCTACCATTTCATAACCTTTTCTACTAATATTTATTTTAAATTGTTTAAAGAAATTACTAGGTTCAATAAAATATTCACAGATTAACTAATTGCACTTTTATTATAATCTATGCAATGAGGTAGGTACCCCAAACTAAAAAAATCGTCAATATTCATTGATTAGAACCGGAGTTATGCGGCTTTTATAAATTCGAAGATATGAATTCAGTTTTTGAATTAGTAAAATTGTTAATAGCTACTATAGTTTATTTTTATGAACGAGAGAGTAATTAGCATAATTTTAACTGGTAGCTCCGACCACTCCATGGGTGTGCTCAAGATTAATTGAAAAATTACTTTGAATAATTGTAAAAAATAAATGAATTATTTCAGTGTTATAAAGTGTTATGTGTATGTAAACAAAAGTGACCTCTTTTATCACACACTATATTAGAACTGACTGGCCTACATTAAAAAGGGTTTTAAAAAATTCACATTTTTTTAAAATTTTTAAAAATTACAAAAGAGAAAAAGAGTTTTTAAAACCGTCTAAGGTATGTTAAATAGATGAATAAAAATATTAATATAAAACTTACAGCTACTTGTTACAAATCCAAATCAGATTCAGAAGATGAACTTCCAGAGGAACCAAGAATTATAATAACTGGCTCGATCATTTTATCAGTAATATTGTCCAGCTTCCACATTTTTTCCTCTTCTTTAATAGTGTGATTTACTGCCTTTTCCCAGTTTTCAGGTTTTAAATTATTTACGGACTCCAAAAACAACTGTTTAACATCATGAATTTTAAAAGTGGTATTTTTTCTTGAAACTTCACTCTTTATTTGTGCCCATACCAGTTCAATCGGGTTTAATTCACAATGATATGGTGGGGATCTAAGTACTGTCATTCCTCGATTTTTGGCAATTTCATCAATTTCGTATTTTTTAAATTTTTCTTTATGAAGGGCACACAACGAATAAAATTCCTTTCTTATAGATCCGGGATGGTACGTAATATTTTTTGAACTCAGCCAATTCTGCAAGTCTTTTTTTAACCACTTGGTTGTGGGCAGTCCTTCTATAAGTCTGGAGTGATAACTTGCATTATCCATTACTATTACACAGTTCTTAGGAAGAAGATCTATCATTTGTTCGAACCATTCTTGAAAGACATCAGCGTTCATGTCTTCATGGTAGTCACCGGTACGAGTTGATTCAAAAGTTAATAAACCACCTTCAACAAAACCGTCTGAACTGGCAATGTGTACTATTATCAGCCTGCGTCCCTTTCCTGATGGTGGGTTTAAACCAGTAGATAAGTTATTTACAAAAGCGTGCCTTTGACTTGTAACAGTTTCATCCTGCCAAAATTTATTTGGTGTATGACCCTCGTTGATCCATGTTTCATCAAGATAAAATATTTTTCTTTTTTGGTTTCTCATTTCCTTTATGGTTCTTAGAAAATGTCTTCTCCATATGACAATATCGCTTCTTTCTAATAAAATAGACTTTCTGGGATTCTTTTTCCAGCGGAAGCCTATTTCTTTTAAAAGTTTCCATAACGTACTTCGACTCATTTCTGGGTAATCCTTATCATCTCGAACTGAGACAAGAACTTTATCCAATGTTGGAAATTCTTGTCTAAAGAAGAATTCATGCACTTTCCGTCGAAGTCCTTCTTTAAAATGATATTCTATTTGAAATTTTGGTTTCCCTGGAGCATTACGTGGCATTTGAAAACTACCACATTTCTCTTCTTTAATAACTCTGTAAATCGTAGATTTCCCAACACCAAGTGTACTGCTAACTAACTCAACGGTCTCATCAACACTTTCACATAAACGTTTGTCTGTAAATGATTTAAAACAATTAAATATTAATGTTTTTTCATTAACTGTTAGAGGACCAATTTTTCGGCGTTTACACGGCACTTCCAAATTTTCCATAACACTAGTATACACAATAAACTGCACCTTGCAACTGAAGTACCTACTTTTAGTGAACTGTTAAGAATTTTGAATACGCCACTTGGACCTTCCTATATACAAAATGGAAAAACCCACTATCACATTTTCTGTGGAATAAGTTTAGAAGGTAATTATCTAGTCAATTACTGTCGTAGATTCCTGGAATTAAAGAATTAAATGTTTGATTCTTGAAACCCTTACTTCGTGGAATGCACTCATTTCAGATAAAATAAAACGTTTTATTTTATCTAAAGAATTAAACTTTATTTTGCAAATAGGCAAAGAATTAAACTTTATTTTGCAAATAGATAAAATAAAACGTTTTATTTTATCTAAAGAATTAAACTTTATTTTGCAAATAGGTAGGTACTTATTAAACTTTTATTGGTTATATATAACCAATAAAATAAACATCTTACATTTCTTGCAAATTCATTAGTACGTGTTAACCTCCATCACTCCGACACTGGCAACCTTATTTAGGGATTAGTAATCCTCACAACTATTGTATTCTATTCTGCTCCAACCTTTATACCTGGTGGTCATACTCAATTTAAAATTGTTTTCCTATATACTTCTGTAAACTTGTTGACAAATATCTGTTTTTCATTGAGTCACCCGTATCAACAGTTTAGGGATTTGCATACATAATTTATTGTT
The DNA here is from genome assembly GCF_040954645.1 of Diabrotica undecimpunctata. NCBI lineage: Eukaryota > Metazoa > Arthropoda > Insecta > Coleoptera > Chrysomelidae > Diabrotica > Diabrotica undecimpunctata. The sequence goes on from NC_092809.1 coordinate 47,135,500, forward strand.
TTATTACTCTCTCATACATAAAAATACACTATAGGACGATCTTGGTCTAGGAAAAAATTTCCCAACCCAACGTTTTCGCCATGTCCAAATAACGTTTTTACGTTATCAAAGTTTCTTTCTCATTTTAAGTACTTCTTAAAAAAAAGTACAATTAACAGTTTCAAACAAAGTAAAATTTCACAAAAATACTCCGTGTGAATTTTCTGGTCCAGTTATTATTAACATAACCGTAAAACATTGTCGCACCACGACAATGTAAGTGTGGCTCTGACTGTGGATCTGTGACCGATTCCGATTACATTTTTTGCGCTGCTACTGTTTACACGTCGCCGGAGCAAACTGGGTCAACACATCGAGTTGGCCTTGAAAGTAAGGAGCGACGGTTTGATCGTTCCGGCAAACATGGATTGCACTGGTTCAGCTGAACATAATCCGATAGATCGGATATGATTGTGCAATCATAATGAAATCTCCCAATCCACTTGTTGCTCATATTCTTCCGCTAATTAAAAATCTGATGTACAGCTTATAATTAACACGTCATAATTTTTGTTATTTATATATTTTTGTTTTTTGGTCAAAAATTTTTATGATAGGTATTCTAATGTAATTTTAAAATGTTATTTACTACAGACTGATCCTTATGCAACAAAAAATGATAATAATATACAGGATCTTATGCAGTTACTCTAATTTTAAAATTAACGTCTTCTCTCGGTGTTCCTATCGGAGATTAGAAATCATCAAGTACCTTGAGGTTATTTAGAGATGATCTAAAGAGCTTTTTTATAATGAAGCAAAACTATGCTGACAAATTTTGTATTCTCAACTTTCTTCCATAGCTCGAATTTATTTTTACATTCTCCTTCAATTTTGCCTTGCGTGCAATTTTTCATTTCTATACATTCTATACATTTCTAATACATTCTCAAGAACTATCTAATACAATTACATTAAAAATCAAAAAATGGGAAGAAGGAAAGTATTTTTGAAGTGTGTAAACATTTAATTCCTAACTAAATGCTTTCGGCTTACAAAGTCATCTTTATCTTGTAAGCAGAAAGCACACAACTAGGAATTCAATGTTTACACAGTTTAAAAATACTTTCCTTTTTCCATTTTTTGATTTGTTATAAGTGTGTACAAAAACATATTAGTCTTTTCATTGAATAACATTAAACCAGAACAATAATAGAAATTACCTTTAAAGACCCCCTGAATAGTGACACAAGATTCAGCTCTTATCCTCATTGATTGTCGTATTCGTGCAAATATTCCTGGTGTATTTCTTATGACTAAAACTTTGTAGAGAGGTAGCTTTGGTCATATTGATTAAACCCTATTCATTTTACAAATTCCCAGTCGTCAATAGAACCACGTGTAAGCCAAACAGGGTCGTACTGATATACGACCTATGTATCATATGATTTTTAAAAATATTTACTTTTGAAACTGATAGTGTAAGAATTTCTTGAAATTAAATCATTATATCACAATTAAACTAAACTCTAAAAAATAACACGACCAGTAAATAACTTAACAATAACTAATAACATAAATATAACACAATATATTAACTTAAAAATCAACACGATACAATTTGAATTTAAAATGCTCGCAAGTTGGGATCTGTAACATGAGAATCTGGCTGGCTTAAGGTAATAAATTATATTTAATAGCCTCTTGGCGAATGAGATGGCGAATATCAACACGTGCTCATATTTACTGATGGGAATTTGCTAAATGAATGAACTTTAGTGTTGTATCAATCGCGATTGATTCGTTTGTTTTGATTCAATCACTTCAAAGTATTGAACGACCGAATCCCGCTAGTTCATAACGATCCAATCGTACGGTGAAAAAAATCTATTGATCGACCGACGATGGCGCCGATCGAAATCGAACCAAAACAAAATCCCACAGCCAATACTCATTACTTTCGGTCCTCGGTCGTTTCTCACTTGCGACGAAGACCGATATATGCCATGCGGCTGAATGATTGCGTTCATGCAGCACATATTTCTATATAAATTTATAATTTTAGTGCCCCAAGACTCAGAAATCAACTATTTATAGAGTTATAGAGCTTCAGTGTCGGTTTTTACTCAATTTTTCAGAATCATAAATTTTGGAACATATCGTCCCATACATTCAATATACGGCATCTGAATCCCAATAAACACGAATATGGGACCTGAATAACTGTTTTCGACAGTGAAAACTTAAGAAATGTCATTCCGATATGCGGAATAGGTGATACACGGATGCCAAAAACGGGAATAGAAAGAAACATCAAGGCGAAAATGTTCAAGAAGATTTTGGGAAACTAGGAGTGAATAATTATAGAGAAAAAGCAACAAATAGTGCAGAATGCACTAAAATAGTGTACCAGTTCAGCAGTTAAGGAGCAAGACTTGGTTAGCAGATTTTGAATGAAAAGAAAGTATGTAAGAGTATATTAAATGTATTCAGTTTATGCCAAAAGTCTAAATAAAAACAGCTGACTTCTAACATAAAAGAGAGAAAAACTTCATACATTGGCCATGCTATAAGCAACAGTATTGCAAATATTTTAACATTACTTATCGAAGGAAAAATACACACAATAAAAAAAAGAAATCTTTTTTTTTAAGTATTGTACGTTTTTATTAAAGATAGTTTTTTTTATTTAAGTAAGTAGGATACAGAACTGTTCTGCAAAGGTTAAATAGAACACTCAGGTGCAATTTTCGTCGACCCAACATCACTCTCGTCTACTCTCACCCTCCCCGCGCGCCCCTTTTTGAATGTATACTGTGATTTTCGAGGACGTTGACCCGCGGATCACTTTAGAGTTGGTAATGACTTTCGAACCCTTTCCTTTCCGACGTACTAGGCGACGGCGAAGAGGTTTTTCTAAACTTTGTGACATTTAGAAATGCTCGACGGGCGGGAGCGATGAGGCGGCCTTGAAAGTTTCCCGGGAAGTTTTATTTGATGTTGTGAGAGATAGGTAACTGACGTCGCGGCTGGCAACTTGCTTGAATTTAGTACTGTTTACTTAAAACTTCCTAATGAAGAAAATGTGTACACGCCTGGATTGATATTAAAATCGAAAATCGTTCAAATAAAGTAAAGAAATGTAATCAAATAAATACTTAATTTAAAAATTTACAGATTTTAGAAACTTTCACTTCATCTTCCAAAATTCCTTCACAAGATTCTCTAGCTGTAATAATTTAAAATATCTATAAGACTGATACATTATAAAGGTATAATTTTTCATCAAAGATGAAGATCGATCGAGAAGGCCAGTTTCCTGGAAGGCCTAAGAAGTTTCGTGTTCAAGAGTCTGCTCGAAAAGTTCTTGCTTCTGTGATTGATTTTCTATATGAGGGTAGAATGATTCATTGGGAATTACTATTCGCCTATACTAACCCTGTACGAGAAAAGAGTATGGAGAAAAGACGTGGAAAGTTGCCGAAAGATATTTGGTTTTTGCACGGCAATGTTCCCGCACTCACATCGCATGTTGCTATGCAAACAATTTCTGATTTAAATCGGGCTCCGTTAGAGTATCATGCCTTTCGTTAACTGAAAAAAGTCTACAAGATTGTAAATTTTCTGACAACGCAGAGGAGGAGCTGTGGATGCTTGGTTTGCAGAGGAAGTGATAATGAATTTGTATTGGAAATTTGATGGTCAAAAGTAGGGTTAGTTGTGTATGTACAAGGAGAATAATTAGAGTTGTAACCTTTGTAAAATAAGGATTATTTAAATTTGCTTGAAAAATTAAGGTTTTCTAGGATTATTGATGGTAAGAGTTATAAGTTGGTAATGTAAATTGTGAAATGGAATGAAAATTAATTAAAGAGAAAAGAAAGAGTGGTGAACATAAAGATTCCAGAAGTTAGGGTGTGTTAGTAAAATGTATGGATGCGAAAACATATTAAGTGATTGGATATAATTTCATTAATGGTCTAAGAAATTGTGAATGGAAAGAAATTATCTACTTATTGTATTATGAAATTTTATGGATATGTATTTTTAGACGTTTTTATGAAAAGTGTAACAGATATTCAGTGTAGGTAATAAGATAAACTATTAACGAAATTGAGAAGGGTAAGAAGAAGATCATTAATGAGGACTGGGAACATTTTTTTATTTGAAAAAAATTATTAAGATTTGTTTTTTATTAACCGTTTTAAATATAAATATGGTTCATGTATGATTTATTTTTATATTTAAACTCATAGGTATCTATAATTAGGTTATTTCTAAAATACCTTTACAAAAAAATCAGTGAATTTTCTAGCAACATCAAATAACACATTTTCATTCTCACAAAATTATATTTTATGTAAATGGATCAATTATTTTAACCACATTTAAAAATTTTTATTTCAAAATTACAATACGAGAAACAACAGCATGGCAACGTCCAAGCCAATGCATGGACATAAAGATCCGAACTATTATGACATTAAGATAAGACTGTTTATGTTATTGTCACATTCATAAGAACTATTATCTGTTATCTGAGGTTAATTGGCATTTCTTTTTTTAAACTACTCAGTCCATCCCATTCACAAAATAATAAATATATGATCTCTTGAGACACAATCTATAATGCAAATCGTTCGCAGTGAACTAGTTAATGTTAATTAATATTATATAATTTCTTAGTTAGAAAATTAATGAACTAGTTCAATTAGTTCAGTTGAAAGAATCGTTCATTTGAACTATTTCGATGGTGAACTACACATCTCTACTGGGAAGAACTGCATAAGTTAAGTACTATGGATGACATTAGTATGAGGTGGGTTGTTAGTTTTCGTTAATGTAAGAAGGAATACGGAAATAAGAGGGAAAGTTGATGATGAAAAATTATAGAAATGTAATTATATGTAGTTATCAAGAGATTAAGAAGAAGGAGAGACACGGTGTAGTAACAGGAGAAATATATGCGAAGAGTTACCGTATACATGGCCTATTTTGCCCAGAAAATGTCAGTTCTATTTAAATATTTCTTTTCTTAGCACATATAAATAAATACAAAAATTATTTTGAAAACTCGCGAGATATTAACAGAAAATGGACTTCTATCATTTTTTATCACAATCTTTAACACAGCCGAGAAAAAAAACTAAATACAAGGTGGGCAAAGTTGCCCGAAAAGTTCAACATTGCCCACCTATTTTAAATTCACTGTACGGCAAAATTGAAACGTAATAGGAGTATTTTGCCTACGGCATACGTTTTGATTTGACTACTTTGCCCACGATATACGTTTTAAATTTTATTTTTTAATAAAAACTAGAACAAAAAAGCTCTCTTTTTCTGAGTTTTTTATTAAAAAACTTTTATTACAAAAATACAAGAAAGATTATTACACTTTTATTAAAAAAAAAGAAACATACAGAAAAATTATAACTGAAAACAACTTAAATTTTCTTTAAAAGAAAAATATCCTGTTCTAATTTTGGAAGGTTCCTTTAATATTTTTCCAATGTCTTCAAAATTGACGTCCGATATCTCTGATATGTTTGGATAAACAAAACCATTTATATTTTATTCTTAAAAATTTTATGGTATAGTATGTATTGCCGTCATCAGTGGCGCACCCAGAATTTGTTTGAGGGGGGATGTTTTGAAATTTTTTTGTCTCTTTTCTACTACTAACACATGCAGAGGATCACAAGGCCAGCCGCAGATTCAGTGCTGTAGGCGCATGCTTCTCGCAATAGAGTCGTTCTGCCTACTTTTGTCATAAGCCTAATATTAGGTATTTATATCTAAATATAATGAAAAATACTATTAATTATTGTGTATTGATACAATAATTATTGTGTTCTACATATTTAAAGTGGTAATTTAATTATTTAATTAGCGTTTTGGATTTTTTGTATTGTGTGTGAAACACAAGTTACATTTTCCTACTATTCTTTATATATTCTTTACTTTATATGCCCTGGGGGGGGGGGGGGGTTTAACCCCCCAACCCACCCCCCCGGGTGCGCCAAGGTCGTCATTTATTTCTAGTATAATCCCGATGAAATGCTTAACTTTTTTTGTAGGAAATTGGACCACCACAAAAGTATCAATTTTTAGATTATTTCCATCTACTTCGATATTTTTATATGGACTTATCACTGTTATTCATCTCCATTTCTTCTACAAAATTTTCGTCGTCATTCGTCTCCAGCTCTATTTCTCTTTCTAAATCCTCGTTCCCACTTCCCTCTTGATTCTGATTAAATTCTTCAAATTGAACTGATTGACCGGGTTCAGTATTAAGCAACTTTTTCTTTCCTTTTTTAATGGTAAGTATCCCCTTTCTTTTTTTGTTGTAACAAATTTAATAATGCATTATCAACTTCAGAGCTTACTCTTTTCGCAAACCTCCCATTCGGCATTTTTTTAACAATTCATATGGGTCAAAGGGACAAATTCCAGTTGCGCGAAATGAACTTTGAAGATTTTTTTGAAAGTTTGGTTCAATCGCGTCTATTAGTTTGGTTAGCAATTGAGGAAAGATGTTTTTTTCAACTGAATTTAAGTTAAGTTGACTAGTTTTAAATCAGTAAGAATCTTTTTCCAGGCTACTTTTAAAGGCCGAAAAAATCCAACATCAAGTCGTTGTGTAAGCCCTGTAGAATTAGGTGGCAGAAATACAAACCTTATATTTGACCTTATTATCTCAATATTCAGATGTTGTTGTTGATTCATTTCGCATAATGTGTCCGAAGTATTTTAACTTTCGAGATTTGATAGTGGTCGGTACTTCTTGGTTCTTCTCCATTCTTGTAAGAACCTCCTCATTTGTGACTCGGTCAGTCCACGGTATCTTAAGTATTCTCCGATACAGCCACATCTCAAATGCTTTCAATCTTCTGCACATATCTCCATTCAAGGTCCATGATTCAACACCATAAAAAGGACAGGGAAGATGTAGCATCGCGGCATTGTTACTTTTATACCAAAAGAGGGGTTGTGGCTCTTGACGAAGACCCCCATCCGGTTGAAGGTGGATGTAACTTTTCCGATGCGCCCTTTCATCTCCTGGTTGTTGGTCCATTCTTCATTTATTAAAGTGCCGAGGTAGTTGTAGCGCGTCACTTTTTCTACTGGGGTTTGGTTGACGTACTTCTGTTATCGTTTTCTTGCTAATTATCACGAGATTGGTCTTCTTTACGTTTATATTGAGTCTATATTGTTGACTGTAATACGTGATTTTGCACAGAAGAGTTGACATATGACCTCATAAATTTCAGAAATAAGTATTTTATGAAGAAATACCTTAGCTTTAGGACTAGGTTTGTATCGGTAATCTCTAAGTTTGTACGGTAATGTTTAAGTCTATAATTAGCAAAGTGATCAGCAAAAATAGCTACAATATATTGAGCATTATCTTCAGACTGATTAGGTACATTTTATTTGGTATGATACTCAATTTTGTAGAAAGTTCTTGAATTTATTACTAGAATCGTAATCTTTGAGTGTATCAGAGAGTTTCTTAAAGATCTTTGTATTTGCATACCTTCTTCTAAGTGCCTCGTGAGGTTGAGAATTTGGTTGGTGCATGATTCACTGATCTGGACCTAGTTTGTGGTATGAGATTCTGGTCGACTATGTTTCCTATGCGATTTAGGATGAATCTTTCATATATCTTGGGAAGCTGGCATGGACAAGTTGTCCCCAATCAAAACCTTGGTGCTGTTATCCCATTTTGACCACGGTAAGACAACTTTAAAAAACAGTCTTGGAAAGTTGATGTATCAAACCATCCATTCCATCGCAAATTCAGTTAATACAATACTAAATAAGACGTACAAACAAAAATTTAGTCAATATTCCTACTACATATTGTATACCCAGCAGTGCTTAGCTTTTATCATAAAAAACTACAAAAACGTGTTCAAATTCTTACCTTACTACCAGAGTTACACTTCAGTCATGCAGATTAGATCACACTGGCCTTGATTTCCCCATGTGCATGTTTCTTAGTGCGCGCGTAAACGTCTGTGGTACTTTGCTATGTTGCCAAGTATTTTTTTTACAAATATTATAACCTTTACAGTGTTGTACAAAGTTGAACCCACTGGGCAAAGTAAGCCATGTTTACTGTGATACGGTTAAGATTAATATACGCTAGGTACCTTAATTGTAGTTAATGAGGTGAAGGAGTATGCTGGAAATAGAAGGAGTAGGATGAACAATCGTTGGTAGGTAGATAAGCAAAAGAAGATATGAAAGGTTAGTGAGTAAAATTAAGAATGTATGGAGATTATCAAAACAATTCGATGGATGAGAACAAAGTTACGGTTGAGGGAAGTCTGTCTTGTGACAAGTTAGGACTGTTCTTTATATCTTTAATGATCTCTAAATCTTCATACAGGTCTAAACGTAATATGTTTCTTTATTGTATATTATAAATTAATTGTACCTCTTCAGGAATCTTAAGTTGATGTTTGTTGACAATCTTAAGATGGTATTACAGTCTAAATGATTAAAAATAATGGGGAAGTTACAAAAGAAGTTCTGCATATCTTAATGATAAAGAACTAAAAAAATATACCTAGACCAATTACTCTACTTCAGGTTATGTCTAAACTGCTAACTAAAATAATAAACAACAGACTAACTTATAAATTTGTCTCAAGGCTAATAGATAGGTAGTTAGTTAGAGATTGAACCTTGGAGATAATATGCAGAACTAGACTGTGCCTTTTCTAATCTTGCACAATTCAGACATAAAGGAAGATTCACAATACAATAATAAACTGAGGACACATCGAATAGAGACAAGGATTACTCTTGTTGGAGGTAATTCAAGGATGGTATAACACTATAACGGGGATTTTATATACGATATACGACGTATTTTTTAAGATAGTTTAATAAGATAAAACAAGATTAGACAACATATACCAATCGACATTGACACGTTATAATGTTAATAAATATTTGTCAAACACGTTATCGAAGACTTTCTCGACATCTATGAAAAAGGGATACATGGGGACTTTATACTATTCTCTTGGTTTTTCGATAAATCGTTGTAGATTCAATATTAGAACTTTTGTTCTTCTTGTCATTACGAACCGAGTTTATTCAGATGCTATTTGACGAGTAGTAAATTGATCTAACCTACTGTATATTATCTTTAACAGGGTGTGGTGTATCTTTCTTGTGTTATCGGTGAAATTAGTCTATCGTTGTTACATTCTATAGATTGTTTCAATGTGACTAGTCTGTACAGGGTAAATGCACAACATCGATGCCATACTTCTTTGCAAACTTGTATTAAAATAAACGTCACTTCTTACTACTTAGCCTAATCCATCTTTTGTGTTGAGGGTGGCTTAACTACTAATGCCCACTAACGACCCTGCCTGACATCCTTCTCCCAGTGGTTCTCAAACATAAATAATATTTGCTACAACATACTTGGGTTAAATTAAAATAAAATAGAAATTAAGAAATGCCTTTTATTTATGTCACACAAGCCGTTTGTTTTTAATTCTACAGTATGTGCTAGCGATACAAACCATTTGTTTATAGATTTAAATAAAATCGAATAAAATAAAACTAAAATATAAAGAAACATTTTATTTATGTATTGTTCCGTTCAAAAGTTAAGGGGGAAGGACTTGTAAAAACCGCACTGTATATGTTGGCAGTAACAAAACGTAGAAATATCCGAAAATAAAACTAATAAATAAGTTGAACATAAAAGAAGTCATTGTATTTAATTTCGTGTGTAATTAATCGTAATTGTACACCATTATATTTAGTTCCTTTTTCTGTCAATCGCTGTCACATTTAGTTTCTGCTTCACTATCATCATCATCATTATTATCGTCACTGTCATCGCTATCTCCGTTATTTATATTTATAATAATTGGTTCGATATCATCCAACAAATTGTCAATTTCCCAATTTTTTTTTTCTGTTGCTATTACGTGGTTTACGTAGTTTTTCCCTTTCTCTGGCGTAATGACCTGGTACGCTGCTGTAATTAAATTTCGCATTTCAGCTTCTTTAAAATTCGCGTATACCGTTATATACGCGATATAACGTTATACCGTTTCACTTCACTCCAAATCATTTCGATGGGATTGAGTTCACAGTGATAGGGTGACAGAAGCCATTCTTTAATATCTTTTTTTAGTGTTGAACTGTTGGGAATTTGTTCTGACTTTCTGCTGTGATAGGAGGCATTGTCCATTACCACAACAGTTTTTTCTGGCAAATTTAGCATTAAGTTATTTTCGAACCAATCTTCGAAGGTCTGTCCATCCATTTCGTCGTGGTAGTCCTGAGTATTTTCTTTGCCAAAAACGTGAGCTCTGCTCCATCAACAAATCCAGTGGTAGATCCTGCGTGCAATAAAACGAACCGTGCACTACGAGCTGTTGGAGCATTTAATCCTGTTGTCAGACCACGAACAAAAGCATCGCGATGAGATTGTTTTATCAACCAATTCTTTTTAGCATTGCATATCTTACCCTGTACAGATTAGTCACTTTGAGACGATGTATAGTGTACAACCTTTTTATGGATCGTCCAGTCAACAGTCCATTTCAGGGTTATCCATATGAGTTGACATAAGAAATAATGACTTCTAAAGCAGTCTCCTCTACATTTTTAACACTTCGGATGTAATTGCGCCTATATCGTGAGACTTATTTTGCGCTATTGTCTTTATAGTAGCTTTAGTTTCTTGTAACATGATATCCGGTTGTGGTTAGTAATTATATTGATCACATCAATTAAAAAATTCAGTAATAAATACCCACCACATTGTTTTCAAAGGCCTATTAGTTAATAACCTTTATAATATTCGATAATTTAAAAAAAGTCTTACAAAGTAAGGGTTTTTTTATTTAAAAAGCAGTTATATATTATTATTATTAGTTAATCAATTAATTAGTATTATTATTAACAAATTATTAAAGAATTGTGATAACATTCACACGGTATCTGTCAACTAATTTTCATTTATTTGTTACAGGCTGAATCGTTAATCATAAATTGTAAGTAAATTATTAATTATATAGGTATGTATATTATCCTGTTGTTTTTTTTTTAATTGATTTTTACGTAGGTATTCTTGTGGCATAGTATGTTTTAATTGTTATATTTTCTTGAAATTAATCACTTATGTAATTATAAATGTATTTCATGTGTCCACTTAAGTTGGAAAATCATTTTCAAATTTTTAATTAGACAGAATGTTACTGTCTCCGGCTTCTGCACGCAATGTAGCTATTCTTCAATAATTTTAAAGTGTTTGTTTGTCCTTTTGTAGTGTAGTGTGATGTACAATTATATGTTTATGACATTTTATTCTTGTCGGATAGGCCGCAATTGACGAAATGCCCCTGAAGATGATCTAGTGATCGAAAGTACTTGGGCAAGATTAAATTAAACTGTGCTCGATATATGCCTTTTATTTGATCAAAGTTCATTTATTCGAGCATTCAACCTTATATTTAAATAACATTAAACTTTTCGTCAAAGTAAGTGTTCGATATGTCCTCCATTTTCTTTAATGAATTTATCAATAGGTTCCATAAAAGATTGTCTCATATTAAATAGCATCATTGGTTTAAAAGAAACTTCTGCAGTATTTATTTCTTCCCAAAGTTGGTTGTGAGTGTTTATGGGATTCTTTTAAAGATATTGCGCCCCATACACCAAAATCGGGCGGGTTAAATTTTGGGTTTCGTGATGGCCAAAGAAAATGACTAACACCAATCCAGCGTTCAGGAAAGTTGTGTATTTAAGTATATTCTCACTTCCCTCATATAATATGGGGGTGCACCATCTTGCATGAACCACATATTTTGCCTTAAGTTTAATGGCAATTCTTCCAACAAATCAATAAAATAATTTTGTAAAAAATGTAAATATTCTCTACATTTAAATTACGGGGTAGAGATAGTGCAAGCACTCGTTACCATGGCGCAGTAGACGAAATTTGGTTAAGTCCCCACTTCCATGCGAAACGCATTGTACACTTGTACAATGTACACATTGTACACATTGTACACTGTATAATTCCACTTACAATAGAACCTTTCTGCCTTTACGTGAATTTGACTCCGCCTTCGCGCAGCTCCATGGTGAGGAGTGTTTGAACTATCTTTAACTCGCATGGCAATAAAACATGGTTATGATTCCGCATCATCCGTTTATTTTGAATTCATGTTGGAAATATCTTTCTCTCTTAACATAAGGGTTTTCAGTGTCCTAGAAATGATTGTTCCTTAAATTAAAACACCACGGGGTGTAAATGCAACTTCGTCCGTAAATTTCTTCTTCAAATCTGCATGTTAAAGGTAAATCTGCTGGCAATAGATTTTCCACAGTTGTAAAATGGTAAGGGTGAAAACACTCACGGTGTAGGATTTTCAAAACTAAAGTTTTGCTGATTCCTAACGCTGAAGATAAACGTCGTATACTTACTGGAGAATCATCGTCAACGCGAACCATTACTTCATCTGCTTGATCAGGCGTAATGATTTTGCGTCGGCATAAGTTGTCACGTTTAGGACAAAATAAACTATTTTCACCTAAATTCCGAATATATGTTTAAGTGATTGGGGATTAGGTTGCAGCCTTTTTGGGTATCTGCTTAAATATTCCTTTTCCGCTGCACGCCCGTTAAAATATCGCTGACAATAAATAACAAGAATATCTCTCATATCGATATTAGAAAAATTACGCTCAGCATTTTAGGCTTTTCTTTATTACTTAAACCAAAATAAACTAGATACTTAGATATTACAAAAGTCATTGATTAATCGAAACAAGCCTTATTTTAGTTGTCAAAATCACTCGTGACATCAGCCTACTATGTTAAGATTTCCAGTAATACATTAAATAAGATTGGGGTTGGCTAATGATGACATCAAAACTGGCTTCAAATAAAAAACATTTAGCAGCCGTAACAAAGCATTTTGTGGTGTTAAATACCCATCTTTGAGCTCTGTTTATAAGAATAAACTATTAATTATGTTATCCACATGTATTCAGTGCTTTAGCGCACAAATATCACAACTAAGAATTATTATGCAGCTGATTTTTAAAATGCGACTATCTCGAAAACTGTTAAGTTTTGAAGTTATTACTTAACAGGTATATCTTTTTTTTTAATAATGAATCGTTAATATTTTTTGACAAAAATAGCGCTAATTTAAAGATCAACAAAGTTAGCGCAAATTTATACCACGTATGTGGCGTCCCCTATTAGCTACATTAAAGTATGCATCAAATTATAATTCCTCATACTCAAAAGCCACCAGTTATAAATTTTTATACATAAATAAATGTTCACAAACACACAAGTTATAGCGAAAAATTAAATTTTTAACACCCTGTATCTTTCTTAATATCAACATTTTATTAAAGCAAGTTGGTTGAAATCGTAATATTTTAAAGTGTAGAATCTACTGCTTCTTTTTTTACAATTATTTAAGGACCACCCTGTATATTCAATTCTCTTCTGACGTCCTTATTTCTCTATCTATCGAGTCTTGCAAATCTTTCACTCTTCTGAGCAATCTCATTTCGCTACATAAGAGAATATGTAAGTATCCTTTCTTTCATAATTTCAAATAATTTGTGTCATTTTAGTCCAGTCAGTCCAGAGGGTATTTGGTTCCGAATTCCGTCCTAATGCATCAATTTACTTGATATTTTCACAGTAAATAGAATGACTTAAGAATCAAAGTCTACCCTATGCCAAAATATGCTTTTATCTAGGGGGTGCTTCCCACCCCTTCTCGGAGGTAGAAATTTTTTGGTCAAAATAACCCAGGGCGTCCTTAGAAGACCTAATTCTAAGCAAACAATATTCTCTAATTTGTTTTTTGAAAACTCGATACTTTTTGAGTTATTTGTGATTTAAAATTTGTTATTTTCATTGAAAAATGACCTCTTGTTAGACGGTTTTTTGTAAGAAACAATTTTGTAGCTTATGAAAAACAAAGAGAGATAAGGTAGGTGAACAGAGACTTTTTTGTGAATGCTCGAATCTGTGCATTCAGCTTGAAATAGCAGAAAAATTATCAATTTTACGGGTATTTTTATAGTGCTTGAAAAGACCTTTAAAATGAGCACTGTTAAGTGTCGATTGCCTTCAAACTGCATATTTTAAGAAGAAATGAGCAGTAACAATTTAAATACATCGTTTTCCTTCTACAATATCTTTTATTTTAGTGTTATTTTATGCTCAAAAAGTTGAACTGGTTTAAAATGCATGATTTTTGAAAAAATAAGATCAAATTATAAAGCGTGCATCACTTTTAAAATTTCGAAAAGAGATACGAAAAAAAAATGATCCAGTACAAAAATGTTTTTTTTTGTTGACAAAAATTTTGATTTTTTCTTTACAGTAGCCACTACTACTACGTACTCTGAGATACCTACCACCTTTCTTGCGCCCTTTAACCCTTTACCTTTTAAAAACTAAATATTTTGAATTCATGTGATCAATGTGATTTTATAGTCCTCCAAATTTCCTTTCAAATATTTTTGGAATTTATACTGTATCTTTAAAATTAACAGTTATTGTAAAAAATCCAAACAACTTTTTTTTCGACACATTAGAGACAAGCACATAAGAAAGCTTATTACCAAATTTAAATTTGGCTAGGTGATAAAGCTCTCACTCCAATTGATTGGGGATGGAATAATGCTAATGCATATTTGCAGCCTACAAAAATGCATAAATCACCTGCGCTGCAGGAATTAATAGAAATAATTTTTTGCAACTCCAAAAAGGATGCAGTGCGTCATGTACCTGCAGAAAGATCAAAGATGAGGAAGGAACAGATGACAGTGGCGACAGTGATACAGTTGGAATAAGTTAGTGACATGAGTGACTGACTGTTTTTCTTTAAATGTCTAAAATTTTTTACATATTTTTCTATACATCTTTGTATAAATTTTATTATTTTTTTTTCTGCAAAGATAATTTTTTTCTCTACTTTTATATTTTCCATCATGAGGGGTCTTAAGGGATGTACAATTACAAAAAGATATTTTTATTGTAAATGACAAAAAAGTATCAATGTCATGTAAATAAAGCGATAAATAAATTATATGTTCAAATTTATTTTTTTTTATAAAGATAGGGGTTGTTTTTTGGGGGTTGAAAAATGAAAAATAACATTGACCCAAAATACTTATATAAATTTAATTAAGTAAGTACTTAAGTAAATTAGATATTAAATTATTTAAAAATATTAATAAATCACTTTTTACACATTTTATGGTCAAGGGGGATGAGCTATAAGGGTTAAATTATTCAGCCTATCAACAATAATGTCTTAAAGTATAAAAAGTCCTTTATTTAATTTCATCAAACTATCAAACGCTATTAAAATCTAAAAAGTACTTTGATTTATGTTACAACTAGTTTTATTCAATTTTGTAAATACGGGTTAGATATTATTACCCCTAAAAAATAATAAGCATATATCAGCACAAGGTAGACTTTGAATTGGGAGGTAAGTAGACTCATTGTTTAATTTTAAACAATGGTAGAGCCTATTCCCAAAATTTCATCAAAATCGATGCATTAGGATAAAAATCGGATGTAATATCCTATTTTTGCTCTCATTGATTGATTTATTCAATTCAATTCAATTTATTTTGAATTTGACTAATAAAATTTTCTCATGATTGCTAATATGTCTCTTAAAATCCTCTTTTTATCAATACCATTTTATTACAGTATCATTGTACAGAAAACAATAATCATAAAAACATGTAACGTCGTGGCATTCTCGAGCAATGATTTTGTTTTACTTTCAATTGAAAAAAAAAAGAGAAACGACTACATCGATGATCTAAAACTGTATTTCATGATATGATAACCGTGTCTCGGTAGTACCCAGAATTAAATTTTATCACAGAATAATGCAATATAAATATAACGAACCTTCTTATGTCATTTGCTTTTGTAACTGAAGTTACTGAAGACAGAATACACAATGAAATGAAAAACAAACAATAAGAAAGATTGAAGAATAATTGTTCATAATCATGTCATGGAATTATTAGGTTTCGTGATGAGCTTTTTTGATTGTAGTTTGTTTTTGTATTATAATGATCACAATTCACAATGTTCCTAAATTCATACCGTGTGTACCTTTATCCATATTTTTAGATTTTTTGAAGAAATTTAATTGCAAAATTTTTACCAGTAAGTAGTTGTCTTGAGTAAATTGGCTTTTTTAGATTCAGACATCAACACATTCTTTAAATATAACTATTCAAGTATAACGGTATCATGAGATACAAACATATTATCGATAATCTATGTTAATTATCTGAATATGAACATAGCAATTAGCATAATTAACGCTATCTTTCACCTAAAAAATAATTTAATACAAGAGACTAATTTGCTTTTGTTAAGGTATGCCTGGTTGCATATCTCCGTTAAGACTAAGCATAATTTTCAAAAATAATTAATAAAATACATACTGAACGCTACTTTATAATTGATTTGAATATATTTATTATACAATAAAATAGATAAGACTGTATTTTCTATCGAAACTGAACAGAAAGGCCTTGTTCTAAAACTGTTAAAGGTCATAAGGGTGAGATACAAATAAGGAGTCAACACATATTTAGCCGATTTATTGATTCGAAATCTACCTACCAAGTATTCAATATCCTTTCTCTCTATTCGAGGAATAACTTAGTTTTCACAACACAAACTTAATCAATCTAAACAACTACACAGTACACACATAACCTCACTATCGTGGAGAACTTAACAGCACCAAAACACGCCAAGTTTACAGTTGCAAGTTATTTTTGTTGTGAATTGAGAAAACCGTCAGTTCATCACGCAAGTTTGCAATCGCATTTTGTAATCACATTGCTCGTACTTCGATAAATACGGATGTATTTCGCCGAATTTGTAACTAAGTTAAGTTGTATGGCGGGACTGTTACTCGGGTCTCGGGTTTTGTTTGCTCCGAACAACGCGGCGGTGTTGCCAAACACGTAATCGTAATAGTAGGAGTGTAAATTATTTCTTTTGTTCTCGTTCTCTTTCATGTTTGGGGCATTAATCAAAATAGTTGGCTTAAATAGTAACTGTTAGTATTTGAATACGTGAGTTATTTTATTATTTTCCTATAAATTATTAAATTAAATTACTGGATTATAGATTATCCAATTTTAATATATTGTTTATTAGGTATAGTGTGGTGCAAAGTATAGGAGGTGGGATTCTCAAAGGAATTTAGAGTATCTTTCTGTACCATTTTCAACCATTCTGTTTATATGTTATTGAATGCCGTTCTTCATTATCTCATTGATCGACTAAATATATTCAACTTTTGTGTTAGCTCTTCATTACTCTGGATATAAAATCTACTTTTACCCTTATGAGACTTCTTATTTTGCTAGCTTAGATCCTAGAGAAATCTCCTTACGTCATTACCCAGGGTTCAGATGCATACTTTGTTCAGCATACATAATGAAACAGGCTAAAAAATTAAACATAATACAACAATATTCAATTGACTTCTGAAGTCGCTAGTGTAAGTTTGGACAGAGGAATCTTTAACCATAGACAACGTTTTATTGATTAATTTTGTGGAAAGAAAACGTCCGAAGGTATAAAAATCTTACTATCATATCGTTTCTCAGCTTTTTGTAATCTTTTCAAATGTTTTGGTACATTCTACTTCGTGATTTATTGGACGCACCCAAAATCATCTGTTTCGCCTGCGGTGAAGTCGTCTGTTTCTGAAATAATAAATTTATTCCATACTTTGGCATCATACTGTATAAGCGACACCCACAGAATTTCACTCAAAATATTGCTTAATGTCTGTAAGATAGAGGCCAAGTAAGTCAACTGTCAAATTGGTATTACCACCCGCAGGAAGTTATAAACACAGGTTAAGATCTTTCCCATCCTCATCCTATGCTATGGCTCTACAGCCTAATTCGAGCCCTGGCCTCCCTCATCAAACATCTCCATCCGTTATGATCAGTAGCCATTCTCCTCTATGATCGACTGGCAAGGAGATTCCTAGCGTCCTTGTCCATATCTTCCTCCCATTGCTTTCTCGGTCTTATAATAGGTCTCTTTCCCTGCATTGTTGCATTTAACAGTTTTTTGCGAAACCTGTTTTCTTCCTTCCTTTATACATGGCCTACCCATTGAAGTCGCGAAGGCGGACATACTGAGATAAAGATCGTTCTTATCTCAGTTCTGATTAACTGCTATTCTATAACGATGACAAAAGTTTAGAGGTACATTCGTGTACATACATATAATAATATGTATTCATAATGTGAATTAATCAATCTTTTGAAAAAACTGTATTATAATGGTTTGCTTCAAAGCACATTGTTGCTGCTCAGACTGCTCAATAATTTTTTTTAAGAGAAAAAGTGCCTCAATTGCTTTTTCATCACTTTCGTTTTGTAGACAGAAGGTTTGTAAGGTATCGAATGAGGATCTTGCTTCCTTAACTGACACCTCTGCCAAAGGTTCTGATGTATCGTACTCATCTTCATCGTTACTTTTTTCATTCATATCTGTCGCAGATAAAATTTCGCCATCGGTTAGTGAACCTGAGACAGCAACATCTTCATCCACTTGAATAAAGTCAGAAAAACTCACACCGCTGATGTCAACTAATGGTTCAATTGCTGCTTCTTCATCATCCATAAGTGTTGGAAACCATCGCTTAAGCAAGCTTTGTAAGTGTTTTAAATGATTTTGTACTTTTTGTGATGCTACATTAGGGTCAATACTGTGCCCACTGCCAAGTTTCCCGTGTCTAAGTTCCCTGATTTAAGTTCCGTATACGTATTCTCACCTGTTACTTTGGTTCTGCCATGATATTTATGTCGTCTACATATGCTGCCAGTTGGACTGATTTATTGATAACTACCTTCTGATGTTTTTCTCATTACGTATTCCAGTGCTAAATTAAACAATGTTGGTGCCAGCCCATCACCCTGTTTTAATCCTTGTGTTATTTGAAATGGGTCTGTCATCTCATGTTGTATCTGTACCTGAGCAACTGTGTCGGACATCGTCATTCGGATGAGCCTAGCTAATTTAGCCGGAGTATTTCAAATTCACGAATATTTTGTATCAGTGTGCCCTGTTTATTGAGTCATATGCCTGTTTAAAGTCGACGAAAATATTATAGACATCGGCCATGTTCCCAGGCTTTGCTTAAGGCCTGTTTAACCGTAAATAGTTGGTCAATGGTTGATCTTCTCTGCCTAAATCCTACTATGTACTCGTACTACCCTATTCGTAGTCACTCATTCATGCCGTGTGACCGTAACTTTGCTGTAGCAAAGACAATAATAAAAAAGGCTGATAGGATTTACACATTAAAAGAGTATGTAGAACTCATTATAACTGCTAGTACTAAAAGAAGTTTCACTGTCCATCTGATCGAGAATGATAATAGTATTATCGAAGATTATAAGTCCTGGTGAACTAGATCTTACAAAAGAAATGTTTTATCACACGGATCACTAGGTAGGCAGGCATATGCCCAAAGAACAAAAAGTTTCTTTTTCTATCAGCAAGTTCATGCACTTTTCTTGTAACTCTCAGGCAAAAGGTCAAATTGTTGCTCATGAATTTATTGATGGAATTGTTCACCATACAATTCATGTTTCTACACGCACCAAACTAGAGTCACTACCTGTTAACTTGGCCTATCCTCAAGTCAGAGTTCCGATTAAGAAAAAGAAATTAGAACATCTATTGAAATTTGCACCCTAATTGGATGGGAACATTCCTGGATGCAAGATATTTTATGATTCCTTATTTACATGGCCAACTGCAAAAGGTGAAGATGAATCCGAAAAACTTTGATTTATTCCTTTTTATCTTGGTATTTTGTGTTGTATTGTTGATATCATAATAAATAATCCTAAAATAATAATGTCTAAAAACCGGATATGTCCAAATGGTATTTTGTGTTGTATTGTTGATATCATAATAAATAATCCTAAAATAATAATGTCTAAAAACCGGATATGTCCAAAAAATAAATATTTATTTTCTGTCCTCTGATAGTTGCCTTCAATAAATTTTGTATCAATATTTATCAGTGATGGATTGCTCCATACAGTGGTAATTAAAATTATGTTAAATACTGGATAGTTTCAATACAGGAAGTTTTTTCTTCCCACTGATTCTCTTCTCTTCTTTCTCTTCCCACTGATTCACATATCCTTTTCGTTATTTCTCTTCCTCCCAATTTGAACAATTCTGCGGGTATTATATCACATCCAGGGGCCGTGTTATTTTTCTGCAGGTTAATTGCCCTTTCAACCTCTTCTATCGTTGCCGGTTTTGTTATTTCATTCTCTTCATTTTCTGCCTGTTCCGCTAGCTCATGTTCTGTGTATTCTACATCATCATTGTGAGAGTTTTCGGTCAGTAGTTTTTCAAAATATGTTTTCCAAGTTTCTTTAAATTCTTTAGTGTTTTCGCGTTACGATCAGTTGTGGTTTAACCCCATATAAAATATATAATTAATTGAAATTCTTTTAAAACTGAAACATGTGTTTCAAAGTTGTAATAAATTTGCAAACAATAGAATGTTTCTTAAAATATAGTTTTAATAATCAAATGATGCTTTTTATCCATTTATGGTATAATACACAGTACATTATGCACTAAAATTTATTATACTCCCAGTACTACTTGTGTTAACGAATCTTAGTTCTCATACAACTCATATTTCATTGTAGCACGTTGCTGATATCATTTAGGCTCCGCAAGCACGAATAAATTGTTAAAAATTGCACGCTAAATCTATACCATTGATAGCAGTGCGTGATAACACTCAAGTTTTGCTGTAATACCGAAGTAAAATGTAAAGTATGCGGTTATAAAAAATACTAAGTCGAGCTTAGGAATGTTATTAAGGTTGTAGATCTCTTTTTTCATTGTTGGCGTGTGAGAAAATGTGCTTTATAGGATGGTTCAACAAAGGTCCATCAAAAATAATAGAATATTTCTGGAGAACAGATCTGAAGTTTTAAAGTTTAATACTATCATTAAAAAATAACTACAGAATTTTATAGATAACTTTATATATAACAATGATAAAGAAATCAAATAGGCAACAGTAAAACACTGAAAACTTTGTTTTCAAAAACTTCCACAAAATTTATTATAAACTCTTATCACTACAGCTGTTTCGGCTGATTGCCTTTCTCAAGTGATCTATTTTTGGCATACGTTTACACTTTATAGTCTTTAATGAAATAGGTTGAGGAGGGGAGAACTGTTTGTCTCAAGTTGGTCATTCAGAATTATATTTGTGTTTTTTAATTTGTTAATTTCCGTAGATTCTAACAAAGATAGTTTAAGGCCTTTATTTTGAATGTGAAGAACTTTAAATTCGTCATTAAAAGAATGATTATGATCTAGAAGGTGAAGTGCGTATGTAGAATCTGTTTTTCTATTATTGAAAGCCCTTTTATGTTCTGCTATTCGTTTATTAAAATTTGTACCAGTTTGACCGATGTAAGTTTTTGGGCAGTCGCCACATTTAAGTTTGTATATGTTACGAGCAAAGCCCGAAATTGGACAATCCTAACATTGTACACAAATTATTGTCCACTTCTAGCATTGTACCCCCAAACTGTACAATGTCCGAAATAATCAAAATAATTGTCGAAACGCTCATCGGTTCGAATCGATTATTATTGACAAGCTACACACCAAATCAAAAATTGAAAAATCGAATCGAAGAAGAAATTGTTCTACAATAGAGATATTGTTAGTGAAACATTTCAAAGCTTCAAGAGATAGATACATTACTATAATATAGGGAAGATGTTTGTAAAACATCTTAGATTTTCAAGAGATATGTATGATAATTTAAAATAATTTAATTGTACGAATCCAAAAGTCAAAAACGCTGATTAATTATGGATTGATGTTTGTTTGTGGTTAATAACAAATGGGGAATAATCGTAAAAATCGATATGAATCGATATCTGATATATTATCTCAAACTTTGACTTATGGCTACTTATTGAAATTCGAACATTGTACAGCAATTCTTTTATACAAAGTCCGCCGATTATATATATTTCGGAGATTGTACAGTAAAGGGGTACAATGCTAGAAGTGGACAAGATTTTCTGTACAATGCTAAGATTGTCCAATTTCGGACATTGCTCGTAACATATACACCACTGTGTAAGTGCTTTTTACTTTGGCTCTTGTTGTTTTTAATATTTTTGCCTAAGTTGTTATTTGTTCTGAAAGCTGGTGTTATTCCTTTCTTTTTTATGTGTTTGGCTATTTTTGTTGATATTTTGCCTGTATATGTAATCGAGCAGCAGGTACTGGGTTTTTTTCTCTGGTGGTGGAAATACTAATTTCAGGGCTTTCTTGTGTAGTTTTTGATTTAAAAGTTTATTAATTGTTTGTACGTTGTATCCATTGTTTACTGCTATTTGCTTAATGATATTTAATTCTGTCTCGAAGTTGTATTTTGACATCGGAATTTCTGTTAATCTATGTAAGATACTATGATAGGCAGCCAGTTTATGTTGTGTGGGATGGGATGATGAATTGTGTAATGTTCGTGTCGGTATGGGTAGTCTTATGAAATATGGAGAAGTCATGTTTGTCTATTGTAAATTCAATATGACTATGGAGTGAATTAATATACGATAAAAATGGGTCGAGATGCCTGTTAGTTCCTGTGAAACATACCAGTACGTCGTCTACGTATCTCCATCAATATAAAAACTGTTTGAATATGGGATGTTTTGAAATCTTTGTCTCTAGATGATCCATAAAAATATCTGATAGTAATGGGCTTAGAGGATTGCCCATTATAAGTCCTGCACTGTTATTTGTATATATTTGATTATTAAATTCAAAGTAGTCCTGGTTTATGCAAATTTCAAGAAGATGTAAAATTTCAGATGTAATGATTGGATTTGTACTATTTTGGTCTAAAAGGTTTTTTACTAGAATAAAAGTTTCTGTAGGAGGAATACTAGGAAATAGATTTTTTACGTCAAATGAAATTAATCTGGAGTTGTTAGGTAATTGAAAATGTTGTATTTTATAACCTAGTTCTATTGTATTTTTTATGGTAAATTTAGGTGAACATTTAGTGTGTTCTAAAATAATCTCTAACAGTTTTTTTGAAAGTTTATATGACGGAGCTGTCTAAAAAGAAACTACAGGTCTTATTGGGTAATCCGGTTTGTGTAGTTTAATAAAAGAGTATAATTTAGGAGGCTGTGGTTTTATGCTCTAGAGGTATTTCTGTTCCGTTGGATTTACTATCGATTTTGAATTTTCTAACGCTAGCTTAATTTGTTTTTGATACTTTTCTATCGGATCTTTGTGTAACGTTTCAATATTTTGATTATTTAAAAATTCTATTGTTTTGTTATTATATTCTATTTTATCTATAGCAATAGTAGTGTTACCTTTGTCTGCTTTTGTAAACACTATGTTGTTTTCTATTGATTAATTTTTAATTGAAATGGCTGTTTTATTCTCTTTGTAACAGGAATTTTTGGTTTCACTACACACATCTGTAATAGATTTTGCAATTATACTTTTTTCGATATTGTTAGCAGTTTTGTTTAATGCTACTTCACCACTGCCAACAATATCGAAAAAAGTATAATTGCAAAATCTATTACAGATGTGTGTAGTGAAACCAAAAATTCCTGTTACAAAGAGAATAAAACAGCCATTTCAATGAAAAGAAATTTTAATAAACGAATAGCAGAACATAAAAGGGCTTTCAATAATAGAAAAACAGATTCTACATACGCACTTCACCTTCTAGATCTAGATCATAATCATTCTTTTAATGACGAATTTAAAATTATTCACATTCAAAATAAAGGCCTTAAGAATCTATGGAAATTAACAAATTAAAAAACACAAATATAATTCTGAATGACCAACTTGAGACAAACAGTTCTCCCCTCTCAACCTATTTCATTAAAGACTATAAATTATAAACACATGCCAAAAATAGATCACTTGAGAAAGGCAATCAGCCGAAACATCTGTAGTGATAAGTGCTTGTTTCTTTAATATAAGGATAAGTTTTTATAATAAATTTTGTGGAAGTTTTTGAAAACAAAGTTTTCAGTGTTTTGTCACATAAAATGAATTTCCATCAAGTAACGATCGAATCCATCAATTAAATCAAATAGGGTTAAAAACCACTGAAAAATTTTGGAGTACGGTCACAAGAGATCGCAGAAATCACTACTACGATACGGTGACCAAATCATAAACTTAAAAAGACGGAAAACAACCAAAGAGAGCTTGGGGACGATACCCTCCACCTAAAATGGGGCAAGAGAGACTTCCTTTTAGACGTATCATTGAAACATGCTCTTTTAGTTAATTTGAGACCTATAAATATTTTTCAATTTACCTGTGAATATATGTAATTTAAACTGTGAGACGTATAGTAAATAAAAACAACAATTTTGTAGCGAATACTTATTTATTAATACATACTTCAAAACATACTTTAACAAGATAATTAAAATTGTGAGTCAAAGTTATGTTAAAAATGTTTAGGATTTGAATTGGAGATATTTTTCGTTTGTTCCAACTAATTTTAAAACCTCTTTCTTATCTAAAATAAAGTGGTAAAAACTAGAACAATCCATTTTAAAATTGTAGAGTACCTGCAATATTGCAGAAAGCGTATCTACTCCCATCTTGTTCCTTTCGTCCGTACATTAATGTTCATGAGTGAAAAGATTCTTTCAGTATTACCATTATGCACAGGGATCCCAAACAGATACTAGCATATATTCAAAATTCCAAAGTGCTATTCTGGCCTGGTATGCGTTTTAAAAAATCAAAATCATTTTTCGTGACACTAAGATGGTTTTTTTTTATCTCCATCAGTTCATTCTTTAATTTTTTTATCTACACTATCCACTAAGGGTGTCAGTTGATCAAGTAGCCAAAGTATCATTTATGTCGGTACTTTCTACGTTGAAGTAACAAATAATTTCTTCAGTTTGTTCCCAATTGGGGATCTCCTTCAAAACCAGCCATTTAAACTTAAAAAAAGCAGACAACGGTACACTCCGTCTTTCCAGATACTGTATGCAAGTTTCATAAAAGTCATTAAATTCAGTTCAGAAGTTAATTTTGTCTTGTTGCATAATACTGCCTACGCTTGAAAATGGATTTTACATTAAATGATCAGAACCGTTTCTCTTTTCTTCTGGTCAAAGCTGTGAGAATAGATTCCAATACATCATTAACTTCCATAACACTTTTTGTATTTCCTTCAATCGTTTAAAAATATTAAATTGACTATGGACACACCATAGGTAAGCCTCGGTTAAGGGATTATTAAGAAATGTTATGCTTGGACCTTTTTTCCTGTTTAACCTTTATATTACTGAGAAGGTACGCATTTAACTATAGCTGTTTAGTTTCTATTTATTTGGTCTTTAAAAATGATCTAGGTGACTGATTTCTTAGGAGAACTCAAAATAATATAAAACAGATTTGAATAAACATTTTTAGACTTTTTCATTTGGTCCAAAGTTGCAAAAATCTTGGATGATATTTTTTATGGACGTGAATTACTAAAAAAGTACAGATGTAACTTGGTATAGTATAGATTGAATTGAATTAAAACAAGTTTATGTGAACTATTCCTTTTTTTATTATAAGTACACCAATTCTAATGCACAGCTCAATTTTAATACAATGGTTGCATGTTGGTTATTGAATATTGATCACACACTGGCTTTGAATAGAATTTGCAACTTTTTCTTGTCATTCGCTGTTTGTGCGAAAAGCGTTTCGTTGTGGCCCTTTTTGAACTTGTTATGTAGTAGCAATAGTTGATGTACCTACAAGACTTCTATAGCACTTTTTGTAAAGTAATTTTCTACTACCTTTGAAATTATAGTAGCGCGGGTCTAGGAGAGTTAGGATTATAATATATATATATATATATATATATATATATATATACTTACTTTGGTTGTATTGTAATACAGAATTTTTTCTTATATCGCAATGTGTTTTATATTTTTGGAGTCTTGTATATTGGTGACAGCAACACCACCGATTTATTCTTTTTGGGAATATAAGAACAAACTGTGACCTCTTTTGCATATGCAAAGTTACTTCGTTTACAAAGTGTAGAAATAAATGTTTCGAGTTTTCGAAGATTTGAAGTCTCCCAAGAATTCAATGTATCAGCAATTTGGAGTGTTTTCTAAGAATCCAAAAAATTTGTAATTTTTTGTTTTATTTAATTCAGAAGTCATTTTATGTCAACTTTGTTTGTTTCAAATAATGTAAACATTAAATTTGTGTTGTTCAAACGATCCTTAAGGTATAACGGAAACTTTTTCTAGAACTTCTTTTTTTTGGTCGGATTTAATCATATGCTGACATCATTTCGATGGAGAAATGATGCCGTTCGTGGCGGAGCCGCCGTTATTCTGTTCGAGACTACATAACGAATCACGAACGAATGTGTTGTTTTTCACGAAGATTTCCGTCAGGTGAGCCGTTATAATTTTTCTCTAAGCTATATTAATAAAAAGAAGAGTAGAATAGAACGATCGTATAAGCCGAATGACAAATAGAGTAGCAAAGACGGCAAGAGATGGTTCCCTCAATAGGAAGACGATCAGTAGAAAGACCACGAAAACGATGGAATGACAACTTACTGGAGGCACATTGAAAAACAGAGTTATGTCTACATAAAAAGAAGAAGAGATTTAGTTAGGTAAGTTCCAGGTCATTTGCCTGTTGGCTGTTGGGGTTGCGATGCAGTTCATCATAAAAATAATATTAAAATAATAAAACCATTTTGAACTTATATAGGTACAGGTATACGTTTTACGTAATCTACGTGTAAAAAAAATGTTAGTAACATAAAGGTTAAAAAGAAATCATTTAGAGCATCAAACAGTTTTAAAATCCGTTCTCTTTCAGACATCAAACGAATATATAAACGCTATATTCCATGGCGACCATTTCACAAAATTCTTTTAGTCTCTCTGTTCACACCGTATATAGAAAAATAAGAGAAGAGTTTTACAACACCTGCGATGTCACGATGTTTTTAATACATGAGCAGGGCAACATACACCTTCAATGCCACCATGTAATCATCATCATCATTCTGGCTTTACAACCCTACGTGGGTCCTAGCCTCCTCAAGAATTTCTCTCCAGTCGTCCCTATCCATCGCCTTTCTCCGCCAAGCACTTATTCCCATATTGTATTTTCATGTCTTCATCGATGTTATCAAGAATCCTTGTTCTAGGTCTTTCTCTTCTTTTCTGACCAATGAGTTTATCAAGAAGCGGTTTTCTAGCTGGATCATTTTGTTCCATCCGCATTACGTGCCCTATCCACCTCAGACGTCCTATCTTAATATATTTTACGATATCAGGTTCCTGGTATATTCTATAAAGTTGTATCGTCTTTTCCACACTCCATTGTCATTCACTGCTCCATAAATTCGCCTTAATACTTTTCTTCAAGAAATCTTCAAGAATCGTTGGTGGTTTCTCTTCCCTCTCGTCTGTTCCCGTTATCTCATATATTTCCAGATTTTCTTCTTCTTACGCTATATTAAGTGCTTGGTTAAAGTATTCCACCCATGTATTCAATGCATCTTTCCTTGTTGTTAATAGGTCGCCATTCTGACTTCAGCATTGTCTTGTGGCTGCCTTGAAATCTTTTCTGTTGATGTTAACTTTCTTATAGAATGCTCTGAATTCTTTCTCTCTGTTGAGGTTTTCTATTTATTTAAGTTCCTCATGTAGGTGGTTTCGTTTTTTTTTGTGTATCCTCTTTTCTTCTCTTCTCTTTATCGGGTAAGCATCTTTCTGTAGGCTTCATTTTTTTCTCTTGTTGCATTATTGCATTCATCGTCAAACCAATGATTTGTACAGGCACAAATTTCTATTTCTATTTCCTCTTTCGCTGCTGCTTCAATGTCTTCCTTTATTCTGGCCCAGTAGGAGTCTATATCTGTCTGGCATTCTTCATTTACAGTTTGATTCCTTAGCCTGTTGGTGATGTTTTCCGAGTACCGTTCTGCAATTATCGCATCTCTCAGCTTTTACACATTCCATTTTTTTGTATCCATTTTATTTTCTATACTAGTATTTGAAATTCTAGCCCTTTATGTTGAGATCACTAGGCAATGATCTGAGTCTACGTTTGCGCCACTATAACTTCTGCAGTTTATTACGTCTGTTCCATTCCTTGAATCTATTAAGGTGTGATCAATCTAACTCGTTGTTCTTCCATCAGGAGAGGTCCAGGTTACCTTGTGTATGTTCTTGTGTTTAAAATAGGTGCTAGCGACTGTCATATTTAGTGCTGCTGCTGAGTTTATCAGTTGTAATCCATTATCGCTACTGATGTTGTGTAGGCTATGCTTTCCTATCGTACTATCGTGCTTTTTCTATCGTATGCCACCATGTAAAGTAGTTTTTAATTTATGAAATACGTTGTTTTGTCCCGCTCTGTTCAAACCACAAAAATTTGTGTTTTTATTATCACCACAAAACGCAATGCAACTGTTTTTATTTGAATTTGAATTTACTTGAACTCATCAATACAATTTAAGCATAAACCAGATATCTCGTCTGATGTTTCACAGTGCAAATAAGCAACTTTAAATAACATTGAATTTGAATGTATCCCTTTCATTTGTGTCAAAAACTGAACCACAAAAGGAGAGATTTTTACAGCCTTGTGATTACTTTCATTAGTTAAAATGCAATAAAAGTGGAATTATTTATCTCTTAAATACTAGTTTTCAAGTTGAATGGAGCTAAAACACTATAATTATCAGAGCTGACTGACGATAACAAATGCCAAAACCCGGAATGAAGAGGAATGAAAAAACTTGTTGGTACCATAATATTAGTATTTGTTAGTGTTTAATTTCCTAACTATATAATATGTAGTTAAAACTGTCAGAAAGGTTTTGATGCGTAATAATATAAAGTATAACGAGAACTGATTTCCATGGAAGACCCTTCGTTCATGCGAATGTTATTTATCATAGTTATTAGAGAAAGTATGCGGAGCTCGAAAGGGATGCCAATGAAGTGAGGGGGTGTGTATTGATCGGCGAGGAGGGCATAACGAAACCGACCGGTCGGGAACTTCCAACGTTGTCTATTGATCACATTGAGCTTCAGAGAAAAGAAATTTATACAGTCATTATCGAAATTATTGGATTTTTTTATTTTTAAAGTACAAGGAACTAGGGGACGTGTACCTTAAAATTCCTTCCTTATCGGAGGTTGAAGATCATTATGTCAATTATGAAATGTTCTTCTTCTTCTTGTGCCTATCCAATATCGAATGTTGGCAATCAATCTGGCAATGATAATTTTATTTGTTGCTGCTCTTATTATAATAATATTTCTGTAGTGGATATTGCAAAACAGGTTCTTATACTTAACTTGTTTATAATTGTGTCCACCCTGTTCTAATAGAAATAACAATACAAACCTGTCGATTATATACCTAACAGGTATGAAAATCATAAGTCAGTGTTGGAGGATCGAAGAGGGACAGACTTATATGTTAAATAAAATTAATGTTAAAGCGGATACATCGTATTGATATCTAACATTTAAACAATGTGAATAAATTAAAAACATACTGATTGACGTACAAATTATGGATTTTCATACCTTTTATAGTACGATTTATGTAGCCTCGCAATTTGTAATAATTATGTTTAATACATAGTCTCATCATACGGTATCATATGGTTTTGCTTTGGAGCCAATCAATTATATCTACTTTTTTCCATAAAATCCTCAGTAACTTTTCCACTAATTTTGAGTGATAGCTGGCGTTATCGCAAATAACGACTCGAATAAGAAAAGTAATCCTCAAAAACATCGGAGTTCACTTTTTCGTGGTAATATTTAGTGAATTTTGAAACGAACTCAAATAAACCATTCTCCATAAAACCATGTTCGTTACCAATGTGCGTGATTATTAATCTTTGACCCTTTCCTGCGGGAGCATTTAAACCAGTAGAATATCCTTCTAGAAAGGTTTGTCGAGAACTTGTAATATTTTTATCTACCTATATTTTTGAAACGGCATGATTTTCGTTTAGCCAGGGTTCATCTAAATAGAAAATGAATTTTCATTCTATCTAAATCTTTTTATCGTTCTCAAATAGTGTCAATATATTTTGCGCATCCACGTTAAAATCAAAATTTTCCTCTTATTCTACCTTATTACACTGCTATCTGCTTTAAATATGATTACTAATTCAAATAAATAACATAAATTTAAAAATATATATCCTTAATAAATATAAATAACCTTACATACCTAAATTATTTTAATTTATAATCTTGGTTGTTAACATTACTCTTCTCCTTAAGAACTGTGCCAATATTTGCCAATAGTCCAATAAAGCCAATGATCGCCAAGTTCCAGCTAGCCATAACCGAGCTTTAAGTATGCTTCCACATACATTTAAGAATATTCCTTGTATCGGCTTCATTTAATTTGCCGTACCGGAGACCTGAGGATGCATAGTAAATAGTAGTATGCGAAACCGGTCGTCCGTGGTAGAATAAATTGATTGTAAGTCTTTTTTTATTTTTTTTATTTATTTCTCTTTATCTAAATTTATATAATCTTTATTTGAAAACATTGGAAGATACCAAACAGATTATCAAAAATAATTACATATTTTATAGTAGACGAAACTACTGATTCTTTCGGACGATATATTGCAATTCTTCTAATTGGTGATTTAATAATAATTTCTCTGCAAGTAAATCACATTTGATTGTCTGCAAGCAGCTGGACAAAACGAACATTACGTATTACAATTACATATTACAATTACATATTACATATTACAATTTTAGGGTTAAAGCAGGCGGCCAACATCTATATCTGTATCTAAGAGTAGGGAGGGCGATTTAAGTCCCACAGCGCTTAGGCCACAACTGACCCATTGTTCATCCTCCCAGGGAGCTGTCGTCCTTAGCTGATTGTCCATCCTGTCATTTCTAGGATAGACAAGTAACCAGAGGACATCTCCCTTATGTAGGAAGGTGTATGCAGGGCTCGCCGAATTCATACTCTCGTATTAACGAAAACTCCGGGCATTCACATAGGAGATGCTCTACAGTTTCGTCTTCTCGTTCACACTTCCTGCATCTCCACAATCTCAATTCGTATGTTAGGCCGTAAGGCTTGCTTTTTCAGGTCTGATTTAGCAGTATTTGCAATGTTGCCTGCCAGCTATCTCTCCATCTTTTAGGGGGTCTGGCTTGTGGTCTTTTACCTTCTGGTTTTTCATCTCTTACTATTTGGACAAGTCTCCCTCTTACCATTCTGATAATGTGTTGGTTCCATTCTCGTCTTCTTTGGCGTCCCCATCTGATGATATCATGTACTTTGCATGCGAGTTCCTTCGGAGATGTTTCCATAATACGATATTTGCGTTCCCAGATAGGTGAATTTCAATACTTGCTAAAAAGATACTAGCTAACTTAAAAAACCAACTGTCAAGCGTAGATTTTTTCCGGTTATTCCCAAGTACCTACTTCTTTCATGCTGAATTTTCAAGGTTACTTTGTGTTACCCTAACAAGTCTACAGCCTTGCCCTTCTTTTCACGGTTTGCGCATGGGAGTGACATTTGACAATTTCCGCGATTGTTGTAGTTGACCAACCAAAAAGATCCTCAGGTCCTAAGAGTCTTACGCCTGCCGCCTTCATAGCCAATTGGTCAGCAATGCGGTTGCCTTTATTCCTATTGTGTCCTTTAACCCACATCAGGATGATGTTATTACCATCAGAAGCTTGAATTATTGACTTGTCACTCTCCATTCCTCCATATCTCTTTTGCAGATATGGAGATACCAGCCAGTTCTGTCTGAACTACAACTGCTGCGGCCAACATCTTAAACTAGATATAATTCATGTAACCTGTGTCGCTCATGGGTTAAACAGGGTCGCAGAGGAAGAGTCCAATTTTCAGATGTCAATTCGTTAATAAATAATGGCAAAGAAATTTTTCTTAAAGCTCTTTTGAAAATTCAAGTGTACAAGGAAAAGTTACCAAATGTTCCTCTGCCACCCGAACCGGCAATTACACGATAGGGTTCATTACTCAACGCTACAATTTTTTATTCTAATCATTTCGTTTCAGTAAAATAACAATGGATTTTGACGAAGAATCTAACATCACCATAAAAAATGTCAAGATTAAAAAAAAAAACTTCAAAGCAAGTCCGATTTAGCATTTAAGTCTAACTACGAATTCACAAGCGATATTATTTCAATTTTGGAGGTACAAGGAATGCCACTTACTGAATCTATGGAATTGCTTCAGAGATTTAAAAATGAAATAGACAGAATAAAAGTAAATATTGGTGAAATTGTTAAAAAATGTAACAATGTATTTTAAAAAAATTATGGTTATAATATATATAAATACATATTTGACAGAAAGCATAATTTTTTAGTAAATCATCTTGGAAAACATCTTTTTGTAAGCTACAACAGTATTCTTAATTCGTGAATGTACGTTATGCATGTTATTGTCATTAATTTTATGAGTATATACAAAATATTTGTTTGTAAATGTTTATTTATGGTCAAATTTTCATATATATATATATATATATATATATATATATATATATATATATATATATATATATATATATATATATATATATATATATATATATATATATAAATGTCCAGTCTCCAGTTATAACTTATACATATCAATGCGTCATTATGGTACAATTGGTCCAAAAAAAGGCGTAACCCCGACATCCAAAGTAAAAGTTTTCCTCCAACACCAATTTGTTCTATATGGTCCATATATTGTTCAGTAAAAAGTTACGCCATTTTGAGCGTAGGTTTTGGGGGGGAATATAAGGGAGAAATCGGTAAATTAGTAGTTTTTTACGTTTTTTTACTAAAACTATGCGGTTTAGCGTGAACAATGTTCTATACAAAAATGTTCTATATTAAATTTGAAAAAAAAAAAACAAAGTTACGGAGGATGTACATGTAGACAATACTAGTTACATAAGATTACGAGAAATTAATAAGCAAATCAGTTTTGAAAACCAAATGAAGAATGTACGCTCTTCGTAGAAAACTTCTAGCCTTCAACGCTGACTCCAGTGCAGTAGCTGGCGCCGGAAAGCATTTCCTTCTTGCGATGTTTTGTGCTAGGAACATGGAAGCTCTAGATTGTTGTCACTATCAGTATTACTTGAAGGCTATTGCAAAGCAGCTTATACATTCTTTGCACAAGTTAGCTGCACTACCCCCCACTTCAGAAGCTTCCAGTCAGAATTCGTTCAGAACCTATCACCAGGTACTGCAATGGCTGAATAAGAAGAAGAATCCGCTTGAGTGGGGTTGGTAGACGATTAACACACACCTGAGACCAATTACAACAGTACGTGCTGCAGCTCCCGAGGAATTACTTTTCCTCATAGTGTGTACTTGCAAATATGAATCCATCCGTAACTGTGTGTGTAGAAAGAGTGGTCTAAACTGCTCAACCATATGCAGCAATTTGCTCAGGCCTAGGATGTGATTATATGGACACAATCGTCATAGACGAAGATGTAGAATAGGAGAGGATGTTGTATTTGAAGAGGACTGAAACTGATGAATAAGTTTACTTGAACTCATGAATAAGTTTAATTGAAACTCATTGCATTATGATCATCATTATTATGCATGAAATAATTTGAGTATTTAAAATTATTTTGTTGGAATTTACTGTTGGAAAGATATTCATTCGACATTGTCCATAGAAAGTTTAGAGCGGGTTTCTCCGTACCACAGGTTTATATGGCCTATGCCTCTGGAAGCCGGAAGCCTCTTTTCCCTTAAAAAGTAGCACTACTTGAAAAGATATGAAAGGGCTTATCATTAACATACCCCAGCCACTGAAATAGCAAATTAACTTTACAAAACAAAATTCTGTTAAAAAATAAGTTTCTTCAGTAATAATATTATAGTTTTCCCAAAAAATTTAAAAAATATGGACAAACTCCACTTTTACACCCTTCTACAACTCCGGAACCGTTGATTTTAGAACATTTATGCATCGGACATTTCTTGTTTTAAATTTTGCGTAGAACATTTTTGTATAGAACTTACTTCGCGCTTAACCGCATGGTTTTCAAATTTTTTGCGAAAAACGTAAAAAACTACTAATTTACCGACTTCTCCCCCCACTCCACCCCAAACTCGACGATCAAAATAGTGTAATGACTTTTTTCTGAACTATATGCGGACCATATAGAACAATTTGGTGTTAAAGAATAACTTTTACTTTGGATGTCAGGGTTTGGGTCTAATTATGCCATATTAATAGATGGAAACGTCACCTATAGAAAAAGAGTTGCAAGCAAGATGTGTAAGCAACAACACATTTTTGTACAACTATAATTTTCTGATCTTCTTTGCTGCTTTCTTTACAACATATTCCAAATATATTATTTACTCCTCTGATTAACATATATTCTACGGAAAACTTTTTAATGCAAAAGATAAGGTGCAGCCGACAAAGCTCCCCTCATTCCATACATTTCCATACCGTTGATGCCTTCGAAATATTATCTGCAATATACAACGTGATAAACGAGGAGAAAAAACGACTTTCAGCTATTTTATTAATGAACCGTAAAAAATGTATATGCTCAGAGGCTCGGATCTTGTCGCCGAAAATGTTCATCAAAGTTGCAGGAGGCGAAGAGCGAAACGCGAAATCTCCTGCTGGGGTCTAAATCCTGGGCTGTGAGTGTTTGTCCAATATACGGATTTAAATTTAGAAGTACACTGCAAAAATGTATTTATTCGGAACCTGATTGTATAGTACGAATGTTCATCTTTGTCATTGTATCGATATGTTTAATGCAGTAACAATATTGAATGTGTCTATGCAGTGAAAGTAAACTAAATATGTTTTTTTTATTTTTATGACTGCTCATTCTCAAATACTCTCTATCTCCCTTGTTCTTTCTCCATTACTAAATGTCGTAATTTACTCTAATACTCCTAACAAATTTTCTTCATTGGTCTCTATCTTTAATTGCTCTAAGAGTTTCGTAGAATAAGTGGCCTGTTAAATTCTGAAATTCTTAGTCTTCTCCCCGAAAATGTTTACCCAGAAACAATTAATCTTTATAAATTCTCGTCATGTCTGGAAACTACGTCACCAAACAGCTGTAGAATTTAGATATTTTGTGGGCCGTCATTTTTTAGTGCAAAGTTGGTTAAGAATGGAAAAGTTTGTCCGATGACCTGTCCAAGGGATGCGCAGCATTCTTCTGCAACACAACATTTTAAGGGCATCAGTTTTTTCGCTTTCTTGTGGACGAAGAGTACAAGTTTCTGCCTCGTATCCCAGAATTTGTTATCCGCAGAAGTTTGTTGTCCTGGGTTTGACGAGTTTACTGATTCCCTGGAAGGTTTCTGAAGTTTCCATGATGAATAGGGAGTATGTAAGGCAGTAGAGACAACATATCCTCCTTTTTTTTAAACTCGTTTCCCTTCTGATTGGGTGAAGCTGGCCCTGCTGTACACACAACAAGGTTTGCACTTCCACAGGTCTTTCAGGCCTTTTTTACTGGTCTTTTTCGAGATATCCAAGGTTCGGAATTTTGAAATTTTACTGAAAGATTCATTTATTTTTATTTGGGAAGGTGCTCCTTTTTTAAACCTCAACCACCGTATCTTAAGCCAATTGATTTGCCGAATTGATTTTTCAGTATCCTTTTTCCTGTTTGTGATTAAATTTTCTAGGGGTTTTGTGCTCAAAAACTCTTCTGGTTGTAGTTTTACAACTTCAAACTGAGGCTTTTTCACTTTTGCAGTTTTAGTGATGTTGTACCAGTCATCAGGTACAATGATGGTCCCATATTTATTGGCTGCTCTTTCTATTTTACAGAATTCAGTATCATTGGGAAGAAATGAGTAGCCTGGCATTGTAAATTTTAAATCAATTGTTTCTTGGTAAGAGTAAGTAAACTGTAAATGAACAGTAGATTATGGCTAGTTTTTATATTCCTTTTTTACCCAGTGCATGAGTCAGAAAACATAAAAACGTGTTTGAATGTCCTAGCATGTTCATACAAATGTTTCCTAGAAACATACAAAGACATGAAACTAGATCTGCGAAACCTCTTCCACCATTAGTTTTATCCCAAACGTGCATATAGGCAGTGTTGTTATTAAAACAATGAGTGCCAAAGTTGTAGATATAAAAATTTCTCTATTGAAGTTGTGAGTTTCGGGAATGGCAATGCTTTTTGAAGGTCAAATATTAAGTGTCATTTGAAAGAGGTTTAAAGTGCAAGTTAAATTTTTGGTTGAAGACTTGTTAGTAATATTTCTCTTTCACAGGATTTCTATTCTCACTTTCACATTTGTGTTTTTGTATAAATTATACATTTTTTAATATTCAAATCTGGACACAAATATTTTTTGTTCTTATTGTCATTTCTTGTGTAGTGGCTTTGGTAGCAGAAAAGTGACTTTATATTGTCAACGACATCTGAGTCGTCAATTTTAAGCGACACTGCCTTTCCCTTGCGTCAATAACAGCAGTAACTTCTGTTTTATTTAAGCATCTGTATAATCTTCCTTAATTTGTTTATAAGATGGCAAGAAACTAAGTCTTAAAATCCCTCTGCTGATTATTATGTTCATCTGGAATAACGCACTGGTACCCCTTTGATTTTGCTTCTCCTGATCCGTCTCTTGTCCGACCCCTACTGACAGTTAAGGCGTTAACTAAGCCCCGCAAGAAACAGTTTTGTTTTGAGTAATCTGTCAGTTTTCCAAATTAATTAAAAAAAGATTTCAATGTATCTTCAGAAGGGAACTTCTACGGCACTTTTTGGGACATTTACAGTTATATCCACAGGGAAATATTTTCGCTTGCGTTACCTTCTTACTGCTAGATGAATATCTTTACAGCTTTTATGATTTTACTTTTTCTACAGTCCATTGTTGCCCAATACGCCTTCAATATTTTCGTTGATGACCCTACTTTGACGTAATCTACTAGGATTGCGACTCCATTTGTAGTTGCATGATCTGGTTCTGAAAAGTAGACGCACTTGCCAGTAGTTATTTTACAATGACCTTTACCTCTCCAGTGAATTTCTGAGAGCCCAAATACCAAAAGATCCTGGTTTGCCATTTCTTTTTCAATTATTTGTAGCTTTCCACGGTTTTGGATCAATCCCTGAACGATCCGTGTTCCAATTCTTTGACACTTGAAAATACAGCATACCGAAAATATTGCATGCCATATTTTCCAAGAAGACTGCATTAAGATCAGCCATTGAAATTTACGAAGCTCTTACATTTCTTTAGGTTTTGAAAAAGTTTTTTTGTGGCATGTTTAAGTTTATATTGACTATATATTTATTTTATATGGGTTAAACGACAGTTGATTGTAATAACGTTTCGAGTTCCAATCCGAAAATCGTTTCAAATTGTTTTTTTAAATAAAAGTTATTAAACATCTTAACCTATAAATATTCTGAGTGGTAATATCAATTTGACATTCGACATACTTGGCCATGATCTTGTAAGCATTAGCTATGATTTAAATAAAAAATTTTGAGGTATTGTTGGTAAATACCTGACCTGCTATTCACTCGTTAATGTTGGTATATTCTTATTGCTGACTTCTTTCAGTCTTGGTAACCAGAATCTGCTACATTGTATTGGTGTAATTGTTACACATTTTTTTTCATTTAGTAAGATGAGGGCTGATCTTTTATTTTCCTCTTATTTTTGCAGTTTTAATATATGATTCATGCTCATTATTCCTAACACTTAGTGGTTTGGAAGTTTCTCCCACATAAAAATTATTGCATTCACATTGTATTTTATAGTAGAAAGGCAAAATACAGTTTGTCTATATTGTCTAAATATTTTCGTTGTGTATGAAAAATTAGCATTCTAGGTTATCATAAATATAATCTTAATTACATAGATTCCCAGAGCTTTTAACGGCTGCTACTGGAAAATAAAATTTTTGAACATATCGAGTTCTAACTTCTAAAAATATTAGAATGACTCAATGACTGTAATATATTCCTCTCATGAATATAAAGGAGAGTAGGTTACTGTTAGACATTAAGAAATGCGTTGTAACAGAATTATAATTAATGGCGGTCTAACTATTTTAAGAGTAGAAGACAACAGAACAATAATCGATGCTATCGAGAAGGTTAGGATTAAATATTAGAAGTTCAAATCTGTTTAGCGTGTCCTGTTGTAATGAAATGTAGGCACCAAAATATCTCCAATTACCTAATTTTTAAATTCCCATTATTACGAAAATGTATGCAGTGTAGTTTTGCTTTTGTTCTTACATTCCACCCTCATACATTTTATAATGGACCAATTAAGTGCGGTTATTTTCCAAAAGTTATCCTCGCAAACGTTACGAAGCAAACAGAACTTTGTAAACACGCCTTGAATACTTGATCCCACTTCTGAAAACGGGTAGAATTTCTAAATACCCTCGAATTTCTATATTTTTGGGCCAATTATAATTTCTGGGGTTTTCTGTGTGTACTTACAATGCGTGTTTGTAGAAAGGAATCCCTACAATGATCAAACAACGCCATGGTCGTCGGAGATAAAAGTTAGGGCTTCAAGAATATATATATATATATATATATATATATATATATATATATATATATATATATTCTATTCTATTCTATTCTATATATATATATATATATATATATATATATATATATATATAATATATATATATATATATATATATATATATATATATATATATATAGTAAATTAGGCGTGGGTAGCTTCCATGGCTATTTGCCGATATTGTTCTCGATCTTGCGTGGCATGTAACAATCCCTCGAAATTTTGTAATCGGCTCATTGTTGTAATCGTTGACAATTAGTTGCATAGGGCCAACGTCTTGTTTACTAACTACAAGTAATTTTGTCTTTGGTGTATTTATGCCAAATCCGTTATTGGAGCATTTTCTAGTGACTCGATCTATAAGGAATTAAAGATCTTCGATATTTTCAGCCATGGGTGTGTAATCTGCATATCTGATGTTGTTAATAGTGTCTCCACCAATTCGAACTCCACATTGCCTTTCCACTTTCCAAGGTTTCGTTAAATATTATTTCCGAGTACACGTTAAACAAAGTTGGGGACAACACACAACTTTCTCTCTCTCTCTCTCTCTCTCTATATATATATATATATATATATATATATATATATATATATATATATATATATATATATATATATATATATATATATATATATATATATATATATATAAATATCATCATAAGTGGCTCGACAATCCGTTGTGGATCTTGGTCTGCTCACAAAGAAGTCGCCACTCCTGTCGATTCCTGGCAACTTCCCTCCATCTTCTAACCCCTAGTATCTGTAGGTCTTCTTCCACATCATCAATCCATCTCATTCGTGGTCGTCCTCTGCTTCTTGTGCCCTCTGGTTTTGAAAATGTTAATCTCTTCGTGTATTCGTGATCTGACATCCTAGCAATGTGTCCAGCCCATCTAAGTCTCTGCACTTTAACGAATTTCACAATATCTGGATCGGTGTATAACTGATACAGTTCAAAGTTGTATCTTCGACGCCATAGCCCATTTTCATTTACGGCCCCAAAAATCTTTCTAAGAATTTTTCTCTCAAAAATACCAAGAAGTCTTTTATCATTTTGAGATAAGATCCACGTTTCAGCCCCATATATCAAAACTGGTCTTATTAAGGTCCTGTATATATTAAGCTTTAGTGCACGTTTTATATTTTTATTTTTTAAATGTCTCTGGAGGCCGTGAACAGTTCTGTTTGCTATTGCTATGCGTCTTTTTATTTCGTCGCTTGTCGTGTTTGTTGCGTTTACTAGCGATCCAAGATATGTAAATTCTTTGACTTGCTCAAAGGTATGGTTGTTAAATATATATAAATATATATATATATATATATATATATATATATATATATAGCTTTATGGAGTTTCTTGATAGACGTGTAAAAATGGGATGGGCAGCATTCGGAAGACTCTCATATGTACTTAAAAATAAAAATATACCTCAAAGACCACGGACCAAAGTGTTTAATTCCTGTATCCTACATGTACTTACATATGGAGCTCAAACCTGGACATTTACTAAAATAAACATGGAGAAGATCAGAAAAACTCAGAGAGCTATGGAACGACAGATGCTGGGTATCTCACTCAAAGACCATAAAACCAATGAAGACATTCTTAATAGAACAAAAGTAAAAGATGCTGTCGAATAGGCAGCTAAACTGAAATGCAAATGGACTGGACATAACTAACGTTTTGAGGATGGCGGATGGAATAAAGAAATCGGGAATTGGCGGCCATATGAAGCCAAAAGACCACGAGAAAGACCGAAAATGCGCTGAAACGACGATATTAAAAGAACTGCAGGACCAATGTGGAAACGTCTCACAAACAACAGAGATGAATGGCGAGAGGCGAGAGAATTGAGGAGAGGCCTATATTCGGCAATCCGAATAGAGAGAAGGGCTTAAAAAAATGGGGTTTCTTGAACCATACTATATTTAATATAAAGTTAGTATTTCTTTTGTTTAGGTTCAATAACTAATATTAAATTTGGAACTAGATTTTATTGTCCATTGAAATCAACGTTTCGGCAGGAACCCCATGACTTTGTCAAGATTCTAAAATGTACAAGATTAGGAACAAAAAGTTATTGTAAAATATATAAAAAAAACTTACCAAAACGTAAAACGGGACACTGACTTTAATGAATTGACAGAAGTAAAAATTGATATCTGATATCTCATGGTTTTCTTGGTTATTAGTATATAAGTATTTTGTATTTTAGAAAAAGGTAAAGTGGAGATATGTTATGACGTGATTATATATATATATATATATATATATATATATATATATATATATATATATATATATATATATATATATATATATATATATATATATATATATATATATATACACTTGAACATAGAAGTAAACCACCCTATAAGTGAGACCAACAGGTATCCAGACCAATCAGTATAATTATGTTGTATTTACGTCAGAAGAAAACTAGGCTTCCGAAAAAACTGTTGAATTCAATAATGCACAGGAAGAGACCTATTGGAAAACTGAGAAAGTGATGGGAGGATGGCCATAGGATAGAATGGGATTTGTAGATATAAGCTTGACTTTGGTACTGGCTGGGCTTTTTGGTCATTGGTTGGAAAAATTTTACGGATGGGACACCCATATGATCTTCTTGTTATTTGGTGTATTGAATGTGTGACAGGCTGTAGATTTATCTTCGAGTCCACAATTATGGCAAGTTAGACTTTTTTTGGAATATTCGACATATTTACATGTCTGCTTTGGTAATATTTTAAGCAGTAAATCTTCCTAAGGAAAGCTTCATTGTTCTCTTTAGTGCAATACCTTTTGCGGGATCTTTTAGAGTGTTAATTTTTTAGTTTTTAGTCTTAGAGTTTATAAATATCCTATAGAAAATTGTGTGCTGATTTGCTTTTGATTTAGACAATTCTGACAATTTTGGTAATGAAAATTGAAACTCTTCGAGACTATCTACGAGATATATTAAGTGGTTAGTTATCTTTTTACTCCAAAGATACTGGGTGATAATTGGATTGGGCTTACGTCATGTTTCAATTCTGTGTGATATTATTCCGGATGGCGAAAGTCTTGTGGTAAAACGAGTGTTTTCAAATTACTTTTCATTTTCAGCAGGTCGTTTGCTTTTAATATCTACTAAAACTTTTTCTGCTGACAAACTGCAAACTACACTTGTATTTGAATTATCAAACTTTGTACTTTCTGTGTATATATGAACGTAGGAGAAGGGGGAGAGTATATTTGAAGTAAGGATTTCTGTAATTGCAAATATTTTAAAGGACTGTTAACATGGCCCCCGCTAAGGTATGGGCCTCCCGTGTGCAACTTAATATTTGCCGCCCCCCTTCCAACACTTTAACATACATACTATTATTTAAAGAAATGTGCAGAAGATGCATAATATAACAATAATAATTTGTAAATAGATAAATACTTACTTGAACATTTAGACTAATCTCCATGATCCAACGTCCATATATTATCCTAATGTATATCCTAATATCCCATCCTAATATCCTAATTTAAACGTCCATTATCCTAATTTAATAACCATGATCCAACGTCCAGAATATGTATATCCTAATATCCTAATTTAAACGTCCATTTAATTAAAATAAACCGTGAATAGAAACATAAACACATAAAAAAACTAAAAAAGCACTTTTCGGGCTTTCGTCTCAGAAATTTTTTTGACAATATATTTAATGTCCAATGTAGCACACACTTCATGTTCTATAGATAACATTGCAGAAAGCAGAAACACATCTTACTAC
Source organism: Diabrotica undecimpunctata (assembly GCF_040954645.1). Classification (NCBI taxonomy): domain Eukaryota; kingdom Metazoa; phylum Arthropoda; class Insecta; order Coleoptera; family Chrysomelidae; genus Diabrotica; species Diabrotica undecimpunctata. The sequence continues at coordinate 47,178,025 of NC_092809.1, forward strand.
AATTGTTATTTGTTCTACGTGCGCCCCAATATTCTTTCTCCATTTCATATAATTTTTGATGAGCACAGTCAACTGTTAATCCTTTTTTTAATGTTGTAGATAGTTCAAACAGTTTTTGAGAATATTTTATATGAGTTGCACCGGATTTATGTCTTTTTAAAATAATAGCTAAATGTTGCCAGATTTAGTGATAATGAGTAAAGTAACCACGGGCGATGAATTTGGTCTTGATTAGGTAATGTGCGATAATAATAAAATTTCTGAAAATTTCCTATTATTTGTATCTCTGGGGAAGTTATTTTTGTAATTTTCTGAGCAAAATTTTCAAAAACAAATTGAACTTCACTTGGATTCATATTTGCAGGCCATTTTCTACACTGCAATCCAGATTAACTGGAACATTAATTGTTCTGTCTTGGTTGGTGGTTTCAGGTTCAGGCGTTTCAGCATCAGCACTCGCACTATCACTATTATTGTCATCAAATCATCCGTCTCTATCCGCAGGAATATTCAATTGTTTGGTACTTTTTTCTATGGTTTGAACTTCGCTTGAAGTTGAAGGTCCTAAATTTATATCCGAGCCTTCTATATTTTCATGTATGTTTTTCATCAAAAATGATTCCAGTGCATCGCTAAGTTTTTTTTTCTCCTCAGTTTTTGCCTCTTTTATTTTTCTATATTAAAAACCTGAAAGTCATTATCTTTTTCTTTCGGACATTTTGAAATTATCACTTAAGAACGAAGCCGGGCGAATTTAACAAAATAAATCCAAAAACATTGCAGATAAGTTGTCCAAATAATGTTTCTCCAAATAATATGTAGCCGTAACGCGTATACGAATAAAATTGCTCTGATCTCGACGTTACTTCGAAATACAGTACCTACTGTGCAAAAGAAACGGGTACACTACTATATTTTACAAACAAAATGGTTTATCAAAAGCGTGTCTAAATTCATCGAAGTATCAGCTAAGACTGAACATAAGACATAATAACCCATCTATAAACATAACCATAGGAACAATATTATAACAGAAACTTCACAAACACTTGCCTAAATTCTTGTAAAGTATCTACGTGTGAAATCTCAAATAACTGAAGTCCGAAAGCCGCCAGCCGCTTTGAATTAAAAAGTATTCCGAAACTGCTTTACGACTGTACCTGCAAAAGGGCGGCAGTTCATACAATAAATAATATTTTCTGACATTTTTTTTTAGATTGGGATGAAAAAAAGAAGTATACATGATAAATGAAACGCATTTAAGTATTATCACGTACTGAATAATTATTATTGTTTGGAATATTAGAGTTCACAGAATTATCTGAATCATTACTATTTAATTATTTGAATTTATTTTCGTTTTAAAAAAGTATTATCATCAGTGGACTGCTTTTGGCCGCCCCTATTGTTGGCCGCCCGTGTGCGATGCACACTTGGCACACATGGTAGCGGCGGCCCTGTTTTATGTTTTGGAATGTTCTGCATTTGGCTTACAATAGTTTTAGGGGTTTGGATGCTAATGCATGCAAGGTATGGGATTGTTGTGACCTGCTGTCTTTCTTAACAGGTTGAGACAGGCTTTTTGACATAAATTTGTTGTACTTGATGCCTCTTGAACAAGTGATGGAGTGTTAGCTATGGCAAACAGCTATTTGTATTGTCTTGTGTAACTGACGCATTAGCAATTTTACTGACACCGCAATTTAAAGGGACTTAAACTTACTTTAACTCAACAGTAGTTGTTAAGGTGGGTACCTGTGGTGCAGTCTCTATATAGGGGGAACATGTAGCAATGTAGACTTATATTATTAGAAAATTAGACCTATTAGATTGATGTTAGATAAGCGTCGCCTATCTAGTGTACTAACATAAAATATGGTAATTATGTCAATTATATGAAATATGGCCAAGATAATGAGAAAGTATTTTGGCAGCTAAATATGTCACAGCTTGGAGACCTTTTGACTGGTTTTAGATCATGCTGTCAAATTATTTATTTGAATTTTAGGTTAAGGTTAGTCTTTTATTAACATGAATGAGTTTGGAAATTTTGCCATAAAAAGGATCAATAAACATCAGGCAAAAAGAGGAAGAGATCACCGGGTAATTGCTTGACCTAGTGGTAGTAGTTGGTAGTAAGTCAAGTTAGTCTAAAACTGATCTTAAAAGTAGCAGTTAGTTAGGAAAGCAATGCATTTTTAAGTCTCCAAATTTATTTGAGAATTGCACAGTAACGTCATTTCAATCATTGTGTAATAAGTTGTAAACTAATGCTTCATTTGAACTCCAAGTTTTAACAGTGAATGTTTGACTTTCTAATTCTATATCTATTCTATATAATGTTTGACTTTCTAATTCTATATTACTTTTTTATTTTGTTATGTTCCAACTAGATGTGAAGTCCAGGACTCACTGGTGATGGTAATTTTTGTAGCTATACGTATAAGTTACTAAAATCGATCAACAAATTTTTTACTTCAGTTACATTTTTCATTTGTTTCCCCCGTACACGCCATCCCTGACAGACAGGAACAAACACTCCAATTACGGTCCTTTCACTCCATTTAAATATTCCTGCAAAACCTTATATTTAAGCTCGACGCTTTTACATAATTGAGAAAGTACGTCGGCGCATCTTGCATGCGGGAAAAATTTATGTCGCCGCAAATTTCCCGCCGACGTTCTCGCGACTTATGGATGGCTTGGTGAGAGATGAGGTTGAAGAGAATTTATGGGCCAACTGTAAAGCCCTAGTGATGTTCTAGCTGGTGTAATAAAATGTTTAAACAAGAATTAAATGTGAAACATAACATTCTTAAAATTTTACGAAAATTATAATTAAAAAAAACTTCATTATTGTAGATTTGTGAAAGCCACAGTCATTTCTTTTGAGAAAATTTCTTAATACCGATTTCTTACCTTTCTTAACAATATTAGCATTTCATTTATGATTTCCTTCGCTTATTACACTGAACAACAACATTTTGAAACTGGAATGTTCTCATAAACCAGACCATAATTTCTAAATGATTTTTGGGTAGTAGAACACAAAAATGCTGTCTAAATTGATTAAAATGACAAAAATTGATTTCCGAAAAAATCGTTTTTGGACATTTTTATTGCTTTTATTGTTTATGAGTTTTGTGATACTTACAACATTGTCAAATATTCATTAAACAATCTGTTTTCTTATGTTTTCGAGTACGATGAAAACGATCCCGATGTTAGCTTTTTCAGATAAAAATAACATTTTTTTTTAATTTTGGTTTTTTTTGTTCTACAATGCATATTAAAACTATTTTATTTTTAAAATAATAATTTTAATATAAATGTAAGAATCACATAATGACTACCAACTACCAAGCCAAGAACCTAGAAAACCTATTTTTGCTGTACATAGATTATGGAGACACCAAAAGGATCATGTAACACACTGTTATTTTTGATAAATTTAATTGGGTATTCTTTCAAATTAAAAGTCGGGTCAAATATCTTTAAGTGTCATCAGTTACAAGGCCTGTTGTCGGAGTTCATGTACACTTACTTATTAGAGTTGTTATCAACAGGTCCTCGAAGACCTTTTGTCTCAGGACCAAGTAACCGATGTAGAGCCATACGTTGCCATGTTACCAATTCCAACGGTGACTTAAACATCCTAATTTTTAATAGTATATAATGTAACATATCTGTAAATTTATAACATTTAAAGGGTTTTCACCCATATATTTTAGCGGCTCAGAGCATGTGCACTTTGTTACACTGATGATGGAATCTACATTCCGAAAACGTTCTGTATTTGTGATATAGCCCGTTTGGGTATTTTATTTATACCTTTTACTAAAAATTTTGAAATAAAATTTTTTTTGTGATACATGGTATACAGCCAGCTACAGGAACTTAGTTTCCTAGTGGAACTTACTTATTAGCTTCTTCAGTGCAGAAGACAACGGCAGGATCACAAAAGTCTGTTGAAACTTAACATCTTTCAAAAACTAAAGCAGAAATATTACCTTCTCAATTAAAAGAAAAGTATCTACTCGTACTGGAAGGAAAAGTTAAAATCAGTTTTCCGACTCAAGAAGAAAAATTCAGACCCTATCTTTCTGAAAAAATGTGAATTTGTGACCAGTGGCGTCTTATTATTGATTCTAATAAAACAAAAACAAAGGCAGGACCTTGCGGTTTGATATGTATTTTTCATGCTTTTATTTACAGTTATTATACCAAATACTTCGCAAGCAGCTTCTCTTACAATTCTTTCTTCTTATCTTCTCTTCTTTACTACGTTCTAAATATTTTTATTTACATTTTCGGATATCCTCCACTATGTTTTTGGTAAAGTGCAGAATTGCTTTGGTCTGATAACAGAAGTATTAGCACCTTTTTTAGCAAGACTATCGGCAATATCACTCGCAGAAAAGTACTTTGTTGTGCTCTGCCAGAGCAGCTTGACTCTATTGTTATATTTTGGTTAAACCGAGTATTTCTTAGGTATAGAGTACAAGCCCTTGGGTTATTTTTAAGGGGTCATTTGTGAATCATATATAAGTCAATACTACAATATGTAATAAAAACTTTAGAATTCTATGAGAATTATTATTTTTCAGATTGCCAAGTCCCTAAATTAAAAAGCAGTTTTGAGAATGTCTATTAAATTTGTTTTGTTCATTCATTACCAAAAAAATTATCTTAAGATAATTAATAATAATATGTTTTGTGGTGGCAGAAAGTGTCGATAATAAATCAATAATAATATACGAATAATGTTAAGAAAATGATAAATTTATTTAAAATGATATGAATAAAAAATATATAATAGAAAACGAAGTCTAATGGTTTTTATCGTATTCTTACGAGCAATCAAGAACCCGCTCAACTTCGGAGCGCTGTAATACCCAGAAAAATTAATGAAATTATTTTTAATGAAAAATATTTCTATTAAAAAAAAGTTATAAGGCCCAAAAGAAATTTTTTTCAAAAATTTTTAGTTATTTTTGTTAATAACTTTTTTATTTTCCATTTTACACTAAAAAGCAATAGGAATAAAATTGTAGACAACTTAATTTGCTACAAATAATCGCGAAATCATTTGTACCCCTTATTCCAACATGGCGAATATTCAAGAACCCGGTCAATTTTGGGGAGCACTGTGAAATCCAGAGAAATTAATGAAATTAAACAAATTTAAATTAAAATTATTCTTTAAAAAACTCTCTATAATATTGCTTTGATGTAATTTTTGTTTGTAAAATTACCACAAAAAAAGTTATAATGCCCAAAAGAAAATTTGGTATTGTTTTTTTTTATTTGTCTACTTTTAAATAACTAATAACGGCCACAGTATTTAAAATATAACATTACATATACCCCAGGGTACTTTACATGTAAATATGTAATACATATAAATATGTAATACAATTTTAAATTTTTTTTTGTTTTTTTTTCAAATTTTTAATTTGTACCATGTATTATAACCGGCTGTGAATTAGTTTCATAGTTTTTAGTTATATTTTGTGAAAAAAGTGACTACCGTACAAGAAATAATTATCTTAGCGAAAAAACAACAATTCTATGCCCAAATACAGATAACTGTTGATAAATAATTTGCAAATTTTCGTATGTTGGAACCAACTGACCGCAATGTAGCGATTTGCACAAACTCCTTATCATCAATACAAGTAATCAAAAACATGTTCTCAGATCATCCTCTGGTAAATTTAATACATGACATATATAATAAACTTACGGATCATGGAGTAATTGTCACTATTGTCTGGGTACCTTCACATGTAGGAGTTGTAGGAAATGAGGCTGCAGATGTAGCCGTAAAAGAAGCTTCTACTTTGGATATACCTATATCAAATATCCAGTTGCATAATGATATTAAAAAAAATGTTTAAAAAGCGTATATATGACAAATAGCAAGCTAATTGGAACACAACTCCGAGTCACTTACACAATATACAACCAGTTATACCTTCCTTAGAGCTACCACCTATGCCCAGAAGACACAAGGTTATTCTAAGAAGATAGACTTGGACACACTCGTCTTACACATGGCTTTCTAATGGCATCTACCGATACACCTGCATGCGGCCATTACAGCAGTCCCTTAACAGTCAGACATTTTCTTATAGAATGTCCGCATCTTTCTGCTAAAAGAAAACAACACCAGTTGGGAGATAATATTAAAGAAATGTTAAGTGAAACTCAGAAATTTGTAAACCTGTTTAAATATTTAAAAGACATTCAAGTGCTTAGTAAACTCTAAAGTTTAATAATTATGTGTAACGGTTAAATTTGTAAAAAATAAGTACTGTGTATTGTCAAATCTAAAATTGTATATACCTTATATTGTATTATACTGTCATCGTGTCAATGACCTCGTAGTCGAGACACGTTAATTAAAATAAAGATAAAAATTGCAAATACAACTTTTAGACGGCATAGTTACCAAAAATTCTTTTACGCATCAAGTAATGCCGTACATTTTTTAATGACCTTTTCGAATGGGGATTACAATCAAATGTGCGCCCTAGATTTCTCACCCCTGTACGTGCCTGTACCACCTGATGTACGGCACTGTCAAAAAGTAATCTAAATAACTGTGCTCCGAAACTATGTGTATGAATGCCGTACTGTAATTACGGAAAATGGGTTCAAAATTTTCGGAAAATCAAAGATCAATATTTTTTTATTACCTACCTAAGTTATAAATGCCGTACAAAAATGTTTGACCAAAATACCCACCCTTGAGTGGTAAGTTTACATTACCTTTGTAGCCACCTGTACCGATAAAAATTGGCGGCATAGTTTCTAAAGTTGTTATTATATATTGTAGTATTGATTTATGTGATTCATGCTGGGTCAAATGACTCCCTAAAAATGTCCCATGGGCTTATAGTCTTGAGCACAAAAATATATTTCTAGTAGCTCTACTTGAAATATTGTAGGAAAGCTTTCAAGTGCTGTTGACAGTGTGATGTTAGAACTAGTCACCTTGTACCTAGTAATCTAGATTGTGATAAAGTAATCTTAAAATACCGGTACACAATATGCTCTAAGGAAGCGTTGCTCAGTCCGAGTAGATTATTTTAAGTCGTTCTTAAAGGTGAGAAACGTAAGGAAGAAAATATACTAAACAATACAGAAAGGGAATTAATAAGGGAAATCGATCTAATAGTTGGATTTCGATTACCTAAATAGAGAATAGAAGTAACGTTCTGCGGCAGTATGATTTTTTGTTGGGAGATGGCTCGAAATAAAAATTTTATGGCTTCTTGATTATACCGACATGGAAACATCCAGTGGTTAAGGTCGTCATAACTGCCATTACATTCACATATAAATTCACATGTGAAACATATCAGTTTCAGAAAGTTTTATTTTATATAGGTAAGCGTTTACTGTAGCATGTATCGTAGCATATATCGTTCGAAATATAATGTGCTATTAATTATCCAATCCAATGCCTACTACCAATTCAGCTGTGAATATTGAGCACTCTGATTTTAATTTGTACTGAAAATAATCTTGAATATTGTCTATGTAAATGGCACAGCCAACACCAGCAGGCGATTTTGAGCCATCGGTATAAATTTTACAAGAATGACTACAGTCTTCCAGCTTGTTCTGTACTACTAAATCTTCGTGAACAATTGAAATAGACGAAGGAATTACTACAGCAGGTTTATATTCATATATTATGTCATAATTGGAACCAAAGAATGGAATCCCTTCTCCATTGAATGAGTATTGTGATAAATTGGGAGAAGCAACAGCTAGAGTTGGAGAGTTTTTATTTGCCCACCATTTGTTTGTTAGATTTTCAACAGAGAGACAAGATATTTTTTGTAATAAGCTGTTTTGATTATTAAACTGGCATTTAAGAATAAATTTTTCTGTAAAAAATAGACGTCTTAAATGTAAAGGTGGCTCGTTACATTCTGCCAAAAGGGCTGGTGTGGGAGTAGATTTGAGTCTAGACTCCTAGGACTAACCTTAAAGCTTTGTATTGTATTCGATCCAATTTAATTAAACGAGATTTTGTCGCTGATCCGTAGAAAAAGCTTCCATAGTCCAAAATTGATCTGGTATATGCTGTGTAAAATAATAAGTTTATTTTTGGGTCTGCTCCCTAATCGTATCGATTAACGGCCCTAAGGCTATTAAGGCTTTTTTTCATACTTGGTAATGCAATTATTAATATGCTCGTTCCAGGTTAATTTTGAATCCAAGGTAACACCTAGGCATGTAAAACTGTTATATACAAGAATTTCCAGCTGGGAGAATTTTAAAGTACTAACTTTTGGTAATCTGTGTCTCGAAACAGATACTACACCTGATTTCTTAGGTGAGATGTTACCACTTAATTAAATTGGGTAATTTTACCAACAGATGCGGTGACAAATTGCAGCTTCTTCCGCAACGGGCGAATACGGATTTTCACAACTCAATTTCTAACGGAAACTAAAAAGGATAGGCCTATTTATAGGAAGAATATTCAAATAACAACGTAGCGTTTGGTTGGTGGGTGGTCTAAATTTTGACGGAACTATTAGGGCGGTCGGAAATGTACTTAATCTAACGGAACCTTAGATCTGTCGGCCGACTATAAAAGATTCAAATGTACTGTTCATCTTTGAGAATTCATATTCTATATTTGCAAACAAAAGCCACCGACAACAACGAGGTGGGTTAACAATCCCCAAAGGGCAATTCAGATGTATTACGGTATTACAGTAAGTGCTGTTGGACCTAACGGTTACTCAAAATAAATTAGTTTTAAACTATTTTCATGGGAAGATATTTATATCAATAAAAATGTATGTACAGGGTGTGTTTAAATTCAAATAGGGTTGTATAAATTAATCATTACATTTTTCCTCCCCTGTATTCATCCGATCCTAATAGTACCGCTGAGGCTCGGAAATACATCTCGCAAACACAAGAGCGTAAGTCGTTGAAAAGAACAGACGCATTTGTTCGTTGTTGGAATCATGGCAATTAGCGGTAAGTTCTTCACCTAGTTTTACCTCAACCTTTAAATTGTTTTTGATTGTTTATTGCAACCATTTAAATTTTAATAATTATTTGCCCCTATGAGTAAAAGTTCATTCATCTTGCCAAAGCTGTCGAAGGAATAGTTCGTGTTAATTTAATTACTATTAATTCGTAATAGTACATTTGTTTGTTAATACCCCACAGGGTGATTTAAGATTTCTTTATTTTATAATAATAACGAAAATTGGACAGGATATTACAACCGGATTGTTGACACGTTACAACCTCTATTCTTATTAGCTCTTGTTTTGACCCATGTATAAAACGTAAAATAATATCACAATAGACAACTATACTATCGAACGAGTGGATGCCTTTACATATCTCGGCACAGAAATCAATCAGAATAACTCCGTAAGTAGCGAAATTAATGCACGTATTTCCAGCGGGAATCGTACATACTATGCTAATACAAAATTGATGACATCGAAATTATTAGACAAAAGAACCAAAATGACTATCTACAGAACACTGATTAGACCCGTAGTAACCTATGGATGTGAAACTTGGGTAATGACGAAAAAAGATGAAGCCCAACTCAGGACATTCGAGAGAAAAATACTGAGGAAAGTATATGGCCCGGTACAAGAGGAAGATGGCACATGGAGAATCAGGAGAAACGACGAGGTTAATGAGTTAAATAAAGGTTATGACATTGTAAGATTTGTGAAAAGTCAAAGACTGTCATGGCTGGGACATGTGCAGAGACAAAACGATGCAACTACAACAAAGAAAATGTTACAATGGAAGCCCATAGGAAGGCGAAAAAAAGGAAGGCCCAGAACGAGATGGTTGGATGACGTGGAAGACGACCTGAAAACAATGAACATAAGACAATGGAGAAGAAGGGCACAAGAGAGATCTGAATGGAAGGACATAGCCAGACAGGCAAAGACCCATCCAGGGTTATGATGCCAAAAGAAGAAGAAGATAAAACGTAAAATTCGACTAAATTATTATTTAGAGCTGCTGTCAAGAAAGTCAAGATAGGGAATATAGTAGTCAACATAAAATGATATACGTGATACATATATGTAAATGAAGAAGTTACGAAAAGTATCAAAATTGAAATGTCTGATGTGAAACAAGGCCTACAAATAAGAACGAGAAGGGTACCACACAAGACGGATTTCTAAACAATACATTTCACTTGAATTCATTAGTCCAGTCGTCAGACAGTTGAGCCCTAAAAATCATACGAACAAGCTGAATTTTGCAGAGAATATTAATTTTGGGAACCCAAAAAAGATGGAAACAAGTTAACCACTTTTCCCGCCAGGGTTCCCACTAAAAAACTAAAAAAAAACAGGGGAGTAAAAATGTAAAAACGTAAAAAAAATCGATTTACTAAGAATCTGTACATCGTAGAAAAAAATGTTTCCAATAAAAAATGTAGCTGAGATAATTTTAAATAAAAATGTTTATAAGCATTTTTTGTGTAGAATCAACCGTTTAGAAACAACGCTTCAATCAATGTTCAACGCGATTAATGTTCCATAAAATCAGCTTGACGGTAAAAATTCGATATCTTTTGATCCAAATATCCAAATTCGATATCTTTTGACAAGGCCGGTATTGTCATATCCCAAAAATTCCTTGTCAAAATCCTTGTATATACAGGGTTACGCAATTGAACTGTTACCATGTTTACATCGATATATCTGGCAAATCGATAATGACAGCTACGTCAAAGTTGGCCTGATAATACTTTAGTATGATTATAAGCCGTCAAAAGCATTTGAATTTAAGTTTTATACATACAACAAAAGTTATTTGCAATGGAATTTAAACGTAATAGTGTTATTGCGTTATATTTGGCTGGAAAATAACAACCAGCTATTGTTCGTCAGCTCAAACATCTCAAAGGGAATAAAATCTTTGTGTATCGCACCATAACTCGTTATAATGATACTGATAGCATTGCCAAACGTTATGGCGGTGGACGAAAAAAAAACAGCAACATCACCTGAAATGGTTCGAAGCAGCGAACCTCGTTTGCAGCGAAGCATGCAACGAATATTGAAAAAGGAGCTCAAGGTCAAGCCTTACAAGTTCCAAAAAGCACACAATCTTACACCAAAGCAAAAAAAAAGTTCGGCTTGAAAGAGCAAAGGGGTTGTTACGATTGCGCGAACGTGGCGAATTTTCGAACCTAGTGTTCTCTGATGAGAAAAATTTCCCTATTGAGCTGTTCATAAACTCTAAAAATGATCGTGTTTACTTGACCGAACGCACCTACGAAAGTTTGAGCTTACGAACAGCCACCCGAAGTAATTTCCCATTTCAAGTAATGGTATGGGCAGCTGTAACCGCCGATGGATGCTCTCCAATCGTTTTTATTGAATCGGGTGTCAAAGTCAATGCAACTTATTATAGGGAAAATATTTTAGAAGCTGCTTTAGAGTCGTGGGCACGCAAACATTTCGGTTGTAGACCATGGACGTTCCAACAAGACTCGGCACCGTCTCATAAAGCTAGTGTGAACCAATAATGGTTAAGAAACCATGTTCCACACTTCATTTCATCCACACAATGGCTTTCGAATTCGCTAGACGCAAATTCGATAGACTATTCCATGTGGTCTATTTTGGAGAGCAAGGTGGGACTAAAAAATATGCCAGTATGGATGCGCTGAAGAAAGCAATTATACGTGAATGGGCCAAAATACCGGAAGATCACATTCGTGCAGCATGCAACTCGTTTTTTGATCGTTTGAAGGCCATAGTCAAGGCAAAAGGTGGCCACATCGAGCTAAAGTAAGTGGATTCTGAAATTGATTATTTTCACACATTTTTGTCATGTGAATCAATAAAAAATAATTTCACACAAAAAAATTATGGTCGTTTGAATAGGTAACAGTTCAATTGCATAACCCTGTAGTTACGAAGTTAAAAATCTCTAAATAGAATAAAAAAAATTACTATTTAAATGGGAATAAGCCACAATTAAAGGTTAAAATACGTTTATTGACGTTTCAATTTCCACTTCGGAAATCGTTCTCAAAATACAAACATTAGTCTCTAATGTTTGTATTTTGAGAACGATTTCCGAAGTGGAAATTGAAACGTCAATAAACGTATTTTAACCTTTAACTGTGGCTTATTCCCATTTAAATAGTAATTAGAATAAAAAAACTACAAAAATTAATAATCAACTCCAAGATTTACGTACACAAGTAGCAGACTTGATTTTATAAAAACTTTTAACAGTTAATTATAGCCACTTTAGAGTTTCCCCGCAGGAATTTATCGCTCTGATAAAGTGCTCCACCGAAATAGGAAAAATTAAAAACTTTTCGACACCCAACACTTCGCCTAATGTCTTTTTCGTTCGATACCCTGCTTTTGCTCTGTTTTATACGCATCAATGGACTCGGATTGTCAGAAGTGACGTTTTTCCTTTAACTTGAGTGAGTTTTCCGGGCCCCTAACGGGAATTTATAATGGCCTTTCAGTGAAAAACTAGCGACGTATGTAGAGGGAAAAAGGTTATCAAAAATTAAAGGTGAAAATGCTTCGCTCTCCATATATTGTCAAACTGGCGTAAGATAGTGGTTTAGGGGAAAATATGTAGAGAAAAATACACGAAAGCTTTTTGGGTAATTCTATTTGGGATAACGGTTTTCATAAGGTTTATGCATGTTAATGCTCGTGAATGTAAATGTAAATTCTAAAGTAATTTTCAACATAAAGATAGTAGAGTAAATCATGTTATATTATGGTGACTATAATATCTAATATACGGAGTGATTCTAAGACAGGTATTATTTTATAGTAGCGGTATCCATATTTGTAAAATTAAAGGCGGTATTCCTTAAATCAAGTGAATGGGAACATTTGGGAACATATAGAGGTACTGAAAAAGTGATTGATGAAATCCCAAACCATTATTTAGGAGAATATCTTATATAGTAATGTCAAACTCCATATTGTATGAACAGGGATTTTAAGGGAAATCTAATCTGTAGAATTCGGCATATTTTCCAAGCCTACATATTTTCTAAATAACTTTTTAGCAGCATAATAAGAGAGTGGGACAAAACAATACGGACGGGTACACAAATTATTCAACATACACAAATAACAATAATATTTTTTGCAACGATCACCTCGCAATCTAATATTCTGAACATGATCTACAAAGAGCCATTAAAAAAAACTATCCTACTCTTATATTTAATTTTCTTTAAATGTCTATATCAAACAAATTTCCATGTATCAACGTGTTGGTGCATTTCGTATACACGATGAATAGTAAAGACTGTGAACTCAGGATTTATTATCCAAGTTAGGAAAATAGTTGGATTCAAACATTCCGTCTGTACAGAAAACAGAGAAAGGGTTAGTGCACTTATTTCCTTTCTGTTTTTTTTTAACTCCATTCATCTGTCAAATGTCTAGCAAGTGATTTTAAAAAGAAACGAGAAATAAACAAAGAGTGTAACTTTAAACCAGCTTTGTCATGGCACTGGATGCATCAGTCGAGAGAAAGATGTCGTTTGGTGGTTTTCGAGTTTTTTCATTTACGAATGCCTCACGCTAAGATGTCTCGAGTACGTTTTTATAACTCCATCAGGAGGTAAAGTATGCTCTGGGTCTTTATATGTCTGTCTGTTAACTCTTGATATATTTTTCTTGGCCTGATATCACGTTCTTGTGCGCTTTTATGCATAAGAAGAGTCAATTAAAGTAAGAAAACAGATATTTCTTGAGAAGGTATGCTGAAATGTTAAATTGGAAATTATTCGATGGACGAAACAAACACGCAAATATTTGCAATATGTTAATTTGCTTGTTGTATTGAATCCTTTTATATTATATCACTCTGTAGAATGTATTTATTAACAAAATGGCTGTTTCTTAGTAGTTTCTCTTTAAATAATATGTGCCTATGTGATTTATTTTCTGCATTTTTGTGGATATCATTGAATCTTTGCTCTAAATCAAATATTACATGTATATATATATATATATATATATATATATATATATATATATATATATATATATATATATATATATATATATATATATATATATATATTTGGAATATATTCAATGGTTGAATAGCAGAGGTTTTATCGGTCAATAATTGGCAAATAAAAGACGTCAACTACTTTATTGCTTTATTTGAATACGTTTCGCTTTTATTTTTTAAAAGAATCATCAGTTCACTACAAATAAAAAAGATTTTTCGTATTCAAGATGCATTTAATCTCCTCTGAAATGTATGGTAATTACGAAATCTTTTTTTTTACCAATGGTGATAACGGCATATCTATAAGATTATTAACAAAATTGTCAAGTTCAGTATTATCACTGTTCGAAAGAGTATTGGCACTGGTGGATGGTTGTTTTGTTGTTGAATACTTATGCAAAACGCGGTGTCGGTAGCGAACCTTCCTCTTCTTCTTCACTGTATTTTTTTGGTACAGCAGTAGCGGGTAAATATTTTGCATTTAGATGATTTCATCCAAGTGCAATTACTGCATAAAGTATTTTCCACCTAAGAAGACCGCTTTGCAATTAAATGCTGGTAACTTTATTACTAGCATTACTACACTACCTTTATGAATACCATTTTACTGCTGTGTTGTTGCAATCAGCACTGCTCAACAACACGTTATCGTTTATTGGTTTTAATATTTTATTGCAATAGGATGAGTACGGAATATTTATTTAAACAGTCAATTTATTACATGTTAATTTTGTTTTAATTTTTTCTGACGTATCGTATAATGTAGGTTTACCCAATAATCAAAGTTATGCCTTTACAGGAACATATTATTTGAAAAATAAGGAGTACCATGCCTCGTAATAATTGTAATCTCCTTTATACACACTTTAAAAATTTGTTTGGTAATTTATTTCTTAAATCCACACAATCATTGAAAAATGATTCATGCTATTTAAAAATATCTTTCTGTTAACGACACTGTTATCGACAAAGTAGATCAAATTCAAACTTGTCATCACATTACACTTCTGTTTATCGTTAAAAATTAATTGATGGTCGTGGGTTGTATTGGTGATATTTAATAATTTAGCAAAATAAATAATCAGCAAAAATCTTATTTAAAACATGCGAATGGTTTTTGCAATCACAATCAATGCAGTGTTTATGCTTGTTTAGCATCGGGTGTTAAATAATTTGTGTTCGATTGTTTCGTCTGTTGTACAACCCTCGTCCTTTTTAGGGTGTAGTAGTTGTATAAAGGCACCTATTTTTTTATAGTAGTGTAGTGAAACGGTACTTTAAAGTAAAATGAGTAATTTGGAAGAAAATAACATACAGTCGAAAAGTAGAGTGTTATCTCTAGAAGAACGGCGTTTTGTTCTGAAAGTCGAAAGTTATTTCAATTTGGAAAAAAATAATATGGGTCCATTGACATTTGTTATGGCAGTTCAGAAACGCATATGCGATGCTTGCGGTATCTCAGAAAGGACATTCCGAAGAATTAATAATATGAGTGAGGATGAAATAAAGTAAGCAAGAGAAATCGTCGACATCCAAAAGCTTTAGATTTGCACCAGTCAATTAAACTTGCAATTAAAAATATTATATATAATATGTATAAAGCCAAAGAACATGTAACAATTAATGCTGTGTTACAAAACATAAAAGACAAGGAATTGTGTGATATTAGTTTAACAAGTTTGTGGAGAGTGCTGAAACATTTAGGTTTTCGATATAAGAAGACAAATAATAGACAAGTATTGTGTGAACTCTCTAATGTTGTTTCAAAACGGTGGCATTTTTTAAGAAAATAAGTACATGAACAATAAAACGTCTGATAGTCCGAGGCAAGTTGTATTTTTAGATGAAACTTGGATTTTCGCTAATGGAAATATGTCAAAATCATCCTGGCAAGATGGCACCACGAAATGTTATTCTTCTAGTCGTTCCGGTAATGGTAAACGCTACATTCTACTTCATGCTGGAAAAGATGAGGATTTTATTCCTGACGCTAGTTTAATTTTTTTGTCCACAAAGAATAGGGTCCAGGTGATTACCATGGACATATGGATGCAAATATTTTTGAAGAATGGTTTGAAGAAAATTTGTTAAAAAAATTGGAGCGACCATCCATAATAGTGTTGGATAATGCATCCTACCACTCAAGAGTAGAAGAGAGATTTCCTTCAAGCAGCTGGACAAAAGAAGAAATAAAGTTGTGGTTGACAGAAAAGAAAATTTATCACAATGACATATTTTGAAAAGTAATTTACTTCAAAGGTATGGAGAGCACAAAATTCAAAAAAATTTGTTACTGACCAAAATTTCTCTTAAATATGGCCATGAAGATCTTCGACTTCTGCCCTACCACTGCCACTATAATGCAATTGAGTTAGTTTGGGGTATAGCCGAAAATTTTTATGATAAACCTGCATCCAAAACAACAGATGACGCTAGCGTTCTTAGTTTATGGAAAGAATCGCTAATAAATTATAATGGCAGAACAATGGCAAAATTGTATTAGATATACGGAAGACATAATTGTTCAGTATTTTCAAACCGAGCTAGTTATAGATGAGGTCCGGCCTCTAATTATTCGGATAGACAATTCAGATAGTGACGACTCTGATAGTGAAATATCAGACAGTGAATAGGACAAATTGTTTGCTAACAAGAAGTAACAAAAAAGTGTTTCGGGAATTCAATTCGGACTTTGTGGTGTGTTTTAGTTAAACGATAAAGTAGCTTAGGTCTAATTACTGGACTGCATACTCTCAATAGCTTTGGTATTAATTACTGGATTACACGTGTTTAAACCTTTTGTTTTGCTGAAAACTCGGAAGTGATTTACTGCCAAGATTATATTTAATACAGTGTCTTCAGAAAGTAAAGTCTTGGATGTATTTTATTCAAATTTGGACATACCAGCAACTTGGCAAGTATTTTCCAATTTTATTGCATGCACAACCATTCGTATGAGACGATAATTTCGAGTATTTGAAATATTCCGTCCCACTTCTTTTAACACGCCCTGTATATACATATTATATTGATTTTATTTGCCTTTGATACTGTAAAATCCAATATTATTACTGAACATAAAATACAGGAAATTAAATATTTTTACTTTTCAAGCGATCGGAGTTATTAACGCCCCACTGTTTGAGGCCCACTGATCATATCTTAATTGCATATCGGTCGTCATAGGGTAAAAGGACTTTATCTTTTTTTTAATCCACTAACTGCAGACTTTCTAATGAAGCATTACCTATAACAATATTAACATTAACACGACTGAAAAAAAGGAACTTTCTGCACAATAAAGTAAAAAAAAACAATTTAAGTTCTGTATTCAAAATATAAAATAACTCGGCAGTTATGAAATATTATGTAATTATTTCGCAGTGAAAAGAACACTCAGTACCAACCAAAATAATACCTACTACAATTTTTATGATTTTTATGGATTTTTGTTCGGTATTCTTTATTTATCGGAAAATTTATTTATCAAGCATTTAAATATAAATAAATCATTATTTATTATAGAATGTGTAAACATTAAATATACACCACGTTTGTATGTATCTTTTCAATAAATAAATGTTGATTCTGTTACCATTGTTGAAAAAAGCATTTCTTTTTTAAGCAATGCTGTTACGGTTTGAACTCGATTCTCCGTTATGGAAGATCTTTACTTTCTATTGGACTAAAAGCCTTTGTCTTGATAAAAAAAAGTAGTAGAAAGGGCCTCACTTCACCACACTTTGACCTTTGATCCCATTTTTCGGTGGAGGCGTTTTTCGCTTTAGGTGTACGTCAGGTCACGTCAGGTGTACGTCGGGTCACGTACGATGTTAAATGTCACGAAATTCGACATAAAACGTGACCCGACGTACACCTAACGTGACCTGACATACACCTAACGTGATATAATACACGCCTCCACCGAAAAATGGGATCAAAGGTCAAAGTGGGGTGAAGTGAGGCCCTTTATACTTATGGGATTAACCCACAATTATTGGATGTAATGAAAATCACTTTATTAATTAACAAATGTTTGACGTTTTGATTTCAACTCCGGAAATCGTTTTCAAAAAAGATTATTATACAAATTCTGGGAAATGTATAACCAAAGTTTTTGTTATTGTTTATGTCATTTCCATAAAGAACGAAATAATATCGTTGATTAAAACTCTTAAATCAGTGGTATGTACAAATAACAGAATCTCTCTTTCATTCAACGACCAATATGTTGATGATTAACAATATGGTAGATAACATCCCGTAAGCGCAACTAGTACTTCAAGCTGCTTATCAATGCCTCTTTTTTTCCTTCTTATATATAGGCTCCTAAGACCTGGTTCTTTTTCAATATTAACCTCCTGCATTGTTTAAATTATCACACCATCTCTTTCTTGGTCTTCCACACTCTTCGACCATTTGGTAATTTGTTTCAAGTTATTCTTACTTTCCTATTTTCTGCTACATTCTGATAATGTGTTCCCTTTGTTACCGATGTATTTATGTCTCCTGCATTACATACCCTTCATATGTTCTTGCTTCTTCCTCTATCCAGTAGGCTTTCACTTATATTAGTAGATGTGGGACACTATACAACAGGGCAGGGCAAAGACCATAGACTAATTAGTTTAATGAGTCATTTGCTTAAAGAATTTTTCGCATCCTCTACACAAGAATGTTCAGAAAGCTGGAAGAGCAAAGCGGCGAGACACAATTTGGGTTCAAGAGAGAACTGGGTACACGTGAAGCAGCTATCTGCTTGAATAATCTTGTACAAAACTGCATGGACCAACGAAAGGATATATTCATCACATTCCTCCATTATGAAAAAACATAGAGTTTAGTACACGCTGAAAAAGAATTTTTGTTTTTTCAGCATAAATATTAACCACAATATTAATTTTTGAAGTTGCATGTGTAATATGAAAAATTTTTCAAAAACTTTAAATATCTCAAAAACGGCTATTTTTTCGAGAATGGTATCCCAATAAAAATCGATCCAGAATTTTACGTAGATTCTAAAAAAAATAACAAAAAGCACAGTTTCTATTTAAAATAAGAAACTTAATGGCGACTTCCGGTACAACCGGAAGTGCTAGAAGAATGCAAATATTTAAAAAATGAAGAATGCTTTGCATAACCCATTATTCCAAGTTTGCAGAAACCAGTGATGACCAGAACTTTGAAAACTTTTAACCAACATGTTGCGTGAATGACCCTGTATATTTCATACTCAATGTTTATCAATTTATATTATGATATTCAATTATTATAAAACATAATACAAAGTTATTTTATTAAAAAAATCCCTAATGTCGTATTGTCAAATTAAGAAAACCGTACATTTTTAATTTGAGAACCGCTGACTACCTGAGGCAAATCTGAACAGACACTTTTACTACTTATGCGACAGGCTAAAACGATCCTACTATATCTTATTTGAATATAATATCACAAAATAATAATGGACTTAAGCTAAAGTGAATCATGATAATGAAAAAAACCTGGTTTCAGAAAGTAATTTAGCACTCTCGAAGTTCCAATATTTTTAGTTTCGTAATAGCCGCAATAACATAAAAATATCTCAAACTTGTTCAAAATATATTGTGTTCTATCAGTTGATTAATATAATTGCCAAAACGCCGTTGTATACAACCGCTAAAAATTTCATATAACAGCTGCACCGTCTTTGGAAGAATTTAATAACTTCACGGTATGTACACAAAAAGTGGTCCCTTTTGTAACCTAATATTAAGAAACTGCCACGCTGGTGGCTGCCATGTAGCCACTCAAACGATCCTTAATTTAGGGACATGTGGTTGCGCTTATTTATAGTAGGATTCTAATAATAGTTCTTTGTTTGAATTCTTCAAAAGTCACGAAACTGTTAAAACTTATGAAAATCTTTATCTTTACTTATGAATACTTTACTCTGAATATTCTTTACGTATTAAGTACCTTTTAGTTTTCAATTCTGAATTGATAACTTTTTATATAATTTTCTTCAATTGTCCCTAGAACATTTATAAATAATTGCATCTTCATTTTGGTTACTGCTGCACGGAATAGTGATCGGTTGCATGGGTTCCTTCTTCTAACTCGTCCAGGTTTGCGTTTAAATTTGCCTTCAATAATTATTAGCTGTTATTTTCTTTTAATATCTTGATACAACGATGCTTATACGTACACTAAGACAATTGTTTGTTTTCTAGACTATAACAAAGCGTTTGATGCAGTGTAACATAAATAATTGCTGCAGATACCTAAAAATAAAAACTAAACAATCTTTATTATGAACAAAAAGATACAATGTGAATAAATAGCCAGGTATGAGATAAATTAAAGATCAAAAGAGTTGTTCGAAAGGGCTATGTGTTGTCCTCAACCTTGTTCAATGTCTACTCAGTAGAAGTGATTTAAAATTACTTTTAGAATGCAATAGACGGAATAAAGAATAATGGTTATCTCATTTGTAATATCCGATACGCTGATGAAACCTCACTCATTGCAGAAAATATCGTCGACCTACAGAGAAACTTAGACATGTCACAATAAAACAGCTTCAGGACTCAGACTAGTAGAAGCAAGCGAAGAATTTGGTCTATCACTGAATAAAAAGAAAACCAAAATCAACTCTTATAAGTGATAATGTAGGGAAATATTAGATTTAAGCGCAGCATAGGAAGGAGAACGATATTTAGATTGAGAAACTTCAGAGAATAATTCGCTTGCAATTATATTCAACTGTTTCGAGTAGTAGCCGCCAGGGTCTTGATGCCACCTTGCACCTCGCCTAATGCTTTTCTGAATATAAATTCCGAATACAGATTAAATAATATCGGTGATACAACGCAACCTTTTCGTCGGATTCGTATATCTTCGAATGTTGCGTGCTCTATTTCAATTGTTGCCGTTTGGTGCCAATATATTTCTGAGATAATTCGCAAGTCTTGTTCGTCAATTCCAGTTGTTCACAGAATTTCGATCATCTTTTGATGGTTAACACAGTCAAATACTTTTCAATAATGAATAAAACATTATACATCTAAATTAATGTCACTGCATCGTTGTGTTAACATATTTGAGTATTTCGACATTGATATTATCTGGAGCGGTGACTTTTTCGTTCTTCTGAGCTTTTACTGCATGAATAACTTCTTCTTTGGATGTTTCTGGACCTTTTTCATTTATTAGATCATCTATGGATGAAAGAAAACAAGGTCTATCGTCGTTACAAAGTGCCTGGATGTATTCTATCCATCTCACCAGTTTGTCTTTTGTACATATAATTATTTTGTTATTATTATTTCTTAATATTGTTTCGTTTCTCTTTCTGTGTCTATCTGTCATTTATTTTACTTTTTGTATGAACTTTAAAGGTGTCGTATTTTTCCGGAAGTTGTTCAATTTCTAGACATTTTGTTGACAACCAGTTTTCTTTAGCTTCTCCGTACTTTTTACTTCAACGTCTATCTGCCATAAGTTCTTTAGCGTTTTTATTTCTTTCTCAACCTTAATACTTATTTCATTTTTCCTCTCAGGGATGTGAGATGTTTATTTTTTTCTTGTACTTTTTCCATTTTAACTTTCAGAAATCTTTTTAGTCTAGAATCCATTATAACTGGATTGTGATCGCTATGAGTGTCAGCTCTCCAGGAGATGTTTTAGTAGATTTTATGTACTTCTTGTAGTCTATGTAGAAGTTGCTATCGAGCAAAATGAAGTCAATTTTATTCCTAACAATTTTATCTTCTCTGTCTGCAGGTGATTACCAAGTGTATAGCTTTATAGGATGTTTTTTAAAGAAGGTGTTGGCTATTAACAGGTTGTTCTCTACGCAGAATTGTAGTAGAAAGTCTATCTCCCCTATTGCTTTTGTTACAGAGACCGTATGTTGTTTCTTCTATGTTGTTATAAAACTTTTCTAATATAGCCGTTCGATATTGATGATCTGGGTCGGTTCCTCCTGAATAATAGATGTATCCATTTTTTGTTTCTTTGTTTTCCTGAATCAGGCCATCTTACTTCACTTATCCTCAAGATGTCTATTTTCATTTTTCTTATCTAGGCTTAAGTGTTTCTCGGACATAATAATCTGCGTACGTACCAGGTGGCAATTTTACGTACCGTAATCCCTTCGACAGTAGTTTCGGGGGGATTCTTCGCACTTTCTCCCCATTTAAGGACTGCCCCAGACTGAGGGCCAATTTCTTGTTTCCGTCTGTCATTCAGGTTCGAGGGAAATATAATGGGTTAATTTTTCCGTTGCCTTCCCCATCGCTGTACCACAAAAGGAATTGAGAGCAAAGCGTAGTAGCAAAGTAGGCCTATTCTCTACCCGGATCTTAGAAAGTGTCTACCCGGCTACCCTGCCATAGGTACATAATGGACTAAATATATACACTATATACATACAACAAGATAGCTCATAGCTAATCAGGGAATCTCTGTAGTGAAGAAGAAGTTTAATAATCGAATTATTTTCGTTTTTTTTACGGCTTCGGCAGTTTGTCATACAGCCGGTTACATGATCTTTTAATCTCATTAGGCACAGTAAAAAGTTTTTGAATATAAATTTAAAGTTGGGAAATCAGTACAATTAATAAAAAGAAGAGAAAAACTATATATACATACATATAGGAGAACTAGGCCACGGTAAATAGGATTAAACATATAAAGGAGAGAAAACAAAGGTAAAAAGTCAAAACAAAAATTTTTTTTTTGAACTAATGAAAAATATTACATTTGGTCAAAAAATCGATTATGCAATCCTAAATTAATCTATTTTGAGTCACTAATTATTTTCGTTAGACATTAAATAAACCTCTTCTGAGTTATTAAGCAGATGCATACTGGGCCTTCATATCGAGCAATCGATGCTACAAAATCACAAACAACATGCTTAAGGTATTTCTAATAACTCTTTGTTCACAATAATTAAACTAAACTTATATGTGCCCATGTAGGTTTAATTGGAAATAAATTTTCTCTCAGATAAGAGTAACCTTGAAATCATGTCCCAAAAGAAACACCATGAAGAAACCCACGCGGATGAAATTCTTTTATGACAAAATTGTAGAAGTTTATTATGCCAAACATAATATAACGAGATGAAAAGTTTGGAGCAACTTTCGATTCTATTCTGCTCTGTTCATTTTCCGTACAGCAAAAGACGCCAGATTTGTTTACTTCCGTGGTTTTCTTCTAAAGAAGGGAACTTCTAACAAACTTTGTGTGTTTTAATGAAATTTCGTAAGAGAATTTTTCTCCTGACCTACTTGTCTTGCGATTTTATTAAAATTGTTTAGGATTGTATAAATAATAAAAATACGTATATTGAGATGGTTATTCGTCTTTCCCTCGCTTGTTTGTATCCTGTACGTTAAATTTTCTTCTAATGTTTTCACTTCTCTTTCGGTCTCTCATCGTATTTCATGTCACTCTTGTAAGGATGCTCATCTCCACCGTGTCCAATAGCCTTTGTTTTGTGGCTGTAGTGGATTCTCTTTGTGGCTGTAGATGATGCTTCCTGCACATACGACGACCTTTATATAATATATAAAGTCATCAGAAAGTGAGGATTTTTATAAATGTTCAATCTAGAACTCGCTGGTTTCTCCCTTTCGCTTTGGGTATGTATATTACCACAGAAAAATAAAAGCAAGAGGACTACATGAAACTCTATTTAAAAACAAGTGAAATCACAAGACAAATATACATAAACATACATACATTCAATTATAATGAAACATAAATAGGTACAAATTTTAATATTATGTGATACGAAACCATACTAAACCATACGAACCACCAATATTTTATTTATAGTTGAAATGAGTTTACAAAAGGTATTATACAAACGACAATAACAAAAAGTATTAAGTATAACGCGACAGAACTATACAATGGACCGTGGAAGTGATGACGTAGATTTTATTGACATCTGTTAGTTTCACTTTCCAAACAAACCTTGTTTAGTGTAGATAATTTGTATTTTTCGTTATTTTTTCATTTTTTTTACAGAATCTTTCCACTTTTTGCAATATCTAAGTATTCTAATAGTAACTACAACAATTTTACAAGGTTGTGTAAATAATAAAACATGTTGTTTTATAAAAATAGCAATAAAATGAATGTATCAATAAAGTAAGGTTAGAATGTCTTTAATTTAAACTTTTAAACTATATTTCATAGAAATAGAACACTGAATTATGATGGTATTATCGTAAAAAACACTATACTTAAAAGAAAAAGCAGCAGAGGAAGCAAAATGTTAACTTTATAGAAATTAAAAAGTCTTGAGATTGGGCATTTCAAGTTTTGTTTGGTAAAGTAATTTAAAGACAGTTGTGACGTCACACTCCCACTGTCCATAGAGAACCCATCCAAGCTACAAAAACCAGTACCCGTTTACCATTGTATGTATCTGCGCCCCTAGGAAGGTGGGAAATGCACTAATTAATATTTACGGAATTCCAGGATCTGGCTATTGGATCTGAATAATAAACTAGCATTATTAAATTGATAAAAAGCAAAATATTATCTGTGTTTGTTTATTTAGAAGTTTTATATTACGCAGTAATTTGTTTGTTTCGTGTGCAGAGTTTAAATAATTAGTTTGTAAGGTTTCATCATGGGTAAAAAACGCGATCTTTCACGTAAACAACCTGAAGTAAAGGTCCTCGTGAATGCTAAAATATTTTCAAAACGAAGGTTGACGGTTTTTGAAGCTATTGTAAGACTCATATAGAGGAAGATTAAATCAGGGGAAGAATTAAGCCCAAAAAATGCAACAGAAAGCCTATTTTCACTCCAAGGTCAGAAAGACCTTTAAAAAAAATTTGCCTGGAAAACAGATTTGCTACCACAAAATTGATAAAATGGCAACTCCAAAATGTCAGTCTGAATGCATCTGAACGTACTGTGCGAAGGAATTTAAGAGGTTTGGGTTTTAAGGCCTGCCGCCCCGCCAGGAAGCCCATGTTAACATCTGCAATCTGCGTCTGAATTGGGCCAAACAGTGGCATGATAAAGATGTGGACTTCTAGAGAATTTCTTCACAAATAATGCATTTAACCATTTAATCAACAGAAAGACCAGCATACATTTTTTTTTCTATTGTTGACAGATCTGTTTCAGTGGTGAAAGCACATTTGAAATTTTGCAGAACAAAGCTCAGTTTGTACGTCGTCGTCATGGAGAAAAGATTCCACTCTAGGGCAGTCTTTGCGATACTGGAACTATTTTTTCGGAGTGTGTGACCGATCCAACCCCACTTTCTGGACTTAATTTCATTTTGTACCCTCTTTTGTTCGGTCAGGTGTAGCAGATCTTCGTTTCTGATGGTGTTAGGCCAGAATATACGAACAATTCTTCGTAGACATTTGTTAACAAAGATCTGCAGTTTGTCTGTGAGGGTGTTTGTCACTTTCCAGGTTTCACATCCGTAGAGTAGAACAGACATGACATTTGATCGGAATATTCGGATCTTTGTCCTTGTAGTATACTCGCCAGATCTCCAAACAGGGTTGAGCGTGCTGAAAGCTTGTTGGGCTTTTCGTATCCTCATACGAATATCATCTTCTGTACCTCCGTTTTCTGTTATGACACTTCCAAGATACGTAAAGTTTTCCACATTTTCAATCTGCATATTGCCGATAGTAAATAGCGTGTTGTTTTTAATCCATTTATTCTCATGGACTTGGAAAGTGGAATGCATGGACAGGATTAATTGAACAAGCCAAGACCCAATCTGGGCTGTGGAAGGAATGATACTCATGAAGTCCTGTACTGGTGAAGTACTAGCATTAATATAACACAGAAAAAGGGAATTTGAGGTATTATGCAGCAGTTTTGTATCGAGTTACTGGACAGGAAACCAAACACTTTCTCCATTCAGATGATTTTCTAATATACGTTCTGGAAAAAACATTTTTAAGAAGTAGAAAAGAAATTTTAACATTTCTTATTTCATGTCTATACTTTTCAGCTGCATTAAATCGAAACACAAAGTAATAATAAGAAACAATATACCTAGGAAGCTGCCTCTTCGTCTTCCAGTGCCTAGCGGTTACAGAATGTTGGCAATAATTTCGGTAATGACCATTTTATGAGTTATTCCTTTAAATAGGTCTGTGGTAGATATTAACAAGTAGCAAATGATATGTTTTGGTATGCTGATTAGAATGGTACGGCCTCTACCACGAGATTTATAAAATCAACATCAGTCACTAATCTACACGAAGAAACAGGTTTTTTGGACTACTATACCCACAGAAATGTAGTAGAGCATGTTCAGAAGCAGAAAATAGAGAGAACAAAAGAAAAATGACTGACATATAGTGAAATATTCCTTGAAACTATGTAAGCTGAGCCCAAACTATTCTAACCAGCTGAAGTAGTCCAAAAAACATTGCACAAATGGTAAAAGAAAACCGGCCAAACCTTAAACTTTAAAACGTTTAAAACATATTAAATCAGGAATAGGATTAAAACTAGGGTTGTTTTAGTAAAATAATAAAAACAAATATAATTAACTGGGGAAAATACACCAAGATGATGTAAACTGCGATGGTGGAGAAATAGAAATATGGAATATCTTTCCTCGTAATAAAACTGTGCACGCCGGTATTTTTTTCAAATGGAACCAACGTTTCCCGGTACTAGGCTGAAATCATATAAACAATTTGTGAGGATACGATAAAGTATCTACAAAAAAGAAGAACATCTTTGAAAAATCCAACGATACTGGATAAAACTTTATTAACTTGAATATTCAATAGATCTTTGTAGATTATTGAAATTGTACAAAAAAGTTCTTAGAAAAACGAGTTATTTTCTGCAGACCAACCTCGCAAGCTAATACGAAGATTGATGAAATTTGAGGGGCCACCAAGACACTTTTTGATAACAATTACTTTAATTTGATTTAAATCGACAAATCCTTTACTCAACAAATTTTATGAAAACAGCTGTACATAATGAAATGTTTTCTGTTTTTCAACATTTTTTCCATTAACGTTCGTTTTAAACTGAAGTAAGTTAAGCTTCTTTATAAGTTCATGTTCTTAATCCCCTAAATCTTTGGAGTTCAACTTTTCTATTGGATTATGAGATACTTCACTTTCTCGTCGCAGATGCATCTCTATACATTTACGAGATAACTTGAAATTTAGCGAAAAAGAATAAAAGAAATGGTTTGGTGAAGTTTCGAGATCTGATGTAATAGTCTGAGAAAAGATATTCTTACTTTGGATTCTTTTATATTTTCTTAGCTTTAAAAAACAGAAAAAGAGAATTGTAAGAAACTCTGAAGTTAACAGACTTGCACATATGCCAAATATAAGAGCAAGAGGCGAATTGTTATGCTGTGAATTTTTCTATTTTGATTATCGAGACTTTGATACTAAAATAAAAAGAAATCATGCAAACATCATAAACTGTGTATAACTTCTGTATATAACAGCTTTAATATAAATAACACCACAATAATTAAAGCAGGACCACAAAGTTTTCAGAAATACACTCACACCAAGTAGTATTGTAGCATTTTCGTTTTCATTTTTTAAGGTATTTAAATGCAAAAGGAAAGAAATAAATCTTCATATAATTTTATTTACTGTGTGGCATTTATTTTTTCAGAAAGTAGGTCACAAAATCGATATGGTTGATACATTGTTGTGTTTAAAAATAGTAGTTTCAACCATTGCGAGGTTTTGTTTACTTTTGTCGAAAGTTGTTTCCGAAGGGGAGAACTATTACTGTCTGTTTTTAATCCGTTTTTTCCTTGTTCGGCTTACAGATATTTTAAAAAATATTAGCCGAATTCGGAATAAGATTTAACAAAATGCGGGGTCTTGCTTAGTACCTACGCATTAAAAGAAGACTTTATGACCCTGAGATGGTTTAGCGGTTTAAGGGAATTGGTGAACAGAGGACTTCTCGCTGAGACACCACAGAGAAAGGTGGTTAGCAGTCGCCGTGGCCAAGGTCCTCGGGCCTGGACTTCAGGCAGGAGGGTGCAAGAAAAAGCCACTACCTGAGCGAAACCTGCAGCAAAAGATAATACAGGTGAATGATTAGTGTGCCATAAAATAAAAAAGTGAGATTTAGTTCTGGATTCTCAATTGTTATCGTTCTAAGCAGAGAAAGAGAAAGCAGTATATTTTGCATAAGTTAGTGGCAAGCAGAGAAAACAGTCTATTTTGTATAAGTTGGTGGTAAGCAGAGAAGACGACAACAACTTCAAACTGTAAGTCATCTAATTTATTATTTCATTTTTCTGATGAAGCAAGTTACACACGTTATGCTGAATTTCTTGGTGATCCAAAGCTACAAATAAGTTATAGAGATAGATGGGATAGCTGTCGGCCTTATACAATAAAAATAAAAAACTTATCAGTGTTCAGTAGAAGCGTTAAAAATTATTTTGTACAATTTGATTAAATGTTTAAATTTTGTATGTTCAGCTATATTTGTAGGTAGATTTTACTAGATATTAAGTTATCATACCTAAATATCATGATATGCTCGTAACTATTTGATTTAAAATCCGTAAACTAATTTTCGAAACCAAATTCAGAATTTCGCTTTAATCTGCGCCTTCTAAGACTTGCAAGGCAAAACAGACGTTGATAAAGATGTTATTAGAGGCATGGGGTATCTAAAAATTGCATTCCACAACATATCTCCTCAACTAAGCAAAATTCTTAGCGAATTGGTTTCTCGGATTTTATTATCAGATGTCGCTATTTGCGTCTATACGAAGCCATGTTACAGTTGCTTCCTAAGACAGAAAAGATTTTTTTTCACGTTCAGAGCGACTGCGAAAGCCGTTCTGATGAGGCCTATTAGGCAGAAATACGTATAAGCGGATGTGCAGGCGCCCTGTACGTGAAATCAAATCTTAACTGTCTTTTTCTTTTTATTTGATTTAAATATCATTTTATTTAAAATGAAATTAAAACTTTACCTTTACGCAGTTATAAAGATATTCCACATAATTCTAAAAATATTTGTTTAAAACCTGTTTTGTTTTAATTTACATTTTTTATTTTGCTACTTACATATTTGGTTTATGTCTGTTTTGTTAATACATTGAGATTTCTATTTTAACTTTTGCTTGGCTAAACTTTCTACCATATTACAAATAAAAGTAATAAAATTATTTATTTATCACTCTCTCAAAATCTTCCTTTCTGTTGGAAATAAGATAATTCAAAAAGGAATGTAGAGCGACGTATAAGGTAAGTGTCTTTGTTTTTTTTAATATATGTATATGCATATTGGTTTTAAAGAGATATCAAACTTATTTGTCATTTTTTTTAATCTTTGTTAAACCAATCTTTTCATATTTTAGTGTCTGGTTTTCCTTGTCCACCAAAATAGGCCAAGGTGGCGCCGTTTATTTTTCCCTTTTTTTTATGCCAAATTTTGGCAAGTTTCAATTAATTTATCTTTATCCAAATATACCCCATAC
This sequence comes from Diabrotica undecimpunctata, assembly GCF_040954645.1. NCBI lineage: Eukaryota > Metazoa > Arthropoda > Insecta > Coleoptera > Chrysomelidae > Diabrotica > Diabrotica undecimpunctata. Next base: position 47,207,543 of record NC_092809.1, read on the forward strand.
TAGATCTATAGACCTACGTAAAAAAGCTCACCGTTGTGTCCTTCAAAAAACCTGAGCGCCGAATTTCAAGGTGGACATACATGCTCCTGGATTTTCTGTTGTCTATACCCACCCAGGTCTAAAGTTCGTTACGGTATATCAGAGAAGAAATCAGCCTAAGTCAATTTCTCCTTAATTTATTACTAAATAATATAATAGAATACGCAACCACATCAAAATTTGATACAGCATTAATAACAAACGAGTCAGCATGAACTGCTTTGCAGATGACGCAAAAATTGTAGTTGAAAATCGAGCACGATTACAGACAATTGCATAAATTTCATCAGGTAAGAACGAACTCAACATAAACAAATCAAAAGAGAAGACAAACTGCATGATCATAGCTAGAGAGTTCATAAGAGCTGTTATAAAGATTTCACAATTCAAATATTCAAGAATTGACCTCTACAGTGAATACGATCTTTCAAAATGCAAAAGATTTCAAACTTCATATCTTATCAACAAAGCTAAAATATTACACGATGTTTAAGACATGTAATTTGGAACCACGAATACCTGCATTACACCAATGAATGTCTTTTTATTAGTCTTCTGCACTATTTTTGGAGTTATACAATAAGACACTATCATCATCATCATCATCAATGGCGCTACAACTCTTCGTCAGTCTTTGCCGCGTTTACTATTGCGCCCTGCCCATCTGAGTCTATTGGCCTTTATATATCTGACTAGATTTTCTTTTCTGAATAGAGACTCTAGCTCGTTATTGTATCTGCCCCTCCATTCGTTTGTCACGCTGTCTCTGCGAGGGCCATATATCATTCGAAGAATTTTACGCTCCCACACCAGCAATTTATTTATTTCTCTTTTTGTTAGCGTCCATGTTTCGCTTCCATACGCGACTGCTGGTCGTATTATGGTCTTATATATCCGGATTTTTGTACCTCGTGAAAAAAGTTTTGACTTCATTAGATGTTGCATTGCAAAGAAAGATCTGTTTCCTGTCATTATTCTCGTTTCAACTTCTCGCTCTAATTTGTTGTCATTTGTGATTGTTGCTCCTAGATATTTAAATTTTTTAACCACTTCGAAGTTGTGATCATTTATAGTAATGTTTTGCCTTATTCGCCGTCGTTCTTGTTTTGAGACGACCGTGTATTTTGTTTTGTCTTCATTTATTTTTAGACCGATGTTTAATGCAGCTTCTTCAAAGTTCGAGAGAATATCTTTAATTTCTAATGTTGATTGTGCTACTGCGTCTTCGTCATCGGCAAAGGCGAGTATGATTTTTGCTCCCCGAGCAGTTATCTCTGGTTTGATTTTTGGATATATTTTTCGCATGACATATTCTAAGGTCTATTCTTCTCTTCCTCTTCCTCTTCCTCTTCCTCTTCCTCTTCCTCTTCCTCTTCCTCTTCCTCTTCCTCTTCTTCTTCTTCTTCTTTTCTACTGCCCAATCTGGGACTCCGATTTTCATAATTACTAACGGTTTGTAGTTGATACCATGGTGATGTAGTTGTCCTAGTAGCAAGATTTTTAAATATTATTACGATAACTGAAAAGGTTACCTTAGGAAGAAGATCTAATAGAAAAAAACAATTACATAATATTTACCTCTATGTCTTCTCTTGATATCTAGTTGTTGAATATTAGTAGCAGATAAGTTTATCACAAATAAAAAATTTTATTTAAAGAAATCCCTTATAAAAGGTATATTAATATAAAAACCCTATCGGGCTGCATCACAGAACGTTTTCGGAATTACTATTTCGTCATCAGTGCTATCCTAAACTAAGTATTACCACTTTAATTTAAGCAAACGTTCTAACAAAGATTTACATGTTTGAAGCCACTAAATACATGGATAAAAACCCTTTAAATATCGTTAATTTAATTTTAAATTACATTTTTGATGATAAAATCTAGGATGTTTATGTTATAAATGGAATTAACTTCATGGCAACCTAGGACTCCCTTAGACGAAGTGTCTCTGAGGACTTGTTGATAGCAACTGTTCAAAATGACATATTAGGACGGAATTCTGAATAAAGCAGTCAATGTAACCGGAGGTATGTGTCTAAATGTGACTATAGCCAACATTAAGTATAATTCAATATGTTAAAATTTGATTAATTATATAACAGTAGCAACCATCAATATGTTGGAACTTAAAGTATGATATACCGTGAAAGTTTGTTGGAAATTGTAGAATAGGTATTATTGTGGGTGGATTGAAGTTAGATAAGTTTTAATTACTAAGTAGGTAGGCAACCATGTATACATTTATCTGACTTAAGGGTGATAAACTAAAAAATTATATAAAAAGGCCCTATATGTTTTTATCAACATTTGGTGGAATGCAGATATATGCAAGATGCTTAGATGATTCTTTATTATTAAAGATTGAGATGTTAATTGATGTATATGCGGATTTATTAGATATAGAAAGGGAACAGACTAAATGGACAACGCTTTCAAATTGTGCAAACAAATTTATTTTGAAAATCATGGTTGTGTTCGAAATACGTCTATATATATATATATATATATATATATATATATATATATATATATATATATATATATATATATATCTACGGCATTAAGTGAACTCCGCCCATGTTAAAATTCAGGTTCAATTGAGCTCCGTGGTCAAGTGGATACCGATATACGGAGCTCACTTGACCATTCCATAATATTGGCTCTGTCGATTCGTCAACATGTATAGTTTCATAATTTTTAAAAATTTTGTGGAGCCCTTAAGTACCCCTGTATCATGAATGTATATTGCATAGTTCACGTGTATATCTTATAGGGGTCGTTCAGATCTTTTTCACTGTATATTGGAACCATAGGTATATCGGTTTAAGTAAGCTCTGATAGTTTGGCAACTCTGCCATTAAGCTGTATACTTCTCGCGTATAGTCTGAACGGTTGATATGGACTCCTTATTTTTGTTATCGTTCATACGCATTACAGTGTGTAACAGATATGTATACTATTAACTACCTGTTTTTGGTAGGTACGTGCTTTTCTAAAAATAGCTTTATAGATACAAAAGGATTTCGTTACCAAATTGGATTTTTTTCATATGCGGAAATTTCCTAATGTATTTTGTTAACGTGAGTATGTCTTCATACGTTTTATTTAAGAATTCGATAAGTAAGAACTTTTTTTATTTCATCCAATGTTTTATGATATCTTGTATACAGATTTTTATTATTTTATTTCTGGTTTTATCTGTGTACTACATATAATTCTGGATAGAAGGTTATCTCAAAATAAATATTTATTTGCTTAAATAGATATTTTTGTGTAAAAATGGATAGTAGTGCACAAAAAAGGGAAGAATGCTTAATTTATCTAACAAGAATTATACCACTTCACCCATATTAGATACTTCTGAATGTTTTATCTCCTATTTAGGGGTAATATGTAGTCAATATAAGTGAAGCTAGTGTTAAATTTGCAATGATCTTTATAAGTAATAGCTTACTGACTGTACTTTACATGTTGAGTTTAAATAAATAAACCTTGTCCCTTCAGAAAAGAGCGATTTGAATGGCAAAGTCAACGAAGAAAGTGTAATGAATCTTTTATCACCCCAGATTCACACAGGTTAACCGCTGTTTGCAGGCAAGAGTCTTCCTGGCAGATTTAAGGAAGATAACTACCATAAGGAAGTTCCTTTTGAGGGTTCAGATGGCGAGAAGCAGCTTATTTTTTTTTGTATATCTTGCAGATGTGTTGATCTAGCCAGTTTTTCCTCGATTCTAGTCATAAAATGGGTTGTTATTCGAGGAGTGAATGTTACGAATCTAGACTTTGTTTCTTTTGTTCTCTAGCTACTTATCTTCGGATATTAGGTGGATTGATAACTACGATATTGTAGAGCTTATGTATGGATGAGAGTCTTAATATCCGCTTAATTTGGCTGACTAATTTGTAGCTAAATCTACGTGTCAAGTATGTATTGATGTCACCCATACAAGCTAGGTATATTTGGCAGCAGAAGCATAGAGTTTAAGCGTCTACGTTTTAAGAGTGAAAGGATGTGCTTCCCGTTTTTAGCTGACAAGTTCGCGGAGAATACTATTTTTCTGGTTCTAGTTTGCCATTTAGTTTTAAACAAAGTTCTGTAAATTACAAAGTGTGTTTAATGATTTCATGACACTATTGGTTCAGGTATATGTTCAAATTTGTGAAAGCGTCTCTGTTAGAGACATTGAAGGAGCACACCTGACTTTTTCCAGGGTTTGGCTTAAAATTAATTTATAATCTATTTTTATTGTGTTTAAGATATAATTTAGATCTTTCTCCACTTCAGCAACAAAAGTTTGTGGTTCTGCAACAATAGATGTATCGTCTACATAATAAAAGTCCTAGTATTTACTGTTATGGGTTGTGTAAATGTTATACAGTGTAGGTGCCATTACGGTACCCCAAAGGAGACCGTTCTTCTACGTTTTCAATCTTCATCTTTTCTTACCATTGAGTGATACGGAAAATCTTCTGTTGTTCTATTACCTAAGGGGATATCACATAGATTTTGGAGAAATGTCCTTTAATTTAAGGTGTCGTAAGCAGAATTTAGATTGACAAATACCACTCCTCATGTCTGATATTTTTTATATCCGTCCTCGTTGTGTTGGGCAAGATTTAGTATGTGTGGCGAACATGATCTACCCTGTCATATATAGCCACTTTTATCTTTAAATTTAAGTTTTCCTTCTATTATCGGTTTATATTAAGGATCATATGCAGAAGTATTGTGTATAGGTAAAAAAATAAATAATATATTGGCCGATAACTTTTGTGGTCGTTGGGGTTTTTGTCAGGTTTAAGCAAGGCAACAACTTTGTCTTTACTTTGCTTGTCTATAGACTTTGGATATTAGCCACTGTTGTATTTTTTTGTCCAAATTTTATAATTAGTTTTGTGTTTAGATCCTCAGTCAGGAGCCAAAATATTGTTCATAATATACGTGGATAGTGGATCCAAACTCAACATCGTTGAAAGGTTTCCTCAGCTGACTGATTTTGTCCTCTCTTATTTTAAGTTTTTCTTTGCTTCTTTGCCGGAATTTATTATGTTTATTTTGTTATTTTCAGGGATTAGCTTAATACCAAATACCCTAGGTTTGGCCCTCTATTTGCTTCCTGCAGTAGAAATACGTCACAATTGTGTTAAGCGTATATGTCTGATAAGCTTAAGTAAAGTAGAGTGTGTGTATCTGTAGATATGTCCTTACTATTTATAGACATAAGTAGAATAGTTGGTCCTAAAAAGGACCGATTTGACAAACATCATATTGAACGGGTGATTGAAGAATTAACCGATTAAATAATTATTCATTATCCAGAGTAAGAGTACGCTCGATTGCGGTGGTCTTATTGTAACTTCAAATTTCGTGAAGGCTTTTACTTTGAACTCCATAAAAATTTAAATTTTGCATACTGTTACTTATAGACGATATTTCGAGTCAGATTTGTTTAGTAATAACTGTACTTATATAGTCTCTTTGTGAAAAGTAAATGAGCTTGTAATATCGGTTTACAACTCATATATGGACAACAAATTGCTATATAACAGTACGAGACAATATTCATATGCTGTGGCAAAATCATCATATTTGGATTTCATATTTCAATTATCATATTTACATTGATATTTATGTGGCAATCAGCTGTAAAAGTCATTGCCTTTTTTTCTGTCATATCATATTTTAGCATATGATATTTTGAGTGAAATTGATCCTAAATTCGTCTAATAATATTAAGTTTTTAAAACAGCTGTGTTTTTATGCTCATTCGGTTACCTTTTGTAAACCAGTCTGTGTAAATATAAGGGATTTATATAATCTTTTCATTTCGTAATCTTGTCGTTTCATAATTATAGTTCTCTTGCTTTTATTTTCTATATTTTCTATATAAAGATCATCGTCATCGTATAGTCAGAACGCAACAAGATTCTATTGCCTTTTTGAAAATACAGCCACGTAAATGGCGTTTTTAAAATTTATGTCAATATTTCTGAAGTGCCTTTTCTAGGATAATTTTTTAAGCCTAGTTCGTTTGATTATATGTAATTGATTTGATAGTCCACAACAGATAAGTATTGATTGTAGGTAGGATAGCAGGTGTTGATAAATATGATGGGTCGGTAGATAGTCTCATTATTCCTAAATCTGGCCATATGTTACCTCCCCCTTCATTTGTGGAAGTCCTAAGGACATTTTTTCTCTTGGGGCATCCTCCCAATTTAACATGGAAATGCAGTTATTATAGTCTTTGGATAAAGCCAGCGCAACTTTAGCATTGAGATTTAGTTTCTTGTACGACGTTGCTATCTTTATATATGTGTTTGATCTTGGAATTAGTTCTGTTCGGTATTGGTTAGTACTCGGACCTCTGTAAGTCGGAAAATACCTCTGATGGCTTTTCTAGCAATCCTGGTCTAATACGTTCTCGTCACGTCTCCACATATTAGCACTGGTTTGCTCACTATTTTATATACCCTAATTTTATGGATTCGAATTAGACTTCTGGATTTAAAAGAGGGTTATATATACATATACATCAGTTAGCTACCTGAATATTTCCTTTTATTTCTTATGTAACAACGTTACCTACGATATCTAAGACGCTGCAATCTTTCAAAATTATATGGCTTTATTGTTCCGTTATGCCCTAATCTAGATCCTCTCTTTTGTATGTTAAAGAACATTTATTTGATTTTCTCATTAGTGACTATTAGACCGCTTTTTTTGCTGCTACTAGCATTATTTTATAACATTTTATTATTTAATTTATGGATTAAATCCGGATAGCAAATAGATATTCTTTACTTTCTCAGATATTCTAACATACAAAATCCTATTAAATTGTCAAAACCTTCCTTGCATATTCTATTCACTTATGAAGAGCAGCAGCAATATCAGTACCATAATAACGCGTATAGTTCTGAACTGGCTAATTGTTGGATAATGAGAAGCATGAGTGTAGCAGTTTTATTGTTTTCGGGACTGCTACCTGGTATCGGGGAGCAGAATTATCATTACCGAGTTATATACCGAGAATATAAGAATTATTGCCTGAACTTTATTATTATTGAACAACAATATATTCCCTAGTAAAATAATCATGAATTTACAGTAAGAAAAATTTTTGAACGTTGGTTATGAAAACATCATGTACATACCACCGGGTTCACTATGTCGATATCCAGCAAAATCCCTGTAATAATGATACGGGAAACCAAAGATGAAAATATGCTCCAAGAAACTCTGTGTTATAAAACAGTCGAATAAAATACAGATTCTCAATTCAAATAGTCAAAAAATTAATGAACAGCTTACTAAAATAGAAATAACGCCTATTTAAGAAGTACTCCATTAACGGCCCAAGGGACAAAGCACTCCTAGCATATGCTAATGATATATATCTCATAACTCTAATAAGAAACTCTCCCGTCCAAAAACTTCAATAAAGTGAAGACAGCACGAAAAATGTTTCACTTAAAATCAACGAAATGAAAACCAAATACAAGCGAATCAACAAAAGAGACCAATTCAATAAATCTCGATAAAATATTAAAGTTAATAACTACTAATTTTGAAAATATGGAACACTTTAAATATCTTAGATAAATAATCGTGGTTAATAAAAAAAACGGGTGTGGCAGTCCAGTGGGACTGCCGGTAGAAGTTATACTTCTATACACGCGTTCGCCGTTACAAATTTATATGGGAGTCAATCTGCACAATCCTTACATATTTAATGCTATAGGTAAGAGAGAGCAGAAAGAGAAAAATAATTGATATATAGGTATATGGTGCATCGTTTGCTGTATATAAACATTTGACCTGTAATAGGAGTATAGTAAATGAAGGATTGTATCAATATTTTAATGAAAATATATATTTTTATTTTGATATACGTATAAAAGGAGTTGAATGCAAAAAAATTTTTTTACGCATACTCTGCAGTAAAATGCATTGTTTATTTTGTTATTAATATAAAAATGACAATACAATACACTGCAACATAATTCAATATAATAATACAATACAAATTAAAATGCAATATTCATAAGTATTTAAAACTGCCAATATACATAACTTACTTTACGAAGATAAAAATAAAAAACCAACAACTCGGATTATGTTGTAAATTTTCATTTAATTTTAAAATTTAGCATTTTTGCGTATATTACATATATTTAATAACATTAACGTGAGGTTTTTAAATATTTCAAAAATAAAAAAGGAAATTCATATTGGGATTCGAACTCACATACACCAGCGTATGAACCAAACACGTAAAAGATTTGCCAATTAGACATGATACTAACGGATTTCAAAATTGACAGTTGTCTGTCATACAGTGATTATTTTGAAATGCAAAAGCCTAAAATAATTATGAACATTTAATAAATAATACAAAACATATCACATAAATAATAATATTAATATATATTATATTATATAAGTATATAACATTATATAATATAATATAATATATTTATAATATTAAATATATATACAAAAGGAACATTTTTATTCCCGAGGTAGAAAGAGAGAGAAAATATATCTTATGTCTCTCTCTTACTCATTATCTTACATATGTAATGGTTTCACAGATTCACTCCCGTGCAAATTTCCAACGCCGACCGTGCCTATAGAAATATAACTTCAATAATGCCACTAAAGAATCACAGAGCATAATTCAAACTTTAGACCTATTTTAATACATGGATGCGAATCATGGACAAAATAGGAAAGAACTACGAATATATGAAAGAAAAATAATAAAAAAAATGTTTTAACCTCATTATCATATCGCTTACCAATCCGTATAGAATAAGAACATATACTGAACAAAGAAAGCTCTTATACCGATATTGTTCAGGAAAATAAATCGCTTAAGGTAGATCGGACACATGCATAGACGTCAAGATGTCAAACTTGTAAAACTGGTATGGAAGGAAGTTAGCACAGAAGAATGCCACTTGGGCGTCTCAGTATGCAATGGAGAGAAAACTTCCAATCATATCTCAAAAAATTAACATTTCGTTTGATTACAGATTCGTGGAAAATCGACCAACTGGAGAAAAGTTAGCGAAAACTCACCCAATGTTATAGCGCTACGTAACAATGATGATAAAGAGAAAGGAGAAACAGTGACAAAAAGCAACAAAAATGGACTAATGGAGCAAAGCTGCTTCAAAATCTTGATTGGAAGGGATTGAAATGAAAGTATAAAAAATACAATGGATGAGGGGGATTCACTTATGAGGGGCAGAAGCAATATCAGTACTATAATAAGGCGTATAGTCCTGGACTGGCTAATCGTTGGATAATAGGAAACATGAGTGTAGCAGTTTTAATGTTTTCTTGACTGCTACCTGGGATCGGGGAGCAGAGATATCAGTACCAAGTTAAGGCATATAGGAATTGTTGCTTGAACTTTAATAATATTAAATAGCACTATATTTCCTAGTAAAATCGTCATGACTTTACAGTAAGACAAATATTCGAACGTTGGTTATGGAAACGTTAAGGACATACCATCGAGTTCCCTATGTCGATATCCCGAAAAATCTTTGTAATAATGATAACCGAACCAAAAAAACAGAGATTAAAATAGGCGCCAAGAAACTGTGTTATAAATCAGTCGAATAAATACAGATTCTCGATTTAAATATTCAAAAAATTTATGAACAGCTTACTAAAATAGAAATAACGCATATTTAAGATGCAATCCATTAATGGACCAAGGTACAAAGCACTCCTAGCATATGCTAATGATATTGATTTCATAAGAAACTCTCTCCCGTCCGCAAACGACATTAACAAAGTGAAGAGAGTACGAAAAATGTTTCACTTAAAATCAACAAAATGAAAACGAAATACAAGCGAATCAAAAGAAGAGAGCAATTCAATACATCTAGATAAAATAATAAAGTCAACAACTTCAATTTCGAAAGTATGGAATACTTTAAATATCTTAGATCAATAATCACGGTTAATAATAATGTCACTAAAGAAATACAGAGCATAATTTTTCTAAAATTTTTTAACCTCATTATTATATCACTACAAATCCGTATAGAATAAGAACATATACTGAATAAAGAAAGCTCTTATAACGATATTGTTCAGGAAAATAAATCGCTTAAGGTAGATCGGACACATGCATAGACGCCAAGATGTCAAACTTGTAAAACTGGTATGGAAGAAACTTAGCACAGAAGAATGCCACTTGGGCGTCTCAGTATACAATGGAGAGAAAACATCCAATCATATCTTAGAAAATTAACATTTCATTGAAGATTCGTGGAAAATGGATCAACTTGGAAAAAAGTTGTAGTTAGCGAAGACCCACTCAGTGTTGTAGCGCTACGTAATGATGACAATAAAGAAAAAAAAAGAAACAGTGACAAAAAGCAACAAAAATGGACTAATGGAATACAGCTGCTTCAAAATCTTGATAAGAAATGCAATAGATGATTGATGGATTCGAGAAACTTGAGACTTGAGAAAGGCACTCTGCCGAAACAGCTGTAGTGATAAGATACAATTAATTTGGTGAAAGTTTTGAAAACAAAGTTTTTAGTATTTTGTTGTTAAATAAAATGGAATTAACATACGACATTATATACGCTATAATAACTAGACAACTTGTATGATACGGACATATAAGGAGAAAGTTTCATGAAACAATAAACTACCCAATATTCGTTATGAGTGAAATCGATATGAATAAAGAAAATGAGGAAAACTATGGCAAAAAGGTAAAAAAAAGTAGTAATTAAAAAATGAGAGAGGTACCTTGTGGACAACATATGCTTAATTAGGAACGAATTGAGATAAATAATCAAGACGACAAAGAACATTTTAAATTGATAAATCTATACGATTTTTAACAATGCATATTTATAGGTCATTTTCAGAGCCAACGTGCTAATTGTATGTAAAATGAAACTTTTTAAGGTTTTTAATGTTTGTATGAAAGATAAAACCGTATGAAACATGACCGTGAAATTTATATACCAATCTATAAATCTCTTTTAAAAGAATACTGACACCTATACATTATCACAATACTACATATCATAATACTAAGAAGTCTGTTATTTTAATCTAAGAATAGGCTTTATAATTTACGAGAGATTTAATTTAATGTATTTAAAATTTTCCAGGATCCGGTATTGTAATAAGAAACAAAATTTCACTACAAGGCTTGAAATCGTGTTAAATTTGAAAACAGAAGTTTTTATTAACTTTTCGGTAATATAATTATGTAGGTATTTATATTTTTAACTTCTTACCATAATGCTAGAGTACAAAAGTAGTTATACTCTACTGTATTTTTTTCGTGGGGGTTCTATTTTTTAACTGTGTGATGAATTCTTGTATTTCAGTTCGTACGATTTGCGTTAATTAATTTAATGATATTTCTGGAGTTACAAGTGTATACTCAGTTTCTGTTGTTCCGTTTATTTATCTGAGATATGTTATTCATTCTTCTCTAGGGATGTACTTGATCTCAATCAATTCTTTGATTTGGTTTTTGACCTCTTTCACATCTGTTTCAAACCCTCCGGCGGACTTTTAGGTCTTCATTTTATATAAGCATTTTTTTCTTAGCATTTTACTTTTACCTCTTTTAATAAAGTGTGTCTATTTTTCTTTCTCAAAGAGCCTCTTTTATTTTTGTTTTTATGTTGGTATTATAATTTTTCAAATTAATTCGACATTATTTCCACTTGATTCTTTTGTTTCAGTTATTGCTCTAGCCTAATTTGACATTTTTTTCCTTCAAATCATTAAATTTTCATAAATTGTTTATATTTCGTTGTAGTAAAATTCATATTTTCCGATAAGCCTAACATATGCAGCAGCGGTGTCATGAAACCGAAATAATCCAGTTCTGCATAACGTTTTTGCTGATCGATTTACAAATAAATTTTCAAACACATCAAATTGATCATCCTTTTTACTTTCGTATACGCTCATACTTATCCAAATTAAATTTTCAATTTCCAAAAACTTATGATACCTCCTCAATCCGCAACCCTGCGCCATGGACAATATCTATTCCGGCTATCGACATCAGTCTAACAAACCTATCTCAGTTAGTTTCAAATTGTCGTCAATTACAACCATCTTTTCGGCTGAATTATTCGCAATTCTAAAAAGACAACCCCCTTCTACTTCTTATTAAAAAAGAACTTAAAAACATTTCAAATAAGAACATCCAAGTTCATTTTTTATGGGTGCCTTCTCATGTCAGAATTGAAGGTAACGAAGTTGTAGATAAACTAGCTAAAAACGCACCAACTAACCTGATGTCCGAAGAAAGTAACATAATGGTACAAAACGATTTAAAACCATACTTAAAACAAAAAATAATTCAAAAATGGCAACAAACTTGGAACAACACTCCATTAAGGCTATACGAAGTTAACAAACATCCATATCTTTGGAAACCAAAAGTAAAAGACAGAAGAGAGCATGTGATGCTTACCCGTATCGTCTCCGGTGTAATTAATAAACGTATGAAAAGTCGATAGCATCTTGGTGCAAGTTTCCATGTTTATTAATGTCTCAAACTATTGCGCAATATGTTGCAATATTGCGTAGTTAGCCGGTACGCCCTTATTGTGGCATTGTCTTGAAAAAGACAATGCCTTTATGGTTTATTTACTTTTGTAGAAATAAAACACAGGTTTTCTAAGAAGAAAAAAACTCAGCTTCAGAGTCTTAGAAAATTCGCAGAGCCCTTCGAGCAAAGTGCTCTAGAGAGCTACCCTAAACGGGTAAAACCATACTGACTTGAGATCCGAAAATGTCCCATATTTAAAGATAAATTAACTTTTATATGAAACTTTTTCATTTCTCAACAAATTAAATTTAATTAAAAGTTCCAGAAGGAAGGGCAATTCACATCGAGGTGCGTGATTGGTGGCACCTGATGACACCCGTCTCCGTATCGGCCAGACACGACTTACTCATGGCTATTTACTACAGCGCAAAAATAAACCAGTTTGTGAAGTGTGCAACCATGTTCTAACGGTAAAACATTTTTTAATACAGTGTCCTAAATATAACAGTGAACGACTCAAATATAGCATACCCAACTGCCCTAGAAGAAAATACAGATACCCAAAGAAGAATTTCTTATCTTAAAGACTGTCAACTTCTTCATAAGATTTAAAACATAAATTGTAATACACATACATATTATTATTATTAATTGTAAACTAATATATATACACTATTTGTATCAAGTGTAACATTAATCTAAATACGCTAATGCCTCTGCGTGGTAGATGCGTTTAAAAAAAAGGTATTTTTATTTGATTATATATTATATTAGATTTATATTAGATTAGATATTCAGTTTTGTGAAAGCGCCTGTCTTAGACAAATTAAAGGAGCGCTCCTAAGATTTTTCGGGGTTTGGCTTAAAATTAATTCGTAGTTTATTTTTATTATATTTAAGGCATCATTTAGATTTTTTTTCACTTCAGCAACAAAAGTTTTGGTTGTGCAATGTATCGTCTACATGAAAGTCCTAGTATCTACTGGTATCGGTTAATCATTTGTGTAAATGTAATACAGTGTAGGTGCCATTACGCTACCCCAAGCGAGACCATTCATCTGCGTTCTTCATCTTACCATTGAATGATACGAAAAATTTTCTGTTCTGTAGATATACGCGGATAAAACACGTGATGTTTTTATCTAAGGCGATTTCATACAGTTTTGGAGAAATGTCCTCTAATTTAATATGTCGTAAGTGGCATTTAGATTGACAAATACCACCCCTGATACCCGATATCTTTTGTACCCGTTGTTGCTTTTTGCAAAAACGGGTACGTTATTAAGTACGTTAATAAGTATTACGAATAAAAATAAATAAGCAAGAAGAATATAAGTGATCTATGTTTAAACCAAATGACAAAAAAAAGAATATTATATATACATTTACTTCTAAATTAAATATTAAATTTTGATATGCCTGACAGTGAAAGATACAAAAACACAATTATTTAAAGTTGAAATAACGATAGCTTGTACAATCACAAAGCATTTAAAACAATAAGACCGAACATATTATATGTAATTGTAATAGATATGTTGCCGAGAATCAGGTTACACTAAGGTACCGAAATATTTCTTCTTTTAGTATCTGCCATAAGTGTATCTATGTGTTTATGTGTATCTAAAATATAGTATATAGGATATTGAATTCCCTACATTTAAAAATCTTAATACTGAAATTAGACAGTAAAAAATTGGAATTTTAAGAATGATTTATAAATTGTTATAATTCAAATTTTACTACTTCATGAAACAAATATTTTATTCGTCATAAACTGTAGCAATCGAAACATCGGAACGTACATTTATAATATAATAAATGTTTCAGTGCCAATGCATTAAAAAACATACTAGTACATAAAAATGGACCCTTGCCTTTTCAAAGTTTATAATAGACACTAATTTAAGTTTATCTATAATTAAAGCAAGTAATATAAATTACCACCATAAAATATTTAACTACAATAAAAAAGTACGTATTTGTGAAATTTCTCGATGACTAAATTAATTGATATTTAAATAAATTTGAAGATCCAAAACGTACCTGCTGTAAAATTTAAAAATCTACGACTAATCAAATTATTGGCAACATCGGAGGAGTTTAGTTGTGTACGCAAAGAAATGTACACGGATCCCAAAAGTGTTTTAACCTATTACGGAGTCCACTTAATCCGACGTGTTGGTCGGAGTCCACATAAAGCGCTACCCAGATAATAATATACACGGTGTATATTCGCCTGGAGTTAGTATAATACCGTTTTAGAACGGAGCTTACATTAACCGCTAGATGTATATATATATATATATATATATATATATATATATATATATATATATGTATATATATATATATATATATATATATATATATATATATATATATATTATTGTGATATTTAAAGTCTTGGTGCGCCAAGCAATAATTAGCTAATTAATTTTTTTGATTAATTAAAATTATTTAAATGATATGATTATGACTCTATCACAATTTTTAATTATTTTATCTCAGGGTTAAATTCGTGCTTCAATATCTATGCTATTACATGTGAAAGGTAAGGTCCAGAGAATACCGGAATAATAAAAAACACATATGATCTAACACTATATATTGAAATAAAAATAATGAAATAATTCACACTCAAAAGTTTTCAATAAACAAATCTCTTATAAGGATTCTCAAAATTTTGTTCTCCGTACGTGAACAATCAAAATTAATGGTACAAACAATATTAATTGAAATCTCAAAATCCCAAACTATTCTAACTCTCCTAATCAAAATATTTATATACTTTCTAAATTACGTGTAAAAATTGTGTTATCAATAAAAGAAAAAAACTGCAGAAACAAAAATATCTCTCTCTGATGATGAGTGGTCCAAATCCTTGTTCCTTGTAGACTATATTATCTCCTCTCAACCGCTCCCTATGTAATCAGCAATCTTACATAGATTGTTGCAAGTATATCGTCCTTAATGATCTCCTTCAAAAGCACAAATCATTCAAATTATGATAGCCTTTCTCCTCTCGATAAACTGAATCTCTCGTTGGCCCGAGTGAAAAATGACTCTTGGAATATCTTCTCTTTACGATAAACTGAATCTCTCGTTGGCCTGAACAGTGACTCTTGGAATATAAGTAGAGAAATATGACTTACAATATTTTGCTGCTTCAGCTTCTGTCAGATACACTAACTCCACAAAAACTCACTAACATTCAACACTACTGCTTGCTACATTTCAGGAACCGCCAGAGAACAATCACTGTTCGTCTTACAGACTTGGAAACCAACTCCCCCTCCTTTCTCTCTCCTCAATCTCGCTAAACTTTTTCCTACATACTTATCCCACCTTTTTCAATCTCCGCCAATCAAAACTCGTCACAATTCCCCCATTTTTTCATTTCGATAACAAACAAATTTTTACCTATAATTATAAATTTCCTAAAACTTATTTACAAATAATATTTTTCTATAATTCTTAAAAACTAACAAAAACCTCTTTCTATAATCCCTTCTATTGTCTTTAATCACTGCATTAATGTATTTCAATTGTCTTTGGATTTCACTTAAAATTATGCGGGTCACTCAAGTATAACAAAGAAATAATTTATGCAAAGCTTACATTTTGTTTAGTACAGGTAATCCAAGAATTTAATAACTTTCCTTCTCCGAAATGTTTGTTGGATATTATCCTACTTATCTGAATTATTTTAATGTTTTTGAACTTTGAAATATTTTTAAACAAACCAATATTTTTCTCGATTTTACATATCATAACAATATATATATATATATATATATATATATATATATATATATATATATATATATATATATATATATATATATATATATATATAAGAAAAAAGAAGTACTTGTGACTCGTTTGGAAAAAATATATAACTGTTTTGGATGGGTTGGAGCCAATAAAAGGGCTATTGGTTAACTATTTTTTATCTCGAGCTTTTAATTGTGTTTACAATTATTATCAAGAGCTGCTAAAAAGATAAAATATCTTACAAAGTTGAACTAGAAAGAAAAGCAATTTTTGTTAACTCATCAAATAAAATTAGTTTGGTAAATAAAAATTACTGCTAATACATCTCAGCATTTATTAGATTAGGACATTTTTATATTAATTATTATTGAGATGTATTAGCAGTAATTTTTATTTACCAAACTAATTTTATTTGGTGAGTTAACAAAAATTGTTTTTTCTTTCTAGTTCAACTTTGTAAGATATTTTGTCTTTTTAGCAGCTAATGATAATACTTGTAAACATAATTGAAAGCTCGAGATAAAAAATAGTTAACCAATAGCCCTGACTCCAACCTATCCAAAACAGTTATATATATATATATATATATATATATATATATATATATATATATATATATATATATATGTATATATATATATGTATATATATATATATATATATATATATATATATATATATATATATATATATTGTTATGGATCAGTTTATCGATCAGAAATATAATAAAAGAGTTTTTTTATTATTTTAATATACCGCGGGCATATAAGTTAAAATACAACCCTGTACTTATTTGTAATAGTTAGAATAAGAGAAAACATTGTTCCGTGACGGGACCCTGACGCGTTTTTCCTTGAAAGACTGAGTGAATAGTGAAAGGACAATGGAACCCGTATAATTATAGATTTAAGAATAAACTTGTAATTGTATCTTGCGGTGGGCATTTTTCGAAAGTAAATAAGAATTAGATTTAGATATGAGATAACAAGAATTTGGAAACTTATTTCTGTTGAAAAAGGCAAAATTGTTAATGGTTTCTGAAAAGTAATTTGAGTGAAAGCAGTTTATTTGTTTTAAATATTATGTTGGAAATTTTCTAAATCGAAAATAAGTGGGAAAGATGAATGCTTATGATTGGTTAAAAAGGAATGATGGGGAATGAGAGAGTTGAGAAGGTTGTCTGGGGAGATTGAAAAGATTATTATGTTACCGGCAGACCAGAAGAGAAGACGTGTTTTCGTGTAGTCAATCTGAGTACCAGGGTTTTCGTTTGTTAGTGAAAAAGGTGGAAGCTGAGAGCAGATCAAAATCGAGAAGATTAATACCTCTTTGGAGTCTGCATAGTCCACGAGACATAATTGAGAAAGAAAGGAGAATTTGTGAATAAAGAGTACCGGTCAAAAGAGGCTTGGGCTTGTGTTTTCGGAGGAGTAGTTTGCTGGTATGCGGTTTGGATCGATGCTGAGAACGGGAAAGATTTGATGGTAGCCGGACATAATCAATCAAGGAAGGAACTGTGGTTTGATCGAGAGGAGACATCATTGGTGTAAAAAAAATAAAGGTCAGTCAAATAATTTGAATGAAAGAAAACTTTAAGATATTCTAAAGATAAAATCAAATATAAGTATACGAACTAAGATTGCAAGTTTCAAAGAGTTATTTTTTTTGTGAATAAATTATATTTTATATGGTCAATTTTTTTGTTGATATTATTATAAAACAGATCAATAGATAGTTTGTAATTAAAATTAAATTTAGAGTATAGGAGTTTGTTGGGAAAGATAATTGCCCACAAGTTATTTATTAATATTCATCGTATTGCTTATTGAAAATAAATAATAATTTGTGTGCATATTTATGTTGTTTTAATGTTAGTTCCGTTTCCTGTTCTATCCCGATTATGAGCAACTAGGAGATACTGAACCCACTAGAAGAGATATATAAAGTAAACTGATTAAAGTAAAATTAAGAAGGCACCCTGAGAATTTTTAATAGTAATTGATTTGTATGACGCTGCATAAATTAGTGAATTAATTAATTAAATAATTGGATTAATTAAATTAGTGTTAATTAATAATAAAACATCATAAAGCAGATCACAACAATATATATATATATATATATATATATATATATATATATATATATATATATATATATATATATATATATATATATATATATATATATATATATATATGATTCATCCTAACTTAAAAGATATCCCTCATTTAGATAAGTTCATGTTTACAACACATCCATAAATATTAAAACGACAATGACCCACTTCCAACTTGCACCACAAAATCTAAAACTCTAAATGCCCCGACCATTACTAATGGACGTTTTTACTTCTTTAACAAACAAAAAGACCATCAAATTTGAAAAATAGCTAATATTCATCATCGTAACACCGTAAAGGGCCCAACGAACCATCTTTATTGATTACTGTAGTTGTCTGTGAATCCAATTTCTTGTTAATGCCATTCCAACTCGACAGGAGATTTGTTGCTAAGCAATGAACACACATTGGGGGTCCATTCCATTATTCCGCGGCGATGGTATAAAAGAGACATTTTTGCCCCGAAAACCCCTCCGGCTAGCACCGTGACACTCTCAAAGAGACAAAGAGATAAAGGTGGAAATTCTTTTTGCAAGTACAAGGTTATTATAATTGAAGAACTTTGATTTTCAGAGATAGAAATCCATTTTCAGTACGTAGGTTTTAAAAATTATTTTCTAATCTTTTCGGTTAATGTCAGTTCGATTAGTATGTTTTTTGGTGACAAAATTATTTATATATAAATAATAAAATCAAACAATATATTTATTTTTTGTAAACACGATTTTTTAGTTGCTAAATGCTACATAAAGTTAACATTGACGAGAAAGGTATAAGAGTTATCCAAATATCTATTGGGATCAAAATGGACACAGAGGAATTTGAAGTTTTAAGAGAGGTGCGACAGGGATGTATTTTGTCTCCTGTGCTGTTCAACCTCTATGTGGAGAATGTTTTTGCAGTCATTCGAAGGCTCTTAGTATGGTATAAAGGTCAACGGGTAACCAATAAATAAGATTCGTTACGCCTACGACACTTCGATAATCACAGACAACGAACATGATATGCAGCTGATGCTAAATAAAATAAATACCGTAGAAAAACATATGGCTTGAAGATAAATGAATCGGTCTTTTCAGAAATAACATGAGTCAATTTTTGGCAATATTGACATTTCTTCATAAATCCGTTTTTTATACGTCAACGCACCATTCTAAGTAGAAGTGACATCAGTCTCGACTTGTTGTAATAAACTACAGCTTAATTAAAATACCAATCTCACACGATAAATGTATCGTGTAAAAAGTGTATCGTGCAATCTCATTCGAAAACCACATGAGTCATCGACTGATGTTGTTTCGGCGCAGAACTGTCATTTGTAAGCGATCAAGATGGCTGCAATAAAGGGCACGAATAATGATCTGAATTTAGAAAAAAGTAAAAAAAAGAGGTAAAAAAGACAATTACAAGTCAGAAATTATTAAGAAATCGAGACTGTGGGGAAGAATATGAAAATTATAAAGGTAATGTTGTACATGCAAGTAAACCAGGAGGAGACTGTCGGTAAGTTTTAA